>NC_139344.1:227070104-227754271 GCF_055883805.1 Amblyomma maculatum
ATGAGTGTGTAGTATGTGTATGACCTATTCTCAGCCTGCACAAGGCTACTTCTTTGAATCTGTCTCTTTTGTCTGTAGTGTACCTGCCTATGATAGGTTTTATAGTGTGTAGTTTATTTTCAGTCGCTGTGTCCCATTCCTCTTGCCACTGTTGTCGAATTTTGTTTTTAATGTGTGGCTTGAGGTCCTGGTATATTATTTTGTCGATGTCTGTAGTATTTCGACAGGCAGCTGACACAGCAAGCCTATCAGCCGCCTCGTTACCCGGTATGCTACGGTGGCCTGGCACCCAGCAAAGTGTAATTTTAAGTTGTAATTTATGGGCAGTGATAAGGTTGTTAAATAGAGTATTCAGGACTGGGTTCTTATTGTGCCATTTCCAAGAAGTTAGGGAGGTTAAAACACTAAGGGAGTCTGTGTAGATGACCGATGACTGTATTTTGTTTTCTATAATGTGTCTCACAGCTAACAGGATACCGTGGGATTCTGCAGTAAATATACTTGTATGTCTGTTCAGTGTTTTTGTTAGTGAAAATTGTGGTCCATGTGCGGCACATGAGACTTGAGTCGACTTTGAAGCATCAGTGTAATACTCATTACAAATGTATTTTGCCTGCAGAGACATGAAGTGCTGTTGTATGGCTATAGGAAGGGCATGTTTTCCGACTTGAAGGAATGTTAGGTCGCAATTAACAGTGTGCATTTCCCACGGAGCGATGAAGTCTTTTATGGAAGTTGTATGGAGGCTGCCAACCGGGATGTCCAGATATTCAATATGAGTGGCTAATCTTATTGGGTATGGTGTTGTTAGTGACGGTTTTCTTGTGAAAAGTTCTGTGTTAGCTGTGTCAAGCAGGAGCCGGCGACAAGGATGGTCCAGTTGAGACAATATTTTGGTAGCATATCTTACAGCAGTAAATTGTCTTCTTCGCTGTAATGACCATCGGTTAGCCTCAACATAGAGGCTAGCAATTGGGCTAGTTCGAAAAGCACCTGTGGCAAGGCGAAGGCCAAGGTGGTGCACTGGATCGAGCATTTTTAGGGCAGAAGGTGATGCTGACCCGTAAACCATTGAGCCATAGTCAATACGAGACAAAACTACGCTATTCAGAAGGCTCAAGAGGCAGTCACGATCTGTGCCCCAGGACTGGTGGGACAGAATTTTTAGCAGGTTCATTGCCTTCAGACATTTTAATCTCAGCTGTTTTATGTGTGATATGAAGGAAAGCTTTTCATCAAAAACTACACCGAGAAATTTATGTTCTTTTTGAACTGCAAGGCTCTGACCACTCAGTGTAATGTTGGGCTCAGGTCTAATGCCACGCTGCTTAGTGAAAAGCACGCAGACGGTCTTTGCAGAGTTAAACTTAAACCCATTGTCGTTAGCCCATCTAGACAGTTTGTTGACGCCTAGTTGAATCTGGCGTTCACAGATGGCCAGGTTGCAAGATTTGAAACTTATCTGGACGTCATCGACATATAAAGAATAAGAGATGGTTCTTGGCAGCACGCCCTTTAGAGAGTTCATTTTAACAATAAAAAGCGTGCAGCTGAGGACACCACCTTGAGGGACACCATTTTCCTGTATAAACAGCTTCGAGTATGTATGGCCAACACGAACTTTGAAGGTCCGTTCAGACAAGTAGCTTTTTAACGTGTTCAACATGTTCCCTGTGATACCGAGAGAGAAGAGGTCGCGGATAATACCATAGCGCCATGTGGTATCATATGCTTTTTCAAGATCGAAAAAGACAGATAGACAGTGTTGTTTGTGTACAAAAGCATCCCTTGCATAGGACTCAAATGCAATGAGCTGATCGTCTGTTGATCGCCCAGCCCTAAAACCAGCTTGGTTTGTGTCAAGAAGGCCATTGTATTCTAGGAAGTGAACAAGACGACGGTTTACCATTTTTTCGAAAAGCTTGCATAAGCAACTGGTTAGGGCGATGGGCCGATAGCTAGCTGCAAGTGTGGGTTCTTTGCCAGATTTTAATATCGGGACAATGATTCTTCCTTCCATGCTTGAGGAAAGCGTCCTGTGGCCCATATTTTATTATACAGGCAGAGTAGGGTTTCGAGGCTGTCCACATGGAGGTGCCTGAACATTGCATATGTGATCCTGTCAGCACCAGCTGCTGTGTTCTTGCATGTCTCTAGTGCACTCTTCAGCTCCTGTAGTGTGAACGGGCTATTGTACCCTCCTGTGCATGGTCTCTTATCATGTATAGGTTTACTCTCTTCGGTCACCTTGTGCCGCAGAAAGGAATCTGTATAGTGTGCCGAGCTAAATATGTATTCAAAGTGTTTCCCTAGTGTGTCTGCTTGATGTTCTAGTGTGTCGCCACTAGTGCTGACAAGAGGTGTGAGAGTGTTATATCCTTTGAGTGCTCTTATTCTGTTGTAGACTTTGTGTGTGTCAGTATAAGAGTTCACAGACGAAAGGAACGAGGCCCAGCTTTCTCGCTTGGAGATGCGTCGAACACGCCTGCCATTTGCCTTTGCTCGCTTAAAGGCTATTAGGTTTTCGGCAGTGGGGTGTCGTCGCAAGTTCGACCATGCCTTGTTCTGAGCTTCACGAGCAGTCTTACATTCTGCATTCCACCAGGGTCTTCGTTTGTTTCGTGGCTTACTTGACGTTTGTGGGATGCATTTTTCTGCAGCTTCTATAATGTGCAGTGTTATCAAGCGCTGAGTTTCATCTACATATAGACCACTAATGGATGAACAAGGCAGTGATGAGTGTTCCCTGAACATCTTCCAGTTGGCTGCATTTTCTTTGAATTTTCTGGGATTCGACAAATTTTCATTTCCGTTCCCAGTATATTTTATTAAGATCGGAAAATGGTCACTTCCGTATAGGTTGTTAATGACAGTGCACTCTGTAGCTGCCAGGAACATCGAGGAGCCAATGGCTAGATCTATGGATGTGTAAGAGTTATGTGCTATATTGTAGTAAGTTGGCCGTTTCGTGTTTAGTAAGCATGATCCCGAGGACAATAAGAATTTTTCGATTAGAACACCTCGGGAGTCCGTTCTTGTACATCCCCATAATGGGTGGTGAGCATTAAAGTCTCCGACCAGCAACCAAGGTTCCGGAAATTGATCAATCAATTTTTCAAAACTTTCGCTACTTAGCTTATAAGTTGGAGCAATATACAGGGAACATACCGTTGTTATTTTACCATAAACTAAGCTTCTGATTGCCACTGCCTCTAAGTCTGTGTTGAGTGAGATGTTTCGAGAGGGGATTGATTTTTGTGTTACAATGGCAACGCCACCAGAGGAGTGAGAGCTGCCTTGCCTGTCGTTCCTGAATATATTATATTGCTTAAGGAAATTTGAGTCTGCTGGTTTTAAATGGGTTTCTTGCAGACAAAGTATGTTTGGTTGATAGTCCGCAAGAATTTCATATATATCATCTAAATTTTTAAAGAGTCCTCGACAGTTCCAATAAATGAGGAGCGCCATAATTAAAAGTTATTTAGGGGACAAGTTTAAACTTAGGTTTGTAGGTCCTTGGGACCTGTTATTGGGATTTTTCCCCTTCTTTTTCGCTCCAGTGAGCTTTGCCGCCTAGGCAGCTGGGGTGAAGAAGTTGTGTCCATCGCATCTTCAGATGCGGTGGACGACTGTGCAGAAAGCACAGGATTGTCAGTTTTAGGCCTCGATTCATGGGTCGAGGCCTTTGGGCCGGCTGACCTGGGGGTCCGCGCAGCCAGCTTTGCGGGTGGTGGTGGAGTAGCGCTAGCTGACTCCACCAAGGGCGCAGGTGGCGCTGCCCTGGAAGAACTGTGTGCTTCCTAGGCAGGTGCCGACGACCGCTGTGATGCCGCGCCCTGCTGCGTCACAACGGAGTAGTGTGGCTTTTGAGGAAGAGAAAGCCGCTTTCGTGCCTCTCCGTAAGATATGTTTTCGGTGACTTTCAGTGTAATTATTTCTTTTTCTTTTTTCCAGTACGGGCATGAGCGTGAATAAGCTGGGTGGTTACCTTCACAGTTTGAGCAGAGAAGCGGCTGTTCTTCGCAGTTGTCTGTAGAGTGTTCGTGCGAGGCACATTTTGCACATGTGAGTTGGCCACGGCAACTCTGAGAGCCATGGCCATATTTCTGACATTTGAAGCAACGGCGTGGGTTAGGGATGTAGGGCCTCAGTTTTATCTTTGTGTAGCCTACTTCGACAGATTCTGGGAGAGTGCTTGCAGCAAAGGTGAGTACAATGTGCTTTGTTTCTATCTCTTTGTTATCTCGTCTGATTTTTATCCGGTAAACATCTGTTACATTTTGTTCCTTCAGGCCTTCAAGAAGTTCTTGTTCACTCACGTACCTAAGGTCATCATCAGAGATGACTCCTCGGGCAGTGTTTAGTGATCGGTGCGGGCTAATCTGTACCGGTATTTCTCCAAATGATTCGACTGCACTTAGCTTCTGATACTGATGGTTGTATATTAATTCTAGTAGCAGGTCACCGTTTCCAAGTTTCTTTATCTTATAGCCCTGGCCAATGGCCTCAGTCAACGTTCGGGAAACAACAAATGGGGACACAAGTCGTGCAGTGATTTCCTCGTGGTCACTGTGGACCATGTGGAAACGAGGAAAGTTGTTTATGTTCTTTGAGAAGAACATGGTGGTCTCGGTGCGCCCCCTTTTAGAAGGAGGACGATCGGGGTTAAGGAGTTTAGATGCCATAAAAAAGTGTATTGTTCGGCTGCAGTGCCAGCCATCCACCATGGAGCCCAACGAGGGGACGGGACAGAAATTGTCAATTCCTGCCCACGCCAGCTGTACACCGTAACTATAACCCAATATGGCGTAACTCAGGGTAGCTAGCCACACAAGGTTAACCCTCGCCGCCTGGAAGTAGGAAGAAATGAAGAAGGTAAGAGAGGACTGGACAGTTCTAAGAAAGAAAATAGGAAAGTGAAAGATGGAGGGGAGAACAGGAAAAGGCGACTGCCGATTTCCCCCGGGTGGGTCAGCCCGGAGGTGCCGTCTACGTGAAGCTGGGGCCAAAGTGGTGTGTTGCCTCCGCCGAGGAGCCTTAAAGGTCCGAACACTCGGCATCGGCTCAACCACCAGGATCCCCTTTTCCCCGGACACGGCGATGCCACGCACGGCTAAGCTTGGGTGCTGGGGTCCGTGGTGTCGCACGGTACACCAAACATCTGCTTTAGCAGATGCCCCCTGCGGGCCCATCCACCTTTTGTTTCTATTTTAAGGTGCTATCATTTCTCCTGCTTCAATCATTCCTTTCGTTTTCAGGTGCGATTCCATAAACTGAACTTGTTTATGAATCACCCTAGATTCGAAAATGTGTTCAAACCTGCTGTCTATGAGGCAGCGCCTTCAGAATGCGCGGTGGCCAAAAATACTTTTGCAGCAGACTCGTAAATAACAGAGCTACAACCATCAAAACCGGTATGTTTCTCTCCTTCCCTTCCATCACCAAAGAGTCTCTCCCTCCTCCCTGGTTGACTAGCCTCCACAAGAGACAATACGCATAGGGCTGGTACATGTAGGCTCCCTAAATACGCGAAATGTGGAGCGCCATCTCTTAGTGCTTTGAGAAACTATGCCCGCCATGTTGGTTCGATCAACAAAATGAAAACGCTGCCCTGTGCTGGGTAAAAACAGCTACAAGAATGCATCAAATGCAGTCATTATGGCCCCGACTTTTACAGGCATTCTTTTTTTTCTTGCTGGTTGGTTTGCGAGGTTTAACGTCCAAAAGAGACTCAGGTATGAGAGACGCCATAGTGAAGGGCCCCGATAATTCCGACCACCTGGAGTTCTTTCTTTAAGGTGCACTGACATTGCACAAACACGGGTGCCTTGCTTTCTGCCTTCCATCAAAACGCTACCGCCTCAGCTTTTTTTTTTTCTAGCTTTCTGCTACCCAAGCACCACCAGTGACCTTTGTTTGAAGGTTGAGAAGTGAGCTTTGGCTCATCCAGCTACAATGCGAATAAGGAGGAGGAGGGGGAGAGGCTGAGCTCAATGGGTGGCCGAAGCATAGGTGCGAGGCCTCTGGCCTTTCTTAGGAAACCAAGCCCGTGCATGTATGGATGTTCCGTGTTTTCTGTATTCATGGTTATGCACGGTGTACCATGGCTGGATTCGAGTGGCGACGGTGCGCTCTTTACGACCTATGCATGGAGGGTGCTTCCTGTCTGCTACAGCTGCGAAATCGTGGCACTGTGTGGCATTGACGCGTCTACTCAGTGATGCCGTCATTTGGTGTGCAACAAGCTGGAAAAAAAAAAAAAAAGCGGAGGCTGGCCAAGCCTGCACTTTCACCCGGTTGTGATTCTTGCCAACGAGATGTCATGAACTTGAGCGTTCAGAGCGACCTGCAGTGATTTTTGCCGCTGTACTGAGAGTTATATATGATAGGTGTGCCGGCCGTGAGCCATCCTTACAGGCTCTGGCTGTGTATCAGCATCTTGCCGAAGAGCCAAAACCAGGAAAAAACTCGCATAAAATATAGCTAAATTATTGGAACAGAGTTCTCCATCACTCGGAAATTGATGAAAGGAAACACTGCAAGTTTTTCAAACTTGCAGGCGTGGGCACGTCGTTCAGAGGAAATAAAGTTCAAATGCGTGGCAGAAAACATACGTATGGGTCCGGACCGAAGGAAATACCAAAAGCACACTGTGGCCGAGAAGCTCAACTATTGTCATGAAGTTAGCTTCGTTACAAACTAGCCGCAGAGTTTAGCAACATAGGTGGCAGGCAAAGACAAGGGTCGGAAGGCTTTCCTACTATCCTATCCTTATATGAGGATGGTGATGAATGTCTCCTGTTATTTCGAGGTGATGCTGCGCACGCCTCAGAACAGGAAAAGCAGTTACAGTGAATGCGCTGTTCAAAGTGCACAAAAAGTGCAATAAGAGCAGGTTACCTTTTTTTTAAATTTGCACTAACAACTTAAAACAGGTCAACGACCAGCCTGACTTGCAGACACGTGAAGGTGCCCGAAATTTTGGTACATGTGCAGAAGCAGACAGAAATGTGCCCAAAAGCGAAAAGATGCCGTCACACTGGCATATCATTTGAAATAATGCATGTAGGCAAAACAGGTACTCCTCCTTGCTCGGCCACTAATTGTAACAGGCCTGGCAGAACAGGCCCGAGAGGCCGAAAATGTTCATGTGATAAATTCTGTGCTTCTGTAGCCATGTCAATGCATTTTTGACAGTTCCCCTCATATCACGAAGGAAACAAAGTTACAGCAGGAAGAAAAAAATCAGCTTTTGTGCAGCATAATGGGACTGACCTTACAATAATATGCTGCTACTTGCCTTACTGCAGACTGATAACCCAAATCACTGTTGTATTCAGACGGTAATTAGCACATGTTGCGCACTGTAAGAAATAAGACAAAGTAAGTATTACTACGATCAAAATAATACTGTTGCCTGAGCCTACACTGCACCGCTTTTGCGCACACAAAATTGAGACTACATAATTTCTCTAAGTATTTCGCTCACTCCGTAAACTGAACACTTGAACGCTTGAAGGCGCGAACGCAGGTGCGCACCGGGCGCCGCCACAGAAGCGAGTGGCCAGGGTTGGGTAAATCCTGCACTAACCTCACGGGGAAGAGAGCACTGCTTGCTTAGAAGAGCTGCCATTATATCTGCGGCGAATGCGCAGGCTGTATGAAAGTGCGCGCCGCTGCCACTTGAGTCCAGCCGTTGGTGTATGAATAGCACAGTGCACAGAACACGCTGAAGCATGCATAGACAAGGGCAAGAAACTAAAAGCCTTCTTTCTTGTGTGAGTGTATGCATGAGTGAAAACGAAATGCAAGACAAAAAAGTGCGTGACATCAGCAGACCAAGTGACACCCCTCGCCCATCAGTCAGAGAGAAACCAATGGATGCAGTATCTGTGGGTACCTCATCGACAAAGTTCGATGGCCAGCGCAAAGGATGAGAAGGTTTGGCTGTTTTAAAAGGACCATTAGCTTTGGTTTGCATTTTGTTGCTTTCCAGTGTGTGCATCGCTGCAGTATTTCGCAGAGACCATGTCCAACGCCTTATCGGGCTTGGTTAAAATGTCAGCCTGGTCAGTAGCCCTTGAATATGTTAGCTCTCTTAAATGAACAATCTGAAATAAGCAAGGACATAAGTTGTGCTGGCCATATTGTGGACTGCTTTCAAGACAATGTGTGTAATGCCAAATAATCTGAGAAGTTGAATAAACCGTTTGGGGTGCCCTGTTTTGTTTTCTAAATATGCATTGTAATACCATATAACACAGCTTGGCCACCCAACTTGTGCACACCAGCTAACACAAAGCTTTAGCTGTGCTACACTAATCCCTCTGTCACACAAACACTTCCGATCCTCATTGAACTCAATCTGCATTCAGGCTTTCAAGAAGGATTGAAGCATCCGGTGCTACACGAGCGTTTTCAGTCAGCATTGAGAAATTTCCTACGTGGTCAGTCGTCTGCTGTCAGTCGCAATGAGTCTCAAAAGGAAATTTAAGATTGGGGTAATGATTGCACGATTTCAGTGTACACAGCAGCATTCCGCTTTTGGCGCCTCAGGTCATCTAACCTATCTTCCCAGCGGTCAAGTGCTACAGTGCAGTTTCTCTTCCACTCCACAGTTTCCACACTGACGCAGTCGAAGAGAACGCCACCTTAGCTTCCACTGGCGGTGGACTACGGTGTCAATATTATAAAATTAGCCGTTCTACGAATGTTCTATCATGCCTTTTAATACATTTATGTGTTATTATGTGCAGTTCTATTGCATTTATTCGTTTTTCAAGTTTTAGAGCTCGTTGATGACGAGGGTGTCAATGACCGCTTTTGAGTGTGCTTGAAATCTCGAGAGCGATTGAGGAAGCAACCTTGAGTCAAGCAGGCTCGAGCTCAACTGCACTTGACAGTTGCCGTGTGACAACCTCGATCTACAATGAGTTGAATGTAGATCCAGTTCAATGAGGATCGAAACTGTTCGTATGAGAGCAGTTTAACTCGCATCTTGCAGGAACAAGCAATCTATATACACCTTTCCAATAAGTTACTCGGTGCCACCATATTGTTCGCTCCTCCTCTCTGGACTGCTGCAAACCGGCTCTGCTTCCACTGTGCTAGCGCCAAATGCACAAAGCAGTCCAGCAGGTAATATGGTGACACCCCGTGACCACTTATTGGAAAGGTGCACACTACTATGACTATGCTACAGTATGCTAAGGAAGTGAACACACAAAAAAAGCCAGGCAATCATGTTACTCTGGTAACGAATGTTTAATTGTGGCTGGCCTTGCATATGGCGGGCAGTAATGCATGTACCCCTGTCTTCGGACAGGACAGCAGGGTTGTAAGCATCTCCAGCAAACACTGTGCGGATGTTCGTTTTGTTATAAAAATTTAGGAGACACTTGAGATCTGTCTTAGTATAGCATGGTAGCGTCAACAGCTCCCATCTGCAGCTTCCCTCAAAGATCCTTGATCGCATACATGCACCTTGCTATTTTATAAATGAAGTCTTTAAAGAACTTTGCTGCAACCTACAAAAAAAAAAAAAAAAAAAAAAAAATGTAGGAAGTGCTTAAGAGCTCTAAGATCGCTAAGGCGAACACAACCCGGCACCAGAATTAGAATATGTGACTAATAAGTATGGTGCAGGGAATGCAGCCTTATAGTTACGCACGTCAAATGACAGATCGAATACCACACGCCCATCCTCCGAGGTCCTGTGAATAAGCGCATAAGTGGCCCGCGTATGCATGGGGTTGCCAGTACCCTCTTTGTCACCTCTCTGCAGCGGTTTGCACAGCCAGGATGCCTCCTTTCCTCCTCTCTGCAACGCGGCAACAGAGCACGCACCTGCCAGAGCTCTTCACACGCAAGTTCCAGTATGAAGGACGTTTCTTGATGACAATTTCTGATCACACTTTCTGTACATGACGCACATGAGCCAATTAAAATACAGCTATTTAAATGCCCTCTAGACACGTGAATATTATGAATATAAGCATAATACATAAGATAAATTCTCAGCACTGGGTAAAATATTCACAAAGTATTGTGAAACATGAATATAAAATCAAGAAATTGTAATAAAATCTTGAGGATATGCAAAAGGCAGAAAAATGGTCATTTCTTAAACTACAGCTTGCAAATGAAGCTTTTTTTTTTTGCCTCAACTCCTTCAGCACCATGTAATTTGTTTATTAAATGAAATATTTACACAATCTTGCTATTAGATAATACTAAAATGCAGGTATTTAGATGCTCAATTAAATAAATGCCCATGTTTTTGTTTTGGCTTTATACATAGCATAAAAAACTTTTTCTCCGAAATTTGCAGAAAAAATCCAAACAGTGAAAGAAAAGGGGGCATGAATATCAAAATAAGACAGCAAGAAAAATAATTCAGAATACTAAAAATATGCTACACTGCCTCTTTTATTACTAGTTTAGGTTCTGAAGTTCATTTTGAAGGTGTGCTGTTCTCTCAGAAATATAGCTAAGTTGCTGAAAACACCCATTTTTATGCTCGGCCTTGTTCTACTCATTTTACAGTTTATAGTATTGGCATTTCCAAACCTTTCAGGATTTATGACTGAATTATTTGGTGACATGTTTTCCAGAAGGTGGGAGAGTTTGCCATAAAATTTGAAAATCTGCAATAGAAGCTTGGTGTTCAAACTCCACTGAATTTGCTTGAAGAAGTTCCACACTTGAAGTTCTGGAGAAGCCATATCAAGTAGTACCAAGCTTTCATTACTGCTGAAACCCAGCGAATGGAAACAGAACATTGGGAACACAAAATGAGCATGTGTAACTGACCAAGTGTGATCAGAGATTGAAACTAAGCTTTTCTTGGCCACTAGCTGAAGTCCGAGGCTGACATTTGACTGATTCATCATCTGAGTTGAACTGAGAGCTAGTAAAATTGTCTTCAAGAGACTTCGCTACTACTCTCATAAACAGAAAACTATAGTAGAAGCAGCAGAATCGTGTGAATGGCGCCAAAGACCTCTTTATTTCAAATAATTTTTTAAATGTCACACTGTGCCAGAAAGAACAAAAAAAAATAAATAAAAAATAAACAAGCTGCACACAAACAGAAACTATGGTTGCCACAATAGCCCCACTGCGGTAGTGCAGTGGTTAAGATGCTAGATTACTGTGCCGGAGTACCCATGTCCAAACCCGATCGCTGGCGGCTGCTTTCGATGCAAACGAAGTGGCACCCATGTGCTTTGTGATGTCAGCGCGCGTTAAAGATCCCTAGGTGGTCAAAATTACTCCATAGACCTCCACTACAGCACCCATTTCTGTCTTTCCACTTTGACTCCCTCCTCCCTTCCCTTACGGCACAGTTCAGGTGCCCACAGAAACAAGTGACAGATTCTGTGCCTTTTCCATTCCTGTGAACTAATTACTATAATTACTTTTGTCATACTATCTGCCTAAATGGGGCTACATGTTTCAAATACATAAATTTACGTCTGCCAGTGTGTGAGAACGATCAATCATATATGAACGATTGGCATAAAGCAGTCCTGAAAGGTATAAGCCCTAATCCCTTAATTTGTGCCGGTATTATCTCACACACAATCATCAGCATACAACCATAATCTACCACATTGTGCCTAAGACCACCCAACATGGGTATAAAGCTCTGTTTTAACAAAGCTGTATGAACATGGAGTAGCATGTCTGATACTAGATCCAAGGGTCTCGGATGGTTCTATTCCACCTCAACCTCTCACCTCAAAGGAGCTGCCTGAGTTAGCAGCTCCAGATAGCGTCGTCCTCTCTTTTCTCGATCCTTTGTCTCTTTTGCGCTTTTACACAATATGAGCTCCAGCCAGTTCGGCCATATCATGTGGCCTCATGACATCGCAGAACCAGACAACCAATCAGTGCATGGCCATGTCACCTGCCAAAGGCATGGTTGTGATTTTTCTCAAGGGTGACGCCTTTTACGCTACCGCAATAAAGCAACTATTCTAAAATAAGTCACTTCTTGTGGAGCACTTTTCACTACTGCTGCTGCATTGTATGATATGGCAAATTATGTCCCTTCTGTAAAGAGCAGTTTGTTTGCACAGCCTCCTATCCGATGTGGATGTAGGCTACAATCCAGCACACAACAGCAGCAGGGCAGACACATTAAAAAACATGGCAGCCCTTACGAAAGCCAGCTGCTCCTTCAGCTGATAGAAAGTCCAAGATTTTCCCAATTCTATTATCTTGTAGGCAATGGACAATAACCCGATCAGTTTAAGTTTGCAAGTGCTTGACTGCCCCTTTCTTATAGATTATGGTACTGTTAGGATCCTTCCAAGATTTCAATACACTTGAGGTCGTGAGGCACTACACACACAAAGCAAGCAGTTTTTCTAGCACAATCTCCCTACCACTCTTCAAAGATCTGCAGTTGCCTATCCATACCAGCCGATTTACCCCTTTGCATTACTTCTAAGGCTTTTTTACTTCCTCCATGACCAGCATGACGTACAACCTGCTCACATTACTGCCCGTCATCCTGACTGCTTCAGCTGCTGCTGTGACTGCTTCAGGGCAATGTCATCAGCAAATTGCAGATTACTGAGGTATTCTGTATCTACCCTCATCCCTGAAGGCATGTCACCTAGCACATAGTACAATAGATGCTGTCAAGAGAGTACAAGTGGCTGATTCCATGCCAAGTTACCTAAGACAATGCCATGTTCTAGACACCATAACACACGGATAACTTTTTCTCGGAGAACCACAGCTGTGTTACCTCCACAAGGGATCAAGTTTTCTTCTATATGACATCTCTCCAATAAATGTCAGGCCTGTTCAGGTATTAATCTGTTACTTTAATTCGCAAGGCTAGAAGCTAGACTGGCAAAAAATTGCAGTCACACATTTGTGCTTCCCACCTCCCCCCACTGCAAATCATGTGTTCCAAACCACCCAGAATGATTTTCAAATAATAGAATATCAGCAAATTCAAGGGATTACACAAGATTAAATACATTGCAAGCAAGGTGTTTTAAACTTAACTGGGAGCACGCTCTAAACCTGTGGAAGCAGTGGAGAGTATCCATTTGGTCACGCCAGTCGCAGCTCACTGCACTACTGAGGTGGCGGTGTAATCGAACTGGCGGAGGGAACTCGTTCGTCGGCACCAAGAATTCGTTGCCTCTGCAAATGTAAATAAATGAGAGTAATACTGCAATTACATTTAGTTTGCATAAATTCAGCAAACTCACTCACAATAGAATTTGGTTTGAGCAAAGCAAGTGAGAGTGCCTGCTGCAGAAGGAAAAAGGTAGTAATGAGACTGGCTGTCAATGCTAGCACAAATACAAATATTTAGAACACTTACAAAACACTGAAATAGCAACAAAGAGAATCTAAGTTAAATCACTTGTGCAGTAAGTGCCCAATATGCTGCGGCTTGCATGGAACTGCAATGGAGAGTGCTTATAGCAGCAACTGCCAAGCTCTTTGACAGGATTACGAGGTACTCGCAATGGTGCCTCACTCTCCCACAAAACATGCTAGCTCAGATTAATTATTGCTCTGTTTTCAAATAAGCTGTCAATGGCCTTGGCAGCAGCTTGAAGCCAAGCACTGCCAACTATTCATGTTGGAGCAGGCAAAAGATATATATATTAGGGAACTCTGCGGTAGCAACATGCATCCAAAGTGTTAAATCTATATAAACAAGCTCAGTGAGTTCCACCAATGCAGTTATTTCGGCAGTAAAAAGAGAGATATTGTCACAGGCATGAACCTATGCTAGCTGAGGAGTATTGAGGTCACCCTCATTGCTGCATACACCGAAAAAAGTGAGTACTTGACAGTGGAAGGTCTGAGCAAATAAGCACAGGAATTCGGTCATGTATATAACCATACTTTTGTAGCCATTTCATGCTGTGCAGTAGGCTTGTTGCACTTCGAGGCTCATTCCGCACAGGGCCAACTCACGTTTAAACCATCTCTCAGCTGGCCAGCAACCCCCCTTTATCAGTCCGCAGATATACTCATGTATTGCAGCACTACCACGTATGGTCTGTACAGATGAGTGCCACTTACCTTCCAACAGTTTTCCGAAAGAAGCCCGACATTTTCTGTGGGCTGAGCCGCTCCATCGGTTGAAGCTGCGAGGAAGGCAATAAAACCTCCTGATTGTAAACCAGCGAGTTCACGCTGGCGCACGCAAAAATGCCTTATACTGCCCAAACAAATATAAGCGAACTCAGAAATAGTTTTACGTTATCTTTCAGTCGCCTCATATGTCCCAATACTCCAGTGCATCCGGAAGACAACAGCAACCGGCGACCGATCGGTACACAGCAGCAGTTATGGAAGTTGTTCCAAGCGCAATGAAACGAGATCGTGGACGCCATTACGCAGTCTCCTCACGCCTTCGCCCGGAGACCGTCGCGCGATTACGCCGCGTCAATAATTGAGGCTAACGCATGCTTGCGCTGCCGAGCAAAAACTCGTTAAAGAAGCTGCAAGGAAGGCGATGGCGGAAAGACTACAAATGCTTTACTTAGAGTTCGCGGGCATGTATGTACGACTCACCGCAGTCAGAAGGCCGCAAATAGGACTGCACCGAAGGCTGCGCCCTTGAATTTAAGGCTATAATTCACGAACTGAATTCGCATATCACCGAGTTTGCATCTACCGGGATGATGGCCCGCCAACTGCAGCAGACCGACGCATGAAAGACAACCTAGGGTGCCTAGGGCTCGCAAAGCGCAAATGCTCGTTGTCTGAAAAGCGCGCCAGTCTTCCTTCTTTGGGCCATACCGCCATACTTTGGGCGACTCAGTGAGCATCTGGGTTTGAGGCCCGTCCAGAAGGGCGAGACTAAAACCCGCCATGAATAGGGTTTTTTCGGCTAAAAGTTTGTCCCTAGATTTCCCCAAACGCATTGAACGCCATGTTTTTACAAAGTACCTAAATGTTGACTATTATGTGCCTAGTTGAGTCTGAATTTGTCCCCAGATTTGAGGCGGGCTGGCGGGCTTTTCTTTTTTTTTCGGCCGTCGTCGGCGCATTCGGGCAGTGTTTGTATAGTGTTCTAGAATTGAACACTATAGTGTTTGTAAAGTCTCTCAGTTTATTGGCGTGGTTTTGCTGCAGCGGAGGTAGTGCAACGCACCCTCATTAAACCATTGCAGGCAGTGCATTAAACCATTCAACTGCAAAAGTCGGACGTTCGATTCATGGGTACCGAGCAAATTTGCGATGTCTGCGTCAACGATCTGACATCGGCCGTCGCTTCTCACGTAAGCCATTGTCATTGCTGTTGTTTTTTGACATAGTGCGCTGAGTGCAGCGGTAGGTGGGTGTCGTGTCCATTTTTGTCCGCGAAATCAATGCGAGAGGTGTCATTCAGCAGTGAATTAAGGTAAACAGCAACCCGGTACTTAATTGTTTTTGAGCTTGCAGATATGACAGATCGAAATTAGCGTGCAATTTGTCAATTACTTATATCTCTGTGGCATGGATGCCACCTTCTAGCTTTGGAAAGCAATCTGGAGACGGTGCAAAACTCGCGTGTTTTATCAGAACATGTATCGATATATAAGCAGTATAGCAAAAATGACTTTGGAAGGAATGAAATTGTTTCCAACAAAGCTTTGCGCAAATACATTTTATTTTTCTGTCAGGAACTTGCGACAATGCTACACGACAACGTAGGCACTATACTGTGTCAGCTTGCTGCTTATCTGATTCTAATTTAAGATGATTAGCATTAGCAGCATTTGTTGTTTTAGTGGTTATTTTATTACATATACAAAAGGAAAGAAAAGATGTTTGCCAGCCCCGGTATCTGATATCTGAAGCACCTGAACAGGGGCGGTGGAATTAAAGGGATAGCGAGGAAGGGGTAGAGGAAATCAGAGAGGTGAATGATAGGGAGAAAGGACAGGGTAGGTAAAAATAAAAAGTATATATATACACTATGACACAATATACAGTAGTTCGCTTGAGGCCCAGAGTAACGAATGCAGCGAGCTGCCAAAATGCGGCCAGGAAGGTAGCTTGCTTAACTTCCTTCAGGTCACTTGCAGCTGCCTTGTTACTGTATACGTGTTAGTAGACTTTAAACTTGGGCTGATATCTCATATGCAACGCTGCTTTGTAGAGCACTCACTTCATTTCAGTGTTTACATGTGTCTATGCCATTTTTTGTTTTTACTTTCAGCAGTCTTGGAGACGCAGCCGCTCGTTTATTCTGGACAACTTTCGCATCCTTGGCTCCCTACATGTACAGTACATGTACCAAGGTATATATATGTGCATTATATTCAGTATTTTCATTTTATTTTTCAGTGCATGAGTATCGTTTCTGCTATGGATAGCAATTTGTTAAGTGACTGAAAAACATTTATAGCAACAATTAAAACATATGAGTGTCAATCTGTGAGGCCACATTGTTGCCATTGTCGTTGGTATCGTCTGGACATGCCACACCCTATACCCAATGAATTACCTGCATAGTCATTCCACCAAACTGAAATTGAATCTGGGTTGCAATACACACTTATACGCTATAATACCCCAGCGCTCAACCCAACACTACGTCTCGTAACTGCCACACTTGTTGGCTGCTTACTGCACCGAGCTACTCCAGCACTTACTGTTAGCACTACACACCCATATATATTTTTTATTTATTTATTTATTTCAAATACCCTAAGGGCCTTTGCGGGCATTACATAGGGAGGGGGGATTTATCAAATAAACACAAATAACTTACAATACAAGCAAAGAAAAAGCTGTAAGCAGAAATAGGTGCACAAAAAACCATGAACAATTTATGCAGTGACATCTAGATGCTAGAATCTAAGAAAGAAGACATCTAGAATGCGAGCAGTTAGGGATAAGAGTAGATGGAGAATACCTCAGTAATCTGCGATTTGCTGATGACATTGCCTTGCTAAGTAACTCAGGGGATGAATTGCAAAAAATGATGACCTAGACAGGAAAAGTAAAAAAGTAGGCTTGAAAATCAATATGCAGAAGACTAAGGTAATGTTTAATAGCCTTGGGAAGGAAAAACAGTTTACGTTAGGTAGCGAAGCACTGAAGTAGTAGGCGAATATATCTATTTAGGGCAGGTAGTAACAGCAGATCCGGACCATGAAAGGGAAATAACAAGGAGAATAAGACTGGGATTGAGCACATTTGGCAAGTACTCCCAGATTATGACTAGTAGTTTATCGGTATCGCTCAAGAGGAAAGCATACAACAGTTGCATCTTACCTGTACTTACCTATGGGACTGAAACGTGGAAGCTAACAAAGAGGGTTCTACTAAAGTTGAGGACAACGCAGAGGGCTATGGAAAGAAAAATGGTAGGGGTAATGTTAAGAGATAGGAAGCGTGCAGAGTGGGTCAGAGAAATAACTCGTCACTGACATTCTAATGGAAATCAAGAAGAAGAAATGGGCATGGGTAGGACATGTAGCGCGAGGAAAGGATAAGTGATGGTCGCTTTGGGCAACAAACTGGATTCCAAGCGGAGGAAAGCGTAGCAGGGGGCGGACGAGATTGCAGGGGTCAAGTGGATGCAGCTCGCACAGGACCGCGTTAATTGGAGGAATATGGGAGAGGCCTTCGCCCTGCAGTGGGTATAGTCAGGCTGAGGATGATGATGATGATCTAGATGCCTAAATTAGCAATACCTCATGGTATAGACATCCGCTCACTTGTCCTTGTTGTCATCCGTGGCTTGGGCTTGCAACCTCCGACTGCTTGCTCCTCCACACCCTCGTAGGATAGTCGTGCATGGCGTGTGAGTGCCGTAGATATGAACCAGTATCCTTCAATGCTCTAACCTCACCCAGTATTATTGAGCACTAGACTGGCTTCAGCATTTTGCGCTGCCCTAGCTTAAGCATCTGTTGCGAAATTAAATATTAGCAGCCACATTCTCCTGATGTTATTCTTGCTTTAAATGGACATCAGTATACAGAACAACAGAATGATGATGGGAAATCGTATTTCCGCAGATACAACACGAATGGAGTTTTAGGCCTCTGGAAAGCTTTAGATAAATATTTAACTTGATCTCAAACAGTTCAGGCCTGCCATAGTCAAGCCCCCACTTCGCTAAAAAAAGAAAAGCAAACAAACAGCAACTGCACGCTAAAATGCAAATGCATATGGATAAATTGACGTCATTTGAGAGGCTACACATTTCACATTCATGCGACGCAATCGTGCGCAGCCACTGTCACTTCCTTGATACTATGGCAGGCCTGACCTGCTCATTGTGCCTTACGTTCCCTATTCCTGTGAACTGTTTCAAAGCTTTCTCCTTGTCAGCGGCTTGTGTCACCTTCTTCCCACGCTTACAGCCACTTTTGCCCTTGCATGCAACATGCTTGATTCCATGACCTTGAAAAGGCAATTTGTAAATATGTTGTAAGGCACAATGCTTTGGTGTTATACTGCTACACTTGTCTGTTTATTTGTTTATCTGTTATGTCTGGGCAAGTTCTGTTATGTCTTTTTTTTTTTTGTCCTACTGTTATATGTGCAGAGCACTGTTATATGGGCTTGGTTTTTCCATAACCACTTCTCTTGATGTCATGCGACTCGAGATGCTTGGGGCATTAAACCCCATAAACGAGTTACCAACCAACCGTCTCTTGGCACTAGCCTGATTTCTTTTATTCCACAGTTTTTCAGTGGCAAGAAAGCATGCTGTCATCAGTCTCTCCTTCCTCCATCCTTTTGATCGCTATGTGGTTATTTCTTTCCCTGTATCATATAAGGGGGACACTCTCCTATGTATAGATAAATCAGCAACCGTGCGGTACCCACTTATTGCAACATTCGTAACAAAACATATTCACTGCAGCTTAAATGTGGTGCTGTCATTATATCATAAGCAGAACAGGCTTCTCGGCACCCCTGCTCCTGACCTGAAGCTTCGGATTCTACACGGCCTACCCCGTGAAGCAACTTTGCTGTGCTGCCTGTGGGTTGGTGTAGCGTTCACAAATTCTAATTCGTTTGTGATAGGTATGGCTAATAGCCCTGCATGTGCAACCTGTGGGTCTGACGAGACTATAGGCCACATTCTTTGCGAGTGGACTACATACAATGTCTCTTGCCCTGCACTAGAGTGTCTATATGGACACCCTCTGACAGAAATCAAGATTATATGCCATTGGCTGCGGCGATTATATGCCAAGATTATATGCCATTGGCTGCGGTGAAGACCTCCCAGGCACTGCTCTGCTTCATGAAAACCACGGGCCTGATCGGTAGACTGTGATTTTGCTGCGATGCGACGTGATATGGCTGTGATGTGACAGTACTGACTTCATATTTCTGTAACTTTCTTTTACCCATCACTTTTATATCCACTTACCCCCTTCCCCCAGTGCAGAGTAGCAAACCGGTTTCTTCTTCGGTTAACCTCCCTGCCTTTCCTCCTCTTCCAACACCCCTGCCTATAGTTACACTCAGGTGCACTCAGAACTTGCCTGTGCAATGAACCTAAACCTGAAGTTGCAAACCAAGATGAGGTGAAAAGCAACATAAAGTACTGCAGTTCATGGTCAAGACTTTTATAGAGACTCCAATTATAGCTTGATTCAACGGCAAGTATCGAAGGCTGTTTGCTATGCAGCACGCACGGTGTGGATGTTCTTGATTGCATACAGCTTCCAAATTTATTAAACTGTCACCACATAGAAACGAAAGAATGCGTCATTCCAAGCATTTAGTCGAGTATCGAGCACACTGTGATACGTTCTCCTTCTTTCCCCTGGCGGTCCGCGAATGGAATGGTTTAGCCGATGAAGTGGTTAATTGCTCATCACTAGATGGGTTCAGTTCACGGCTGGCAATTGTTCCTTGAGTACCCTATATATGTGTAGCCTGACCTCTGTACAAATATAGTGAAACATGTGTCTTCAGTGTGATTATATTGTATCATATCCTTCTTTTCCATTTCTTGTTCCACACTGCCATATAGAATTATATAAAAATTAGACAACTGTGGATTGTCAGTATTCCTGTCATTTGCTGTTTCTATATTATGCCCCAAACCTGCAACAGCCTCCAAAAGGAGGCTAGCAGTATGTATGAAATAAAATAAACCAGTTTAGAAAGCTTGTGCCTTACCTTGCTTTTTGGACGGAACACAAGTTCTCTGGCCATACAGGATCTGCAACTGCTATGGAGGGTCGCACGGACAAGCTAGGCGCTGTGCGATCAGTTCATGTTTCATTGTCAGTATATTTTATGTATATACTAAGGGATACCCTTTTTTTTTTTCTCACTGTGGCCAAGGCCAGACAGGAAAGGAAAGAGGACAGCCATGGTCCTCTTGCCTTGTGGAAGGCGAGGGGACGGGTGAAAGGGATAAATTGAAGAGAAAGTGTAAGGTCACTAGGGGTGAGTTGGCTCCTTTTCCAAGGCTAGGGAACAGTAGCCTATCTTACCTTTTCTGCCTAGCCTTGGCCACACTGCCATAAGTTGTCTCCGAGTGTAATTGAAGTCGAAAAGGACTATTAGTGGGATTTGTTTTTATGCTATGCATGGCGTAAATTTTTTTTCGTAGACAAATTGAATCTCCCTTTCATGCCTGGCGTCTGCCTATAAACTCGTCGATTTGCGCCTAATTTAAGCGAAAAGCGCCACCCTTCTGCCCAAATTAAATTTTCAAAATTCGCGGCCATTATCATCATTATCGTTTTTGTAGCGTCTCGCGCCATCTGTTGTGTATGTACACCAAAAAAAAAAAGAAAAAAAAAACATTCAAGATGGCTGCCTTCATGTTTTGCGCTGAGACGCATAAGTGACAGTCTTTTTTGAAGATTTCTTGTCCTGAATGTTTACCCATAACAAAGTTTCACGGTCCTCGCTAATAAATAACACGTCCCGCATCCAAGGTGCTGCTTTTTCTTGCAGGTAAGGACATAAGACGTCAAAGGGCCGCCGCACGTCCTCGCGACGGCGCGATTGTTATGTTGCGTTTTGTTGCGCCGGTTGTTTGTGCTTTATGAAAATTATATCTTTGTGCTTAGGTTCAGAAGTGTGCACCTAAGTGCCAAGGAATGGGTGACGCCGGGATTAAGGAGGTTGAATCAGGACAAAAAATGTAGGCTTTTCTCTGGCTGTCCAAACTCTATTCTGATCTGCTTACCGCTGTTTTTGCCCGAATTCCGTCGCTTTTAATATACTTTATTAACCTTTTTTCCTCGCCCAGCACATTGATGAGCACGGCGGCTACGTAGGGCCCATCGCACGGTATTCGAGGGAACTGCTCTTGATGGCATAGAATGCCACCATGGTAGGGAAGATTTCTCCTTTGGCTACTGCTCTTGTCTTCACCCCTCGCTTTGTTGATAACATTCGAAACGGCACCGCATTTTCATTTACCTTATGGAATGAAAAACGCAAGCGGTTTAACTACTACCGAGGCACTTTTTTTGTGCGGCTTCTGAATGTTTGCTTCTGAGTGTTCTTTGCTAGAAGCTCTCCGGCACCGATGCTTGCTGCTTGTGCTAATGGAACGGTAGAAGTAGTGTGGCGTTCACGGTTTACATTGCTTGAAAGCAGTTTTATCTAGTGAACACTTCGCAGACTTGCAGTTTGTGTCAGCAATACGGCTATTTAATGCAGCAAAATAGAGAAATATTAATGCCTTTGTCATGAGGCGAGCCCAAGCTTTTAAGAATGGAATTATCTAGTGGTTGCATAGCGTTTGACCCAACAGTCAGGCAGATGACTCCACAGGCTGAGAATATTTAGTCGGCCATTTCCTTTCCTGTCCTGTGTACGTACCCTCTCACTATTTTGTAATGTTGGTAATTTCCTACACCTAGAATAAAGCAGCTTGTGCTTTGCCCTGTGAACCATTTAACATCTCGTATTCTAGACCTGCTCAGCACGAGTGCCAATGCTTTTTTGTGGATAGTGCACCAATCAGGCCAGTAGAAGACTTTACTGCCAAATAGTGTCATAAGCTTGAGCTTATTGAAGGCACTGTGCAGCTGAAAAAAGCCATTTAACAATCGCCATTCCTTGCAACTTTCAGGCTCCAGGGTGTTTCCGAAATGCAAATTTATTGAAGAACCCTGGCTAGTTTTGTTCAAGCTTGGCTGTGGGCTAGAGTGCATCATTTTAAATGATGCACATTAGCCAGCTGGCAAACTTGCACTGCAATAATTTGCACAATGCTAACGAATTAGGAACAGCCCAACAGCTTGAGTAAGCTTGAAGCATGCAATAAAAATGGATTCTTCACAGTTAAGCAAGGTGCGAAACTTTTGATTATCGGTTTTCAGATGGGCATCTTATGCACAACAGCTATGCAGGAAACATGGATTTCATGTTTGGCGAAAGGAATTTTGGCTTTGTACACATCTTTGAATGAAGCTGAGCATTGGGGTTTTCAAAATGCATCATTTCATTTTTTGCATGTGCAGCTTTGTTGGCAAGCTTAACCTTAGCTTTGGAAACGGGTGCCGGCTTTGTCACTGCAGCCTCCTTGCACACAGCGCAGGTTGTGCACAAATGTTGCTTGTTTGCAAGGCAAAATCTTGTAGAAAATGTTTCTACACCTGAACTTAAGCCTACAGGTACACCAGCTGGGAAAACTTTTCATGCCGTGGATCTGTTTTCAGCCATGTTCACTTGTACCCTGCTGCGGTGATAAGAGAGCTTGATTGCTGATCCCAAGGATACAGGTTTACTCTCAGCTGCGGTGGCAGCTGATGGAGGCGAAATGCAAGGCGGCTTTGTACTTTGCGATGTCAGTGCACATAAAAGCCCCAGGTGGTCAGAATTTTCTGGAGCTGTCCACTACAGCATCCCTCATAGCCAATAGACATTAAACCCCATAAACCGAACAGAACACTTGTCAACTGTAAACTTCCATGAGGAGAAAACAATCTATGCAGCTCAAAAGCAGGCCCTGTGGCTGCAGACAGTTCACTGAAATGTACATGCGAAATTAATTGCAAAATAAAGTACAATCCCTTTGTGCACGTTACATAAGGCATTGCAATCCAAGGCAAGCACAGATGGTGGAGGTAGGTGCAGCGTATGTCTAGTTATCAACAGGCAGTATTTCTGTGCATATCAGCAAAGTATATGGGGTTTTATTTCCAGGCTGTAGGAGGGCCACAATTTTAGCCTCTTGAGAACCTTTATTGTGCACTACTAATACTGCTGCATATCATACGGGCATTTTCGCATATTGCCTCTATTGAAGCAGCATCACTTTTCTATGTAAAAGTGAATATTCTAGTGTCTCATTGCAGGTCTGCAATAATCATTGTAAAAATGTTGAGAATCTTTCAGACGACTGTGTACAAACTTGACTAACTACACATAACTTTCCGCATCCACAAAACCATATGCTGGCTTAGTCCTTTATCTCAGAGCTTCATTTGTCATAGGCAATTGTGGCAGTATTGCCAGTGACAAGTGGCACTTGTCCAACCTGCTCTTACATTGCTTGCACTGCCAGTGAAAAAGGAATAGATTTGGTAAATACATTGATTGCATTTTCAACTCTACAGAGCCATAGTTATCCATGGAAAAAAAATGCGCATTTCAGTCTTTAGCACACATTTTTGGCATGACAAAAGTCATTTCATGATAGTGCCACACACAAAGAGTGCCGGTGGCGGTGATGCCTCAACAAAAAAAGAGCTCTTTCGTAAAGTAGTTCAGGCAGCAGCTTCGCTGACAATCTAGAATTTGTACCTGACAGTTACTCTGACCCCGTTTGCGATGTGCATAAAGTGGTAAAAAAAAGAAAAAAAAAGAAAAGATGGCGAAGTGACAGCATGCTTTACTAATGAAGGAAACTTTTTAGAATTAGAATGGTATGAAAAACATTACAACTAAACCTGGCGATGTTAGTATGTTTTTCGAGAGTTAATTTGGTGGTTACAGGGTTAACGTGCAGCTAACTTCATATAATTAGCATCAATTAAATGCTGTGTATCTTGGGGACTATCATTAACAATGTCATTAAACATACAAAATACGTAGGCACCTTTTATTCAGATAGCATTTGTATACAAAATCAAAAGCACCATGGCAATGTCAGAAGCAGCTTAGGCATATAAGCACAGCCTATTTTGAACATGATGTGGAACAGGTTCCTTAGCCCTCATATTTTTCAAAGTCTGCTAACAAACAGATGTGCATTTGCAAAACCCTGCATGGTATGCAGATGAGCCATTCCTGCCACTAACAAAATGAGCCACTTCACAGATTTCCATATGGTCCTTCCAGGCTTTGAACTCTGCAAAAAGAAAGATTTTCCAAGTTGTCAAAAGTGAGTCTCAAAAAAAGACAGCAAGAAACAGAACTCTTGTAGACTGGAAAATACAAAATACAAAAAGAAATACAGGTATTGCCAACACCAGCGGATTGCACAAGTAAACTGCGCATGTTGACATCAATTTTTGGAAGCAGATTTCAGCCATCAGCCATAACTACTGCTGGATGAATGTCAACATATCCAAAATGAGCTAGATAACTTCTTATCAAGTGGTCCTTTGTGTGCCTTCATAGAGGCTCTGACAGGGCTCAAACATGGCCCTGTCAGCCATCAGCCATAACTACTGCTGGATGAATGTCAACATATCCAAAATGAGCTAGATAACTTCTTATCAAGTGGTCCTTTGTGTGCCTTCATAGAGGCTCTGACAGGGCTCAAACATGGCAAATAGACTTGTCCTACGCACTCATTGGTTCTTTACAATGCCTGTCACTGGAAAGGCCTAAAGCTTTTCCTATTGGTTCATTGACTTGAACGAGAACATCTTTGGTGTAACTCCGCCTGGTTGGGTACTTGAAACAAAAGTTTAAGAAACACCATCACCAACCAAATTTTTTATTAGAACCCGACGTTTCGGGTCCAACTCAGTCCCTTCCTCAGGGGCGACTAAAGTTCGAGGCCCGCAGTAGCAGGCACACGTGGCGATGTCCAATTGTGTAGCAGAGCCAGGGTAGCGTCCCCGGATTCTTGTTCACTGCTGCAGCTGTCAGCCGGATGAACCGAAAAAAGACGTGACGTCTTTTGAAAGGGTTGGTCTCCACATCAAGTATGTTCACCTTGTCAAAGGCGATTTTGTGGTTGGCGCATTCGCAGTGCTCGGCGAGGGGGGTTGCTTTTCGAGTTCAATTGCTGGGCGTCGTTTTTGTGCTGCAATATGCGCTGACAGAGATTTTTTGTTTCGCCGATATACGAGGCAGAGCACGAGATTTTATAAGTAACGCCTGGTTATTTTTCTCTGGGAATATGGTCTTTTGGTTGCGGCAGAAAACGGCAGACTGTTGAGGTAGGTTTGTGCGACACACAGACGTGTTTGCGCAGGATGCGTGTAAGCGCCTCACTGGTGCCCGCCACGTATGGGAGCACAATGCGAGGGCGCTTCGTCGTTTCCGTGCTGACCGACCCTCTTGTCCTGCTAGCTCGACGGCGGGAAGCACATTGGAATAAAGGCGCGTGTATAGCCATTCTTCTTCAGATCGGCTATGCATAGGCCGCTGCCTACTACTGCAGGCCTCAAACTTTAGTCGCCCCTGAGGAAGGGACCGAGTTGGTCGCGAAACGTTGGGTTTTAATAAATAATTTGGTTGGTGATAGTGTTTCTTAAACTAGTGGTTCATCACACCGATTAACAAGCTAATGGCAGAAGGAGCACAGGTAACTTCTTCAAGAGCCTACATATGCTCTTTGCAACCATGTGTTCTTATTCCATCATTTACTATCAGCCAAAAAGAACTCAGTACTTGACAGCATTATCTGCACACTGGATTCACTTTCAGAGTTTATTTTGTTGCAACAATGTGCCAATCACGACAAAGGCACCGGTCATCGAACAACAGAATGCCCAGTGCTGAGTTTAAAGGCAACAAGGAAACAGAGGTAAACCTGCCGAGTACAATGATCAAGAACAATGTAGAAGCAGTGTTGTGTTGTGGCAATTATTCGAGGTAAATCTCTGTGCATCATCATTGTACAACAAAAAAGAGTAAAAGCTGCGTCCAGGTGGCATAAAGCGTGAAAAACAAAAAACAAAGCTTTGCGGTATGACTTCCCCCTCAAAGAAGCATCGGCCCAATGCTCTACATTGAATAGAAAGGTAGGCAAAAATAAGCAAAATATAAACACAGTGCCCATCAGTTATAATAGGGCTTTAGGCACACAACATACAATTTCTGGACATGTATCACCCCTGGGGTGCTGTCAGCAGCATCTGGGGACAATTCCATAGCCCATTTCATCTAGATGAGTGAACTTGATTTGCGGAAACAGCAGCATAAAATTTATGGTTTTCATTAAATCCACGATGGTGATTCAGCATCCAAACCTAGAGTCGGTCTGCTGGCTTGTAATTTTCATTGTCATTGTAGGTTACGTTAGGCATTGGTGCCTTGCTGGCTTTTTATGCGCAGCTGGGCAAGTCGTCAGGCTGCTTCTGCACGCTGAAGGTAGGCAGTGACACTGAGGCTGTCCTTTTCCGTTACATGTGGCATCAGCATGACATCGAGCGCTGTATTAAGAAAGCCTTTAAAGGGAAGCTGCTAGATTTTGTAGTTGTAGATTTTGATGAGTTTCAAGCAATCAAATGATTACAGGTTCCAGGTTAAGCATGCAAGATATCTTCGTGCTAGCATTTCAAACAATTGCGCAAATAGCAATTTAAACCGCTTCAGCTATCAAGCTTCTCCTCACCACACAGCGACGCGTGGGGTGCACATGATGACATTGACGGCACCGGTATGTTTCCCGCATAGAATGGCTTGGTTGGAAGAAGTAAAAACAAGGCTACCAAAATTGAAGGCCCAGAAACATTGTTTGATGGCATTAAAAAAGGCACCGCACGATGTGGGCGAAGGTAACGAAAAGAAAAAATATTACCGTCCGTGATATCATCAAGCTTCTACGCAGTCCTTCAGTGCTGTGAGGAGAAGCTCGAATTGTAATTGTTGATTACTTCATCAGTTTTAAAGATAGCACACAAACACTTTGCAAGCATTACCGACAGCTTATGGAGAGTCAAATTCTTTAATGTCGCAGAATTCTCAAAAAGTGATGCAGCTGCACTTTAATGGCTCATACTGTCTGCGTTCGTTCGGTCACAATATAGCTTTCAATCAAATGACATCACCTGAAACCGAAACTAATGTCATCGGAAAGATAAAAATCCTGCATCCACCGGGAATCGAACCTGCATCCCTCGCATCGCCAGCCTAAGCTTTAACCAACTGTGCCACGCCCGGGATCGTGAACTGCACATAAATCTTGTCTACAGTGATTTGGTTTGGTTTGGTTTGCGGGGTTTAACATCCCAAACCGACTCAGGCTATGATAGGTGCCATAGTGGAGGACTCTGGAAATTTCGACCACCGGGGGTCTTTAACGTGCACTGACATCGCATAGAACACAGGCGCCTTGCTTTCGTCTCCATCGAAAAGCGGCCGCCGAAGCCCGGTTACGATCCCGCATTCTTGGGAACAGTAGTCGAGCGCCGTAACCACTGCGCCACCCCGGCGGGCCCTTGTCTATCGTGAGGATGAGTTAAAACACACATCATAATTCTCCTTGTCTGCATGATGCTGATGCGGCCACTCCCCTTTGTAGTGAGGGATCACAGAGTTCTTCATTAGGCCAATAAATAAAGGAGTAGAGAAAGAACAAAAACTATACCAACTGCTGTGCATTGGCCAAAAGTCCAGAAGAAAGAAATGAGGAAGGAAAAGGGGGGAGTCCTTCAACAATCTTCTTGTTTACGCCACCAGTCAAGGCGGTGCTTTGTCACCTCTACTGCCCTACCCAGGGTGTGCTTTGGGTGGTGACATCGACTGCAGACCAAGTGCTGTCGAAGGAGTCTCCATCAGTGCTGATGTCGCAGTTGTAGGGGGGGAGGGCCACAGTTTCGGGCACTCGATCACAACATGCTGTATGGTTTTATCGGCTGCGTCGCACTTGGAGCACTTGTGCGCAGAAAACCACTCCGTGCCTCGCAGAGTAACCCGCTGCCGTCCGCTGTCTCGTGTGTTGTCATAGATGTTCTCATTATCGATCGTGTGTTTTGTGCTGGAGTCCACCGACAGGGATGACATTGCCCGTGCTTCGCTGTGCCATCTCTTCATTCCTGCTTCTCAAACCTGGTTATGGATCTGCTCTCTCCACGCAAGCTGGAATATCTCCAACAGGCCGGCTTGTGGAATTCCGTATTTCTCTGCCAACCTTCGCGTTCAAAGCATCCATCTGGTGTTGGAGCACTTGAGTACGATGTACTTGTATGCCTCGCTGGACCATCTATGGCAAAGTGCTCAGCCGGCACTGCAAGGCAAGCTTGGCGGTAGTAATGTTCTCTTCTGTGCTTGGGTGTCCGCTCGTGGATGAGAGCGGCTTCCAAGAAGGTACTCAGCAGACGGTGCCGTTCAAGATAGCACAACAGGCATGTATTTGGTTGCCTTGGACATAATACAACACACACACAAAAGACTAACTGTTACGCAGTACGCCGCAACGTACGAGTAGTACCGCGCACGGTACACTCACGGCTCGCAAGCCGTTAAAGATCGGGCCAGGCGCGCACGACTGTCCGTAAAATATGCGGAGCCCTCGGGCGACCGCGGGAGCTTCAAACCACGCGACTGCTCACAGACGCGGCTCCGTTCTAACTCGAGTTGCCTCCCCGCCAGAGCGTAGCCCCCCGACGTGCAGCGCTCCCTCTCTCTGTTTTACGAGCAGTGTCACTCGCGTACGCTTTACTTTCACGCGGCAGACAGCCGAGATCATCGCCTCTCCCCGCGGGGGCATTGCCCGCCGTTAACAATGTTTAGTCTGGCGGTTTCTTCCGAGAAGTTCCGCTCTTTGCAGACACATGCGAAACCGGCGAGCGATGCATTCCTACCGTCCCGGTGCTCTGTCTCCGGAGAAAC
This sequence comes from Amblyomma maculatum, assembly GCF_055883805.1. Taxonomy (NCBI): domain Eukaryota; kingdom Metazoa; phylum Arthropoda; class Arachnida; order Ixodida; family Ixodidae; genus Amblyomma; species Amblyomma maculatum. The sequence goes on from NC_139344.1 coordinate 227,099,037, forward strand.
ACTGCTGTTGTATATGGGCTTCAAGTGGGCGCATAGGGGCCCGCCCGGTGGAGGAGAATCTCCCATTGCCAAGGTGCCGACATCACTACAGAGGTTGTCTCACATGCGACGATAGTAGCGCTGAGAATGACGCTGCAAGTAGTGATAATGACAATGACGGCATTAGCAATGATAACGGTGCATTTAGTTGATAATGATAATGAGAGCAAACGTGATGCACCGTGTGCACCAGCAACGCTCAGCCTTTCGCACTTCTGCAGTGTAGATTCCACAGTGCTCTCGGAATTTTCGGGCTCCCTGCCATACACAAGGTGGAATGGAGTTGACCTGCTTCTCCGCTTCTAGGCGGCAGCAACAGCGCGGCGGGCTACTGTGCTGACATTAAAGCGAGAAACTAGTTACATCGGCTTAACTTTCAGGCCGACTGACTGCTAATGCATGCAAGGAGGACAATGCCACGGACAACGAGAAGTGGGTTTTTTACACGACGGATATTATGATGTGCTTCTCGCTTTCTACAACGATAATTAGTCTGGAGAAGCCTTTGGCCCTTTGCTTCGGCGGTGCGAGTCAGGTAGTCAGTTGCTACTATTATCCACTTGTTGCTAGATTTCAATGTCGGGAAATGACCTAGTAAGTCCATGCCGATCTGTTGGAATGGCCTCGCAAGTGATTGGTTTGGTTGTATATCCTAGTCTTGTTAGCAGTGTTCGGTGTCGTTAGCAGTCGCAGCAACTCCTGACATAGTGCGTGACATTAGCAGATAGACGAGACCAATATGGGCCCATGTTATTTAACCTGAATGCGACTCAGAGTAAAATAAAGTTTAGACGCCCAGCTGTGGGCTCATCGTGAGGGGCCTGTAGGATTTCATCGAGAAGGCCCACAGGGACAAGTAAGTAGGCGGTCAGGGTGCGAACGCCATTATAAAGCGCAAGGGAGGCTAGTCCACGTTTGAACACTCTAAGCGGCAAGGATGACTTTCCTTCAAAGTAGTCGAAGTCTGAGTGCTGAAGTTGCATGAAGTAGGCCCCAAAATAGCATCATTATTGTCTTCTTCCAGCACTTTTGGACAGGGGCTCGTGAAAAGCAGTACCATGTGTGCGTGGCCAAAATAGATGTTTAGAGCAGCTCTTGGAGCAAGCAAATATGCTTTTTGGAGCAGCTAAATGGAGCACAAAGCAGGACAGACGTTCTGAAACAGCTATGGAGCAGAAATGTTAATGTTTTATAGCAGAAATATCGACTTTTTGAAGAAACTTCAGAGCATGTGGTGAATTAAATCTCCAATAAGTCATAAAGGCCTTTCTACCCTTCTTGGCAGCAGAAATTGTGCTGCTTACAAACAGGCCCGCTGCGTTCTGAAGATGTTTTACTGCGGACTGACTGTAAACAACATGTCACCAGCGTGCAGTTTAAAGGCCCATTCACGATTAAGGATTGCAAAGGGTGTGCGATTAAGGAACCGCTCAGATTGACCGATGTTCACACTTGCAAAGGCAACCCGTGGGTCGCTTTCCCAAATTGGCCTCGTTCAGAACGAGACTTGTCGACCTTGACTGCTCACCAAAACAGAAGCCGGATGTAAACCGAACTTCGATTCATATCAACTGTGTTGCTGATTGGTTGCCGATTTAAGACCAGGAAGGAAACGTTGGACATGTGCCTTTTTATATATGGGAGCGCTTGTTGCTAACAAACTAACTCTCAAAACGTAAAAATAATGTGCTTCAGATTGTATGCTTAAATAATACAGCATGAGCACATCTATTTTGGCTTTCTCGACAATCTTCAGTTCAGTTCAGTTCACTTTATTTCCTTTCAAGTGAAAGTGGAAGACGAGGCAAAAGGTGTGTAACCTGACAAGGCCTCGTCTCCCATGTGCAGCTCGCAACAGGCAACACGTTACGACGCATACAAAGGGAAATGTCCTGATTAACAATACAGCAAATTAAAAAAACAAAAATAGTTGCGCCGATGTGGCAGTGATTCGTTCCGCCATCGGACAACAATAAGTCCGCCTTGCGCGGCAACAGCCCATTATGTGGCCCTTTTTTTTTTTTTTTCTTGAACCAACATGTTTGGTTCATGGCCCCTTTTCCCAAGCATTTCACCCCAGAAGAGCCGAGCACCAGGCCGGAGGAAATCTTGTACCCATTGGAAACCGGTGGGTACCCGGCGGTACTGGGGATCGAACCCCGTACCTCCCGAATGCGAGGCGGATGCTCTAGACGAAGCCCAAAACAAGTCCAAGGATCGCTAAGGTTGCACACTATAGTGAAGGCTTGCCAAAGTAAAAATAATATGCGAATGAAATATTTTTGCTGAAGAAAGAAAAAGGCTCTCAGTGACCACAATCCACGGCATGCATGCAAGAGTGCCGCAGTCACTATGAATAGCAGAAAACATGGGGATGATATCGTGTGACGTCAGCGCCCAAGGTTGCCAAACCATAAAGCTGCTTTCGCTATTAATAATAAAAATTCATTTTAAACTATCTACTGCACTGAAATCTCAAATTTCGAGGATTTATAATTAACGTGAACGGAGTGAAATGCAATAATCAGTTTATGCTCAAATTTTAGCTGTCATGCCCTTTAAGTGAATATAGTTCAAGCATATGGTACCAACATAAGAAACACTACAGAATTATATGAAAATGTCACTGAAATACAATTAACTACGAGCACGTGAATGAATTAAGCTGCCAAATTTGAAAATACACAAGATGCGGGCAGAGTCATTGAAGGGACACTAAAGAGAGAAAGGAAGTGGGTTTGCATCGATAGAATGCCAGTTCCTGATTACAAAAAGACCACTCTTACTGAAAACAGAGCTGTTATAAGGTAGTAAAGAAGAATAACAGAAATACAGGTATCGCCACCACAGCCAAACGGCCGAGGCTCGCAACAACAAATCACGTGACGCGCTAGGGATCCCGGAGGCTGACAAATGCGAATTACGTTGCATGTTTGAATGCGGTAGTACGTTTTTTCTCAAACATGATAACACGCTTTTATCATACGTAAGCGACGGCGAAAAGACAACGTAAACGTTGCAAGGCAAATACAAAAATATACTTGGAGGCGCCACAGGCGCCCACTTCAGTTTTGGTTATGTTTCGGCTCAGGCATTTCGTGCGCACTCGGATAGTTTGTTTGAACCTGCAGCGCCTCAATTACGAGCTTGGAGCAGCAGATGCGCCTTGATGGTTCCCATTTGAGCATTCGGAGGCACGAGCGAGCGAAATCCGCTACCGCCGACACACTCCTTCGTTCACACTTCTGCGCCAACAAATCGCCGCCGTTGCCGCTTCGACTGCGACCTGACCGCTTGACTGCAGCTACGTACGCCACGAAAAGCATACATATGCTAAGTACCGAAGGAAAAACGCATTATCATTCAATTGTTCACTAAATCATGGCACATCTGACCAACATATACTGCGTCAACAAGACCTTCAACGTGCTATTTGCAGGCGTCATAAACAAAAGGGGCATACTTGCTGCTCATACCAAGGAGAGCGTCGATATAATGCGCTCATCGCCCGGCGAAAAAAAGGGCCTCGGGTAAAATGTAAAAACTAAAAATAACGAAGCACCAGAAATACATTACAAAAGGTTAAAAAAAAAAAAACCGGCAGAAGCGGTAAGACTCGAACTCGGCACTGCTTGCTCCGTAACATTCGGCGCTAACCGCTCGGCTACGCCGCGCCACAAGAACCTTCGAAATATTTCTAGTTTTTATGTCATGGCCCCATTTACAATAAAGTGTTTCTGCTGCCGGTCTAAAAATTACAACTTCTTGATCATCGGCGCATGCTGCCTGCTCTCACGTCTTGCAACTAATGTTCTGGATGCCTATGCGCACTATATTGTGCACTGGATCCATTTTAACATGTGGAATTTCACAGCGCTGGCAAATGTAGTGGCGCCGGCACTTCGGTCATGTTCTGCTACCGTGGACGTAATTTTCGCTGAACACGGAGCTGTAGCACAAACCTTGAAGGAAAAAAGTGCGACGAAGCTTCAAAACTGACAAGCGCAGCAGCGAGGACACTATTTTGCTGGTAACTAAATCTTATTTGTATGTAAACATGTCAGGAAGCGTTGCGATGACCGAGGGCTCGGTTTGTTTATACACAGTGCAAGAAGGAGCGCAAAAGCTTGAGAAACATGTAAAGTATTGTGCATTACAAGCGCTCTATGTTTTTTTTTTCTTCCTTTATGAGCCCATCGCTCGGTAAATTACTCTCTTTATCGTTTTATTTATTTCGGCTGAGGTCGTCATTGCGAGTACGCTGTTGCCAAGTTGGCCCTTGAGGGATGCGACGCCGCGGGCCGCGCCGGCTCGCTAGCTATCACGGAGTCTCCGCTTACGTCATAGCGTGCGTCACTCAACTCCAACTACGTAGTTGGAGGCCACAGTTTGAATTCCACCGGCGGGAACAAGAAAAAACCTCAACTTCTTATTGCAATATCTCAGCAATTATTTGATTTTTTGCTGCCGGATATGCGGCGAGTGTCATCAAATGTAGTTTATTAGATTTTCATACCATCTTTGGCTGTCTTTAGAACATAATTTTTTCCATCTCCTCACCTTCAGGTGCATTATCTGCTCTGGTTTAGAGCTCTGCTCTTAGTTTAGTGACGTCACATAAAAACAGAGCCTCATCTGGACGTAGAACTTCTCTATGCGAAGAGTAATTTTTTTGTCATGGGCAGAATGTCCAGGCTCGGGAACCTCTGGGCTTTTCAAAAACATAGCAAAATTATGAATGCTGCTTGTCTTAATCTCAATTATTGAAATGAAATAATTTTAAAAAATCGAATTTTCCAGCGTGTTTACGAGCTTTGCAAGCTCTGCAGACGTATAAAGAAGACCTCGGTGGTCAAAATTTGAGATGAATTCGTTTTCTTTTTTTTTCACACACATAATTTGCTCAAAATTAGATACAGAATAAGTACTGCATTTTGATTTGTGCCAGAACTTTCGAGCCACATATCTTGCAATATACCGGGTGCGCGAGGCATTTGAGGATGCAATGTTGGCTTCAGGCAGAGAATATCTCCAGCAGATATATATATATTTTCACCAAACTGTTTATTTTCACATTACTCAATGAATGTGCCACTTGCAGCAATAACCAATTCAATTCAGCTTCGGAAATGGCTGCATGCACGGATCAGGTGGTTCTTAGAGGTACTGCCCATTGAGTTCGCAGTGGCGACCTTCAGAGATTTTTGTATTATGTGGCCTTTTGTCCGCTTCTCTCTCAACGATGCCGAGTGGATTCAAATCTGGACAACTAGGAGGCCACAAGTTGGAAGTGATGTGGTTATTGGAAGTTGTTGGCCAGCCACTCGTGGGTGACGCAGGCGGTGTGGGCGAGAGCCGAATGTTGCTGAAAGACACATTTTCCTTTCGAAACAGTATCAGTCCAGGCCTTCACAACGGTGGCAAGCACCTCTGCGTACTCGGCAGCATTAACGCGGAGTCCTGCGGCAGCATGACATCACCCTTGTTGCTGACGGCTGCTGACACCATCACAGACAGAATTTTTGTGTGCAATGCTGTCAGCACCTCATTAGCGCTTCAGTAAAGCCATCTTTCATTATGGCAATTAGCTTTTTGGTCTTGATCGAAGTTCTTTTTATCTGAAAGAAAAAAAAGCATTCCAGGCTCTTCAGCTTGCCTAGCAAGCGCTTGGACCAGAGCAGACTATTCTTCCGAGCTTTACCAGAAAAGAATTGCGCCCTCCTCATGAAACAGAAATGGTACCTCACGTCCTTGTGCACAGCAAGCCTGACAGCTGACTCTGCGACATCGAGCTCCTTTGCAATGGCCCGCATTGACTTCTCTGGGTTGTCACTCACGATGACTTGCAGCCTCTGAAGAAAATCAGGTGTTCTGACGACGTCTGACCGCTGAGTGTGCTTTTTCCTTTTCGCCACAGATGCCACGTCACCGTCACAGCACATCAGTTCTGTTCGCACCTTGTTAACTGAATGTCTTAGCCATTGCACCACACGAACAGCTGAGACCTCTCGCATTACATTACTTGTGTAGTGCAATTGCATTTTTTACACATATTTTTCACTCACCGCTAAACAATTGCATCCCAAGTGTGCTGAATGCTTTTGCTGGCTGTTGATAGTGTCACCGATGTCTCATATCTATGATAAGCATAGGAGTCTGCCAAACTATCTCGTAATATTTCTATTTCTCTATTTTCTGCTGTCCCAGCGTGCATGCACAGACCTTACTGGCACATCAGTTTGCCATCTGCAGGGCAGCGACACTAGAGTACACCACATAAGGTATTTTTCCCAAGTCTAAATCCCTTGGAAGGAAAAAAGACCTCTTCAACTTCAAATCGAAATATCTGGGCAATAAATGTTTCTTGCTGCCGGACAAGTGACAAAAAAGTCATGAAACACTGCACTATTGGATTCTGGCAACAAAAAAATATTCTGATGGGTCCCATACTGCAGAAAATCTGGCATCCATGAAAAATTATGGGCATGTATCTGGCAAGTGGCAGGAAGGTGACGCAGCACTGCAATGACTGTCCGTCAGGTTGTGTGACAACACAAGGCCACATGATATGACCAAGTCAGCAGGTGCTGCTACACAGGGTGCTTTTCATGGTATCAAGTTAAAAAGGAAAACAAAGAGAACATCGCTTGGAGCAATTACGCACCACTATTTGTCTCTTGCAGGTGTATCCGTGACAAAGGTTTGTGCATGCAGGGCTACCTGGAATCACTTGAGGCAAATCCTTGAAAGCCTTTGTTATGAAATATTAAAAATTGTGGAGGTTCAGCTCTCTTTGAACCAAGTCAAGAGCATTAGCCATCGGCCGGTGCCGCATTTGTAGCTGCCGCTTCAGTCTTGGCTTGATTCCGCATTTGGTAAGCTCAGCAATAGGCTAGTCTGGCTTCTCGTTCGATGTCTTGGCAACCTGTCTGGCATGGTTGCAGTCTCTGTCACAAGCACAAGTGGATTCCTCTACACCACACTGCCTCCTTTTGTCATGCCGCCTGGTGAATTTGCCCAACACTATGCTCGCGGTCTCGACTGCACTTACCCAGAAATGTTTTAAAGCAACGAACAGAATATGGGTGCACAAAACACAGACAACAGAACATGTTGGTGCCGCTGCAAATGAATGAACAACGAAATAGCTATTAGAAATGACAGCAGTGCCTACTCTGCTGGCAGAAATCTTGAGCAAAAATTTCTCATCAATTGGCCCTAATTGGCTATACAAGGCCATGCGACATTTTCCCATGAAAATAGCAGTGACTGAAATTTTTCATACTTTCACAATCATCTTTTAGCAAATAATGACCTCCTTTTGTTTCGCACTACATGCGCCATAGTGTCAGCAAATAAATTGCAATGCTGTTTGTACAGCAAGCAACTGCAGGCAAGGGACACGTCTGGGTGATATTTTTGAGGTAGTCGTGTAAGCAAGTTTCCAGGGCAAAAAAATTATGGCATGTAATTTCTTCCTAACAAAGATTACCAAAGTACTGCCTGCTGAGAACTTATTCTCGGCAAATAATTTCAACAGTATATGGAGCACAGCATGAATTCAGGCAGCCCGAAAACCTGGGCCGGGCTGGAAAATTGCCGTTTTTATGGGCCTGGACCTGGCTCGGGCTTGACATGCAGGCCTGGGCTTGCAGCTTGCAGTGGCGGAACCAGGCCAGGCTGGGTAAAGCTGTGTATGGCTTCTTTTGGAGATGATGGAATTCCAGCACTAAAATCATTCCAGTGGTTTATGAATAAACCACTACTAGTACATATGTTGACAGAGAATGAGAGAAAGCTAATTTGTAAACAGAGTTTAATCAGTGCCCATCTGTGTTTTGTCCAAGTAATTTAGTACGAACATGCCGAGCTGCATTCAATGACACAAGTGAAAAAAGTTAAAAAGAAAAGGCTCAAAACTCGATAGCGAACTGTACTACAATGGAGGTGTTATGAAGTGCTGTGACCTGTCATGCATGACACAGCCCGTTTGCATAAGCACGTCAGGCCGCGGAAAGTCAGCGGCACTTCCGTCCCGTCTAATTCTCGCAAGCGGGGGCGAAAGGAGGAAAGAAAAAGCTGGGAGGAGGACTTCTCCCTCGCGCCTAAATTTTCCCCTCGCACTGCAGCCGCCGACTGCGCTGCGTGGCTTGCTTCGTCCTCGCGTGAACCGCTGCAGCCGTTACGACTCCGCTCGTTTTGAATGCGAGCGAGTTGCGATTTTTCGTCGCGGTTCTTTTACTCTGTGCATCTCATTCCTGCTGGCTCTTCGCCCCTTCGTGAGACGAGAGACTTGTCTGCGTGCACCTCCAGTTCCGTGGACCCATCTCGTCTGCTGATTGTGCTGGCCATTACAGTCGGCGATATCCGCTGTGTTTCGTGTTGAACTTGTTACCTTCATGTACTGTGGAGAGACGTGCGTTTCGAAGAAGACTGTTCTTCCAGGAAGGGTAGTGTAAATTTTTAATCATGCATTTTGGTTATGTATAGCACAGTGACATGTGATTACTTGCATCAAATACCAAACTAGGTAACTAGAACGCAGGTATTTGCTCATGTTTCTACATTGCTTTGATGGTATGGAATGCGTAGAATGAATATGTGCATCATTTATTTAATTTCATATCAACTGTACACATGCTGACAGAAGCAGTGCCGGCAAACTGGGTTCTTTTGTAGTGATAAAGCAAGCTTGCAAGATTACAATGTTAGCGTAGAACACAGAACACTACTGTAAACTGTTAGCTATGTAAAGTGCGTGTGTCTGAGGGATACCTTGTCGCATCTTTTAATTTTCTGTTTCACGTGCAGTTAATAAAAAAGAGAAACGATACCTGCTGTTCTCTGTGCTATTTCTTGCTGCGGTCGGGTACGCTTGCTCGCGAGCGCCTGCGCCCTCGAGAGCGCTATGCTTGTGGTTTTTCTTTCCATCACACTGTTCCTGCCGCGAGCCGGTCGCGCCGTGGCAGAACGATGATGCGGTAGAAAATCCACGGGCAGAGCGTTTTCCCGGGCGCACGTGACCCGCGCTGCTTGAAGCAACCTATCCACACCCCCTTCAGCGCACCGTTTTTTTGGACCAGTCCGCTATACGGCCTCCCCCGTCAAGTCCATTTTTTACGCGCCCCCTCCCGCTATAATCCTATAATGGGGAGTTTGGCGCTAGCGTCTGTAATTCGTGGCCGCTGGGAGGTATAGGGAGTTTCACACCCCTGAGCACGTGCCTACTGAAGTACTCAACACCATCAACTTAGGATTTCTCAGCAATCAGTGAGCAAGAGGGTAGCTTCTAACCTTTGTGTTACCGCTAACGGCTGGACATTTGAAGCCTCATAACAGCCCCTGGACAAGGACCTTCAATTGACTGCTCGGCAGGCAGCCATCTGTTCATAAAAATTCTGACTGTCTGCTTTGCCCCCCCCCCCTTCCCCCCCAAAAGAATGTCTCTACGCTACAGTAAATGCTGTAGGATAAGAGCTCATTGCGTTAGGAATCTTTACGTATCCAATAACATATACATGCACAATGAACAGACACTACCGCTTTTCGTCTCCACAGAGATGTGGTAATGTGGCAGTGATTTCTTCAATGAATATGTAAATTTCGTTTTTTTTCTGCCCTTGCCCACACATGTTCCTGGGGCAAAGTTGCCAGGGGCAGCCTTTTGTAGGCGATTAAGCACAGAACTTGCACCAAGAGCCAATTGCTTATAAGGAGTCATAGTTAAAATGCCCGTAGTCCATACCTTTTAAATGTACATTGTGCTAGATAGCTTTACATCAAATGTCTTATCAAAATATTCTTCACCAAGCCTTTGCTTCTGTCGGTGCTTTAACTGTGCCCTTCTCTACCAAGAATATTTTGCAAGGTTTGTCTCTCATCTTGATTTATTGTTATGTGCTAGTTAAGCAATTTTTAAGGCATCTGCTCAGACTTACTTTGCAGTTTTGGCACGGGCCGTCGTGGAAGCGCAGGCCGGGTCCGGGACATGTAATCATTGCCGATGGGCTTGGAACCATGGGCCCGGGATGGTCTTCAAACGTGGGCCAGGGAAGGGGCTGGAAAATCCAACCCGTGCAGGGCTCTAGTAAGGAGTGTAAGAAACTAAAGGTACAGGAAAAAAAAAAATCACACACACATAAGGGGAGTTCAGTAGCGAGTTCATTACTTTGCAGCACCGCTACGTGGTCTCCGTGCTACAATGGAGTTGTCTAAACGGTATTTACGTTATCATTTCTGTTGTCTCAACAGAGCTTATCCTTTTGTCGTACCCGACGCAAACTAGGTAAAATTTCATCAAGGGTACGCAGAACATCATACATATAGCTGCCGCTTTTGGCTGTAAAAGGTTCAGTGCTAGTTTCGAGCTTTTGGTGCTCAATATGTATCACTAGTTTCAAGCTAGTGATGCTCGAGCGATATCATAGGCAAGTATTTCACCCGGATGTGATCAAAACGAACAGCGTATGGAGAAGCTGGGCCAAGAACGAAAAAAGCATAAAATTAGCTTCGTCGCCCTAAGCAGCTAATCACTGACAAGTGCCGTGAGTATCTGGTTGATAGAAGACAAAGCATCAAGCGCCAGTTAGCAGCATCATAAGACAGTGCAGTGCTCGCCTTCAACCGTGCTAAATTGGCGCGTGCTGTAAGTGCATACCTTGGCACAAATCCCTGCAGTATGTGACAAATAAGAGCGGTAAGCGGACAGCATATAATCACGAACATTGTACGCAAATGGGGCAGCTAAAATTTGAACATGGCGGCACCTTCATTGGCATGCTTTGTCTACAACTAAACAAATCTTTTCACAGACCGGGCACTAACCTTTCTGTACCGAAGCCGCAGCAGATGTGCCAGGGTTGTTCATGGCGCGCACACCAGTCAGTTCGATCGCACCCGTCCGTGCCTCGTTTACTACAACAAAAGCCACGGCACCAAACCGCCGCCGCGGCACCGGCGGCAACCTCAGGCAGGGCGGTTGGCGGGCGATGAGCGGTGGCCCGCCGGCACGCCGTGCCCCCAACTAGGGACAATCCGACCTAGGGATTGCTAGGGATTCAGGGCGGCTGTCCAGCAAAAATCCAGGCAACACTGGCATTATTCATGGCGGGTTTTAGCCGCTCCCGTCCAGGGCAGCAACATATCCTCCTTTCCACTTTGGTCCTGGGCGCGCATGCGCAGTTCACGGAGCCGGCTCTCTGCAACATAGAGTTTCCTACTCTTACCTAGAGGGAAAGCTGGGCTGCCATCTATGGGAGTTTACATGGAGTATCCAGACGACCGGTTCAGCCACCATGGGCGCTCAAAGCATCATGGGCCGGAGAGCTACCGAGTGCAGAACTACAACTTTTGGCCAAAACTAATGCAAAGATAAAAGTTGTTCTACAGTAAATAATGTTCTAACATTCAATTTTGTGACTATAAATTGCAAAAAGAGAGAGAAACAGCATGTCAGTGCGAAATTTATCCAATATAAGCGATCGCTCGCTCTCCTATTGGCTGAGTATTAAGCTGCGCGGAAACCAAAATTTCGCACCTGTTGAGCATACCATAAAAAGAAAAAAGTTTTTGAAAATATATACGGTTGCTTATTTACTTCAAGAAGATTTTGATGGCATTTTAGAAAACCGAAACTGTTTATTGGCGCAGTCTTCTGTTGCGTTTGCACTACTGTGGCTTTTGCGCACTACGTTTGTAGTCTGCTACTGCTCGTCTGCTCGCGGCGCGCGCTATTTGACGGCTCTCACCACGTCTTGGCGTTGTGCGTACGGACTCTGCAAAGAGAACCACAAAGTACGAAGCGGAAGCCTGTCCTATCACAAGTAAGTACCTGGCGTATATATTTACCACTGCTTATCACGTTGGTATTTCCGTGAATTCGTGAAGTCGCGTCTGCAATGCGCGCGGTGACTGCCCGGCTTCGAAATGGGTGGGAAAATTTCAACTGCGGGTAAGGTAACTGTAGCTTGTCGAAGTAATTGGCGCTTCTAAAAGGCAAGTGTCGGCACGAGAAATGTGCAGAGTTTGACAGTAGCAGGTTCTGAAGTTTAAAATTCACAACAAAAAAGCGTTCTTTCATTTTCTCACCTGTTCATTGCAGCTAGCAAGTTAACTCTAAAATACAAAAAAAAAAAAAAAAAAAGCTTTTTTTTTCGGTTTCTCACCTGTAGCAAATGTGTTCAATGCACAGGTTCCCACTGGACAACTCCGACTTACTTTCGAAATGGCTGCAAGCGATGGGGCAACCAGACTTCAGGCCCAGCAGATACCAAACACTTTGCTCGGCTCATTTCTTAGCAAGCGATTTTAAAGCAGGGCGTCAACAATGTGTGCTTCATGAAGGAGCAGTGCCATCGCAGTTTCAACACAACACTGGATGCACACAGGTAGTTATGCACACATGCATGTACTTTTGGGGGGTTTCAACAATTAACAAGCACATATCTTAAAAAAGAATAGCTTGTAGAGGCCAAATGTCAATATACAGTTTCTTGGCTCGGCACAGAAAAAATGAAATTTATCTTCTTTGCCTAGATGATGCAGTGCAGGCACAGCACTAATCAGGAAGTGATGCAACTTACTGTAGTTGCCATGAAGGATGGTACCATTAATATTACCATTAATATTTAAAAACATTGAGCACATTCAGCAGGTACCTATAAAGTTGTGTGGGATAATGTGACACTACAACTTGAGACAACCTCTTGGCCTGATTTATTACAAGTGGCAATGGTCTTACACCACAGATTTTAAAGACGTATGGCAATTGCAGACAAGTAAGTTTAACATGGACGCCTTTTGCTCCCAGGAAGTACCACAGCACAGTGGATGTGCTGACACGGCTTCACAGGAACAACCAACACCACCACCAGGCTCAGGAGACATACCATGTGCTGCAATCTCCCTGCTAACAGTTCAACAGCCATCAACCAGTCACCAAAACTCAGCAGTAAAACATGACCACACATACAGCCGCGAAATAACCGAGGACAGGGTGAAGCTGCTGGAAGAAGGTCTTACGTCTGCCCGAAAGAAATTGAAAGTGCTGCACGAAAAAACAACAAGATATGAGAAAAAAAGTGGAACATTACTGAATGTCATTGAGGAGATGAAGGTGAAAAATTTGATTTCCCAAGAAGCTGAAAAAAAGTTTGAAGAGTTTCAGAACCTCCCACAAGAAATTCTAAAAGGATGGGGAGAAAATGCAGCTGCTGAGCATTCCTGTCGCAGGAGGTATAATGACGAGATGAAAAAATTTTCTTCCACACTTTACTACTATTCGCCACGGGCTTATGAATACTTGGGCAGGCTGTTTCCTATGCCTAGTGCACAGGCGATCAGGAAATGGCTACAAGTTGTAAGTGGCTGGCCAGGCTTCACTGCTGAAGCACTCAATGATCTAAAGGTCAAACATGGGCAAGATTCACCACGGGAGCAACTGTGCTCTATACTACTTGACGGGATGAGCATAAGGAAGGCATGTGAGCTTGATGCTTCCAGTGGCCGTCTCATCGGTTATGTAGACCTGGGGCACTCGCCAGAAAATGAAGATTTCAATGATGCACCACTAGCAACAGAGGCACTAGTGTTCATGGTCGTTGGCATAGCAGCACCGTGGAAGATGCCATTTGGTTATTTTCTCAATGCTGGCCTCTCCGGGGAAGTGCTCAAGAACTTGCTCCTTGATGGCATCCACTGCATAACTGAGTGTGGACTGACAGTAGTGGCTGTCGTATGTGACTGCCTCAGCGCGAATGTGTCAATGGCAAAGCTGCTTGGATGCCAGGTTCACGAGCATTCATACAAAGACCTGAAGACCTTCTTTCCCCACCCAGAAAATCAGCATCAAAAAACCTTCATGCTATTTGATGCCTGCCATGGCATAAAGCTGCTCAGGAATCTCCTTGGCGACAAAGGTGTCCTAGTCAGCAGCTTCTATGGGGTAAGAAATGCTATATTTTAGCAATGAGAACTGATAAGTGTATTCAGCTGTCAACAAAAAGAGAAATTTGAAGGGCACTTAAGCTACGTCTTTAAGAGTATGCTGCGACAGCATTAATGACTCTTGTCTGCAGCTGCTCTTGTGGATGCACACATTTTGTTACTCGCTCAATCACTAATTCTGTAATTTATGCCTCTATAATATCACATACACTCATTAGCATATAGTTGTAAGTTACCATACTGTACGGGTGACCAAGGGACAAAAATATAAAGCACCAATTCAACAAAGCCATATGATGTGCCTGTGTGGCCTAAGGACAGCACATTTGATTGGGAATCCAAGGGCGGTGGGTTAGATTTTCATCTCCTCCCAACATAAGGTCTTGTGATGTCACATAACCCTATCGGTGGCCCATTGTTTCACCTACGAACTCGCATAGTTGTGGCCATGACTTTTCAGCTCGCAATGCTGGCAGCAGCAATGCTAGAAATATTTGCTGCAGAATGGGACCTTTAATGGTGTTGTGTTAAAACAGCTTATGCACTGCCTCTATAAAATATATTAAATAGCCTGCTGTTCATAGTTTCCCACACAAGCTAAAGCCACTAACACAGCTGCACTTACAAATGTGAAGACTAAGGGAAGTGAAAAGAAGTTTAAATGACTGTAAATGACTAAGCTATAAGGAATAACATTCACATCAGGCTTGTATGTCTGAAAGACAATGCCCTTGCCAGTGCCAAAGCTTTGTTCATATAGCATGACTAGGCTACCGAAGCAAATAGCATAAATACAGTGGCTGCGTTTAAAATAAAAGTATGTAGCTGACGAACATTTTGCTTTTATGTCAAGCAAAAATTTCCTTTTGCTTGAATTTAAATCTTGAGTGACATTATGGAAAATAATATAAAACAAACCATTAAAGAGGCTGTGCTCACTGCAATCACTTTTCATAATAATGAACGGCCTAAGGGAAGATAGGTACAACTGTTTTGCCGACAGGCATTCATCTGTAACAAAATTATATTTGGATCCAAAAGTTGTAGTTAATCGTAGTATTGCATCTTGTTTAAAAATGATTTGTTGGTTTATAGGGTTTAACATCCCAAAGCAAATGAAGCTATGAAAGATGAAATAAGGGGGCTCCAGAAATATTGACCATTTGGGTTCTTTAACATGCACAGACTGTAATCGCACACCGGCGCCTTTCTTTTCGCCCCCATCGAAAAGCTGCCACCACCACCAGGAGTCAATCTCACATCATTGGGTAGTCGTGCACCCTAACCACTGAGCTACCACGACAAGACGTTTACAGAAAAAAAGATGGCCTTCAGCAAATGTACTAGCATTTGAAAATTTGCTCCCATCTAGCTTATAACCTGGTCTGCAGTGAAAGTAACCTCCTCAACATAACTATGCGGAAAGCAATAGCATAAGGCAAGTGCAATTATACTGCTGTGCTCCTTTAACGAAATCATTCATGCAATGTTTTTCTACTCAACTCTCCCTGTTTAAGGATATCCTTCACTCTGCCGCTTAACTCATGCTTTATGGTGCTTAATGTCCCAAAGTGAAGCCACTGTAGCAGAGTTCCAGATAATTTCGACCAGATAGATTTATTTATTATGCACCAACAATGCACAGCACAAGGCTGTCTTGCATTTCACCTCCACCAAAACATGACCACAATAACTGGGGTCAGTCACTGGCCGCCCAACTCAGTGATTAAGCACTGAAACCCCCGAGCCACTGCAGCATGATATGCTTAACTCAGTAATGAAAAATTATACGGTGGTAGAAGATTAGTCAAGATTTCAACTGTGCTTTGCGGTGAATATTACCTTAGGATACTGCAGAAGTAAAACGACATGGATGTCATTTTAACACTGCAGAAACTAAAGAAAGGCAAACAAGCTGTTTAGTGTTCAAGAAACTGTAAATGCCAAGGCAGTTAAGATGGCTTTGCAATTAACCCAAAATCCTGTGGCCCTTTACTTCACAGACTATCCAGTGGGAACACATTGTGCGCCTCCATGAGCTGCAGGATAAGGAAGGGCTACGTGCAGCCAACAAACTTTCAAGAGCCCACATTGAGTACTATCGACAGGTGAGGTAACCTCTGTAAGGTCGCCAGCAGAAGTTTAATATCCTGCTTTTTTCTTCCTTTAATAGGTGATGAAAGTTAAGCTAGCCGCACAGGTATTCAGCAGCTCTGTCAGCAAGGCCCTAGAGTTTGCCTCACGGCTGCAACTCCCAGACTTTGAAGACTGCAGTGGAACAGCCAAGTTTATTGCCATGGTTGATCGGTAAGACCTACGATAGGTTGCTTTGCATGTATTTTGTAAGGTACTGTAAACAATGGCATATGGTTAGGTTAACGCAAAAACAATTTTCAGGACATAAGGTATGCAAAACCTCTAACTGTCCCACTTTAAACAAGGAGACATAAATCAATAAGACAATGTTTTATTTACCTTAAGGCTAATTCTTAATGCTACAAGGGTCACAACTCGGACAGGTCTAGCAATGCTGAACATGTTTAAATTTCTCTGCCTGTATCCACAGATTGTGATGATTAAGGAAGCGGCTGAAATGAAAATAATCAGGATCTAAAAATAGCAATTCAAGGGAAAACAAGGCACAGTAAAATAAGAAAACGACCAACAAAATTTTATGGTGTAATGATTTCACACTAAATGGCAACCTTAAGAAGTAGTAAGCAGCAACTAACTCCAGTTACAGTCAGAGATGAAGCCTGTTCTCTGCACAAGGCCTTCATTTGTATTTGTGTTATATCACACAAAGTGGGCAAGGCACTATTGGCATGACAGTGCGCTATTACAGCTCCGATGTCTCAACATAGTGAACACCTTGCCTTTAGCCCACCTTGTCTATTTATAGTAAGCGCTCGTTTTTTGGCTAACAAATTGTGCAGACGAAACGTTCAGACGAAAATGCTTACACAGCCAGGCGACTGGCAGATACCCTGTAAATAGCTTTCTGTTGTTCAAAACCCCTATGGCTAGCTTTGGGGTATCTCTTAATGACCTATTTACATGTACAAGCAATATCCTATTGAGCTCGGGCCTATAGTATAAGCCTGTAAAGGGTAATATTTGTAATATAACAATGTATAAAATACATGCATGTGCACAGTTTACATTTGCACAGGTATCATTAAAGGATATGTGCCTGAAACTAGACATATCTCAACTATGCTCACTTCAGAAAACCCTCTTTTGGGCCGCCTGCACAAGGACTGAATGCCTATGACATGATGCCGCAGGTGCCGTCATCTACAAAGGCACCAGTTTCTGGGTGATGCACCTTTGGTGACAGCACTCCACAAACCTTGTGTCACTGAGACATTGAGAATATGCCTGTATAAGGTTAATGGCAGTAATGTGCAAATATTTAAGCAGAACTTAGGTCTTGCTTATACATAAATTCTTAGAAAATGAGATGCCTATCATAGCATATGAAAATAAAAATTCATATATCATATTATGCTTTACGAACATGAATAATTCATTCAGCTTGCACTGGTGTACAAGAATATGCAGAAAGCTAACCATTTAGCATTATCTTTCAGGACATTTGACCACTTAAACTCCTGCAACCCAACAGCCAAAGGGTTCAAGGCACCACTGCGGCCGTCAACACTCCAGTATCAAGGAGAGGTGATGGAGGTTGCAGGGAAGCAACTAATGGACCTTCGGCTACCAGATGGAACACCGGTAGCTCAAGACGGCAGGCGCATGTCTGTGATTGCACTAGCATTCACGCTGAAGAGTGTGTCACAGCTGGCAAAGACACTCTTTGATGCTGAACTATGCAGGTGAGTGCGCATCTATGCTACAGTCACATGCTGCATATCCCTAAACAGTTCACTGACAACATTAACTCAGTTCATGACGCAAAATGTCATGTGCGCACATTGAGTTTTTGTGCATTTTGGCATGCTCATTTTTTGTGTTTCATATAATTGTCAGCAACTAGATTGTTAACACTGGTGTTATGATGTGATACTCGTAATAATTAATAGAAAAGACCAAGAAATAGCCTACACTAGGATACTCAACACTATGTGTGTGATTCTGGCAGTGAACAAGCAGCGCGTATATATTGCCTGATTATTCCAACTACAGCTATTGAGACGGCAGGGGTAAAAGACAAATTAAGACACAAGCACACCAGCCCTTTTCCCTTTAGCAGAGACGAAAGTCTCTGCTAAAGGGAAAAGGAGTGGGAAATAGGGCAACACTCAATGTTAACGCTTCACATGCACTGACAAATCACAAAAAGAAACATTAAAAAAAAGTGATTACTGCTAAATGCCATAACCTGACCTTTTTCATAGCACTTATAGAATCCTTTATGCAGTATATTGTTCGTCTAGTTGGTTTATGCTTCATTAGTGACCTTCATTCATACAAAATAATAAAAAATTTCAACTTAATTTCTTGAACCCATCCCGTATTCAGTTCGAGCTCAATTTAAGCAAATGAGTACAATTGCAAGCAAATGAGTACAAGTACATAAAGAAACAAGGCAGGTTATAGTTACACCGACATGCTTTTTCACACTGCAAATATAGTATGCAGCAAGGTTTGCCTCCAAACACACAGGAGTGCTGTAATGGCCAAAATGAGTGTACTGGTATGCGTTTCACTGCTGTGGTAAGTTAGATAACAGTAGATAAGAGTTAGCAAAATTTTTCATGCCAAAGCTGCAAATCAAGCTGGAGACGGTGTTGCTTCAAATACGCTTCCTCTATCCAGTAAAAGGGCACAAAACCTGACGCCGTGCTTTGGTTGTAAAAACATTTTTAGGCTTTTGCATAACTTAAGTAATGATATATCTAAATTCATGCCGCCAATTGTATGCAGCCATAGGGGTGCGCAGGGTTCAGCATTAGGGCGAGCCAAGTTTCAACACAGTGCCCCTCGCACTGTGTTGAAACCAAAATGCAGCGAAAAGATGAAGACTGGTTACAAAACATTTATCTTCATCATCATCAGCCTGACTATACCCACTGCAGGGCGAAGGCCTCTCCCATATTCCTCCAATTTACCCAGTCCTGCGCTA
Organism: Amblyomma maculatum; assembly: GCF_055883805.1. Taxonomy (NCBI): domain Eukaryota; kingdom Metazoa; phylum Arthropoda; class Arachnida; order Ixodida; family Ixodidae; genus Amblyomma; species Amblyomma maculatum. The sequence continues at coordinate 227,118,109 of NC_139344.1, forward strand.
GCTGCATCCACTTGACGCCTCCTAACTTCTTAAACTCATCCGTCCACCTACCTTTCTGCCGCCCCCTGCTGCGCTTTCCTTCTCTGGGTACCCTGTTTGTTACCCTAAGCGACCATTGGTTATCCTCTCTTCGCACTACATGTCCTGCCCATGCCCATTTCTTCTTGATTCTTCTTCTTGACATTTATCTTATAGTGATGGAATACAACAAGCACTTAAACATGTATAAAAAACAAAGCACCTTTTGCCATGGATGCAGAAGATAGATGACATTGATGGTAGTACACCGGGTAAATTGGAGGAATATGGAAGAGGAGTTCGCCCTGCAGTGGGTATAGCCCGGCTGATGATAATGATGCAGAACTAAAAATGATGCAACGAAACGCTTCCTGAAACAGTTTCTTGAGTCCTTGGCTTTCCAGAGGCAAGGGTGGCAAGTAAGCAGTTCTTGAAACACATCACGGGTCCTCTGCTGTAAGTATCGACAAAAAACTTGCACGGCCAATAACTCTCCAAATGATGACAGAGGTCCGAGATAATAAACGTACAGAGCAGATCTGGCAACCACCTTAGAGGATTAGGGGGCAGCCGCTCCTGGTGCACATGTCTATGCTTGCAATCTTTTGCCTCTTGCTTTATCACATGCACCAAGCAGAGATAAACAGTGCTAAATGTGATTCCTAATACTGTTAGTGCTGTACAGACAGAGCAAACTCAATAATAGGAGAATCAGCACAGCACAATAAATGTTTACTTAGCCTCTGCAATGGTGGCAATCTAATGTATGCAGTGCTCACCAGTACTTTTGACATTCTTTTATGCAAGAAATTCAACTTCTCATTTTTCTCGGCGCATACTCAGTGGGCAGAAATTTTCCCATAGTAGATCAAATCTTCCATTCTGCACTTAATGATGTCACACAAAAAAATGAGAACTATTTATTTTACCACAGAATTTTCATACTTTCATTGATAACGGCAATATCTTAAACTTCATTACACATCTGGTTGCTACAGAAAAAGAACTAGAGGGATTCAACACAGCTGTACCGGATGTTGAATTGTTGATATAAGACACACGGCTGGTTTCAAATTGTTTATTTCAGTGATTTCTTTAATGCTGTAATGAATAATAACATAGCCACTGTAGTAAACTGTTGCAGTTTCTTTTATAAGCAAAAATTAAAAATGATCTAGAAGAAAGGAAAGGTGCAGTCCATGTCACACTTCTCGGTGGACACGTGAACCATGCCATAAAAGAATGAAGGAGGCATTGAAAGAAGGAAAGAAAGAGCTTCAATATCAAAGGGCTGTAGAAAATAGCGGCAGCCAGCTAAATTTAACAACCACTGCTTATGTAATGTGCCTGGCCCACCAAATCTGGTGCATTTGGTCACAGCGCACACATATGGGACAAAAGACAAAGGTTGCATGTGTGTGGAACCACTGTCTTTTGTCCCATTCACGTGCGCTGGGACCACATCATTCCATACCAACTCGCCAAGATTTCCACTTCACTCTAACCTGTCATCCACTCATGCCACTCATGTTTGAATTGGCACCACCTTGAGAATAGTGTTCCTATGGAGGCTCCCTAGTTCGAATGCAGTTACTGATGATGTGATGTCACTGCAGGTTGTAAAGATCTGTAGGTGTCTGATGTCATTGCAGAGCCATCTACTATGGCAGCTCTTTTTCTTCCTCCTTTAACTCCCTTCTTCTTTCTGTTACAATGTGGTTCAGGTGTTCACCAGGAAGTGTGACAGATACTGTGTCTTTCCTTTGCAACACCCTAAGAATGGTGTCCATATGGAGGCTCCCTGGACTACCCCTCCTCTCCATGGCAGCAGGCATGTGGCACAGCATACGTGCCCAGCAACACTTGAAATTGCGGCATCAAATGATCATAACGAACGTGGGCAGCGGAGCATAAAAGCTGTAGGCAAAGCTACCCGTTCCTCTGCCACCTTCACTGAGTCACTCTATGAGTGAATGTTTTTTATGCTCCCTTTAATCTGCCTACACCTGAAAATAATCCTTCTACCATGCATCCAGAAAGCAAGCAATGAACCAGTATCTGCAATCCAAATAAAGAGCTTAAGGATACCGTGCCATGCCTTCACTGTTCAGTTACTGTCATGACTATGCACACAATGGATACACTTTACCGAAAGCCACATTTTTTTATCATGATTCGGAAGGGGGGGGGGGGGGGGGGTTCGCCTTTACACAATATGCGGTCCCATGCGTAGAAGTCAAATTACTTGCAACTTTCAAACTACTAGGAGAGTGTAGGGACACCACACTGAAAGCTGTTTCAAATGGCACATTGTTGCAGAACAGTGTGTGCTGGAAAACAATGCTCATAGTAAGTAACAGGCCGCTGTTATCACCTGGCAACCCCTAGAGGAGAGTGCTGCACAAGACAATGTGTGGATATGACAACCACACTGATTTTTTGTTAATGTTTCATATTATCTGCTCTCAAGTTAGGGGAGCAGCCCTAAGCAGCCCTGGAGCAGCCCAACATCAGTCACAACTTGTCTCCCACACATACAGAAATACCGAGAAAGCAATAAAGAGGAAGGGGACAGATACCAATTACAGGTACACATTTGTACCCAACAGAGGAAAGCTGAAAGGATAGAAAAAGATTAGCCAACAGAACAATATTGGGAGTTCAAAAAGGGACACATGAGCTCATAAATAAATTCACAAAACCACTGCGCTCCTCACACATACCATCCACCATGTTGCTTGCAGGTACATTTGCACGAGGAGGCTCACACAGGATCCCCTGGAGATGTATTTCAGCTGCATCAGGCAGCGCGGTGGCTGGAACAACAATCCGTCGCCTGCCCAGTTCCGGCATGCCTACCGAAGCACAATTGTGCATGCAGCTGTGGTTGCTTCAAGGAACTGCAACGTCTCCACAGAGCTGGAAGGCATTTCCTTATCCAGGAGCCAGCGACAGCAGATCAGGCCCTGCATGGAAGACAGCTGCTATGGATTTCAACTGCCAACATCTACACTGCCACAGTTGCTGCTTGACCACGACTACTTTGCTCTAAGCGAATTCAAAAGCAAAGTGGTTGAGTATATAGGTGGCTACGTCGTCAGGGCAATTAGCAGCACCCTTCATTGCGCTGAATGTGCTGCTCTCCTTGTGTCCGACAGCATAAGTAGTCTGTTAACATTGATTAAGAACCTGGGCGGCCTCATTGAGCCATCACGCTTTGTCCACGCTGCAATGCATGCTGCTGAAAGAATGCTCCAGCAAACACCAGCTGTTGAAAAGCATAATGTGACTGAACTCACACTAAAAGCGTTTAGAGAATTTGTGCAGCAACACAAAGCCATACTGGAGGAATGTGCACACTACACTGAAGATCCACACCATGTCATCACCCTGACACGAGTGGTGCAAAAAAAGTACATTCGATTACGGCTCCGAGAGATTGCCCGCCGTGTCACCGAGAAAAACCGTGGTGCTTATGTCAGGCATCAGTTCACAAAACGTGTGCTTTTTGCACACCAGTGAACAGTTTGCCCATGCCCTTTCTGCAACAGTGTTTTTTTTTTGTTTCTTCAACGATTTACGTTCAACACGTTAACTATTACAGTGTGCAGCATTCATCCTTAAAGGACCAGCTTTTAGGTTAGGGAATTACTTTTTTAAGCACATTGTTTTTGCTTAGTGAACAACTGCCAGCTAGCATTTCTGCCCAGGCACGCATGTGGATTGAAAGAGTGAATGCTAAAACTGACAAATGGCACTTCTGGCCAGGCATCTGTGTGGACTGAGAGAATGAATGTTAAAACTGACAACTGGCATTTCTGCCAAGGCACTTGTGTGGATTGAGACAGTGAATGTTAAAACTGACAACTGGCATTTCTGCTCAGGCACTTGTGTATACTGAGAGAGTGGATGCAAAACTGACAACTGGCATTTATGCCCACACACTTGTGCATACTAAGAGAATGGATGTAAAAACTGACAACTGGCATTTATGCTTAGCTACTTGTGTGTACGCAATAGTGGATGCTGTGAAGTGGTCCCTGTAAACACTGAAGCCACTCATGTGGGCTCCGAGTAGACGCTATGGAGTGGTCCCTGCTTGTGACATCTGCGGGTTGTGCACCGACAGTGCAAAGTTACAAGAGTGGAATGTGTGTGGTGTTCGTTCAAAGTGAAGTGAGTGTGTGAAGTGTTTCTGCTGCATGACAGCGTGCCCGTGTTTTAACGTTTTTGCCTTGACACTCACCTAGAAGTGGCCACTCAGGTCACAGCAAAAAACTTTTGGGGGGAAGGGCAGGAGAAGTCGAGCCCTGGGGTCGTAGCTGTGCCCCGCCGCTCTCGCCTCCTCGTGGTTCCCCCTGGGAAACGCTGGGGCATTGGCAAAAGCCTTATTGGCATCAGCCTTTGCCTCAGTAGGCCAAAGAGAGCGGAAATCAGTGCCTGATCAAGCATTCTTAGAGGTCGTATAGCCCACAAGCCATCTAAATTCAAGGATGAAGCAAACGACTGTAGGCAATATTAAAACAGCTATGCATAGGAATAAACGTAACAGTGCGCGAAACATGCAAAATATTGAAAAAGAGATGGTAAAGGCCTAAATGTGCATACGAATACCAAGGTTACCACGATTAAGAAGTTAGGAAAATTGGGGTTTGAATGCACGACGAGCACCACTTTGCGTGCGCTGCCTCAGCTTGTTCATGCGCAACAGGAATTTTATCGGTGTCGCCGAATTCAAGCAAGCGCTCGGATTTTATCGAATCGAGCAATAGTACGCAGCGGTGAATTGGTCATTCGGCAGGTAAGCCCAGCCAGGCTTGATGTCAAATTCGCGTTCGCAAGTTTCAATTATGTATAGAAAAAAAAAGGGGGCGGCTAGTTGGATGAAAGTAAAGTTTTGACTATCCAGAAGGGCACCTTTAAGACAGATGGGCCTTTGGCGCATATGTCACACTACAAATTGGAGTGCTTACTCGGCGCCTATATTGAAAAATGAACAAAGTGCTAGCGAAAACAAGCAAAGGTTTGCGTAGGTGCCGCGTCCGCTATCAGCTGCGATGGGGAGTAAAACAGGTCAAATCGCTTCACTTGGACGAACCTGGACGAACTGACGCGTTTTGTCGCTCTTGCAGGCCACAGCGTGCGTAGTACAAACACCCGTTTGCCGAGCAAACCTTCGGCTACTCCAGACCTATGATAAAAAATATACGCCTTTATTCATGCATAAAATACGACCATGATGCATGCAAATCGTTCAGAAACAAATCGATCGGACTTGCGCTTAGCGTCCGCTTTCTTTCTTTTAACCACAATGCCACAATTAAGGTGTTTTCAACACGGATCCACCCTCCTCTTTTCTATCAAGCAGCACGTCCCGAAAAACCATGCAGGAATTCCTTCCTCCATGCGAAAAACAGCTCCGTGTGACAGTGTGTGCGTGAGGGATACCACAGTAACACCACTCCGCGCACCCGAGAAAAACCGACTGTCCCGCAACAAGTAGCTCACCGGCCCATGATTCTTAGCGCGCCCATGGTGGCTGAAGTGCAGCGCCCTCAGCTTTCCCTCTAGTTAGGGTGCGTTCCAATACCCCCTCGTAGACGTCTACTTAGACGGCTACGCGAGCAGCCGCCATCTTGGGACGCGTTCCAATTCTCGCGAAGCAGTCTCGCGAAGACGGCTTCGCCGAAGTCAACATCGATGCAGACTACTTTGCTGTCTAAACATGGCGGACAGAGCGCGTTTCGCGCTGAGTGAGTCGCGCGTGCGGTGGTTGCAGTAGCTGTACGGTGGTCGTGCTCTTTGCGAACGTCGGAGTATGCGATCTTTCAAACGTGAGTTGTTACGTCAATGTATGCGCTAGCTAGAGGCTAATTTAGCTGTCTTTATGGTCGTGAGATATAGCACTGCAGATTCTTTTACCGCGCTAAGAGGAAAGCGTGCGTTGGATGCTGTTGGTCTTCTTTTTTTAACTTGTCGACGACTTTCTTCAGTCTGCTTCAGTCTTGATGTTATCGACGAACTCGTCGCACCTCGCCGGGAGTCAGGACGGCTGCTGCACAGCGCACGTGTGTGCTTCTATCTTGCTGTAGTAGCCGTGGCAAACTCTTCCGCGGATTTTCAGTTAATCTCGGAAGAACGAACTCGCCTGACGATGCCGACTTGTTGCGCATTGATTTTTTTGTGCCTGTACATTATTAAAACAAGTTGTCTTTGGTTTCCTCGTCTAGTGACTACAGACAACAGGTGTAACGGCACAGTTTTTCGTTTGCTGTAGCCGGTTATCACCTTTCGTCCGTAATCGCCTCAAGTTTACAGTATTTTGCATGTTTTCATTTTTACAGCTGTGTGAATGAGACATCTGAGAAGCATGTACACTTCAGCATCAGTAATAAAAAAGGAAAAACGGACTAACGTTATCTTCCGTCAATTCGTGAGCATGCTCATTGCGTGAGAAGTCTGTCTGCTACAAGTTAACCTACTAATAGTCCATCTACATTGTGGCGATTACACATGTAATATTGTTGCTGCAAAAAATCGGCGAACCGTTAAAAACGTGATTTTTACCTGTATTGTCGTAAATCTTTAAAGAAAACAGCGTTATAATAGTTGTACAAACTTTTTAGTTCAACCTTTATGCCGCGAGGTGACGCTAGGCGTAAACAGGTAGACGCGTTCCAATACGCGAACCTGTAGACGTCTACGTAGACGTCTACGAAGCAGTCTTGCTAGACGTCTAAGAATTGGAACGCACCCTTAGTGTAAGGAACTCTATGCTCTGCAATATAGTGAACTAGAATACTTTCTAGTGGCGCGAACGACGCCGCTGGGGCACGCCGTTTCTCATTGACGCCGCCAGGTGGCGCAACTGAAACATCTTCTAGTCAACTTTTCAATGCTTTCTTGCAATAGTGCGACATAGTATCGATACTTTTGCGCGTATATATAGTAATAAGTGCTTATTTTTCCCTGTGCTGATGTATGTAGACCTCCACCTATGTCATAAGTTTGGCTTTTCATTCGAAATTACTGTTTTTTTTTCACGGCTGCACTAGTGCGAAAGCGCTCTTATTTCGCTGGCGTCTGCTACGGCTTATGCGGGATGAGTTCTGTACTTATGTAACTTTCTGAGCCCCGCAGAGCCCGCTTTATTAAAGAGAAAACTCAACTGTCAGCAGCAGACTGGTAGCAGAGTGGCCAGGCACTGTGCGCATGCACGGATTCTCACATCTCTGTTCAGCCTCGCGCGTCGCAGTAACTTTCCTTTAGCCAAATAAGGATGGATAGTAAACTGCGCTGTTCGGTATGCACTGGTAACCAGGAAATACTGACTTTAGCGTGAGATCTGCGTAGCATTAGGAAATTTACCAAATGAAAAAGTGAGGAGCAGTTTCAGGATGTAGTTTAAACAGAAAGTGGTCACGAAAAAAAAAAAAAACTACGTTTTTTAAACGAGCCATCCGACGATGTTCTGTGGATATTCTCTTTTGTTCACTTCAGGATGTTGTTTTTTGACAGATAGTGGCCACAAAAAAAGAAAAAAAAAACGTTTTTTGAAACGAGCTCTCCGGAGATATTCTGTGGTGTTACCATTATTCTCTGTTCACAGCAGCAATATCTACTATAAACCATCGCTGTAAGCCAGGTGCTAATTAAAATCCTTTCATCATCTCATATGCATAACATATATGCCAAAAATACATACATGAGGAGGGCAGAGCAGTTTTATTTAGGTACTTCACAAGGCTTCTCCACTGCTGTTTTATTTTATTTGCATGGGACACAAGCCATCAACAATCAGTTGTTTTAATTATTGACTACACAAACAGTCCTAACAATGAGTTGTTTTGTGAAATTATTGACTACACAAACAGTCCTAAGAGCATCCATCTGCTCATCTTCAGGTGCTTTGAAGCTTGACATTGCGCTGGTTAATGCATTTTGTGAAAAAGTGCACGCGGGTACTTAAGCAGTGATTTCAGCTGCACCAATTTGACAGTGGTCAGAGCACCCAAGTTAGCAGGTTTGCTTGGCCAGTAGCGTATACTGTGTACAAGCTGTCTGCTTGAATTTAGACTGAAGCAGTTGTAAACACATACTCAAGGTCAGCCACAAAGTGGTATCTCTTGAAGGGTACAAAAGGCCTCTGTTGTCCTTAAAATTAGTAAAATTAACCAAGTTTAATACATGTGACATCTTTTTCTTTTCAGAAAAAGATTAAAGCCTTCCTCACAGTTAGTTTGAGGTAGGATTTGAGGTAGGATAGAGAGGCCACAATTGTATACAGCTGCCAGCCAACTGGCTCACCCCAGGCAATGTTTTTTGAAGTTAAGTAATTAGTAATTATTTTTTAATTGACTAACAGTTGCCTTTAGACAATAGCTGTGTTTGCAGAATTTGAGAGCGCCTTCTAAAACCTCCATTCCATTTATTTCCGATAAAGAAAGCCTCATCGTTTTTCCAAGCTCTAAAGAAAGCCCGCGAAATACAAAAATTATCAGCCTGTACAGCGCTGAGACTGGGCTGTTGAGTCACAGCCGCAGCTAATTTCTGTCACTCAAACCATGCACGGTTGGGAGCACTACAATATCGTAGCGCATGAATGCGTCAGTCACGTGATTTTTTTTTCTTTATTTCGCGGGCTTTCTATAGAGGTGGGAAAAACTATGCAAGTGAGGTTTTCTTTATCGGGAATAAATGAAATGGGGGTTTCAGAAGGTCCTCCCCAACTTTGCAAATCACATTTATTTGAACGCAATACTTAGTAAATTAGAATTGCAAATTGAAAAATTGCCTGCACCGTTTTTTTTTATCGATATTTATTGTCTTACGGCATCAGTAGGGTATGATATGAAGGATGATTAAATGATTAAATAAATATGCCAGCTAGAGATCCAAGGATATACCATGACTACGCGGAATTGAATTTAATTTAATCTGAGCTGTCTGCTTTATTGAGCCAGTGGTAGTATTCGAGATCACGCAAACAGTCGAAGCTTTCTTCCCCGAAGTCTTCCTTTTCTTCAGACCTGGTGCGCCAGGTGGCTGTCAGCAAGTGGTTTCTCTGGCCTATCTTAAATGGTTTATTTTTAACCCTTGGCTGAAGTTAACTTGGACACGCGGTATAAAATATGTCGGCTATCGTTTGGTGCCACAGGCTTAATAGCAAGAATCTGCACTGAGCACAACTCTCTGCAAAATCAATATTGCCCACATCCAGCCTTGGCTTAACGGGTTTGACGGTAATATATGCCGGACAACCCGGCTAGAGTGTATAGGCACCGCATCAGGTGCCAGTGATGGCTTTTCACGCGGTATATCCTCACTTCTGCCGTTGATCATATATATGCGTAGTCACGCAGCAGGATGAGATGTGGCTTGAAATGATGCTCACACACTGCCAATGTTTCTGTGAGAGGCTTTTCCTGCCTTCACAAGCTTCGTTTCCACTTTGTGCGATGTTTATTGTCCCTCGGAGCAGCAAACAAAGGTGACTGGAGCATCCGGATAGCCGCGCTTCGGCATCTCGGAGCAAAACAGTGCGAGTTGGTCTTTTTCCTGGCCATTTCGAACTGCGCATGGAGCTTTTGAAGAGCTGAGATGTCTTAGTTGCTGTGATGAAAGGCAGAACTGAAAGTTCGAGGGCAAAATCGCAAGAATGTGCAGACTGCACGGCGCGCCAAGCCTTGACTTCCCTTTGCGGAGGGGCACGCGGTCCTAGTAGCTACTAGTAGACGTAACTGCAGCGCCACCAGCGGCGGTCAGTGGCGGCCGGCGTGCAAGAGGCGCCCATTTTCCTTCCGTTCGCGCCACTAGAAAGTATTCTAGTTCACTATACTCTGCAAGTTCAGGTGACGATTTCCATTGATGGGCTATAGTGCCTAGAATATACTGGCTAGTGTGCTGAGGGCGCGCGCTGGCGTGTCCGCCGCGGTGATGCCTTCCCGCCGCCACCGCGGGGCGGCGCTACCAATAGCTAAGGTGCTATCGCTCCGCGTTCGCGGCCTCGGCAGCATAGGCGGCATATAGGTCCGGATAGCGTGCTGCGCTTTTCACTGCGAAACCTGTCTCTTGACGGTTTAAGCGCACTTTGTGTCTAAAAACAGTCTTGGTGGAAGACATTCATACCGTCTTAGTACTGTGCGGAGAGAATCATACGCTCAAATAGCGCTCGAGGAAGCGTTTAACAAATACTGTCTGGTCCATGTCTGCTATATATCTGTTTTATTTATTCAGCTGAACCGGATAAGGTCTTAAGCAGAACACATATTGTCTTCCTGATATCCAGCGAGAGAAGAAATTTGAGAAAACCACCTAAAGTTGACACGTTGGTTGCAATAGTTTGTTAATCTTTGATTAAACGATCGAGTCCGGGCCGGATTCAATATATTGCTATGAAATATTCCGATGACGATTTTATTTTATCTAGAGCCACTCGATTGCGATCCACATCGCGATTGCGGATGTAAGGTATCGTATGCATATTCCTTCTGAGTGAGCGCTCAGTCAGCCCAGGTGGTTGTCCCGAATTATGGGAACTATATTCTCAATCACGATCTAACCCGGAACGGATCGACGACGACTGTTATTGTCCGTGTGACACAGGTATCAGAAAATACCCTTAATATTTTACGCTGTTCATTAATCCAACTTTGAATTTTATTTACTCTTCGGTCTTTTCTTATGGTCCATGGTATATCGCGATGCCGCAGTCAAGTGATACGAACGTCAATGCGTATACGGGCCTCATGCTTTCGGATAGGTTACGTCGACGTTTCTGCAATTCAGTCATGCTTATTGCTAAGGTGATATATATCAGGTTAGTGACGTTTTATAGCGTCACATATATGCTACAGAAAAAAAGGGCGACCTTGCTTTTTCGTAACATATATTGCACGCGCGCATGTTTTCAAAGATCGCATGCGACAATAAACACAAGCAGTCTGAATCTGACTTCAGTTTTTGTTCGTACTCTTTATTCATTTGTTTTATTAGGAAGTCACTTAATTGTTGCTTCATACATAAATGATTATTATGCGGTGTGCTTTCTTTTGTAACAGAAGGAAAGGCAAGAAACAAAAGTGGTGATTGTATCACTGATTCTTTTTTTTTACAAAGTCTACAATATAGAAAAATTTGAGAAAAAAGGCGCAGCAACAATAAACAAGTAAAAATATAGAAATGCACCGCTAAAGGTTTTGGAGAAAGGCCGCACATATGACACCGCAATAATTTTAAAGTAGTCTGATACCAATTTTTGGTGGTATTTTTTTTTTTTTCACTTGCTAATGATGCGCTAGATATTTCTGTATAATTCTCCACGTGGTTTCTCGCTTACCACCGCTAAGTAATTTATAATTAATTTTACTTTCTTCACCAGTTTCGGCTTCGCGGTTTCAGCAGCCGAGCGGTTGTTGTACGGTCACAATTGTCTAGGTCACGCGCGGGATTAAAAAAAAAAAAAAAAAAAAAAAAAAAAAAAAAAAAAAAACTTTAACCACAGACTCACTTATTAGCTCCTCATTTTGCGCTTTCAATAGAGCCACTTGTTCTGCGCTCCATGCCAGTTTTCTCTTAGCTCTTCTCAGAGCGCGAGAAATGTTGCAGCATTTATTTGGCTAGTTGCATGCTTTTTCCTTCTTTCTGCGCATCTTGTGTAAGCCTCCGCTGGTATTTGCATTAGGCGCAGCTAGCCCCTTCAGAGTTGACGGTCAAGCGACACTTTTTCTGCAAAATATATTCCCGTGAATGATATGTGCTTCCTGAATCAGCTGGTTGCAGGCCACATTCGGAACAAAGACCCTCCAGTGCACTCTACCTATATAGCTCTATCTTCAGCTTTAGATATTGTTGTATTGTACGCGCTTGTTTTTTTCTTTTCCGAGAATATACATTGTAGTGTCTACAGAACTGCGTTCTGGCTTCCAAAAGTTATCACTTTTTCTATGTACAAAGTTACAAAGTGACAAAGTTCTTTTTCTTTTTTTTTTTTTTTTTTTTTAGACTCGATAACGCGCTTAGGCTACAGATCCAGCAGGTGCTTCGGTTAATTTGGTCCAAGTTGCAGGTATGTAAATTGAGTCAAACGGATCCCGAGGCTCAAAGCTGCACGTCTGCTGCTGCGGGCATGAGTTCTCGCTCGGCTCTGCTGCTGCCAGCTCCTTGGAAGCATTGTCAAACATCCTTGACGGTGCGTGCATGGCTGTCGTCTGCACCACTGGCATTACGGCACTGCGTTTTTGTCGTTTAGCGGCCGCTTGGTCACAGAGGTTCCTCAACTTTCTTTTCGATGTCTTCTTAGGCAGAAGATGGTTCGGATAATGGTCGAATAGCGTTGGCACGGTTTCGGGCTTAATTCGTGGTCTATCTCTAGCGAGCTCGTTGACGATGCCGTTTACTGTCACTTTGAACGTTCTCTCGATGTAGCTCTCCTCAAAATATTTTTCGCAGACAACACACGTTGAAGTCAACTTGCGGTCCTGTCTTTTAATCAGCCGCTTCCACTACGCAAGCTGCGCAGGGTCCGATGGTACACCGAACATAGAAACCTAGTCCTGATTCGAGCGGTAGCCACTCCGACAGAGCGACACGAAACATGTCTTTTCCCTGCCCTGATGCTTTATTTTTAGCATCATTAGTCGTTGCAAATTTAATTATCTCATATGAATGCAAGAAACGGAACGACTAAAACAAAAGAACAGCGTAGACGCGTCCAAAGCGCTCGAACCCACTGATGGCTCGGCCAGCGCAGCTGCGGCAAATCAAGGGCGCGCCGGCGGCCGACGGCGTCGACGGCACCTTTACGATGAGCAGCGCCCCTGGCGGCCAAAGTTGGAAGGCATCGCCGGCGCGGACACCTCCTCCCATTGAGAGAGCCCTCCGCACGGCACACTAGCCAGTATATTCTAGGCACTATAGATGGGCGAAGGGAGTACTCTCGTCTCTCGTTTCCAATGTGCTTTGCTTCCGAGTCATTAAATAACATATTTCTTCAATAATGTAATTTTTACTCCTAAATATATTAGTTTTATTGCATAAAATTGTATTCTAACTCGGTTAGTTGCGTTTAATTGTCGCGACTGCACCACGTATTGCACAACGCCGCGCATGGTGTCCAGCAGAGCGGAAAAAATGGCTATGTTTAGAGCATGGTCGTTGTTTTCAGCAAATGTGTGTTCTTTTATATTGATATGACTAAAGCTAATTGCATTTTGCGAGGAAAATAGTAGTATAAAAAATATTTCAGTTTGTTTTGGACATTATTTTTATATCTTTGTGCAAAATAAACAGCGCCTAATGGCCCCCTGTTGGCTGCTCTGAGAAGCTCGCTGCAAGCCGTGTGACACGGGGACAACTCCTTTAAGGCGAAACTCCCTGAGACTCCCTTGCGCTCCTTTAGACCAAGGAAGTTCAAGGTAGTTCCGAGTCGGCCGTGTGACAGGGATGGCTCTACCCCGACCCTCGTCCTAATACCTCTGTCACACGGACACGGCTGAACTCCTTTCAACTCCCTTCAACCAAGGTAGCCATTACCTCGAGGGAGATACGTGCCGTGTCACACGGCAGTCCATTATGGAAGGAAGTTAAATGGAGTTTTGAAGCAAAGGAGATCGACGATCTCCATTGAACCAGACCTTCTTCATTGGAATGCTCCGTCGCTTCTGCGCATGCGCCAGTTGAAAGAAGTGAGGAGAAATACTTGCCGGATATGACGTAGCCTTGTTTTGTTTGTAAAATGTCTGCCGCTTCTCGTCGCCGTTTCAAGCGATAGGCCGATAGCTGGTCGCCAGTATCGCCGGCTCCGTGATCGCTCGCAAGCCGGACATGGCTGTGGCGATGGTGGCGGACGGGTTTCTTGGCATTGTAGTTTGAATATCGTAACCGTGTGGCCGTACGTGTTCCTTTCCACTTGTTATAATACTCCTTGAGCTTCGGCCTCGCGTACTGCTGTTCGTCAAGCAGCAAGCTGTGATATTCCCATGCGTTCTCTTAGTTACAGATAGCACCGTCTCCGACCTGTGGACTCTGCGACGCTAGTTCTGCAATGCGTGTCAGCCCGCTCTTGTCGATGGAACATGCCTGCAGTATATCGCAAGTACTTACTTGCATTTCCCGAAATTTACACGAGTCACTGCCTTTGGATCATCCGGAAGTAAGGTGTACAGCGCAAGTAGCGCTGGTAGCGCCACACATGGGATGCGACAAACTCGTCTCCGATCGAGTGCGTAGTCGAATGGGATCTCGCTGTCATTTTTATCGTTGACCTCGACTTCGACACCACTATTTAGTAGCAGTGGTAAACTTTAATCACCTCGAAATACCAGTATAAAAAGGGGCGTCGTTCCGGTTGGTGTTCCTTCAGGAAGAACGTTAGTCAAGTAGTGACTAACGTTCTTCCTGAAGGAACGACTGTTCATGTCAGTTCTAAATCCCGGATCCTAAAGGCCCGTTCACACTTGCGACTAGCAGCGGTCGCGCGACCGTTTTGGTCGAAAAGCGACAGTCGCAAATGGTCGCATCGGTCGAAAAGCGACTGCCGCGGGCCGATCGGTCACTGCTCGAATTTCTAGTCGCGCGACTACTAGTCGCAAACCATTTCTCCAATCAGCGAGGTCCCGGAGTACTAGATCGAGCACCTTCTCAATGCAATTAAAGAATACCCCTACCTTTTCAACAAACGGCATCCGGAATTCAAAGGCAGGGAGAAGGATATGGCCTGGGAGGAGATTGGAAAGATATTCGGACTATCCGGTAAGCACTATGAACTTTTGAGAAATGGGTTTTTCACGCAGGCGCAACATTTTATATTGACACCGTCTATTCGTCGTCGGCGTTCTCGTCTGAAAAAGCTGAAGTGTCTGGCAAGCGGCTGCTACCGACGTTCGCTGTCATCGCCCTGCAGCTTTCCTACTTCCAACTCGTTTTTCGAGAAGGCGACAGTCGCAAGTGTGAACATAGCTCCTCTCCTCTGGTCGCGCGACTACGTCGCGCGACTTCATCTAGTCGCAAGTGTGAATAGACCTTAAGACGTGTGTATCGTGGAAGCTGGCCACCTGCCGATAATGCTCAATGTATACATATGGCTGGACCTTGTTTGCAAGATTTCTAAAATTTTTTGTTCGTTGTAAAGTTCTGCATGAAATATATGTGTATAACCTTTATTGTATTTAAAACAGCATTTCGTGCACCAAAATCATCTACTACAGGTCATTGCTCCATAGATTCAAAATAACAATTCTCTCACCTTTTAGAACACTGCAGCGCCGTACATTTATGACCTGATTTATCTGCAGCTATGAAAATAACTGCTTTGAAAGGGCTCGTGTTGTTATATACCATTCGCGTAGGCCTGTGTAACTTTGATGTCACAGTTCCTTACTGCACATTTTCTTGACTCCTCCTTCAGTTTAAAGCATCTGAGCAGTTAGTGGCGATGTATGTACCGAACCATCGCAACCCGCCAAAGCTTATTAAGACGAATAAATGACTGAACCTCATTTTCAGTGAGTAGGATTGTTTTATTTTCTCTCAAATAGCCTGTCTGGTAAAAAAAAAAAAAAAAAAAAAAAAAAAAAAATGCACACCTCATTTTCCACTTAGAACTACGAACTAAGAAGAGAAAACATTCTCCTCAACATTGTTTAGTCACAGTGGCTGTTGGCTACATAAAGAGCTGCTGATTTCCTTTCTGTTGTCTGGCCAGTAACTTAATGACAGCTTCTGTTCTGGTAGTCTTGATGCCATTGGCACTATAAGGAGGTTCTCACACTGCTTCGCTGTTTCATCACATTCCACATGACAGATACGGTAATGCTGGTAATTCTGCATCCGTTGTTGTAGTCAAGGGTGGCACTGATGAATACGCTCAGCGTTAAGATAGATGTCTCCATAGCTCAGTTGGACGATCCATGTCTGCACTTTGGACTTGGATGTAGGACAAACTGTTTCTGAGGCACGAATGCAGTCGGTACTCAGGCATACTGCCTTTGGCAGCATTGCATGTTGTGTATGAAATGGCATAGTGTGCAGAAGTCCAAAGCATTTTCTGTACAATGTAGCAAATGCTTCACATCTGAAGGACAGTCTGCTGACTTTTTTCAACTATATTTTCTTTGTGGCAGTCGAACACTCCGCGTCCAGATAAAAAAAGTATACCTAGCTTTATGGGCAAGAAACACGGCAGGACATTTTAAAATGTAAATTTTCGAAATAGGAATGTTGCTCTGAATATCTTTGAAACTTGACAGTAAAAGATGATGTAACTGCTTGCTGCCTAGATAGCGGGCAGTAACGAGCCCACCATTAAAATGAAGGTCAGTGATGCAGTGATGCCCAACACACAACCTAAGGGGTATGTACAGCCCCCTTGTTTTTCTAAGATATTTTGTTATTTTTTTTTTTTGCACACTACTGAGAATTTTATTAATAGCGCTGGGAGACGAGCATGTATGCAAAGGGACACATTGTCTTTAGCTGGCTTATGGTGGAAGAAACTATGACTTCCTCATGAAAGAGAGTACGGCAAATACAATAACAATCCTAACTTCAAAGCGACAGAGCCACGGTGCAAGTATAACAATCATGCCACAAGATGGAAGCGACGCTATGTGATCCCCAGTGGAAGCCTATGCCTTGCTGTTTCACGGCGGCATAAGGCAGTATGTTTGCAGTTGTAAGGATTTCGCAATGTCACGCATACAATATTGCATCATTGGATGCTCAATACACCTGCGTGAAGTGCCCACCAGGGGTGAAATTCTACCGTTTATTCCAATAGCAGCAGGAGCACTGGGAATTTCTGTGTGCATTGCATAAAAGGCTGCACGTGTATAGCTTTATGTTGATCTGTTATATCATGGTGCAAAGGTGCACATGTTTTGCAGCATTCTTAGGTTTGCTAGTAACCTGAAATGCCATATAGTTTCTCAACACATTTTATGTAGTCCTTGTTCTTTAGTTTCTTTTTTTTTTTTTTTCATAAGTACGACCTCTGCCCTTGTGTAAAGTGTTCATTTGCAATTTCTCATCAATGTCGGAGTCATAAATATTGCTTGTCCTATGCGACACATCAACAAAAATAAATATAACAACTGCTTCCCCTCTATAGTCTCGGATACAATTTAAGTCTGCAGTAACTGCCATGCACAATTTCTTCGTCACAGAAAATAGTCTGTTTAAGGTCTTTCTGGTTACCTAAATAAGAAGCTAACCATCAGACAAAATTACCAGCTGAAGAATACCATCAATGCTTCTTGCTTGTTTGGTGTACTTACACATCAAAAACTGATTGTTTACCGTTCAGTGGAGTAAAACACATGCCGGGAAACATTCATTGGTCATTGTTAGCAACTGCTGTTTTCTTTAAGTTCTATCCTACTTATACCATCCATGTCACACCCCCAAACCTAGATATTAAAAAAAAAAAAAAAAAAAAGACAGGTGGCCGACACCACAGCTCCGAGAACTGCTCGCTAAAGAGACGACATGCCCGCTCCAGGTGGAACCAGACCTCCGTCCATACTCTTGCAAGCACTTCGTGAATTCCCAGGTTTTGACACCTCTCCTCTCCTCTAATGTTAGTGCGTGGGGGAGCCCCTGAAGGTGATTTAAATAAGACGAATAATGTTTCATTACAGCTATAGTTTAAAGCACTCAGTTACTAATTTAAAAATAGCTATTAGTTAAATAAGGCTGGTCATATCTACCACAGCTAAGAAAAATATTTTGCCCATACCAATGCCGCCACCGCCCCCAGCTTAGAGAAAATATAAATTCCTGCAAAACAGATATTCTGTTACTATTGTCATCACAGGGAAAGATCTACAGAAATATGCCAGTATTTTTACTCTTCTCCAGCAGCAAACTTCCCCTTGCTGTATGGCTAAGTACTATTAGAAATTTCATATGTTTAGTAAGAAAGCAGACAGAATTAGAGAAAACACACCCACAGTTGCATTTCTTGAGAAATTGTAATGAAAGGAATGCCTTCACTCAGTTCCTTGGCTGGGCTGTACACAGCTGAGAAATTTCGATGGGCAGTATGTAAAAAAAAAAAAAAGAAAGAAAGTAGTAAACTTCGGAGGTTCACCGAAGTACAGATGCCTATGGGACTAATGTGCAGCAACTCAATTTTTTTGTCTAAGTTATCGATTAGATATAGCATAGCTTCTCAGCTTTTACATCCGTCATTTAAGTTTTGCACTGCTGCTTCCCTAAAGGGACGCTGCAGACAGCTTCATCCTACTCATCTAAAAAAAATTGTTATGTGAGTTCTTCCAGGTTCGTTGATATTTTTTTGGCAGCAAGAGGTGCATTTATTACTCCGAAAACAATAAAAATGCAACATTTGATTTGCACCTGTGGTGCCATGACCAAAAGAACTACTTGTAGAGTAAAACCCATTCGCAGCACGAATAAAACAACGACAAGAAGGCAGTAAGCTTTGCTCTCACAGAAATGGCGTAGAACAGTCTGAAAAATTGTTGTGGCCTGTAGCACAGCATGGCTGCCCAAGAAGACAGAGTTACGGACTCAGCCGATGGAAGCCCCCGGCGTTACCAAACTACCCCCTTCCCCTCTGACCTACAAGACTAGTGGAATAAGGGAGTAATTACTCATAAGCATCCACCAAAGCACAGCGATAAGGCTGCAAAGGAAAGCTATGCAGCTTTATCAAAACCTCTTTGGTTGAAAAAGCTGCATATCTTTTCTTGTAGCAATAGGGCTGCCATCGGTTGGATGGCAGTGAGTAATCACTTTTTATTGCAAGTCTGCTTAACTTTGGAGGGTTTCCCTAAGGCACATGAAATGAGCATTAGACGATTTTTTTTTTTTTTCAGTAACCACATGTTGAAATGTTTTCAGTCTGCATGGTCTTGCTTTGTGACTAAACTGTGCACAAGTGGAAGTTGATGAAGACAGTGATGCGCAGCATGAGAAAGTGGCTGTATAATGCGTGCAATGTCCAGGTGAAGCTATAGCTTAGTTGTTTAATGCAGCGCCCAGAGAATCTGACCAGTGTAGCTTGCCATGGGTTCAAATCACATTCGTAGGCGTGTGCCATTTATATGCTTTTTATTATGCACCCATCACATGGTGCGTGGCGCCACACTCCGACGACAAGAGAGTGGCTTTAGTGCCTCAGGGCTTCAGACCAGAAATTTGCTTGCAGGCAATTTTTATTTCTGCGCATGCACCATACTGTTGTACATGCACAGACCACATGGTCACAATTCAGAAAATGTCATGTAGCCATCACAAATTTCTCCAGGAGAGTCCCCTTAATCCTTACGAGATGCAGCTCATGCTGCAAAACACACTTATCATCAATCAGTAGTGAACGGCTGTGTAGTCGTGCATTGGAGATCTGCCGGAGTAAACATTAAGTAACGTCACCGCAGTTTACTTACAAAAGTGGCCATTGGTGGCTTAGCTGTATTTTAGTTTCCATACTTTTGTAATCTATAAAACTTTTACCATAGAAAAAGCCTGTGTTTCATTATTAGAACACAGTAATTTATTGGTATAGACCAAGTTCATTTTGCCCTCACTATTCCCTTAAGTTGTTCTCATTTGGATGTGGATAGGTCAAGAGAGCTGTGCATACAGTACAGGCAGATGATAAGGGGGGAGGGGAAGAAACCGTAATGACATTCATGGTGAGCTTTATCATATTGATCGTATTTATATGCTGTGAGCAAGAACGTTCTGATGCATTCTAGCAATGCGAGGAGGAGAAAGCTGTCTTATTGAAAGGTCAGGACACTGATTGTGGGAAGGTGCTGCTGAGAGGTTTGTGATGAGCAGAGCCTGTTTAATTCATCAGCAAGCCTCACTGCACCATAATTACGATATGACATAAACGGCCAACACTGTTAAGTTGCGCTGACATATTCATGCGTTGTATGCATGCACAGTGTATGTCATTTTTGGTTGCTGAGTGGGCTTACACATATTTTTGATGTGATACCCAAAATGTGAGCTCCTTTTTTTTTTTTTCCTTCTTTCGTGCAGATGTCCGTGCTTAGGCTACACATGACCACCTCTGTTGCATATGCTCTGGTCGACGGCTGGCAGAGATGCCCGTTTAGGTAACTTTTGGGTCGTCGAACATCGGACCTTCACATTTGGATGAATCCACCGTCAACTGGTTACAGGAGAATGATTCTCTCCTTGCTCCTCCAGGAGAAAAACCTAGCACATCTAATCTGACCTCTTTCCTGGCACCTACACGCCCTTTTTTTTGTTGACCAAAGGTGTTGCCGTATATACGAAATAAATAATTGAAGCAACAAATAAATCTCGGCAATCTGCAAAATATGCTTGCACATTTAATGCTATTACATTTAACCTAGCGACCACATTTCGTGACATTCTGTGAATTGCAATGCATGTCTGCTAATTATTGCGATTCCTGTATGTGCTGTACCAGTGTACCTGGGCAGCTGTTTTCCCTCTTTGTGGTGAAGTTGCGAGTCTTCTGTTGGAGCAAAGATTGTGTTACCTCATAATATTTTCTCACATGCATCAGTGCATACTTTGCTTGAATGCTTCAGTTCACCCTGTTAAAGTGACACTGAGGACAACTCCATTGAGTCATTGGTCTCAGTAAATATTTGATTATTTCTCTCATTATGGCTGTGTTGTCCGGCAGCAATTGTGGCATATAGTATTTATTGGTGAGAAAATTTAAATTGGAAGCCTTCCCAGAATCGATTCATGATGACCTTGCTGAAAAGGACGTGTCACTGCCACATTAGAGTGGCTCACGACACAATATATCTTGCAGTAATCTGCACCAAAACTTCTGTGTGGAAGCATGCATTTTACTTGCAAAATTGGCCGGTAATGGCAGCATCTTTGTTCTGTTTCTTGGTCTTTCCATCCTTTTAAAACCTCTGCTTTCATTTGAAGTGGTCTCTTTAATGGTTTGTGGGGTTTAACCTCCCAAAGCGACTCGTGTGGTCTCTTTAGGATTAGAACACTGTATCTTAGCGATACAGGAAAACTGCTTTCCATCCTCCTTAGTGTCCCTTCAAAGGAATCCGACAATAAAACACAATTCACAATAAGTATTTCAATATGTATTGCCATTTGCCTACTTTGTGCCTGTGGCTAATTTTAGCTTGTTTTACTCCACAAAAAGAGCTTTGTTTAACAAAATAAATACAGTGTAAATTTCACTGGTGACTAATTAACCATATTAACAACTCCCTCTTGTGTAAACTCACTGAACATCTGAAATATGTTTCGTCAGCACTTCATTACTTCTGGGCTGCCATGAATGGCAGCTATGGCATGTGGTTTTTATGGTAAGCAACCACCTTGGCAGGAATGTTGCTTTGTGAGCTGCGTCGATTAGTGTCTGCCCAAGACTTGGACATCACTTAGGAATATACACGGTCAGCAGTAGGATGGTGTACATCGGACCTGTGTTGGCAGTCACTTTTTCAGAATTGCAGCGTTGGAACCAAGGACCATATGGCATTACCTTGGCCTGCATGCATGACAACACAACAAAAACAGGACATAACTCCGCCTAACGGACAGGATTAAAATCTCTATGCAGGCCTTGTGCTCAACACATCACTAAAGGCAACAAGCACTGTTTGCCATGTCAGTCACAGCAATGGTTCTAGCAAAACTAATTTCGCTGTGTAGTGTTTAATATTTTTAACAGTGCAAATTTACGCAGTTTTGTTACTCTTGCAATGATTTATGTCCATATACCTTTTTTATCGCATAGCTGCAGTTGGCTATCATGACATATGGAGTATTTTGTGACCACCCGAGGGTATTGTATGACCTGAAATCGAGATGCATGTGTGCATTTTGACACTACACAACTAATATGCAGTCCGCAATAAATGTTCCGTCTTGCGCTGGCAAGCAGACTGCTTAGATCTTTGAAGATGCAACACATCATTAGCATGATTGTGTGAAAAAATATGAAGGGATATCAGTCCATATCTTTGCAGCTTTCACAGCTGGCCTTTTTTTCCTAAGGCAGAGGAAATAATTACTTGGCAAACTTTGTTTTTGGTGCATGCTGCAACTAGTCACAAGGGCAATGACTGGACAAAGATGGAATCACGAACGCAGCACTGTTTATTTATTGTTTTAACACTAGTCTACATGCTTGTCTACAATGATAAGCACAACAGGGCAGGTAGAAATAACATCGATCGAATAGGACGTCGTGGGATGTTTTCTGAGACAAAAAAATAAAAAAAATACAGGAATTAGATACAAGAACTGTCTAGAGCTAGAGCAGCTGGAAGATAAATACTGTGCAAAAATACCAGGACTTTCACAGCTTCGAGCCTTTAACTTTAGGAGCAAAACTAGAGGCAAGACTGCGTCGGGAGATGTCGAGAGCATTTTTTCTTTACGCGGGCGGTCTACCTCCTGGCACTCCTAAGTACAGAAGTTTACTTGAAAATATACCTGGATTCCACGGTTGCATGACTAGTCCAGTAGGCCGGCAGCAAGTCGCTTGAGAGCTGTGATGAATAGCTGGCCTTCCCGGTTGAGGTTCTATTTCCCGGTTAGTCCCGGGCTGGCTACCGCACCGGAGCTTCATAATAGATTAGCTGTGCCAAGCTGCCTGCATCAATTGGACACCGAATTCCGTGTTTGTACATCCGATAAAGGCAACGAAAATGGCAAAACAATTGCCCTGCGGATACACTAACCGACCTCTTGAAATCCAGGATAGAGAGGCAATTTTGTCTCCAACCGGCCTTTTTATACTGGTATTTCCAGGTGATTAAAGTTTACCACTGCAACTAAATAGTGGTGTCGAAGTCGAGGACAACGATAAAAATGACAGCGAGATTCAATGTTTTTTCGCATCCCATGTGTTGCGTAACTTGCGCTGTACACCTCAGTCCGATTGTTATACGTACTTTCGGATGATCCAAAGGCAGTGACTCGTATAAATTTCGGGAAATGCAAGTAAGTATATGGAATGCTGAATACACCAGTTACTTGCAACATACTGCAGGGATGTATCATCGACAAGGGCGGGCTGACACGCATTGCAGAACTAGCGTCGCAGAGTCCACAGGTCGGAGACTGTGCTATCACAGCATGCCGCTTGACGAACAGCAGTACGCGAGGCCGAAGCTCAAGGAGTATTATAACAAGTGGAAAGGAACACCTGGGAACACGGCCACACACGGCCACTCGGCTACGATATTCAAACTACGATGCCAAGAAACCCGACCGCCACCATCGCCACAGTCAAGTCCGGCTTGCGAGCGATCACGGACTCGGAGCCGGCGACACATGGCGACCATCTGTCGGCCTATCGCTAGAAACGGCGACGAGAAGCGGCAGACATTTTACAAACAAAACATAAAACAAGTTTTACGTCACGTCCGGCAAGTTATTCCTCCTCACTTCTTTCAGCTGGCGCATGCGCAGAAGCGACGGAGCATTCCAATAAAGATGATACCATTGATGGGCGAAGGGAGTACTCTCGTTTCCAATGTGCTTTGCTTCCGAGTCATTAAATAACATATTTCTTCAATAATTTAATTTTTACTCCTAAATATATTAGTTCTTATTGCATAAAATTGTATTCTAACTCGGTTAGTTGCGTTTAATTGTCGCGACTGCACCACGTATTGCACAACGCCGCGCATGGTGTCCAGCAGAGCGGAAAAAATGGCTATGTTTAGAGCATGGTCGTTGTTTTCAGCAAATGTGTGTTCTTTTATATTGATATGACTAAAGCTAATTGCATTTTGCGAGAAAAATAGTAGTATAAAAAATATTTCAGTTTGTTTTGGACATTATTTTTTATATCTTTGTGCAAAATAAACAGCGCCTAATGGCCCCCTGTTGGCTGCTCTGAGAAGCTCGTTGCAAGCCGTGTGACACGGGGACAACTCCCTGCGACTCCCTTGCGCTCCTTTAGACCAAGGAAGTTCAAGGTAGTTCCGAGCTGGCCGTGTGACAGGGATATAATTCCGTTCGGGAGGCTCATATCCTTCGGCAAATACAGTTGAATATACTCATAACCCCTGCACGGCTATATCTCTACAAATTCCGT
The DNA here is from genome assembly GCF_055883805.1 of Amblyomma maculatum. Classification (NCBI taxonomy): domain Eukaryota; kingdom Metazoa; phylum Arthropoda; class Arachnida; order Ixodida; family Ixodidae; genus Amblyomma; species Amblyomma maculatum. The sequence continues at coordinate 227,142,185 of NC_139344.1, forward strand.
CATGATCCATCATGCCCTAATTGCCCTTCCCCTTATGCCAACCTTTCACACTGCCTATTTTCATGTCCGGTTGCATTGCAATCGGGATTCTTTCCCACCATACTATCTGCACCTGGGTGGACTGGCTTGGTGCTGAGGGTGAAGAAGAACAGCGCCTGCTCGTCCAGCACTGCCATCGGTGGCGGTCCCACTCCAGCGGTGAAGAGACGACATTTTTGGTGATATTCATACGTCTACTGTGCCTCACTCGTTTAGTTTATGAATGTGGTTTTAATATATTTGTAAAGCTTATCTTCTCTCCTTTCGAATGGTGCATTTGGTTTAAAAATAGCTGCAAAGATGTTTAAGTTGTAAAGAAAAACGCAAAGGTAAGAAACGGATTTTCAGCTCTACTTGTCTCAGGAAATGCAAAATTGTGCAAAACCTTTTGCACCTAGAGAAAAACCGTTCGAGATTTTTAGAGATTAGATGTTAATAAACAAAGTTAAGCATTTTTATTATTGTGTATAGCTTAGTTTATTAGCCACGCGCCTTTGAAAAGTGCATAAAACAGGTAATTGTATATAAAATAACTTTCAAGATATGCATTTTGCTGCAGAGATTTTTTGCACAGTTGGAGGCCGTGCAGTGTTTGCCTTTTCCTGAAAATATCAGCTGTCTGGTTCATTTAGTGTAAAAGTTATTTGTGATCAAAGTTAGCATTTTTTTTTTTTGTAAAATGGCTAAAATAAAATGCTAAACTGTTCAAGTAACAAGCTTTTGGCGGTGCTGAAATTTCGCGTGGAAAAACTTTACACTTCGCTGTCAGAGGATAAGCATCGGTTTTGCTCTACGACTCTCGAGGAATGTGCACGGTCAGGGTGATTTCAGCTAATCTTTTCGTGGTTCGCTCGAAGCGCGCGAGCTCTTCATGAAATTTTTAAGCACGATTTAAATGCTCCATGTCTTGTTTTCTTCTGTTAAAGTTCCGGGCTTTCCTTCCTTTAACCAACTGGCAACAATTATCAACTACAAAGTGTACAAAAAGCAAATAATAGTGAAATAGCAGAGCCATGTGCGATAAATTTAGTAGGTAGCGTCATCTATGAAATGTACGTTCAATAAGAATGTCACAGTTCATAAAAATTACGAGCGTGGCACTACAAACACCCTGAATCGAGGGGTATTTACGAGAGGGTATGATGTTTCTACAACGTTTTCACTCTGCCCTTTCTATCCAGCGAGGGACATAAACACTGGCGGGGCGGGTCGAGTCGAACTACAGCAGTCGAACTCCGGTGCATGGGTGGTTTGACTGGTCCCAACCCTGCTACACAAAGCATGTAAACGCGGTCGACTTGAGTAAGGGCATAGTGGAACGTCTTGCGACGGATTTGTCACGGAGGGGGAAATCCAAACAATGGCTGGGGTATTGTTTGGGTCTCCCCCTCCTTTCCGAATCGAGTCTCGCGACTTCCGCGAATGCACCTTTTTCCAATAGGACACCCTTCTTGTGGGCTTCAGGCAAAGTACTATTGACGAGACGCGTTGCCAAGAATTTGTGCAATCTTCCAAAGGGTAGTTGAGTGTAGGGCTGCTCTTGTCTAGCCTGTGTGGAGACGCGTGAGTCATCTGTGAACATACCCCCCCCTACAATGACAACAGGAAGCTGGCGAACCTGACCGCGTCTTCTCTGTTGAGGCAAGCTGCGGGAGGCCTAGAAAATGCTAGCACTGCACGCAATTATTGTGCAGCAGTTTGTCGCATTGATGAAGAGATGTCGTTTCCTGGAAAAGGACATGCCGCAAAGTCCTCCCCCTATTTTCGCATGGCATCCCAGCGAAAATGGCGTTCGAGGAGGCTACGCGCATGCGCAGTAGCGCTACTTGAAAAAGATCTATTGTCAGTGTACACTTGCTTGCTTTGTGGTGTATTTATTGCCTCCCATTCAGTGTGTAATACTGTTAGTGTGCCGAGCTAGTCTTCAAACGAAACGCCGCCAGCTAAAGCTCTCGCGCGTGCAGCTGAGGTGCGCCCTGGCTACAGCGAACACTGTACCCCGGCGAAATATGCTCCCGGTACAATACAAGTAGTGGCTTTCGTTACTCGCTTTTAGTTTTTATTTTTATTTTTATTTTTTTTTTTTTTTTGTAGCACACAGGATGGGGTATGCTTTTGCTTGGCCATAGCCTCCTAGGAGGCTATGGTTTGGCAAAAGCAGGCATTTCGCTGCTCATGAGGCTGCCTCGCACGAGAAGCGAATAACCGCTAGTACACTCACCACGGGGAAACCGATGAACAGAGAGGCGTCTTTCCTTCCACAGAAACGACTAAGCGGAATCAGCCATTCAAAGAAGAGTGCTGTCATAATTTCAACCTACCAGCTAGACATGCATCCAGACAACGCGAAATCTCTCTACATTCATATCATCTAGTCAGCCTAGCTTACACTGAAAGTGAGGCGTTGAAGTCTTGCGCGTTAGAGGGTTGGTATCACGCAATTCCTCGAAGGAAAAATAAAGCTTGATGCTATGGAAATTATCGAATGAGGAGTAGAGGTTGTTACGTGCCGCATAAATTTGTTGCATGATATAAAGACTTTACGAGCTCACAGCAAAGATAAAAGTGGCAAAAGAAATGCTAAAATTCTGCTTAGCTCTGCAAACTCATAAGAAAATGCATCGGATGCTAAACTGTAGTTTATTTACTAGTATCAGCCCAAGTACATTGCTGTTTGTTTATTTTCCACATCTTAGGCAGGACTGGAAAAGAATGTTACAAAAATGTGAATAAATTTAACTTTGCCGCCGCAGTTCCGTTCAATCATCGTCAACTACTCATGCCCTTAGTCCAGCCGAGGGAGGAACAACAACAACAACAACAAAAATTGGTTGGCAGGGTCAATTAGCAGCTAAATGACCCGACCTCGGTCTTCTGTGCTCAACGTTTCTTCGGCACTTCCCATTTCTTTTGGACGGACTTGTTTATTTTATTTGCGCGAGTTTTTGCTAAACTTGCTCTTTTCATTGTTTCCCTGAGTGACAAAGAGACGTTAGCGGTCGGAAACAGTAGCACACTTTGTTGCCTCAATGTGGCCGCAATGTTTGCTTTCAACATTGCCTTAACGTGGCTAGTGTCCTCTTTTTGCCACGTTGCTGCAACATACATAAGACAACATTGAAGCAACATTGCACCAATGTTACAACAACCTTTAGTCAATGTTTAAGCCACTTCTGAAGACGATATTAATGCAACGTGGCTGCAACATTTTCTTAATATTGGTACAACTTTTTATTTGCACACATGCAACATTCCCATGACAACGTTAGTGCAATATTGCTGCAAAGCTATTATAATGTTTCAGAAACTTTCAGGAAACATTCCAAGCTACTGAAATATTCCGCCGCATTGATGGCCACTAGCTATCGATGCTTGCTGTTCAATAAATTTATTTTGTGAAAGGCTAAACCATGTGCAATGGTATCGTCGTACCACAATGGTTATGGTAGCTTAAGGTCGCAAGAATGAGCAACTGAACATTACTCGTTGCTACACGGCAGTGCGGTGCAGAGGAGTACGAATACCTAAAAGGCTGCACTGGACAACACAGCTTTTCCCCACTTTTCAAGCCGCTTGCTCTGAATGAGACCTTAAATGTAAAATTCATCAGCTCTGTACCAGTGCTCATTTAGACGCTATAAGCTGCTGTGAACTGAAAATGGCACTGAAAGTGGTTATTCTGGCAATTAGAATGATTTATATATATGCATTTGCATTACAAATAACCATCATTTGTTTTTTAGCGCTATTTTATTTGTCAATAATTTATTCAATTAGCCTAACAGCAAGCTTGATTCCAGTATACTCATTAGCTTGACATACAGAAGCTAGTTTCACAAATGTAAGACATTTACTTCAAGACAATCGTTTTATGCAGAAACTTTCAACAATCATACATAGCACACAGCCGATTTGCTAATCAAGAACAGGAAGCACAAATAATGTCAACAGTTACTAAGCACATCAGCATAGCTTTAAAATGTGCATGTCCCTCAACTTGAGTTTTACAAACATGACACTTTAGTAAATTATTAATTGCAGAAACTTGCAACAAAATATAAAACAGCAGTACTGTCTAATCAGAAAAAGGAAGCAGATATATAACGTACTGAAATTTACACAGGCACATCGGCATAGATTGAAAAATGTGCCACATGGGCCTACATTTCACAGACAAGATTTATTTTATTTAATTACTCTATTCAGTAACTTGCAACAAAGCTACAAAACAACACACAGGCTACTCAGGAACAAGAACCAGAGATAATGTTTTGAACAGTTACTGGGCACAATAGCATAGCATGAAAATGCACCCACCACCCCTCCAACTTGCATTTACAAATATAAAACACTTCAGTAAACTATTTACGCAAACACTATAGCACAGTGTAGCACTATTTTGTGCAGAAACTTGACACAAATACGTATACAAAGTAGGAGTACAACCTAGTTCAGTATTCAGAAACAAGCAGACATATTATGAACAGTAGAGACATTACGACTAGTTTAACCCTTCCTTCTTTGGACATGCGCCATTGCACTGGAAAACTACAAACAAGTATTGTCAGCATTTTACTGAACAATTTAGCATGTCTAAAAATGCTTCTGCCCTGGTAGCCTCCAGCTGGTCACGATGATGGTCTCTTCCAAATCATGATGTTGTCACAAGTGAAGCTGCATCCCTGAAAAAAAAAAATCGAATTGCTAAGTTAAGCATCTTGGTGGGCACATCTCTAACTGCAAAATTTTTACGCGGCTCTATGAACACTGACATGGACAGCTGTCACGACCATTATCAGGAATGACATCTGCCGAACAGTTTTCTAGTTTGTCGTTAACAGCCTCTGCTATTCTTCGTCGTTGCCGGATCGACACTTCACTTAGCGAACACTTTACTCTCTTCATGATCTGCTTGTCACAACCATTATCAGGACTGACATCTGCCGAACAGTTTTCTAGTCATCGTTAACAGCCTCTGCTATTCTTCGGCGTCGTTGCCAGATCGACACTTCGCTTAGCGAACACTTCACTCTCTTCATGATACAATGAATGTAGCACTTTACCAAACTATCACGAAGGGCATGGGTAACACATGCATATATGCACTACTGGCTTTGCGCCAGGCAACACGTGTCACAGCTCAACAACGTAGGTTAGAAATCACTCACCACTGATGTTATCCTCTGTGCAGGCCTCCGTCATTTCAGCTGAATTCTTATGAAGCCGCAATGCTACACAGCAGCAAGAACACGGCGACCACAAGAAAACTATGCTAAAATAAGGGAAACACACGCGAGTCATGGAGGAAGGAAAATGCTCCATGCACGTGAAGAATTTGCCGCGATCGCCGCTTACACGCGGTTTGGCAGGAATGGCTCTCGGCGCGGCCGCGATTTCGACTTGATTTGGATTCGCGACGATCTTCATGACCATTAGGCTCCGGCATAGAGTTCCTTACACTAACTAGAGGGAAAGCTGAGGGCGCTGCACTTCAGCCACCATGGGCGCGCTAAGAATCATGGGCCGGTGTGCTACTTGTTGCGGGACAGTCGGTTTTTCTCGGGTACGTGGAGTGGCGTTACTGCGATGTTTCTTTTTCGTCATCATCATCATTTGAAGGTGCATACATAGACCGCGAAAGCCATAGTAGCGAAGGCTCAAAAGCAGACGTCGCCAATAAATGATTTTTGTTTCCCAAAATGCCACTAAAAACTTTCTTAAGTGATTGCACAACCATAAATATTTTTATAACGTTTTTTTATTTCAAAGTTTGCCTATTAAGTGCGAAATATTGGTATTTGTGCTGCTCAAAACTAAGCCAATAGGAGAAAGAGCCATCGCTTATATTGGATAAATATCACACTGACATGCTGTTTCCCTCTCTCTTTACAATTTATAGTCACAATATTCAATCTTAGGACATTATTTACGGTAGAACAACGTTTATCTGCATTAGCTTTGGCCAAAAGTTGTAGTTCTGCACTCGGTAGCTCACCGGCCCATGATGCTTTGAACGCCCATGGTGACTGAACTGGCCGTCTGAAAACTCCATGTTAGAGTGTACTAGAAGGGTCTACTCCATGTAAACGCCCATAGACGGCAGCACAGCTTTCCCTCTAGGTAAGAGTAAGAAACTCTATGGGCTCCGGGGCATTAGTGAAAACAGAACTGAATTTCTTCAGCAGTTGTAATTTTAGTCCGCATGTTTAATTGAAAGATAATGCAATCTCAGCAGTCTAAATATATTGCATATAAATATATATATATATATATATATATTTCTATCTCAGTGTAACAAAGTTCAGCACACTTGTACTGTTCATCACATGCACATGGCATGCAATGTTACACTCAAACTAAAAAATAAATAAACATTGTCATGCGGGGAAGTGACAAGGTCAATGGAGTGACCTAATACCGGCTTTTCTGTTTGGGTTGCAGAAATAGTCTGAAAGAACGACAGTTAGCCAATAAAGTAAATGTTATAGCAATGTCATCGTATGTGGTTCAACATTTATACATCATTTGACAATATTGCTGCAATGTGGAAAGACCACTTTAGAGCAACATTGCCAGCATGTTACTTGTTAACATTGCAGAAACGTTATCGAATGTTGAAAGTTTTCTCATTATGTTGGATAAATGTAGTCCAATGTTATCGCAACATTGTACAACATTGACAATGTTGCTACAATGTTACAGAAACATATTGTGCTACTAGGGAGCGGTCCTGTGTACTTCACCATGCCCGTCATATTCCGTAAGGATGGAAACATCGACATCGGTCTCGGGGACTCTTTGCAGCAACCTTTTGGGTCGGAAATCATAAAAATTGTCGTTTTTAGGCTTTTCATCATCACGAGCGCAGAGGTGGTTTCGTAGCTTTAGTTCCTAGCTGCTCCTTTGTCGTTTCTACTGTTTTTTTTTTATTATTATTTTTTCTTCGAAGCCTGGCTGGTAGCGCTTGTGCCCCGTTTCACTGCTTCTGTTTTCTCTACAACAGTACCAGTGGAGGAGGGAATGTGCTGGCCACTCGTGCCTCATATTCGCCGGCTACATTTTGTTGCTACAGAAACTACGCCTCTCGTGGAGCATTTGTCATCGCCCTCAAACTCTCTTTCCCAGCCTCTCCCTCACCTCACCGCCTCTGCCTTCCTTCATCCTCGCCCTCACTAATTTTTCAGTGCTGATTCTCCCTCACCTCACCGAGTCAAATCTTCATAAGGTGAAGGTGCGGACCCCATCATGAGGATGCCCATGTATATTAGAGTCTAGCGAATGTGATTTGATTGTGAACCTCTAAACGATCGTGACTAAGGGGCGCCGCGGTCCAAGGTTCGTGATGGAGCTAGGAGCGCTCGAAATTCGAATTTGACCTTTTTGAAGGCGTGGTGGAAAACTCGTGGCGATATTTGACGAGGTTTGGTAATAAAGGAAAGGCATGACTATTATGATCAGGGTGGATGTTCGGGCGAGTTGGTTCATCGTCAAAGAAATACAGAGCTTTTGAGACATGGACAAAAAAAAAGAGAGAGAGAGTGGGCAGCACGTGCGCTAACTTTCAACTCAATTTTATTCAATGCATTATAGGATTTTATACACTGTAGGAGCACGTTACCACATAATCGCACAAATAATTTTCCCAAGAACTCAATCTCCTTCGTCGAGAGTGATATCGAAGGATCGCCTTGCACATCTTTTTTCAGCTCTCATTGTTTTGGATTATACAATCTCGCGTCTCAGTTTTTCTTTATTTCTGCTTATGAGTGGCTTGCAGTCTGAAGATGGGGTGGCATTCAGATAGTGACCGGCAATATTACCTCTCTTGTTCTCAACGTTTTTGTTGTGATCAATCTCTCATTTAGGCACCTCCCGGTCTGCCCTACGTACACCTTACCACAAAACAACGGTAAGGAATACACAACGCCCTCCGCACACTGAACAAGGTTTTTATTGGGCTTTTTTTTGTGCATCCTTGTTTCTTGAGAGCCAACGGATCGGTCATCCTACATAGTTTCGTTAGTTTATCAGCAGCTGAAAACATAACGTGTACATCTGCTCGCGGACCGACTTTTTTTTTTTTTTTTTTTTTTTCAGATTGTGCGATATCCGGGAAGATAGGGTAGTACGGAATTTTTCGCGCTTTTCTGCTTGGCTTTGAACTGGCAACTGTTTTGTAACGAGTAGTGTTTCTGCCGCTTCAGACTGCAAACTCATAAGCAGAAATAAAAAACAACTGACAAGCGGGATTGTAGAAGACAGAAAAATAAGAGAACTCGAATGTATAAGCGATTCTTGTATATCACTCTCGACATTTAAGGGGATGGAGTTCTTGGGAAAAGAGAACCCCCCCATGTTAATTTTTGCTACGAACTAAAAATAAGCAAGGACGACTGTTGACTGAAGTTCAGGTAATTATAGCTATATTATCATATTTGTAATAACGTTTGATAAAGGGAAATTCTCTTGTTTGCAAGAGCTGGCAGTTCACACTCCAGTCAAGGAGTGTTCCGGTCCCTACTATATCTATGGCATCAACAATAGGGAGCTTCAGAATATGGGGACCCTACCGCTCTGGCATCGCACGCGCCGAGTGAGTGTACACTGGGCCTGCGCACTTGCGCCCCGCTATTACTCTATCCCCCTTATAGATTGTGTCCTTGTATTCTAAAGCCCCCTAATGATCACTTGATTGCACAGGGCTAAAGACGAGGATTAAAAGAACACAAGACAGGCGCCGACTTCAACTAAGGTTCATTGAGGAAGCCTGCAAAAATATATGTAATTCGCTTTTCCTTTTCACTGGTACTAAAATTGCACTCTGTAATCATGCTGACACCCTGTTTTATTTTTATTCAGTCAAGCTAGCCTACTGCAGTCCAGTCCAACCCCCTCACGCTCGGCGGGTAGGAGCAATCGGGTTGGTGGCTCTACAGCCGAAACTATACTTTGTCTCACAGGATATCTGCAGCACTGCAAAAAGCAGAGGAGCCCTTGCAATTGTGCTCCTAAGTGCCTCTCGCCTATGCGCATTATAATAGAGAATTGTGCTCCTACTGTCACCCCCCCCCCCCCCCCATATCAAGTTGGGGGGCGAGAGGCGCGTTGGAGCACAATTGCCTATTGTAGTGCACGTGATCCTGATTGTGCAGGGGTGCCTCTGCCTTTGGCAGTGCTGCAAACATCTTGTGAGACAAAGTATAGGCAGTAGAGGGAAGGCTCTTGTCCCGTTGTCAGTGTTGTGTTCGAAGTAGCAAGAGGGAGTTGAATGAGGCAGCCCCTGCTATGCAGGATGGGGACAAAAGCCCACCCCTTCTCTGCCTGGACACGGCTGTGGAGCCACAAAATCTTTGAAAGCCCACGCATCAACAAAAGAAAAGCCTTAGGTAGAGCAGGCCATGAGGGCTGGTTACTCAATTCCTTAGTCATGGATTAGTGGCGTAGCCTGGTGGCAGAATCTGAACTACTCTCAAGATGGCGACCATGGAACCGCCTAGTGTTGCGCTTCAATAAAGTATTTTACTACTACTAACTGAACGAATTGTCGATATGCTCGCAGCTTGCGCGATATTGCATGGTTATTGTATGTCGCCCGTCAAAATGTTGTTGTGGCTGTAGGAGAAGGAAAAGAAAATGCACGGGCCTGCTACTGGCTCTGTAGCTGAGCCACCTCCGCTGCCTCGTGCGGGCAGAAGAGAAAATAGAGAAGAAAAAGAGGTACAGAAACACGCACAGAGCAGCGCAGCGCCCTCTGCCCCAAGTTTTCTCCCCTATACGGTGCTAGCCAGGTAAGCCGGAATGAAGGGGCATTCGTAGCATGAAAAAAGTGTTGTCATTCGCGTGCCTCCCCTCGTCTTTCAGGACGTCTGGTGTGCAATCCAGTGCAGCCTTACGAGCGGTAGGTTAGCTGGACCATATTTGACGGGACTTTGGTTCCCGCTAGAACGAACCGCAGTTAAAGTTCGAGGTTAAAAGCGGTCTTTTACCTTCTGTTTCTGCTTATCAAATAATCAAGTTGAGACATTGGAGTAATATGCAAAGCTGTATAACAATTTATGTGCCTAGCCTATCGTTTAATTCCGTGGCTGCAATAAACCATGCGTTAGAAAATGTTCGCCATGATTCGTGAACGTTCTTTGAACAGGGATTCAACATTCTGAATATGTGAAACAAGGAGTATATTTTGTGGACTTTTAGAAGTTTGTGAACCCTTTCTGTAGTAATATTTCTGAAACGTTTCTGAATATCGCTGAGAGGTCTTTGGAAACACATTGACATCTCCGAAAAAATATATGTGAGACTTCTTTGAAAAAACGTCGTAGTAAAGACGTGTTAAAGAAGTTTTCCAGGGAACTTCTTTCCGTCGATGTCTGTGAGATGTTTTGTTCTAGAATAAGATGTTTGTAACCTTTCAGAGCTGTTTAAATTTATTAGATGTGTGTTTCGTAGGCGAGTATCGCTCGCTGTCTGATAGCGGTTAGTGATGATAGTGACAGTGACATCAGATGTGTGTTTCGTAGGCGAGTATCGCTCGTTGTCTGATAGCGGTTAGGGATGATAGTGACAGTGACATCAGCACTAATGACCAGAGCTTTTGAATCATACCAGCTGCAAATCTCCGCTTCAAAAAGTGACCGAATTTTGCATGCATTTTTCCGGTGTCTGAATTGCCGCGTCATCTGGAAGCGCTCAATACAAGCTTTTTGCTATTGCCTTTTGGAAATCAAATTTTTCTCTCCTCTTTTCCATCTTAACTATATAGCTGTTATCTTATTTTTACCACTGCAAGTCTTCAACTAATATAATTTTTCATAATGGTTGCGCTTTTATGAACAATCAGAAAGTTCAGAATTTAGACGCAGTTTCCTTTAATGGCCGCGGGTGCTGGCACCATTCGTAATTACCCGAATTTTGACCAATCAAAACCGCCGTTTTTTTTATACATGGGCCCTATGGAAAGTTTCACAACTCTGGTAATGACCCGACTGTGACATCATCAGCAATGACCAAATGTGACGCAATCATGACGTCACATCCAGTCATGAATAACCGGAACCAAATTTCTTCCACCATGACCGGAACTGCTGTCGTCATGACCAATGACTTCACCAGGCGATTCACGCATATACGAAGCTGACTCCTCTGGGCGTATGATCTAGACGTCCGCGCTGTGCCTTTCATTCCGAACGCCGCATCACACAACATACAAATGCAGGCGTGTCATGTCGTTAAAGTGCACTAGATTCTAGTTCACTTTAGTGCCTTGTCTGGCCAGTTTACTTGAAGCTGATGTCCTGCTATACAGCGTCAGCAATGGCTATAAGTATCCGCCATTACTGCCATGGAGTGTCAGTTCTGAACAGTATTGCTGAGCAGTTAGTAACTATGCATAACCTCACCCCTCAAAATGCCCTCAACACTTTTGTGTCGTCTAGGCCAAGCTGTGGTGTCCTCAAGTATGCAGACGTCCATGGAAGAGTCTCTGCACTTTCACTTTGTCTGCTTAGGTTTAGCCACCTTAAACCTTTTCAAATTTTTTCGCCGACACAGTCAACGGCATTTGATTGTGTCATAGCTCGATGCTACGATGTGCCACCGTGGCATTGCACCACAGTGTTTTTTCAGCTGCTAGTGCCCAGCAGCCGCACTGGCTCTTGCCTTCAAAGCATCAAGCTCATGTAAGGCCCATAAATAGCAGTACCACACATGCCGATTGTCGATTCCATGAAAAAGCAGCCAGTTAACTGATGTGACACTTGTTAAATGCTGCAACCAGTGAACAGCATTTGGAATTCGTAATGGCTGGCTGCAGATCAACTGTTTCATTACCACGATGATCATCAATAATCGAAAAACTCAAAGTTAAATTTTCGTGTCACCAGCACCGTAACGAACTTGCTGCGCCGTCTAGTTTGTACTTCAGACACTATATTTTTTTGCACGGTTTATTTTACCACATGGCGGCTATTTTTAAAATGCCTTTTGAAGTTTAGGTTGACCATGGGAATAATGCTCGCTCACAAAAAGAAAAAAAACGTTGTGGGATTCGGGCTTGCTGCGGCTGCCCTTTGCGCGGCCGCCGCCCGCTTCCCAGTTGTTCTCCCCGTTCCCTTTCTCCCGCCTGAGGCGGCGGAGAGGGGCTCGAACGACTTGTCACTGTCGTTCGGGCCACAGCTCCGCCCTGGCGTCCCAGTGGCTGTTCTCATTGGCGCCTTTTGGCGGGAACACGGCACCGCTTCGACAGCCGCGCTCGCGCGGCTGTCCGAGCGGAGCTCAGGGGGAGACTCCTCCGAGACATCGCAAGGTGCGTACGCAACTGTTCTTGTCTGCCGGCCTTTGTCCGCGCAGACCAGTGTGTACTCGAGTTCGTCTGCTCCGGGTCGTACCTGAGAGCGCAACTCGAGCCTGTCGATCGTGATCCAACGATCCGCGACAGGCGTACCTTGCGGTGGTTGCCCACACTCTCTCAAAGGAACCCTTTGGTCACTGCGAGAGAGATCACAGCACGCCCTCGTGCTTGCGGCGCGCACTCCGTGTCACTTCGTGCGCGCAGGGGAGCCTAGCTCCTCGCGCGCTCCCTTGACACGGTGACTGCGTATGTGTGTGTATGTGCGTTTTGTATATATGTGTATGTGTGTGCGTACGTGCGTGTATGTGCGTTTGTAAATATGTGTGTGCGTATGTGCGTTTGTAAATGTGTGTGTGTGTGTGTGTGTGTGTGTGTGTGTGTGTGTGTGTGTGTGTGTGTGTGTGTGTGTGTGTGTGTGTGTGTGTGTGTGTGTGTGTGTGTGTGTGTGTGTGTGTGTGTGTGTGTGTGTGTGTGTGTGTGTGTGAGCCGCTGGAGGATGGCGTTTCAATAAACGTCTCCTTTGTGAACTTGGAGGTCTGTGTCCTTGCAGCGCAGTGCTCTCCTTCCTTTGGAGGTTGAGTGCGCGCTGCAGTGTTTCAGTGTGCGCGTGGTGACGGCTGATCGGGGCTTCGGCTCGCGCGACGCTCGAACCCGCGGTGGTTGGTGGCCTATGACCACGTAGAAACCACAACTGGCGCCCAACGTGAATTGTCCTTGGCTCCATGAGTCGTTGGACAGCACATCGGCCGAGCCGGTCGCCTTGACGATCAAGCTCATGCGCCATGCCTGCCGCCCCCTGCGCGGCACTCGGCAAAGGCACTGAAACACGCTACATGGTTCTTCGGACCACCCTGCGGTGCGACCGTTGACCATATGCCTCCGCTGTTTCAGCTTTACGCCGTTGCGGAAGCAATGTGCGCGACGCCGCCGCTGCCGGCATCTTCGCACAACAGCACCCGTACCCCACTTGCAGACATTTCTGTTCGGGGAACGGCGAGGCGTCGGCCGGGCTCCCTCTGGAAACTGGACCGACAGCGCGCTCAGTTGGCTGATGCGGCTCCTTGAACTTGCGAGCCGGCTGGCGCGCCGTTCTCTCTTGGTACAGCATTTCGACTTTTCGGTGCAGTATCTACAGGGGAGAACGAACGTGGTAGCTGACGCGCTATCCCGTGCCCCACTCGCCCGCGGCGGCGTCTTTACGGACGGCGGGCGAAGGGGGCGAAACAGCGGACGAGCCGCAGATCGGCACGGAGGGGACGCCCGCAGACGGGTTCCCCATTCCGCTCTCCGGGTAAGCAGCGCTTCGCAAAGCAGGCGAGGGTGAAAGCTCTTTGTGAACACATCTGAGACGCCGATGCCAGCGGAAGTTTTGCTGCGAACCTGCGGGGGGACGAAACCAGGCTCTCCTTTGAGATGACTGGGATCGTTTTCGGCCATGAAGAGCTACGACGGTCCAGCAAAATGACCCGTTTTGTCGCGATGTCAGCGACGGTCTCTGGGAGACGAAGCGCCGTTACGCTGCTTGTACTGCAGCGGGCGCAGCGCCGTTACGCTACTTGTATTGAGCGGGCGCAGGGGGGCACGAGCCAGCGTGTGTCGCGGCGTGCCCCGGGGATTCATGTTTGCTGGGCCATGACGGGCTCGCGCTGAAATCATAGCCACGGATGATGAGTCCATGAACCACTTGAAGTGGCTATTCCCCAATGTCTGAGCGGCGCTCTGTTGCGTTCTCTCACGACAAACCATTGGCTGGTCATCTGAGTGGCTCCAAGGTTTCAAGAAACTGAGTCAATCGGTGACTGCAGCCCGGCATGAAGCGCGACATTTTCCGCTGTTGCCGTTCCTGCCATGTCTGTCAAATGGAGAAGTCGAGGGGTGGCAAGCCACCGGGCATGACGAAACCAACTGACAGTGTGCGTCCGTGGCAGATGGCCACCTGCGATTTCATGGGGCATTTCCCCAGTAACAAGCAGGGGCTCATTGCTGGAGAATCCCCCTATGGGGAAAGCCAGCCGTGCCTACATCGCAGACCTGAAGGCCCATGCGTAACGGTCTGACGAGCTTGCGCTGGTGCCCATTGTCACCACAGGCAAGTGCCAAGGCACAACCGATGCGGTGGAACGCAGCCGTGCCCCGCACCGGTACAAGGTGAGGCGACGTTCACCTGTGTGATTGATGTCGGACGACGGGCCTTTTCCGCAACCGAAGGCATACCGCCTCACCGAGCGAGCTTGCTCGTTTAACCCTACCCGGAAGCAAGGTTGGTCTCCCCCTTTTCTGGCTCGCTCAGTTCCAGCCTGTGTGCTTTATTATTTTTTTTTTTGTTTTGTTTTGTGTGCCTCTGTTCCCATTTTTCGCTTTCTTCTGTTTCCATTCTTGCTTCTTATCTTGTAAATATTGTACAGTGAGTGCCTTCTTTTGTACAGCGCGTCTTCTCTCCTCTTTCTGCTTGAAATTGCGAGGGTTGCTCATTAGGCAGCTCCGACGCGTGGCCTTTCCGGTGTGTGTGGTAAGGAAGTTGGGGCCGTTTGGGGACGGGGAGCATGACGATGCCCCTTTCACCCAAGGTCGCCGTGGTTGCGAAGGTGCTCGGGACAGGTTCGCCGCGGAAGGTCGGCATCACCCTTTGGTGTGTGAGTGGCTGTGCGTGTGCGTGCCTGGGCGTGGGGGCGACGACGTCGCGCCATGTGTGTTTGCCGGCGTGTGCGGAGCGCGGTGGAAAGGAAGCCCCGCGCGGTCTTCCCATGTGCGTCTTGGATCGCCACGGAGTCACGGACTTTCCACACCCGGGGCCCCTTCGGCGTGTTCGCTGTCCCTGCACCTAACCTGTACCACCACCGACCGAGATCGTTTGCAGCCAAGGATGAACGTTGGCCACCCAGAAGTCAACGAGCGGTGAGTCACCGCAGGCTCCCTGAGCTGCACCGACGAACTTTGGAACTTCTGTACATAGTTGTGTTCTGTACATGATTGTGTTCTGTACATAGTCGTTGTTACTTAGCCTCCGAAACTTTGTACATTATTCTTCATGTCATCTTGTTCATTTTTTTTTTGTGCGCCTTGATAATGTTTGTCTTTCTTGAGTGTGTCTTTTCGAGATCTTTCTTGCTGGAACTGAAGTGTAGTTGACTTGTTGCGTGAGAATAGCATTCTTTTCCTCGTGCTGGGGACCTGCCGCGTGCTTTCACTGATGGGTAGGAGGGCAATTAAGGAGAGGAGGATGTGGGATTCGGGCTTGCTGCGGCCGCCGCCGCGGCCGCCGCCCGCTTCCCAGTTGTTCTCCCCGTTCCCTTTCTCCCGCCTGAGGCGGCGGAGAGGGGCTCGAGCGACTTGTCACTGTCGCTCGGGCCACAGCTCCGCCCTGGCGTCCCAGTGACTGTTCTCATTGGCGCCCTTTGGCGGGAACACGGCACCGCTTCGACAGCCGCGCTCGCGCGACTGTCCGAGCGGAGCCCAGAGAGAGACCCCTCCGAGACATCGCAAGGTGCGTACGCAACTGTTCTTGTCTGCCGGCCTTTGTCCGCGCAGACCAGTGTGTACTCGAGTTCGTCTGCTCCGGGTCTTACCTGAGAGCGAAGCTCGAGCCTGTCGATCGTGATCCAACGATCCGCGACAGGCGTACCTTGCGGTGGTTGCCCACACTCTCTCAAAGGAACCCTTTGGTCACTGCGAGAGAGATCACAGCACGCCCTTGCGTGCTTGCGGCGCGCACTCCGTGTCACTTCGTGCGCGCAGGGGAGCCTAGCTCCTCGCGCGCTCCCTTGACACGGTGACTGCGTGTGTGTGTGTATGTGCGTTTGTAAATATGTGTATATGTGTGCGTATGTGCGTTTGTAAATATGTGTATGTGTGTGCGTATGTGTGTGTGTGCCGCTGGAGGATGGCGTTTCAATAAACGTCTCCTTTGTGAACTCGGAGGTTTGTGTCCTTGCAGCGAAGTGCTCTCCTCCCGATGGAGGTTGAGTGCGCGCTGCAGTGTTTCAGTGTGCGCGTGGTGACGGCTGATCGGGGCTTCGGCTCGCGCGACGCTCGAACCCGCGGTGGTTCGTGGCCTATGTCCACGTAGAAACCACAACGTTCAGGTGAATTTGTTGCCTCTGGTGCAGATTTGTTGGATGCTATTAGCAGCTGCAGCTCAGATGATGATGTTGCATTCTCGGATTTTGATTTCAGTATCGAAACTCAGCAACAACAGCCTTGAACATTGGCGGCTGAGTGCACAAATATTTTGGTTTCTGCCTATATTTGTTTGTTCTTTCTTCCTTGCAGCTCGTTCACTCGATGGAAATATGTCACGATTGATATTTTTGTCATCTGCAGTGTCATGGCAACAAATGGGTTGTCGTCGTTCCGCCATCACAAAGAAAGATTTTGTTTTGGCAGAGTATAACTTCAGGCATCAACCTTAGACTGACCCTCTTTAGCAGGCCTTTTTGCTGTTATGAAGCGTCAGTATAGGGTTTGCCAAAGCAACAGGCTTCAAAACTGTTTTTCACCGTGGTAGTTCTAAATGCCATGTGCCTAACACCAAAAGTATACACAGCCACCGACTGAAAATTTCGATGCCTCATTTTTCAGATATGTCTGACTTTTTTTGTGGCAGCATATGCTCCCAGAGCTAAGGTATATGAGCACCTGTAATGCATTGCGATTGATTGCTTGCTTGATTTTTTGGGCTTTATTTGCCTTGCCATTATTTGGGGATGCTTCACCACAGGGATCGTGAGGACTATGCGGTGAAGCATTCATAAAATGCGGCAGTTCGGCGAACCCGCAGTGGCAGGTTCACTTTTGCATCTGTGCATCGTCGAAGCTCATGCGTTTGCCTGCAACATGTTGACTGCAGTACAGCCATTGAATGCTTTGTGAATAGGCTTTTGGTAAACGAAAATGTCTGCACAATTTATTTGATTTCATTGAGTTTTGTTTCTAATTTTCATATAGAAAGATCATCACAAATGCTAGGGTGGCTATAATGTTTTTCTTTAATCTTTTTCGGACTCAGCTGAAACAAAGAATGGTTTAAATTACTGTTATCAAACTTAAGTAAAAAAAAAAGTTTTACATTTTTTTTGGAGTAAAATTTATTTCAAATTGAAGGCTGAAATTAGCCCTTTTTATTGGTAGTACCACAAAACACATTTGTGTTTAATTTTAAGATTTTCCTGGCAAGCCTCAAGAAAGAGTTACATTTTGTATGTTTTAAAGTTTATTTTACTAATGTTCTCCAAGAGTTCTCTTGTAAATTCAAAAATTTGCAGCAAAAAAGTTTGTTGGAAACCTATAAAAAAAACAGCTATTTTTTCCATGGTAACAAATTGAGTTAAGATACAAAATAAATCCTGTAATTTCTCAATATTCACATTGAGTACATATAATAATTAATATACGGTGCAAATGGGATGAAAAATACTATTGCAAACCATTTGGAATGTTCAGAAACCCCTGGAAGCAGCAACATGCAGAAAAAAAAAGTCGTGTCACGCTTGCCTTGCTTTTCTAAATTATTTTCAACCAATTTAATATTTTTGACACAGCATGGTGCAGAAAACTGTATTTGTAACAAAATTGCGCAATTGGTGCAGCTGTCTCACCTCTGGTTTTGCATTGTGTTGGTGCCAGCAACCCCTGTGCCATCAGTGAAAAGGTGTGAAGCTCGGGCAAGAATCACCGGCCATTAAGTGAACAAGAGGTCATTAAATTATAGGACACTATGAGGGCAATGCAACTGACCATGAAAAAATTTCCTTATTCGGACACTGCTGCACAATATTTCTAATGTCAGGTACATAAACAAAGGCTTGCATTAAAAAGAGAACAATGGTAAGGGCTTATCTTTTTATTTTCAGACATAGCAAACAGGTATTTGTGCATAGTAGACCCATTTATTATACATGTATTTACATCTTTCGACAAAAAAAAAAAAAAAAAAAAGTGCTGCGGCAAAAACCTCGGTGTATAAATAAATATATATTTCTGCAGAGTGAGGTTACTACAGCCAACATAATTTCAGTGTCCAGCAAAGCACATGATAAATTTCCAGGGGGATGCCGACACAGAAAATAATAAAATCTGTTAAAATTCAACACTTGTGCAACATGCAGTCATATCAATTATTTAAAACTGTACAAAGTAAAAATACATCCATATTTCACACCATTCAAGGACCCAAAGTCCCACATGTACCTGCAAACACAATCAAGCATTAGAAAAAAAAAAAAAGCCACCCTCAGTAACCAGCCTAGCCACCTAGGCTCAAATGAAGCACGCCAAGGAAAGCGGTGGTATGGTATGCAGGATGTGTAGTCCCAAAGTGACACATGGGCTATGAGGGTCGCCACATTGGAGGGCTCCAAGCTCCAATTTAGACCATGTGGGGTTCTTTAATGTGCACTAACATCACACAACACACGGAACGTTTTTGCACTGCCTCCATTGAGATGCAGCCTCAGCAGCCGGGATTTGATCCCATGACCGTAAGCAGACTACCACCAAAGCCACTGAGCCACCACGGCTGGTACCAGGGAAAGCTGCTCAATGCTAATTACAAGATTTCTGAAACATTAAATAAATCAAGGCTCTGATGTTGGAAACACACCTAAGACAAAAAGCCATGCTGCTAATTGCTGTACAGAAAGTGCAAACAGTATTTAGCATGCAGACATTACACTTTTATTGCTTTATCTGCAGACAAAGAAACTATTTACATGGTGCCACTTGCAATGTGAGGGCTCTGGTCATTGCAACTATGTACATTAGTCCGATTTGGCATAAGTTTATGTCCCAGACATTACTAGCACTGGTACACAAACTAGTGGGACACTTCCTGAGATGCCAACACACACATGAAGCTCGTTCTAATGGCCTCTTGGATCAGACTGGCAACCTGCAGCAAGAACAGAAGGGGGAAGGAAGAACAGAAGAGGGGAGGTTAGAGAAGGCAAAGGTTAGGAGGCAAGAGAAGGTGCACCTACACTTTTAAGGTTGCCGAGTCAAGCAAATGTACAGCTGACCTCCCTTTGTTCTTCGTACTGTTCAACCACACTGTCTGCGAGGAAGCTCTAATGCCTTGAAATCTACTGTGCTTGGTACAGTTGCCGCTGCTTTTACATACGGTGGCTAGACTCGACTGCATTCTGAGGAACTGCAACGACAGAGTTCATAAGTGCTACTCTCTTTGCACATCCATGCAATGAATTTTCACTTGGTGCGAAAGCTGCCACAACAAAAAGTATTTTGTTCTTTTCATGATGGCTTAAGCATGCACAGCCACAAGGATTTGGTGCTCCTCCAAAATGCTTCATCTCACCAGAGCTGTTCTGCGTTGGTGAGATGAGACATGGACCAGTCTGCAACACTTGAAGGCAAACAATGCAACACTCTGCTATCCATTATAGCATGGTCATGGACAGTTAGTAGCTGCCTTAGATTTATGTACGGCATGAATGCAAAGCCCCTGCACTGTCTTGTGCAATCAGTTGTACAAGTCATTGCATAGTCAATGAGACAGACAAGTGATGTCCAACTGTCTGTCATGCCATGGCCTCTTTGCCACATTCTGGCCTGTCTACTGAAGCCAAGCAAAATGGCTCTAAGAATGCTCAGCTATTCTCACTGGCATCTCACAAAGAGAGGCCGCTTGCCTGCTGAGGCCACGGGGGCATCTGGTGTGCCTGCTGGGGAAGGCAGCACAGGTGAAAGGCACAAGGGTGGCTTGCACGCCTTCCGTTGTGACTTGGTCATGTCGGTCCTGCTAGCCAGGATGATGTGTCTGATCATCCCCTTGCAGTCCCGGCAGACAGTCATAAGCGGGCCGCGCAGCCGCTCTTCCTGAGGGGAGCTGGCTTTGTGCTGGAAAGTGCGAGAACGCAACAGAGGCGGCCTGCGCACAGGTGTCCCTTGATTGGTGGTGTCTTCTGAGCTACCCTTCCTTGGGCTGCACACCGATGAAGCGTGGCGCAGCTTTGGAACTCTTGGACGCGAAGTGGACGTTGGAGGTGCATACACAGCCACATTAAGCTTGGTATTGAAGGTGGGCCTACTCAGGATAGGCGATGACGGTGCTGATCCACTGGTGAAAAATAATAAAGCCAGAGCATATGCTTTGCTGCTGATCCTCACACAGTACAATGATGCACTATGATGCACTCCGTATGACTCCATCCAGACAGGATGAACTGAGGTATTCACTTTATAGTAAACTAACGCACTTTCACACAGAACACCCAGCTTGCCAAAATGACCACTTACTTTGTTGCTAGCATCCAACACTAAATGCACTAAATTTCAGCATTGTTGAGCTTGCACTATCTCAAGAACTGAGCTCCTAGCACATCTAGTGCATTGTAACCATCGCAATCGGTAGGTACCAGGTTCTATCCCTGGTGCCGTGTACCCGCCAGTTTTCTAATGGGTACAAGGTTTACCCCAACCTGGTGCTCGGCTCTTCTATGGCGAAATGCTTGGGAAAAGGGTTTCAGACCAAACCATTGCACTGACGGGCCAGTGAGTAATTCCACCATCAGACAAGCTTAACCTTTACGTCTTTGAAACATGCTAATAGAGCATTTTTACACATGAAACAAGGTTTTCTCGGTTTTTCAGCCCCGTGTGTGCGACACCGACTTGTTTTAATCTTTCTTCCATGAAACGCAATACACGAACCACCTATGCAGCTCGAACCACCTATGCAGTCTGAAGCATTCGAAACTGGTTTCGTCCCTGAAAGGGCACAGCTGGGTTTGCAGAGCCTCTTCCAAGCACACACTCTCTCAAAGCCAAGCATTAGGCTAGGGAATGCTTGTACTCATTTTTACTGATGGGTGTCTGGCACTAGGTTTCAAACCGCGTACAAAGCCAACACAATGTGTTTCCTACTTTAAAGGTGACTAGTAAAAGAAAAATTCAACCAGGTCCAATAAAATGCTGAAGACGTTTTACCTTTAAGTTTAGGGCTTGGCCATTTCTGCCAGTGAATGGTGGAGATCAGATCATCTGACTGGGTGATTAACCACATTTGCAAATAATAAGTAACATGGTCTGATTATGAATATAATGATATAGTTCAATTGATCTAATAAAATGCAACACCTTGTACTCCCTGCATCAGTGTTCACCTGTATTAAAGATGCAATAATGATGCTTCTAACCAGAATACTTCCATACGGCTAGTTAAAGCGGGACTTGATATGTGGACTGGTAGCTTACACTTTCGCGTCATACCCTTAAAGGCTGAGCTTAAGTGTTCCCAATAATGTAGCTCCCTACACTGATAGGGCGTGATAGGGGAATAATGTAGCAGGCAAGCAAAGCTTCCGCTACCACCCAGGTTTAACAAGAGCTAAACCACAGCTAATTTTTTTTATGTTAAACTACTGTGTTCTTTAATGGAGGGAATGCCACAACTCACAACACAAAAGGCTTATTAATCGGAAAACTGCTCCCTCCCTACTTTTTCAAGTATTGCATCTTTTGCTACAAGCGCTGGTACACAGCTTTTCCCCAAGACCGTCATTTACGCCCATACGTACTAAGCTTTCCTGAGGTGCACATTATATCTTTAGACTAACTTTGGAGATTGCTGGACAAAAGAAATATGATGACAAGGAAATATGACAAAGAAATATATGACAGAAACTTTGCCCAGGGGGAAGTTATGCATGGTTTACAGTGATGACAGACAGATCACAGTAGAGTAGGCAGGCCTTGCAGTTTATGCCATCAGTACAAAATAAACGTGAGCAGAGGCTAATGTTACAAAATTATGAAGAGTGCTGTGTCTACAAATATGCTCCCAGATTTTGTGAAAGCTTCCTGATGCATGCATATAATATACACAACTGCCTACTAATGTCTATTTTAGCAATTTAAGAAACTAATCAATAATGTACAACCTCTCTGGCATTGTGCGTGATAACAGCCTATATAACCATGCAAAGGCATTGGTGGTTCAGCACATTTGGAGCATTGAGTTTACCAGATGATGCTAAGCTACCTTGACCTTTGACCTTTCCATAGCGTGGACTAAACACGACCACTTGACCTCTGAATGCTGAACCTCCAAGGCTTACAACATGCTGGCAACATGTTGAAGAAATGCCAGTTTCCACAAGAACGATGCTAGCCAGCAACTATAGCTCTTCAAAATGCAGATGCTGCGAGGCTAGATTAATATGCGAGTACTTTTGTGCATTATTATTTGATAATATATTCTGACATCAATCTATAACAACACCAGTCACTTTGGAAAACTCTAAATAAAAATGTACATCATGCTATCTGTTCTCCTCTGCTGAGAAAAAAGGTGAAAGGTACAGTGAACTAGAATAAGCATAGTGTGAGCATTAGGCGGGCTGGCATGAAGCCACCAGTGACGCAAAATGGCACGTAGCTAGCATAGCCTACTGTTGCTTTGGTTGTGGGTCGACAACAGTGTTCAAAACTGTGACCACACCTAGCGGACAAGAAGGGAACTAAGATATGCCGACGCTTGCGGCTTCGCCTCTCCCTGTGGGGCCACTGCGCAGTGAGCCCACCATCCCTCTTCTATTACACTGTAGTTAAAGACTACATTTTGTACAGAGGCAGCATTTGTACCTGCTTAAAGCCTCATAACACACAACCTTCTTTGACATCTTTCATGGAACTTGACTCCGGAGGCAGGCCATATATTGCTGGCTAGCTCACTTATAAGGTACACCTGTGGGCCTGAGAATTTCATTTTGAAATTAAATTTTCAGCAATTCTAAAGCTTCTGAAACAATTCACAACTATAGAGAAGGCTTGAATAAAGCTCATGTCAGGCCAATATGGGTATAGTCATACCTGGTAAATTGAAAGGCTACTGGAAGTGGAGAGTGATTTGGAGACTCCTCTTCAGTCGCTGTTGGGCATAGCATATACACGGGTATTCGGTCAAATCTGTCTGTTGGAATGTGCATCTGTGAAATAAAGTATGTGCACTTTAGAGTCGCACCTATCAGCCACAGTCATCACTGCGTGTGATTTTAAATACTAATGCCATTCTGTGCTTTGTTTGTTAACAAAGCATAGTATTACAAAAGGAATTATATATATTAAACATACATATAAGCGATCAAGCTGCAAAACAATGCTGCTTATCATCCATAGCAACAGTTTAACCATGAGGTAGCTATATGCCTGATCAATATTTGGGCGAGTTGGTAGCAGCTGAAGAGGGAAAGGGAAAGAGCAAAAAAAAAAAAAAACCAGGTATTTTTTACTGATTTCTGTGTGTGCATGTTGACAATGAAGGGCAAAGAACGAAGCAGATGCATGCTGCTGCATGGAATCTTGTGCAACCAGCGATCACATGGTCTGTGCATCATGAAGGGGTAAATAAAGCTGAAGATGGCTTGGACTGAAAGGAACTTGAAAACAAACCACAAATCCAAGGTTGCTAGCGGCCAGTTTGCTCATGCAAACAAAGTTTAATACGGCTGTGTTGTTGTACACGTTAATGTCAGTGTACCAAGTCTTAATGCAATCATCTCAATTCCTTAAGAGACAGCTAAAATTTACAGAGATGATAACTGGAATAAATTTCAAGTGGATGTTGCAGGCACCTTAGTGGAGCACTTGTCACAAATTGTCCTCTGGCAAAGCTTGCACTTAACACCCCATGGCCTAAAGAAAGAGAACTTGGTCTTCTTGCAGGTGAAACAAACCTGCAAAAAACAAGCATTATTGGTAAAATGGAGCAACAAAAAAACAAGAATCACCTCCGAAGTGCTTTTGTTAAGCTACAATAGCACACAAAACTTCAGTGAGCTTACCTTTCGCTTCTCTACATCCTCATAAAGTGACCTGTTTGCGAGAAGAGACTCCAATTCAGCTTTCGTGAGAACATTACGAATATGTACTACTTCTTCCAGAGTCAAGGAAAGGCACTCCACTGAATTCTCCCACTGAGCCTGCAAAGGAAAAGTGGTGAAAAGGATTTTAAGTGACGTCAAAGAATGCCCGCGGAGGTACAGTAAGCAATCTGTGACGAAGAAATAATACAGCCATTTTGTCACACAATGTGCTTGCGCCATGTCGTGAATTATAAGCCTTATATCCCTTTAACATACCCCAAAAACCAGCAAAAGGTGCTGCGGAACTGCATGTGCCCTGACCCTTGCTGCCTAAAAGTGCTACCAAAAATTAGCATGCCGGTACAGGGCTCCTGAAAAAAAAATACCAAAATGCAATTTCTGGTAGCTTGCTGTAAACTAAATGCCTGGTACAAGTCATTATAGTTTTATTAGGGCATGAAATGCAGCTTCAAACCCCAACCTGAATAATGGACAACATGATTTATTACCGACACAGTTCTGAGGAATCGGTCGAATGTTTTAGGCGAATCCCCCAAAGTTGAGTAGATTTTTAAATCCACCCAAGCCTAGCTACAAAGAAAAGCTGCACAGCTTTCTCAGACACTTCGCAGGAAGAAAAATTCATCCTAGTCTGGGGTTCGAACCCAAGACCACCGCCTGTACGGGGCAGTCACTCTACAAACTGAGCAAACAAGCATGGCCAACAGACCAGATGGCAGGGCGAGGATGAATTGATCAAGAACTCAAAGTGTTTTAGAGAAGTCCTCAAAGGTGGAGCAGATTTGTAATAAGGAAATAATTACTCACTGAGGAATTCTAAGGAATTCTTCTGGTGTAGAAGAAGATGCTATATTTAATTATAATGATATAGCAAGCATAAAATGAACAGCTGCATGGTAGAACTGAAACGAGTTGCATAGCAAAGTTGGAATGCCAAGAGATATCAGAGTACACACAAAAAAAAAGGCAATGCACAGACAGATGCTTCCTCAAAGCATTGTGCACTTGTTTCCTTTTTGCATAAAGTGTACCTTTAAACAGCCATAGTTCTGGTCAAGACAATTAAAGTACAATTATGAACTGTCACCATCAAATGAAGTGTGAGCAAAGAAGTGGATACAGTAAAATAAGAAGACCTTAGGTGATGGAGACTGAATACTGGTGCACCTGATATCCACTTTTATAAGGGGAAGGCTGCCACATAGAAGCATTGAAGGCTAACTGCAACGAATGATCTCACTTTGTAAAAGGAGCGTTTTCTAGTAGTACGTCAGGAGAGAATACTAAAACAAAATATGGCATTAATAATTTGAAGCGAGTAATTCAGGAATTGCTAGCAAAAACAGTCATTTTTCAAACCGAAACCAGAGAAAGGGCGGTCATTACTATGAGCCAGAAATTACGTAGAAAGGGGCACATTTGGGCCCTCGGCTGCTGTTATTGTGGCATTTTGGTGGGTTTCAGCTGCTTGTATAGGGTGTTGCACAATTAGACGCGCGCTGTAGAATGCTTCTCCCAGCTAAACCGCAGAATCCTTGCAGTTCAGATTTCGCACAGAAATCACATTTTGTCGCTAGTATTTTGTCGCATGAAGAAGTAAAATATTCCCATCGCCAGCGGCGGCGGCGACGCCAGACAAACCGCTGCCCCAGCGATGGGACTGGTGGCGCCACCTCATGCTGCTTACAACAACTTTGTAGCAGGAAAAGAGGGGACGAATGTTTCTGGCAGAAGGTTTGAGTTGTTGCAAGCAGCATGAGGTGGCGCCACCAGTCCCATCGCTGGGGCAGCGGTTCGTCTGGCGTCGCCGCCGCCGCAGGCGATGGGAATATTTTACTTCTTCTGATCGAATCAGGCAAGTACCCCAAACAAATTTAGTATTAAAAAATACTAGCGACAAAATGCGATTTCTGTGCGAAATCTGAACTGCAAGGATTCCGCGGTTTAGCTGGGAGAAGCATTCTACAGCGCGCGTCTAATTGTGCAACACCTTGTATAAACATCACTGAGTGGGCATGAGTTTTATTTGGGTAGTGTTAGGGACATGAATGCCTGTGTAATTAATTTACATCATTGCAAACAAGCTACAATTTTTTTGTTATGCTTTATGTACTTCAGATGCTCATGAATCATGTGCATTCTTGCATGCTGTGCGCATTCGTGCTGCCGATGGCTGCACGGTGTTTGGACATGGTAACCGTGAGAGAAACTATAAAAATTTCGCCACTGCAACAATCTAGGAGGTCCAAGCCACGTTTCAGCCTCAAGCTTTTCACTGCACACCATCTAAAGGTCATCCACCCACAGTGGGCCTGGCTTAAAGACAGTTCTCGAGCACCCGTTGCTCACACGATATCCGGTAAGTTGCCAACTCTATGACACGCTGCCAGGTGCATGTGCAGTCTGCTACGGAGCTCTTAAAGTGCTTGTAACAAGAAAACTACATTTTTAACAAGCACAAAACCTCACTGCGATTACTTTTATCATATTACCAGGCACTGCAGCCAATGTGAAATTTTGTTGCTGTCGGCCTTTAACGAAGTTCCTCTACATGTCTTCTCCAGCATTTAAGATTCTTGTGTTCACGTTTAAGTCATCCTATCTGTGCTTCACTTGACGTGACGGTGCATATTCAAACGTAAAGAAAAAAAAATCTGCATTTGGTCAAGCCGTTTGGACATTTCACTTCATTAAAGGGGCAATGTAGTGACTTTTATCAACTAAAGTTTTTGTGTGGCAATGAAGGCAACTGCCAAAATAGAGGACACTCAGCTGTGGAACTAAAAAACACAGTAGAACTGTAACTAATTTTTTCATATGGTCGTATGGAGTTCTCATAAATAGATGACATCTACAAACCCTGACATCAGGGTCATGAAATATAGTCAGTACAGTCAGTCACTCTATGCAACTTTATGGTTACGGTGACTGCTGTCATGTAGGTGGTGCACAATGGCAATAAGGTGTGTGGTACTAACTGAAGTGCTTAGGCTTTTATTTATATATTTTTAATTATAGCTAGAAACACTAAAATGGTTTTAGAAAATGACAAAATAATACAAGCCATACAGAGTTCGTGCAGGTTTTCAGGTGTGAAACTCAAGGATTTTCAAGGACTTTCAAGATACCACAAGTAAATTTTTCAAAACCAGATAAACAAGACATCTTATATACCTTTTCTTCTTCACCTTTCCCAAAACTAAGCTTTGCTTCTTTCAAGCTCAACACTACGTTCACCCTCTGCCTTTTCTTTAGCTGCCTTTCTCAAGCTCCTAGACCCCCATCATGCCATTCTGCTTTCTCAGCATAAGCATTTTCTGCAGAAATGAACTCAGCAATGGCTCCCTGATTCTTTTTAGCTTCCAGAAGAGCACAGTAATGCTGTTTTGTAGAAGACTTAACAAGTGCAGAAGTGAAATATAAAAAATAAACCAGTTTTGAGACCGCTGACCGATCCAGGGTTGCTAGTAAGAGTGGTAACTGTGGTACCATAATTTCTGATCACCGCCATACAGCAGCCAATAGCTTCAAAAACTTGCCAATGCAGTGTGACTCACCTTGCATACATAAGACTCGCTGCTGAAGGCATCGTGAAAATTGAACATATTTTTATTTTATTAAGGAATTATGAATTTTACGGTGAAATGTTACTGAGAGTGAGCCCTTATTTAGCAGTGGCTGCTGCCGTGCCCGGGGGTGGAATTACTGCTGAAAGACGTCTTTGCGCACGTGTAGTAGGTGATTATTTTAATAATGAGAAGACTTCTTTTTGGTGTGAATGTTGTATACAAAGCAGCATCCACAGAAGAAGTATCAGGAAAACACTTCCCATTGCAGTGGCATGGCTGTAGGTAGAGCCATCAGAAACTAAGCGGAGCGGTGCATGCATGTTTGCTGTTTGCTGAGTATGGCTGAGCCCTGCTCTTGGCTATGGTAGCCCAGCCTTGTGCAGTGTCAGGCAGAGGTGGTAAAGTACACAGTGCTTGCCAAAGGGATGGCAGCTGAAGATGCAGTGATGGACTCTCGCCACGAGAGCTTTTTGTGAAAAAAAAAGGAAGAAAGTTCAGAGGGTACCAGTGTTCTCCCAGGGATGTCCTTGAATTCAAGGTCTCTCAAGGGTCACAAAAAAAATTATCGGACTCTCAAAAAGCTTAAATACACTTCTTCCAAATTTAAGGGTTTCCAAGTCCTTCAAGAACCCACACAGACCCTGGTGATATCTGTTACGGATACCAGCAACCGTTTTTGATGGTGTTGGTTGTGTCATCTCATTTTAAAAACATATTAAACATGGCCAAACAAGATTAAACACTTAGAGCAGCTATCATTTATTAGTTATTTATATAGGGTTTTATGGTGCATAAACGACTGTGGCTATCATGCACCAAAGTGCAGAAAGTATGCTGCCATAATTTGATATGAGTAAAATAAGAGTTTGTATGACAATGGGACATGGTCATAAAATGTAGTACATTCACTCCAGGCATCTGCCATGTTAGCCGCAATGAGAGAACACCAAGACACTGGCTGCGATCCAGTCACACCCACCTTTCTTGCTCATTAAAAGTATAAATTCCTGCATAAGCCGCAAGTTCGACCCTCATTACTGCCACGGAGTGACGAGATTCACCAGAATATGCCAATTTTTTTTGCATTTGTCTCTGACAGTAAATTAAGAATAGTCTTACTGTAAAGGCACATAACAATTAATTGTATGCCACACAACACTGCTCTGAGCTATCCCTCTCCATGTCAAAGCATTTCATACTCATTTCAAACCAGAAACAACTTCTTTCTAGGTTTGTCCAAATATCAGTATTTTGGATGTATACATGCGTAAATAGCAAGATTTGCAGTGTTCAATTTGATCAGAATGTTTGGTGTTCAAGATACGTATATTTATAAATAGTGAATATTGTTATTACAATGCTTGCTTTTGATGGTGTCAGCACATATCAGGCTCTCTAAAAATTCTGGGTGCTAGATAAGTAGTGGTTTTAAAGTGCCTAAATGAGCAATTTAACTCTCTTTTATGGACCAAAACTATTTAAAATGTTTGCTTTGAAATTCCTTCAAACAATAAAAACCACCATTAGCACAAGCCTACTTATTATGGCTAAGGATTGCAAATACATAGCACTCAATGGGGGAACCACAGATTGGAGGTAGTTTTTCTGAAACTGAATAAACTCAAATGCAGGCAGTCTCATACCGTGGTCCAGTTTTCTTTTCCAGACTCCTGACGAGCACTAAGTGACAGCTTGTCAGGGCGCCGAGCACTGTCTTGTGTTATGCTAGTGTTTGGTGACCTTGATGGTGATTCGCAAACAGTGATGCTATGTCGCCGCTCCAGCTTCTGCTTCAACACTCCTGTTGTTGTAAGATCAGCCCCATCTCCTGAAAGAGAAATATGGAAAATATTATTCGGCCACTACCTTAAAGTTCTTTTTCATAACACCATGCACTACAACGCCTTACCATAATCATCAGCCGGGTTATACACACCGCAGGGCGAAGGCCTCTCCCATATTCCTCCAATTAACCCAGTCCTATACTAGTTGCATCCACTTGACCCCTGCGAACTTAACCTCATCCACCATGCTACCCTAAGCAACCATCCGTTATTCTCTTTTCGTGCTACATGCCCTGCCCATGCTCATTTCTTCTTCTTGATCTCCACTATAGAATCTGATTAACTCGAATTATTTTTCGTCCCATAGTCCTCTGCGTTGTCCTCAATTTTAAGTAGAACCTTTTTCGTTAGCCTCCACATTTCAGCCCCATAGGGGAATACAGGTAATATGCGACTGTTATATACTTTCCTCTTGAGCGATATCTGTAAGCTGCCAGTCATAACCTGCGAGTACTTGCAAAGTGCGCTCCATCCCAATCATATTCTCCTAGTCATTTCCCTTTCATGGTTCGGATCTGCAATTACTACCTGTCCTAAGTAGACATATTCGCCTACCACTTCCAGTGCTTTGCAAACTGCCGTTTCTTCCCTAGGCTGTTTAACATTACCTTGGTCTTCTGCATACTGATTTTCAGGCCTACCTTTCCTGGCCCGCCAGAACTAGCCCGCCAGAAGACGCTTCTTCCTGTCTAGGTCATCAATCATTCTTTGCAGTTCACTCGCTGAGTTACTTAGCAAGGCAATGTCATCAGCGAATTGCAGATTACTGAAGTATTCTCCACGCACCTTTACCCTTAACTGCTCCCATTCCAAGTCTCTGAATACTTCCTCTAAGCAAGCTGTCAATAGCACTGGAGAAATCGTGTCTCCTAGCCTAACCCTTCTCTTTATGGGAATTTTGTTACTTTCTTTATGCAGAACTATAGTTGCTGTGCAGCCACTATAGATACCTTCCAGTACTTTCATATGCAGCTTGTCTACACCCTGATTTTGCAATGCCTGCATGATTGCCGAGGTTTCTACTGAGTCAAAAGCTTTTTCGTAATCAATGAATGCTATGTATAAGGGCTGGTTATATTCTGAGCATTTTTCTATCACCTGGTTGATGGTATGGATATAATCGATGGTATAATCCCCTTTCCGAAAACCTGACTGAGCCTTTGCTTGATTGAAGTCTAAAGCAGTCCCGATTCAGTTAGCAATTACCTTAGTAAAGAACTTGTACGTAACGGATAGTAAGCTGATTGGTCTGAAATTCTCCAAGTCCTTAGCGCCCTCTTTCTTATGAATTAAGTTAATGTTAGCATTCTTCCATAATACCAGTACCGTCAGTGGCACCAGGCATTGCGTATAAAGGGTGGCCATTTTCCTAGCACAATGTCCCCCCGTCCTTCAACAAATCTGTAGTTACCTGATCTTCCCCAGCTGCTTTCTCCCTTTTCATAGTTTCTAAACCTTTCTTAACCTCGTTCTTCATCACTGGCAGAACGCCTGACTGCTCTTCACTACTGCGAATCTCATTAGTGTCCTGATTACTGCTGTACAGGTTAGTACAGAAGTCCTCGGCTACTTTGACTATCTTGTTTATATTCATGATGACATTGCCCGCCTTGTACTTTTAGTGTATTGCATACATTTGATTTTTGCCTATTTTCCTCTTCATACTTTAAGGCTGCCCCCATTCATTAATGCATGCTCGATTTTCTCCATGTTATACTTACTTATATTAGACACTTTGCACCTATTGATTACCTTTGATAGCTTTGCCAGTTTTATCTTGTCTGTTGGGTTGGAGGCTTTCATACTTTGGAATTTCTTAATTAAATATTTCATCTGCTTAGATAATTTACCGGTATCCTCTCTGACTATCCTACCTCTTACTCCTACTATGCACTCAGTAATGATATCACTGAAGGTATCGTTCATTGCTTCTACACTAAGGTCGTCATGTTTGGTTAAAGCTGAATATGTATTCTGATAAGCAAGATCCTGAATTCTTCTGCCTTCCTCCGATCGCTAATTTATTGATGGACTTCTTCCTTACTAATCTGTTTCGTTCTCTTTTTAAATCTAGACTAATTCGAGGCCTTACATCCTGCGGTCACTACATCGCACCTCTCCGATTACCTCTATACATCCTGCATAATGCTAGGGTATGAAGCACAGTATGAAGTCAACTTCATTTTTTGCCTCCCCATTAAGGCTTTTCCACGTCCACTTCCAGTTCTTCCGTTTGCTGAAGATATTCATGATTCTTAAGTTATTGCGCTCTGCAAACTCAACTAGTAACTCCCCTCTGCTGCTCCTAGAACCAATGCCACAGTCACCGACAGCCTGGTCTCCAGCCTGCTTTTCCCCTATCTTGACATTAAGTCACTCATTAGTACACTATAATGAGTCTTTACTTACCCCATTGCCAATTTTACACCTTCGTAAAAGCTTTCGACTGCCTGGTCACCATGACTACATGTAGGTGTGTAGGCCTGTACAACTTTCAGTTCATACTGCTTATTAAGCTTAATTACGATGCCTGCCATCTACTCATTAATGCCATAGAATTCATCCATATTACCACCTATATCCTTATTGACAAGAAATGCTGCTCCTAGTTCTTGCCTCTCTGGTAAACCTCGATGATAAAGTACATGCCCTCCCTTCAGTACAGCGCATGCCTCATTGGCCTCCTAACCTCTCTAGTGGGCATGAATCCCTATGACATCCCATTTCATGCCTGCTACTTCCTCGAAGAACACTGCTAAACTAGCGTCACGAGCTAGGGCTCTAGCGTTAAGCATTGCCAGGGTCAGTTTTTAATGGTGGCCTGTCCGGAACCAGAGATTCTTAGCACCCTTCGCTGTGTTACAGGTTTGACGTTCCATGGTCAGTTCCTCCGCAGCCGCTGGGGACTGACGGCCAGGGGTTTGTCGGAGTATTCATAGGAGGTTGCGGCCGACTGCTACACCAGGGTGGCCAAATCCTGTTTTGGTGAGGGAGTGCGTTGCCGGAGATGTTCACCGGCATCAAGCCACATCCCAAGCCTGTTTATGCGATTCCACTGACATGTGGATTTCTTTTTTTAATTTTTCCCTCCCTCTTTTTTTCTTTTTTTAATCCAGTGGGGAATTGCGAGACACCGGGATTCAAACCACGGTCCTCTAGCACGTGAAGTGGATGTTCTATCTCTATGTCACCACTGCACTCTTACCTTATGCAATTACTCAAAGGTTTAGTACTTCAGATTTCTTTCAAGGTAAACAGCAAATGGGTAGTAGGAGGCAACAATCGCTTCTCAAAGTAAACAATGCCAAGGGTCTTTAGTTTTTGGGTTTTAATTTTTTTCCAGGATTACACGGGTGAAAAATTGGGCAATATTTATGGAGCTCAAATTCAGTTTTTCTAGGGTCATTTTTTTTTGCAGTAAAATATTATATGATATAGGAAATATATTCACATGATGTCACAGTTAAGGTGAATTCAAAGGGGGAAATTTTATATTGTAAAAGCACACTGAAAAGCAATTCTGTCAACAAAACGAACGTCCAAGAAATAATGATTCAAATGTGATAAGCAGTTGTTATAAAGTGAAAGCTCTACTTCACGACCAAAGCTGCAAAAAAAGCCGAGGGAAGTGTAAAGCCTTCGGCAGCTGGTATTTAGCAGGTGATGAGGCTGGGCATTGTTCAGGCGGTGGTTTCTGTGACATCACAAAACCACATGTCATGGCTGAAATGGCAGCTGCAGCTAACTCTGGCTTCGCAGTTGAGATGGGGGTGCAAGATCAGATGACAACTGCAAGATATGTGCTAATTTCAGTGTTGTACCTTGAGCTTTTGTGTGCTGGAAAATGAAATCCTTTAAAGAAGGTGCACTTTTGTGTAATATTGTGTTTAACCCAAATATTGTGTAATATTTGGGTTTAACCCATTTTTTAAAAAAATCTATTTTGGGAACAATAAGTGATGCTTTAGCAATACTTTAACAAAACGATATACGAGTCCGGGTCTGGAGTCATCTCCAGATTTCTTTGGAGTGGGATAGCTTGGAGTCGGGTGGAGGGTAAAGTCGACGGGCAAGGTGTGCTTGCTGTGAGGCGGCGGCCACACGAGCTCAATACGCCTATTAGAAATTAGGGTGCACTATACCTTCCCTTTTTTACCAACCAAAGCAGCACTAAGAGCCTAAAATATGTTAGGTTTTACGGCAAACAGGCAACTGTGGCCATCATAGGCCGAACTTGAGGTTTCAACACAGGAAATATTGATGAGTGAAGTGTTTTTTTTCTTTTCTTAGTTTCTCCAGTTTTGTGCATGATCATAAAATGCGAAATATTGTGATCTCTGCTCCACACAGTTTGCATATTGGTTTCTCTTGTTTCACAAGAATAAAGCTGTGTGTAGGGTCTGTGACTTCATTGAGATATTCTTGGTGTGAGCATGATTTCCATTCTTCTACAATACGTTTTACTAGGTGTTGCTCATTATTTACCCTTCAGTATTTCATAGTACCTGCCATTTTTATCTCAACTTACAGTGTACCAACTTCAAACCATCTTTGTTTGGAATGCTTACTTTCTTGATTGTCATGCTTGTGCAGAACACATATCTGCTTTCTCATTTCCACTATTTCTGAACTAACTTGGAACCCAGGTAAATTTTATACTGTGCACCTGTGTTGTGGTTTTTGTTCTTTTGTTATGCTGTGTATGAAGTCGTTGATTAATGGTGTGACTGCATTTCTTTAATAGGGTGCTGTGAGTACGCTTAGACAATTGGTATAACTGATGCTCTTCTTCATATTCTCCTTTAATACTTTTTCTACTGCTACGTACAGAGGCTGCATAATGCCCAGCACTTAAAGTGAATGCACACTGTGCTGGGTTTACTGCTTTCTCCCATTTATTTTATATCACTATGCTTCCGACACAGCATGGCGATTCTGACCAGTCTGTGTAAAATAGCTGTGTAATCCACATACTTTTCAACAAATGTTAAGTGTTCTTGAATTATGTGTTCATGTCGTGTTTGTTCTTGTGAAATTGCGTCAATGTGAAGTCACATACACAGGCCAGGCAGTACCAAGGTGGCAGTGGCTCAGGTCTCTGTGCAATATTTGGCAGTGACCAATATGTCTAATCCTTGACATTTGTCTTCAAAGCATAGTAGCAAAGGTTATTAGACTGGGGTTTGTTGTTGAAGAGCATTCTGAATGGGCACTGTGTAACTATAAGGTGACATTGCGTACAGGTGACATCCTGTAGGAAAGAGGTAAGTCTGAATTATGTAGTGGATCAAAATTGCGATGATGATGCAACCATTCTTTATGCAGTGCTCAGGGTGGTGTCACACCATTTCGCATCCCATTTAGCTACCATCTGCGAGTCAAGTTAGAGACCAGTTTGCAAAGCAGATTCGAAACGGTTATGTATGTACCTTCCATTGTGTGCCATTCATAGTATGTGTCTATGAAGAAGTAAGACAGATACTGCGTCTATCTTTGCCAAAAAACCAAACCAAATAAAGACATTTAACACTTTCTTAAAGTCTGTGCCAGTCTCTCAATGCCAAATTCATGGAATGAAAAGGCGGTGTTAAAGGCACTGTCGCATCTATTGTTACTTAAAGCAAAGCGTCCTCCTAATTTTCTAAAGCCGCACTGATGAATGTCAAGAAGTTCACGAGATTCTAACACTGACTTTAACTTGGTATTTAGAAGGCTCTGAAAAGATTTAGAGAGACAGCAAGTGAGGACTACTGGCTTGTAACAGCTAGGAAGGTTGATGGCTTTAAAGGTTTTAAGAATAGCACAACAATGGCTGTCTTTCCAAGCCTCTAGTGTTTTTCAGAATATAAATATTAAAAAAAAAAATTCAGAGTAGTTTCTACAGAGGGCTCAGATAAATAGGTCAGCATTTCGTTATTTAATCTGAGAGCCTACTGTACATTCTCTATATATAGAGAAAGACAGAAGTTTGCCTTTAGTGATATTCTCTAGGAAACCTGAATAATTGCAGATAGCTACATAGCTTTTACATTAGAAAATCAGGTGAGCAAATGGTGCGAGCATTTCTCAAGCACATGCATGTACAGTCTTGGTTAAATGCTTAGAGCTGCCCAGAAGGTTCATTTCTAAGTCACACCTTGTCTTGTGGGTCATAATGCCTTTCCAGCGTTCCATATCTATAGACGGTAAGGGCTTTCATAAATGCTAAAGGAGCGCCTCTACACGGCTTAGAAGCAGACCCCCTGAGCTCTAAACTTTTGACAAAGACTACACTTGAGTTATTGGCTTGGAAGAAGTCAAGCAGAGCCCTTTTCTGCCTGTGCCAAGCACTGAACAGCATGGATAAAAAATCTAGCCATGAAAAAGCGCACACTTCTAACTGAACGTTTTATGTAGTATCAGTAAGACGCACCACTATTATGCTTCTGCTGCCATTGCAGCTTTGTAGGCCTTGGGGGTGTTCGGCGAAGCTGCACAGGCAATGACTGTGGCTGCTCAGGCACAGGTGATGTAGGCGCGTCATCCAAGTCATCCTCCTGAAAAAGTCAAAAGCTAGACATCAGAGCGAATAAACTTCTGGCCACTGTAATCTGATGCCATGTTTTTGGCATAATGTCACACCAAATGATTATGCCAAAGTGAAAAAAATACCTTGAAATAAGTCAAAGGACTACTACACATTTTTGCATAAGAGGCGGTTCCTGGCCCTACGGGGCTGGGATGGTAGGCGGGGGCTAGCCTGCCACTAAATTTTTATCTGTTGTAGGCCGTCATTGCACCCGCCACTGCTTAGGTGGTGGACGACGGCTGTTGCGACACACGTCTTTCTCTCCCTCTTCTTTTTCTTTCTTCTCTACTTTCTCTCTTCTGTCCGCACGAGGCAGCAGAGGTGGCTCAGCTACAGAGCCAGTAGCAGGCCTGTGCATTTTCTTTTCTTTCTTCCTACAGCCGCAACAATGTGCACAAAGTGGGGAAAAGGAGGGGGGGGGGGCCTCGCCTCCGCACCAGGTGCAGGTGACCCTAACGATGCCACTGGATTGGATTGATAGAAAAGATAAGCTCAACAATTTTTCTCTTTTCTTTTCTTTGGCCACAGTTGCTGCGTCGAACTTCATATGCGCACTTTCAAAAATGTAAATAACGCCATAAAGCCCTACACACTGAATGATTTGTTTGATAGTTCGAATAGTATTCAGCATGCAAAACTTTGATGCACCAAATTGACCACTGCCAGTTTGCCAAAACTTGACGCAAGTGGGACATATGCCTGCTATCGTACAAAATGCAACTTTTACATGTCACATCAAAGTGGTTACCCATCAATGGCAAGTTTTACATCGGCTAGGGCTTTTAACGTGTTCTGGAAAACTTTTTGCTTTATCAACTTAATTTGCATATAAAAAAGTGCAACTAGCTCCAAATGTGCATTAACTGTCTTCTCACTGTTACCTGTTGGCCTAGCCATCTTGCAACTTAGTACACAGACTAATATTATCAGGAAAAAAAGGTAATATTATAAAAAAAACTAATATCAGGAAAAACATAGCACTATAATTGGTGTGCCTATACCTAATTGTACAGTAAGACAGATGAGGAAGAAACCATGCAAGAACGATATATGACAGCATGTTTTTTTTTTTTTTTTTTTGACACAGCTTTTGCAAAAAATCATTAATTTCAGTTATGAAAAAGAAATAAGTACAAAATACCTCACATACATCGAAGCTTGAAGAAAGGTGAAGGGAGATGTCTGCCATTATAAGGCGCCTCCGAGGCTGTGGTGTGGAGTCTCTATCATCCAGTCTTGTTCGGGAGGTTTCCACTAAAGAAAAGTTAAGACCAATAATGCATTACTCATTCCTCCAGCACCAGTAGAGAAGAAAAATAATGTTCCATCAAGTACAGTGATTTTTTTTTTAACTTAATGTATTCAACAGATAACAAGAAAATTAAGGACTAATTAGATTCTAATCAGATGCTAACAGCACAGCAAGTGACAGGTATGTAACAACTTAAAAAAAAATAATTTTAGGAATTGTGGTTTGTTCCGTGCAACACCTAGGCCAACTCTCTCTCTCTCTCTCTCTCTCTCTCTCTCTCTCTCTCTCTCTCTCTCTCTCTCTCTCTCACACACACACACACACACACACACACACACACACACACACACACACACACACACACACACACACACACACACACACACACACACACACACACACACACACGAATTTGAAATTTAGCAAGAAATGCCCAGTTAACTCAGCTGTTTCTGAATCCAGCTAGCATCTGCACATTTAACAACAACAGAGAAAGACCAAATAACTTCAACACAATTACAAAAGACTTCCCTTACGAAGAGAAATACAATCATGCTAATTTATTTGTGTTAACCTATCTTTAAAACATAGGGCTAGCATGCTTTGTAATGCTGCAAATCATATACTTTGCTCATAGACTACGCCTATGTAAGCATCAAAGAAATATTTGACTGCAACAGCGGCTTGAAAGACTTAATAGAATCTCGAGGTAGAACGAGAGGAAGAAGATGGTTTACACGGTATTAAGGAACACTGAACAAGGGTAAAGGGGGTACGCCTCAGTTCGCAGGTCGAGCCAACGCTTCGACAAGTGGACTTGTCTTCATCTGGGTGATACGAATATTATGGGGTAGCAAAAAAAAAAAAGGGTTGAATGTCATTTTATGGGGTTTAACTCCCAAAGCAACTCTATCACCTAGGCTATGAGATGCCATTGTGCAGGGCTCCAGAGATATCGACCACCTGGGATTCTTTAACACGTACTAACATCGCACAGCACATGGGGGCCTTGCTTTTCATCTCCATTGAAAAAAGGCCGCCATGGCCAGGATTCGAATCCTGCGTCCTTGGGTACAGCAGTTCAGCATCCTAACCGCTG
The DNA here is from genome assembly GCF_055883805.1 of Amblyomma maculatum. Lineage (NCBI taxonomy): Eukaryota > Metazoa > Arthropoda > Arachnida > Ixodida > Ixodidae > Amblyomma > Amblyomma maculatum. The sequence goes on from NC_139344.1 coordinate 227,180,742, forward strand.
CATCACCACGCGGTCAAGGTTACTAGACTACCACTGCGGGGCCGAAAAAATTTGTATCATTCGAAATCTTGTACCATTGAAACGAACAAAACCCGTGTGCAGATCTAGGCATGGGAAATGCATTCATGCATATTTTGTGAAACGTCGCGATGACTATGTTGACGCGGTTATCTGAGGCGGATCTGCAAAGAAAGTACTGAATGCATGCGCAACGTCGTAAGGGTCGGTGACTGTTTTATCGGCATAACATATCTGTCCACGGATGAGGAGATTTATTCATGGCCGTGCGGCCGAAGCAAACTACTCGCTGTGAGTACAGAGCGATCGCAACATCGGTATGGTGGCTACATGACCGTAACGTCGGCGATGAGCGGGCACGCCGCCGCGTCATCGAGGCATCCTACACTCCCTTAGTGTTTATGTGTCCTACACTCCCTGTGCGCAGAGCACAACTAGCGGTTGCGAAGTCAACAGAGGGTGCGTTCCAACACCCCCCCAGTAGACGGCTACGCGGGCAGCCGCCATTTTGGGACGCGTTCGAATTCTTGCGAAGCAGTCTCGCAAAGATGGCTTCACCGAAGTCAACATCGATGCAGACTACTTTGCTGTCTAAACATGACAGACAGTGTGCAGTTCGCGCTGAGCAAGTCGTGCGTGCGGTGGTTGCAGTAGCTGTATGGCGGTCGTACTCTTTGCGAACGCCAGAGTATGCATATGAACGATCTTTCAAACGTGAGTTGTTACGTCAATGTGTGCATTAGCTAGAGGCTAATTTAGCTGTCTTTATGATCGTGGATTCATAGCACTGCAGATTCTTGTATCGCGTTCTAAGAGGAAAGTGTGCGTTGGATGCTGTTGGTCTTCTTTTTTAACTTGACGACGAGTTTCTTCAGTCTTGATGTTATTGACAAACTCGTCACTTTCTGGGCACCTCGCCTGGTACGGCGCACGTATGTGTTTCTATCTTGCTGCAGTAGCTGTGGCAAACTCTCCGCGGATTTTCAGTTAATCCTGGAAGAACGAACTCGCCTAAAGATGCCGGCTGGTCGCACATTGATTTTTTATGCCTGTATATTATTAAAACGAGTTGCTGTCTTTGGTTTCCTCATCTAGTGACTACAAACGACAGGTTTAACGGCACAAAGTTTTTCGTTTGCTGTAGCCGGTTATCACATTTCGTCTGTAATCCTCTCATGTTTACAGTATTTTGCATGATTTCATTCTTACAGCTGTGCGAATGAGACACCTGAGAAGCATGTACACTTCAGAATCAGTAATAAAAAAGTAAAAACGGACTAACATTCTCTTCCGTAAATTCGTGAGCGGGCCCATTGCGTGAGAAGTCGGTCTGCTACAAGTTAACCCATTAATAGTTTGTCTACGCTGTGGCGATTACACATGCAATATTGTTGTTGCAAAAAATTGGCGAACCGTTAAAAACATGATTTTCACCTGTATTGTCATAAAGCTTTAAAGAAAACAGCGTTATTCAAACGTTTTAGTTTAACTTTTATGCCGCGAGGTGACGCCAGGAATAGACAGGTAGATGCTATGTAGATGCGTTCCAATATGTGAACCTGTAGACGTACGAAGCAGTCTTGCTAGACGTCTAAGAATTGGAACTTTAGCACTACCGCCTACCGCTACCGCGCGAGCGTCAGTACGCGTGCGCAGATTACCCCGATAGCGACAGATGGCGCCACCATCCTGTGAAATTTCGGCGGATGCCGCACGCGGGGGCCAACCAGCGCGTGCTGTGCTGACGGTGCGCGGTAGCGGTAGACGGCCGCGGTAAGCGGCAGCGCTAACGACGTGTGGGCCGCGCGCCCCCGGAAATTGCTCCCTGCTCTGCGGAAGAGTGTTCGGAGCGTTCCAATTCTGCACTGTACACAATGTGTTGCAGTTAGGGAAATTTACGAATTCGTATTATTGCGAAATGATTACCAACCGGGTTCGTATCACCAAGATTCTACTTATTTAAGGCAATTTTCAAAGTGCTTTCATAAAAATATGAAAACCGCACTGCGCACAAAACCATTTTCCAATCTCATTGTGGGTAAATTTCGACCACGTATATATATATATATATATATATATATATATATATATATATAATTAGGGGTCCCAGCTAACTTGGGCCCATGGAGAAAAAAAAAATAGGAAGGGAGCGCGCGGCAATACGCTTGAAGCCTAGTTAGCCTAGTCATAAAAAATAAAAGGGAGCGAGTCGGTCCCCACGTGATTAGACTAAGTGATAGCGTGCAGTGATATCTATGCGCGCGCGCGCGCACGCACCGGGGTACCCTAACCGGGAATCGTCGCCACTGCACACAGCCATGCGCACTAAAACATACTGACATCATAACGTTAGGGACTGAATCGGAGATCGAAAAAACGGGGGAGGGAACGGCCTCCTCGGCACTTGCAAAGGTTGGCCGCGTGACATCAGGCTCTCTCCTTAGTATTTTTACCTCCATGTTGGACCAAGGTTTTAAAAAATACGGTTTGCCCTAGCACAGTGATGTTGAGAGCTGGCTATGCTAACCTCCAGTTTTTTCGTTCACTACAGCTGTTTCCATCAAACTAGCGTTCACGTAATTTACCAGTCGAAAACGACGCCTGGAGAAAAAAAAAAAAAGAAAAAACTTCCCCGTGACTGCGGCGTCAATTTAAAGCCTCGAGACGCATCCGAGATAACAAAACCCGCTTTTGTGGACCGTGTTTTCTATTATGAAGCTGGTTATACGCACTTGGCGAATTATTTAGAATAACAGTCACGTAACAGCATTTTTTGAAGCCCGATGGAAACAAAGTAGGCACCTGTTTTTCGAGAACATCTACAACTTTTGCATTGACACTTTTTCTCTCATGGCAATAATTTTAAAAATAGCTCATTAGTCTTTACTAATTAATCGACTGTAGTGAGCAAAAAAGACTGGAGATTAGCATAGGCGACTCTGAACATCTCTGAATTTGTTTCACTGTGCAAGGGCAAACAGTATTTATAAAAACTTTGTCCAAATGTACAGACACACACGCGCGCGCACACACACACACACACACACACACACACACACACACACACACACACACACACACACACACACACACACACACACACACACACACACACACACACACACACACACACACACACACACGTGTGTGTGTGTGTGTGTGTGTGTGTGTGTGTGTGTGTGTGTGTGTGTGTGTGTGTGTGTGTGTGTGTGTGTGTGTGTGTGTGTGTGTGCGTGCGTGCGTGCGTACGGGCAAACATATCGCCTCCGATGGAATGCGTGTAGTTCCGTCATCCTTGTGTAGAGAGCCCCAGTGGCGCGTTTCCATACATAATTATGCCTGTATTACTGCGTTGACCAATAGTAACAGCAAACGGAATCGTTTCTAATGTTTGCATATATCAAACAAGCAAGATGTATCAAAATTCCTGAGCACATATCTTCATCTGTCGGTTAGCCCTTTATTCAATTTCAGGTAGGAGAACAAAGGGATACTTTTTTTTTTTATGACGCAGAAATTCCGTGTGGCTATCACTACAGACTTTATTTGTATAGTTCTCGATCATAAAGACCACACTTCCGCGAAAGTATGCGCGGATAACAATGTGGACACAGAGTGCTTCTTCGCTAGAAAACATGGGCTACTTTCTGATTTCAGTTCTCAGCGCGTGATGCAACTGCTCAAGGACTCTACACATGAGTGACGCAGAGTTGTACATCTCCCGACATATCGGCCGCAAAAAAAGCAACCAATGCTTGGGAAAGATATGCGAATGACAAACGTCTGGACACCTAACGGTTTTATGGAAGTGCACACAGTTCGCACCGACGTCACAGCAGTCGCCATGCTGGCATTACAGGGGCGTACACGGAAGAATTATGACTTTTTGTTTGTCTTGCACTGATATCACTCAGAACGAGTACTGCTTTTTCAGACCATGATAAATGCTGCCTCAATGAAAAGTTTCGGACTTTGCAGCTTGGTGCATAATTAGAACCACTGTGAAAGTGCGCAGGCCAGGGAGTATGCACATGGACACGTGAAGACAATGTAGCCACGTACTGCCCCAACCCACCCCATTTTACACCTCAAGAAATTATACAGCCGATTTATCTTACACAATACCATTGTGAAAGCATGTTCCTGATTTCTAGGCTATGTGCGCGCGCGCCATTTTGATTTGGGGCTGAGAACGAACCGGGAGCGCTGTCGACGCATAGGTCCCCAGCTGTACCATATTCAAATAAAATAAGTGCGCGGGATAGGAGCTCTTTTGTGCCGATGCCAGGCGCGCACACACTAGTGTGCGTCCAGAAACACGTGTACGCTGTTCGATAAAGCAAAAATGTAGCCGAGATGGTGCGCCCCGACCGGCGATTCCGGATCGGCCGAGGACGCCGGCGGCAACGAAAGTGGAGCAAGCAGGCCACACCCAACTGCTTCACGGAAGGAGCTGCCGGCCTTGGGTGGGCTCGGCCGATCGCTGCGATCGTGCCTTTCCCACCGACTCCCAAACGACAGTGGGAACCAAGGGCGCGCGCAGTGATCGCACGCTGGCCAACAGAGGAGACTGCGGGCCAGCCACGTCTCCACTGCGCAAGGCGTGGTTCCGCGTGGAGAAAACGCCAAGCGAAAGCCCAACAGAACACAGTACGTGCGCGACAGATATGTTACCCGAATGTTACGCACAGACAGCTATGGCTGCGTGTGGTTTTCAAAAGTAGGTGGCGCGCCGCCAAATGCTGAACACGACGGTGCAATTTCAAATATGACAGAATGCGGTGACTAAAAAGACGAAAAGCTAAGCCAGCTTTACGTGGGACGCTTTCCCTTGACGTCATCCTCGTGTTCTACTCAATGGGAACTCCCGGCGTCCGCCATGTCCGTGATCGCTGGTGCAAACGTACTACATGCACATGGCTTTGCAAGTCATCATGTGCCTGGCTCATAACAATACAGTTGGACTGGATGCGCCGAAAAACTAATCCATGTGTGACAGATAAGGAAGGTGATTTTGTGGTCATGTAAAACTCCAACGAGGCCTGACGTCACTGGCTCCGTCCGCGGACGAAGCGCCGGACGGAAACCGTTGGAGGCGCGGTAATACATCCCACGGCTCTACCCCCGCAGAGGAAGCTGGCAGGTGACGACGGAACTCCAAGCCAACACAGGGAAATATTTCTAGTTCACTGCAGCTGAGACTACTAAAGTGTCCCCATTGTTTCCAAAATACCACTGTTGGCCCATTTAGAAGGTGTAATCCTGTTAGAAAAGCAGCAGACCACCCTCTCATTTTGAGAAGGGAAACGCGCGCGCCTGTTTTTGTCTTGCGAAGGCTGCCTCGTCCGCGGACGAGGCGTCGGGGTGTAGTGTTCTCACGGACTCCAGCGATTCCGTCCCCCGTGTGATCAGAATGACTGCTGCAGCATCACGGACAATCGATTATCTCGCGCACGGCGCCCAATTTTCGACCACAGAAGGATTTAAAGCTTACAAATCCATGGAAACGCAGTTCTTTAACGAGCGGGTTGGTACATTTTTTTATAGAGGCCAAGAGTTTTGCATCAGAATCGCTTTTATAACATTTCCAAGCACGAGAAGGGGAAACGCTTAAGATGAGCAGCGAGAAGCAACGTACGTGAGGGTGCTTGGCGACGCTTCGCTAAGCTCGGTTGTGTGTACCGCTCAATGCGTGAATTTGGCAGGGCTTCATCAAGTCGCAAATGAGAGCACAGTTAAATTTTGACGCACGTGGTGTTATTTAAAATTCTCTTTTTCTTTTCAGAATAAAAAGGGATGGCAAGGTTACTCTGTCGGAAGCGTGCACCTGGGTCGGACTATTTTGTGGAGCTTGACAACTTTCCTGTTAGAACCACAGCGTTGAGAGCGATATTAAAAAGATTATTAGTTAATGCAGATTAATTATTCATGTAGACGGAAATAAAGATAATATCGAGCACTTTAGATAAATCCCAAAACATTCACTTGAGTTCACTTCAGACAAACGCTTAGGTCTTTCTTTTTTATTTGTTTCGGTCCACTTAGCACCCTGTATGCAGTGCTTCTCTCTGTGCAGCTGTCTCGTGGGCGTTTCTCTGCGCAGTCTTCCAGGGAACAGCTTTACTGCGAATTATTAAATTCTGGCTACATTTAGATTGGACACCCGGTATACGCGCGTGGAACTGTCGGGTTTGATGCCTTTTTTTTTTTTTTATGTAGCTTGCATTCATTGGCCAGAGGCCGAGACAGGGCCGTCCCACGGTAAGAAGTGATGGGGACACTTGACGCCGCTTCGAGCCTTTACCCTCGCAACAACGCTCTAGCCCTGCGCATTAAACTTCGTTTAGACAGTACTGCCACATATTTTTTGCAGCGCTACAACGCGGCAATAAAGGCAAGCTTCGCGTGCCACCAGCTGTAGACACTACGAAAAAAAGACAGAAGACGTCCGTTCAGAACAGCATCAAAGTTCACTTTGTATAGCCGTATGGCTGAGCTTGGGTAAATGCCTTATTACAAATTTACTCTACCTTGGGGGATTCCCCTGAAATATTCTATCAACACCATTCCCACTTCGCGTTATTGACCAATTCGCTCTCGCCCTACCATCTGTTCTGCTGACCGTACTGGTTAGCTCAGTTGGTAGAGCGACTGCCCCGGAAAGGCGGTGGTCCCGGGTTCAATCCCCGGGCCAGGACAAATTTTTTAACTACGGAGTTTCCGAGAAAGCTGTACAGCTTTCCTTTGTAGCCGTATGGCTGCGCTTGGGTGGATGTCAATGAGTATAATTACTCCCTTATTAGCATCAAAATACTGTAAGGTATGTCCTCGGGGAACGACTGTTGGCACCACGGAAGCAAGAGACTGCCCACACAAAGGAGGGGCCAAACAGAAAGATAACTAGAGCTGTTTCCGCGCGTCTTCTGCAAAATCTGCGTGATCGAAAAGGTCGCAGAAGAGTTTAGGGATGTCTCGCAGCTGCGGGAGAGGTCCGCAGGCAGTGTAGAAGTCTCCTTCCTTGCTATATCTGATTTCGGAACCTCGCTTCGACCCCGAAAGGCAGCTGGTGAGTATCGCGCACGCGAAGACGACGGCAGACTACACTAGGATCGTCGGTCTCAAAGTACCCGAGTGACGTGAAGAACAGTAGGCTGGCAAGCGCGTTGCTAGATTCCCAGGTGCAGCTCCGTGAGAGCGAGACAAGCTCCAGAGCCCGGCTCTCCGTGCCGCCACCTCAAACGTGGAAATCGCCAGGAGCTTCCCCGTCTCTAGTTAGCGGCGAAAGGGGCGCGCGCAAGATATCACGACGCTCACGACGGGAGGAAGCACAAAGGTGGCGAGAAATATAATGAGCATGTTATACGCGGCTGCCGCCGTTTCCCTCGAGAGCAGCAAGCCAGCGAGCATGACGGCAACGCACCGGCGGCGACTTCCGGATGTGAGGGACTACGCTCGCGTGTTCGCGGACCGCGGGCTCGACGGCTGCGGGTGAGCAACTCTCCGGAGATTCCGGAGGCTCAGAAAGGCAGTCTCTTTGAAGGGTTGGTGCGCTACGCGAGCTACGGTCATCTCGACAAGCGAAGAAGAAAGTAGCCGCGCGGTCATCGCGACGCGCGCTGGCCAGCGTCGTGACTGGCGAACGGGGCCGCAAGAATTCGACACAAGCCGGCCGACAGCGTCACGCTCGCGCCATTGTTCGCCGTCAAAGGAGAACAGCGGCTCCTAAGGGGCGCTATTCTGGGACAACTCAGACTGGACCTACTGAGGCCGCCGGGGTCGCCTGGTGTGCCACGGCGACGGAGGTATTCGTGACCACCAGAAACAACGGCGCGGACAAAGAAGAGCAGCGCAGTACGTCACCCCGCACTTGAGAAGCGGCATCAAGTGCCGCTGTGCGTCCTCGCTGGGCCGTAAACTGTGCCCTTCATTTTAAGCTCGTAAATGAAGAATTTCGACACATTTTCTCCCTGTTTCTGCTGAATAAAGCTTCCGTTGCTTGGCATATATACACATTCAAAACATAACATAAAGCGCTTCTTGAGAAAGCAGCGCCCGCTGTTGAACCACGGATTAGCTAGGCGTACAATCGACCCAGGGCACCGAAGGTGTTGCCCCTCTCCATTGCATTTTAAGCAATTCCAAAGGCAGTTTCTGCTCGCCTTGCGCGAACACACGCCGACAGCCACGTCCTGTGAGCCAATCGCTCTCGTTACGCAGCCCACATAAATTTTGTGTAGTGAAGTGTGTCTGGGCCGACCTATGCACTCGGAGAAGTGCGTCATTACGGAGGTTCGATGCGATGTAGGTCGACAGATGCGCATTGTACGCCGTCTAGCTCGAAATGAAAACGGATCGGCGGAACGCATCCCAGGCGAAAGTGGCGCGCTACCGACGGCGAACATACCGCGCGGCGAAACCTGCAGGGCGCAGCTCTGCCGTCCAACGGCCGGCGTTCGTGACCGCAGGACCGCAGCATCAGCGCAGCCAGAACAACGCCAGACGCGACGAGGGCAAACGCAGCAATTTTGCGATAACCGCGGCTCTCCCTCACCCCTCAATCGCCGCGGACAAAGGTGGGCTCGTCACACTACCGCGGCACAATGGCGGGCCGCCGCTAGGCGCGCTGCGCAATCATCGCTGAATTTCCGGCACGCGAGCAGACGGACCGCCCATTCGCGCAGAGCGACCTCGAGCGGCACGTCGCCCGCACGCTGCACACACGGGGGACGTAAGCAGACGTAACACCCGTTGTCTGTGTTTTCCTGCCGAGTGCAGCGCTATGAGGAATGCCTTCAGGGGCTTTGCCGCTCTGCACGGAGCGGTCCAACATGACGGCCGCCACGCGGCGCGCATGCGTGGTGAGGTACTTAAACCGCCAGTGCACGACGCCGACTCAGGGATTCGAGAAGCACTGGGGTTTCGGGACATCTATGGCAGGCTAAATTATGAAACAGTGGAAGCAAGCAGGAGGCGACTTGAGGATTGGTGGAAAAGGTCAATGGAGTAGGTTTGGAGTGTGCAGAGGAAATAATCAACCTAGAAAATGTTGAGCACTCCACGTATTACGAGCTGGGCGACACTACTAAAGGGGATGCTAATAATTATTTACCTATCTAAGCGCGGCCGGCCATTCGGACTTAGAGACGCAGAATATTGAATTTCAATGAAAACATAAAAATGTCCGAATTCTCTCTATGCTAGGCAATAAGCGATTCTCATTAGTGGACTGAAACCTGCTATATATATATATATATATATATATATATATATATATATATATATATATATACAGCTGCAGCGGGGCAAGTATTTTCGTTCATGCTTTTACGACGACTGACTCATTTTTAGCCGAGGCGTGGCCAATCTGTGTATCCAGGTGTAGCGCCAGTGAATCTCACACCATGTTATAGTTGAGTGCGAATAGTAATATTATGTATATTATCTTGAACACGAAGGGGAAAAAATTAATGCTGCTGGAAATCAGACTACACGAGCGATTACGATATGCCTGTACAGAAACATGCCATTGGTAATTGACCAGAATAAACAAGAAGCCCAGATATGCGCGCTTACTACGCGGAGACTAAATCGTTTTTAAATTCATCCTCAGCAAGGTTTTCTACCTCCTCGAAATGAGCGGCAGTGGCGCGTCGTAGCAGACGAAGCCGTGAAAGGAAAGCTCTTAACATTCGTCCTCAAGCGTCAAGCATGCAGTTCTACCTTTTCACTCGCACGTCCTTAACGCCAGACGGAATAGTCGAAGTGAGCGCCGGCGAAAGAAAGTGACGCTACGTAATATATCCGGAGGAATCGGCGCACCACAAATAGCGGAAGCATTACTGCAAAAGAAGCAGCGATTCACGGTTACCTTTCCCGTCGCACTTTGCAAGAACAACGTGGCAAATAAAAATGGATTTGAAAACTTACTTTGTCGTGCGTGAAGCGGCGGCAGAGAACACACTTGTAATACAAACAAGTCTGCAAATGTGAAACGCAAAAGTTTTCAAAAGCTACATTTAGCTCAATCGCCCTAAGAAGAGCTGGCACGCGCATGGTTATAACCACGATGGCAGTAAATTAACTAAAACAGAAATTTCGTCGAGATGATTTTAGAAGTTTGCAACAATGCTATGTTCGTCATCGTTTCATGCACACTCGAGTCGACTTGATTTGGTGAGCGCAGAGCCGACTGAGCCCTCCAAGTCGAGAAACGTCTCGACTGTCGGCCCGACGATACATACACAGATGCCGCCCACCACCCTCTTCGCCCCGCTGCGGTTGCAGTCGCACCGCGCCGAAACTGGCACAATGCCTGCAGCGTTCTCAACGCCGCAACTGTTACCATCGCGAAACAGGTTGCAATCGCGGTAGCTCTGACGCGACCCCTCCATCAAAGTAGTCGTTAGCGGCTCTCAATAAGACATTCGTAACTTCGATGCAGGTCGTATCTCCCGACAGGCACACACAATCAATCTGCCGATCTCTCTCCTTACCAGTCCACACCTCATATGGACCCCAGCCCATGAAGCGCTCAGCGGGAACGCACAGGTGCATTGCAGAACTCAACTGCCGGGCAGAGCGCTCTTCATTTTGCCGCTTCCTCTCACGCTCTATAGCACACTCGAACGCTACTTTTTACGTACACTATACAGGACATCCTCCAACATTATCGGCTCGAGTGGTGTCTACACCCCCAGCACACCGGAAACTATCCCGACGCGGCGCCGTCCGTTGGCGTTAAATACAAACAGGAACTTGCAAGGACGTTATTGCAGGCTAGTTGGTGCATTTCTTAAAGTATGTTTTAAGCAACGGGACACAAGAAACAGAGTAGCGCCTTGTTCTTTCTACTCTATTTCTCGTGTCCCGTTGCTCCGCGCTTAAAGCATACTTTGACCAACAGGAACCTTTCCAAACCTATGGATATATAGCTAACTTTCCCCAAAACTTATTGCACCTACGTGCGAGCACTGCACACGACCGGCCACATTCCTTCACATGATGCGCACGTGTATACAACACAACGCTGACAATTCAACTACAGCAGACGGGTGGGAGTCCCTCCTGCGTACCACCGAGCTGGCCCAAGCGCGCCAACTCATTTCGCGCGCACTGAAGGCCGCAGAGTACCAATGAATCCCTGCCGAGCAACTAATTTTCGGGCAAGTTCCTGTATTTTTGGGAGCAAATAAAGAGCTTATCATCAGCATCATCATCGGTGATAGTGAGTATGGTATAGAACTAGAAAAACTTGGCTGGCTCACCTGCTTCGCCGAAACGAGGATTACGGCAGGAAAAAAAAAAAAAAAAAAAATCAATCGCACGGTTTTTTTTTTTTTTTTTTCTCATATCGGATGGAACAGACCTGGCACAGGAACTGCTCGACTCGCGGGAGGACGAAGCGCAACGTCTACAGCACTTTCTGAGCAGTCCTGCCATCACCTTTCCATACGAAAGCTGGACCCTTCACACTCCGGGCTGGCTGACTGTGGCGGTCACAAAAATTACCAGCTCGCATTCCCACGACGTTTCGTGCGTGTTCTCGTCCGGTGGGAACCGCAACTATAAACGCGCTATGGGCACACTTTGGACCTTAAATTCCTTATACCTGATCATTAAAACGAACAAAAGCAGGATGTGGATTTTCTTCCCTGTGCCTGAATATAATTCTAACTCCACGAAGACCGTGTAGTTTGCATACACCCACCATCGACACGGCCACACCTGGCAGGTGCATTCGGGCCTGCTTTTCGTGGTAGCTTGTGGGTGCGAACGTAGAAGGCAAGAAAGGGCCACGTCACGCGTGGGGCGGATTCGCTTCACCGCGGGTCACGCGTCCCGCGGACAGCTTTCGGCGGGACACGCACGCAGGTGCTGGGAAGAGCCAACAGCGTCGCGCTCAAGAACACTGCCGGAGCGATTTCGCCGAGCGCTTCCGAAACGAAAGCTTTTTTCGCGCTCGCCTACGTTCTCCTGCGCAGCTCGTTTTAGGCCGCGGAGGGCTCCTTTGTAACGACGCGACACACTGTCGCCCCCTGGCCAGCGGAATTAACGACTTAATGAGCCCACTCGACTATAGTTCACTATACACTCGACGAAGCAAGTTCCGTTGCCACGGGGCATGACAGACGCACACCCTTCCTCTTTCGGCAGCTGATTTTGGATATGCAGGAAAGCCCGCTGCGACTCGTCGCGTTTAGGAACCGGAAATGGTTGAACGCGGTGACGCCCCACGGCCATTGCAACTTATACGAAAGGTGGACACTCCACGGGAAACGCGTCAATTGGCCTAGGGGGGGGGGGGGGGGGGGGGAGGTTGTCGGGGGGCACAGTCGAGGTCAAAGTACAGCAAACGTCTTCGAGAGCACTGCGGCGAATGCCCTCCAAAGGAGGCCCTCCAACCGAAGGCGACGATCCAGCGTCATGACGCCGCACTTAATATCCAAATCGGTAATATCGTGGTGGCTGACAGATGCCCATGGCATCACGACAATCGGTCGACGTCAATTGCCTCCTTTGAGGGGCATTCGCCGCTGCGTTCTATCATACCATAGTAAAACATTAATGATAACGTTTCTAGTCGTAAGCGAGTCAGCTGTGTAACACCAACTTTTTTTTTTCGCCCTCTTTGCACCTTGGCGAAAACAAACAACAACAAAAAAAAAAATGGCGGTACTCGCCCTTCTAGTTCTCGCTTCCCCGCCTGCAAACGATCAGGTTTAAACGCACTCGTTCACAATCACAGCACGCTTTCACACAGAATGTGATGTGGTGCTTAGCGTAAAGTCCACAGGCTACAAGAGACGTCGTGGTGCTTTTGCACTCGGCTTCCATTAAAATGCGGCGAGGATTCGATCCCGTTACCCTGGCCTCAGCAACCGAACCTCGATGCCACTAAGACACCGCGACGAGTTTTCACACAGGGATAAAAGCATTTGGTGTACAACAGGCAGTACAACGAAGACAAACTGAGCAAACAAGCGAAGAGAGAGACCTAAGCAAGCCAGACGCCGAGAGACCCTCGCGCTGCCGCTCCCCGGAGCAGTAATTCACGCAAGGTGCAGGTAAAGAACCAGCAGAAAAGCAGACGGCGAAGTTTCGCGCGGAGCGCTTCCGCTGTTACGTGACGGCGGGACGGCGCGTTCAGGCGTTCAGGGCGCGCATGCATATGCATCATGGCCCGCGCGCCGAAGGACGAGCGGCCACGCGCCGAGGGCGCCCGGCGCAACCGGACGGAGGCGGTGAGCAAGATGTGAGGCGCCGCAGTCAGCCGCAGACGACAGAATGAAACGATGAAACTGCGAAAACAGCCACGCGAGCCAGCGACGCGCAGTGGGCAAGTGCACTCAAAAGGCGATGCATTGTACGCGGAAGAGCCGGAAGGAGTGAATTCCGTGTCGCCCTCGGGCAGGTTCTTTCGCTTAGCGAAGGGTGCCCCCGGGTCTCACGCATCTCGCGATATTTGCGCCAACAACGGCGGGGACCCGCAGCGGCGGGAAAGAGCGGCAGCAACAATGACAAGCGCACGCACGACGTCGTGCGGCCCCATCAGAGCGGGGACGAGGAGGCGCGAACCACTTTCTCCTTCGGCTGCCGGAAAAGCCGAGTGGCGGAAGTGGTCGCCGCTTCCTCGGCCATCGGGCGAAAATTGTGCGCCTGCAACCAGGCGCGTAGCGCGGCAGCCTTCCGCGCGCACTTCCCACGTCCTCTCTGGTCGACTGCGGGGAGCCGGGCACGGTCGCCACCTTGAAACAACTACTGCAGTGTTGACCTACCCACGGTGTTTTCAGAACGGACTAGTATTAGGTTAGAAAGAGAGCATATCACTCGGCGCCCAGGGAGTGAGCGCGACACGGTGAGCTGCAGACGGTTTACAAAGCACGACATCCCAGGCTGACCCTGAGATCATCCACAGTTCCGGTGGCGACTTCCGGCCGCAGACGTCGCCGCTGTTTTTTCCGGACCATGCGCTGCGACGTGGCCACGGCCTTCGCGGCTCTCTGGCAGACAGTTGAGGCGCACGCCCTTCGCTGTGCGCGACTCAGTCAACGCTAGTATACCAATGGCGGCCACAGGAACGCAACGGTTCAGTACAACAACGCTGGGGGCCGTCGAGCGATTTAAGTTCAAAGTGGCCTCAAACAGCGCATAAAGGAAGCTAGATTTCGAAATTTGCAATTGCCCTGGCGAAACGTCAAGCTTAGCATTTTAACTAAATTCAAAAATTAAAGGTCCACCAGTTTCAGCAGCGAAAGCTGTTATGGGATTGGTCCGTTCCACCCTGAAAGCTACAGTGTCAGCCACAAGAGCTTACCTAATGAATTAAACGAATCGATTAATTTCAATCAATGAGATGAATTAAATAGTAACCGGCTGCCACGGTTGGTATGTGGTTTATATGGAAAACGGGGAAGTAGAGAAAATCCTCTCTCCACTTGCAAGGGAGAGGACGTATGGCGGCTGCCACGGGAAGAAAAAACCGCGGATGACGTGGATATATACTTCGCGATGACCCCGCGGAAGAAGGGGAGGACAGCGTGGATCCGAGAAGCACTCCCATTAAGCGATTTAGTTTTGCGCGAACAGTGTTTGTGCGAAATGTGTAAGACCAAATGTCTACATCAAAGATGTAACAACTTTCGCCGCCTGCAATTTTTTACTGCCTTCATAGCTCACCTTTAGTCTACAAAGAAAGTAATTCCCAGCTAACCGATTTCCAAAATGGTGACCGAACAACGACCATGAGCTGCAATTTCTGTAATGCTCTATTCAATTAAAAACAACACAAAAACAGAACACGCACCGCATGCCGCTCACAGAAACAGTCGCCGACTTTCAACAGAATGTCAGCAGAGGCCTGGTGAAAGTCTGCTGAATGTCGGCGGCCGCTCCTTACCTTCACGGTTTAATTTTACCAGTCCGAATTTCACAGACAACAGGGATCACTGCCAAGTCAAACAGCAGTCGCATGGCGTGCAGCTAGGAATCGGCTTTCATGAATCTTACCGGGAAGGCTCTTTCGCCACACAGCACGTACGCATAGGGCTCCATCAATACAGAAACGATGGCGAGGAACATGGCGCAAAAACCTCCCTCCAAATAACTGCCCGACAAGCCAGCGACAAATGGCGCCAAATGGATCTATCTACCCCCTGCCTGAAAACTCGGCTGGTTGTGTCGAGGAAGATATATTTGTGCCTCGCGACTTAGCAACGTCATCGAAGCTGATCAACGCATCAGCTAAAAAGCCTCTGGGTACTATCGCCACGGTCACTGACGGAACGCGATTATGGTCATTCCATGTCCTATTCCTATCGTCGCCGAACTTAGACGCGGCAGGCCAGACGTCGCTGAACGAGGGCGGCCAGGCGGCAGTTGGCGCACGAAATAGCAGCAATAAACGAGCAGCCAAGCGAACGCTTCCTACACTCCAAGTGTGTGGGCACAGGCAGCGGGGAATTTCCTCGACGCGACAAGGCCCGCGGAGTCTGCTTCGGCGCCTTCAACCGGAGTGCACGATTCCCAATCACGCCGCAGGCTGGCCCCGTCAAAGACACACACCGACGAAGCAACGCAACGCGGAGGCAGCTTTCCTTAGCCTGGTTGTAGTGAACTAGAATGTAGCCTGGCGACGTAATTTTGTCTCCGGAGAAGGCGATCAAAAAAATGAGCGCGAAGGAAGAGGTAAGAACCCGGCAGCCGGCCCACGTCAGAACGAACGCGCAAGCAGAGGCTAGACAGCGACAAAACCTACAGACAAAGCCGCAAAGGCTGTGCTTAACCTCGCGCCGATTTGTGGGGCGACTGCGCGGCCGCCGCTCGTCCCTTTGTGCAGGGAGGCAGCGCCCCTCAGAGAAAGGCTCGCTCTAATGAGGAACGTACTCACTGGGGTCAGGTGGAAGATCGAGGACAGGCTGCGTCCAAGAGCGGCGACCGCGCTGCTCAACTACGCCGACCTTAGCGCAATTCGCCGCTTTGTCCTCTTCGGAAAGCGTGCCGCCGCGCACGAGGAGTGCAGATCACTCGTTTTGCCCGCTTTTCTTCTCTTCGAAAAGCGCGCCCCCGAACACAAGGTGCGTAAACCACTCCTGAGCGTTGTTCGGCAACCTTTTTCGCAGAAGCGCGGTGACCCTATGTGTCTTTCAGACTGGACAGCCGGTACTGAGCGCGAAAGTATCGGACGCCGCGAGCCACCGGACACGGCCTTATTGGCACACCGGCAAAATTTCTAGACATGGAAGGTTTAATTTCCTTTGATGACATTTTCTTTAAGGCGGAAGCCTTTAATGGCTCATGCTGTCGTGGACAAAGTGTGTCCCGCTTTTGCGGCGTTCTGATTGGCCGAGGAGGGATGCGTCCCTGCCATCTGCAATGCCACACTTGAACGCGCGCCAAAGAACGCCACGCGACAGGAGCGATCGTGTACCGTCCAAACGCACACTTGCCGGAGAAAGTGTGACAGTGTGTCCTGTAAGCAAATTATAATTTTATGTAGCACTACAACGAACGCCGATAAAATGAAACAATGAGGCAAACGATAGGAGAGGAAGGGTAGGCTTTCGCCATCCTCCTCTTAAGAGACATCTAAGAGACCCTCTAATTTTTATGTTTAGCTGGTACGCTTTTTCGTTTCACAGGAATCGGCGTGCGTGAAGCCTGTCAAGGCCCGTCCGAAGAAGCCGAAAAAGGGTTGCCAGTCCGAGACGGACGAAGGACCAGCGGAGTACAACATGCGCCAAGGTCTGTCAATTACAGCCAGGAAGTGCGACGCCCGCGCGCTGCTTTGTTCGCCCCAGAGAAAGTACGCCACGGGGAGAATCGCGCCAACAGCGGCGTATACTTGACGCTATAAATACCACCGGCTGCTCCGACGCGCATGCGACGCCGTCATTCGAGGAAAAGCGGATTATGAATCGCACACGGAGGGCTCGCTGTACTACACCCCAACAACAATACGCTGCGCGCGTCGCAGACGGGGATACATTCGCAGCGCGCATTCTCAAGCCAGCCAGCCGTACACCGAGCGTGTCAGGATCGAGTTAGGGCTAGCGTGCTGGCCGACGCAAAACGAGATGCCCTCTCGCTGCCAGGACAAGAGCTCGGGCTCCCGCTTCGGCGCCAAAGGGCGCCCACCAAGGGGAACGCGGCTGGACGCGGCGGGGACGGCGCCAAGGCTTCGCCAAGCGGGACACGACTTCTGCGGCCGCGAAGCACGCGCCTATCACCGCGCGGCTCGAAGCCGGTAAACGCGATGAGGGGGGATAACGCCCGCTCGTAAACGAGAAGGAGCGAGCGGGCTGTCGCGCGGGTCAGCGAGGGCAACCGCATCCGCAGGGGAAAGCGGCGAACGAAGGGAAACAGGACCCCGCGCCACATTCCGGCAAATATCGTCCAGAAAGATCGTCACTCCGCAAAGCGATCACGCGCGCCCAGCTAGAACACGCTTCCACACCGGTTTCCCTGCCCCTGAGGTTTTTCCTTTTTTCTTCCTTTTCTTTCGGGCCGGCGCGCAAATTATGCCAGAAACTGCGAACGCGCAAGGACACGAGGCTGATCAGCATGATCGCGACGTCTGGGCGCGTGCTGGCAAAGGGACACGCGCGGCAATATCTGACTGCGGACGAACTCCTTGGTGCGGATGCTCCTGCACTGATGAAACATTTTCTATTTTACGTCGACGACAAATAAATCTGGAACGGTGGCGCAACTGTCCACCCTTAAAAAGAATCGATACAAAATACAAAGCTGTTTTGATGAAATTCCATTCGACTACTTTTGCTAGCGCGGTCGTACCAATCCACTAGTGAGAAACGGCAACGTGACCTCTGAATGCCAACCTGTTTCGCCAATAGCCAATGTGCGCATACCAACGGGGAACGAAGGTAGCTTAGTGAAATTCGGTCGAGTATTTGTACAAAGGCAGTGGACCCTTGGCAGTGCCGGTACTTGAATGTGATATCTGAGCTCCCAGCGATCTACAGCAGACACCACGCCCGCCTCTGAACACAGAAGGGTCCTGCCTCACATCGGTGTTCGAATGCAACGAAGTGACGAAACGGGCTGCGACGACGCGAAGGAACTTGATGCTACACCTGCCCGTCTTGCCCGCATATTTTTTTTTTTCTGGTATGTGTGGCACTTCGCAGATTCAGGTAGTAAACAACATGGAAAGAAGAAGAAAAAAAGAAAGAAAGAACAACATGAAGTACCATGCACCAGCCCCATACCGCACA
Source organism: Amblyomma maculatum (assembly GCF_055883805.1). Taxonomy (NCBI): domain Eukaryota; kingdom Metazoa; phylum Arthropoda; class Arachnida; order Ixodida; family Ixodidae; genus Amblyomma; species Amblyomma maculatum. The sequence goes on from NC_139344.1 coordinate 227,198,993, forward strand.
TTAAATACCCTTCGCGCACCACCGCGTGGATGCCAGAACGAACAACGTCGGTTTTTCCCCCACAGCACCTTCGCGAGAAAAACGGCTACAAAAAAAAAAAAAAAAGAAAAACAGCTGCTCGATGTGCGCTGTAATACTCTCCTGCGAGACGGAGCCGGAGTTAACGCGGAAGATTTACGCTTGAAAGCAGCATGATGTTAGAAGGCGCCGCAAAAGGATCTGAGCCTGCGCAATCGCGTTGCGCGTCGAAGACACGGCCGACAACGTGCACTAACTGTTCACACTTCACAGCCTCTACAGGTGTACAGCGCGAGGGAAACAACGGAGTAGAATGATTCGCTCGAGCTATGCACCCGCAGCGCCTCAATGTTCACAAGCTATCTACGCTTCGCAGCTTCACGCATGTATGGCGCAGTCCAAGCTGGAACAGCAACAACGTCTGGCGTCTTGGACCACGGCATCGTTGTCTTAAAGACTGCGACGCTGTTCTACAACGTGCAGTTGCCGAACCGGCACTTTCGAAAGCGGGGGAGCTCGAATTCCCCCGACCAAGAGCGAGTTCAACCTGCGGGCTCGCTAAAAGTCAGACTCACCGAACCGAGGCTCATCAGACTCACAACACACCCAGACTCACCCAACTCTACCACGGTCAACTACTCGTTGCAACTCACTTCAACTCGCGACACATCTCACTCAACTCATAACTCATCTGGGCTCACTAACGCATTTGAGACTCATAACCCATCTGGACTCACTAACTCACCTCTACGCATGACTCACTCTGACTCACCACTCATTTTGGCTCACTCACTTATCTCGACTCATCTGGACTCCCTCTTTTCGACTCATGACTCATCTGGGCTCATTTCGACTGAAGAGTCAGCCGGACTCGCTCATTTCGACTCGGGAGTCAATTGGACTCTCATCGAGCTCAGCAATTTCTTTACTTGAGGTGGCCTTGACCAATGTGATTACTTTTAGGGAGGAGATTTTGTATTTCGTTTCGGTTGATCGTTTTCCATCTGAGTGAATCGCCGCATGTGATTTTTACTCTATCAATCACAACCAAGGTTTCCTTCCCTCAGCTGCAGAAAAAAAAAAAAAAAAAGGCGCAAACCGTCGTCTAGAAAACGCAGATCACGATCAGAGCCCCACGGCTCGAATCACGATTTGAATGCTAGTCCGTACTCACTCATGGATCAGATGATGATGTGAAAGCGAGTCCGGATCCACTCACGACTCAGATCACGATCCGAAAATGATTGATTCCGACCAATGAGAGCGAGTACTGGGAATATGCTGCTTTTTCAGTTAATTTTCTACGACCGCCAAGGCACCCCGACATTCCTCGCTTTTATTGGTCCTACTGGTAGGTATACCCCGTACAAGGCCTCAATAAAAATGCACGAAGGCGCGACAGCAGACTAGCACATCAGCCAAGGATGGAGTTCCTAAGTAGGGCTGGAGGGTGCTCCTCCCCCCGAGGTGAAAGCAGTTCGCTGAGATTGAAACTGTGTTTAGAAGGAACTGCGCCCAAGGCATGAGCATGCGTACCCGACAGAAGGGAAGGAAAGAAAAGTAGAGACAGGTGAAGTAGCCGTCCGGTGCAAGCGCTCGAAGAGTTTATCCCCAGCAGCATGCAAAAGAGGCCTTCAAGGCCTGCATACTAATGTGCCAGTTCAGCGCAGTATTTCAAGCTTGTATAGGCTTATGAGTCACTCGCCGCCCTGTGGCACAGCTGTCGCTCTAGCTGAGCAAACCGCTCTGCCGACGTCATGACAGAGCTGATAGAACAGGTGCGACCAAAATAGTACCGAGCATTCTTGGTGTTCAACATTTTTTTTTTTTTTTTTTGTTTACGCACTGCGTAGGGAAGATATGATGGCATCGGCGGCATTTTTGCTGAGCCACACCGTATGGCTCGTAATGCATCCCATGCGTTGCAAACCTCCCGAAGGTAAGAAGGTCTTTGTTCCTGCCCCTCCAACGGGTAGGATTTCCACGAATGCTGCAGGAGCCCACCAACAGCTTAGAAGCAAACCCCCTGGGATCTAAACGTTACTATGAGAAGCAGTCCGGCATAGGTTTGCGAGCAAGGTATCGGCGGGTAAAAACGACCCCAGAAAAAATGTCCCTATTTGCGAAGTAGGAAAAATGTCCCCGAACGGGGACTGAAGTCTTGCGCAATAGGATGTAGACTGCATTTCCCGGGGCGAATTGCAATGATGAATTATATATGTTAACTTTATTACAGCGGTTTTACCTGTCGGCTTGGAATTGACCGCTAACATCGAACTGATGCGGACATTCACAAAAAAGAAAAAAAGAATGGCAGTGGTAATACAGTGAGAGCGGATCGTCTTCGCTTGTTTACCCCCGGCTTTACCGGACCAGAAGCTTGCAGCGATGCTTTGGTGTCCGGTGAAGCCTCGTCCCGCTTACACCATCATCACCATTCTATACACCATCATCGGAAGAACGGTTGAACCTCGTCTCCAGAAGGTCTGGGAGGTAATTCTAGCGACGTTTACTACTTTGGGCGGTTCCCCGAGACTACCCCGCGCCAATTCGCTCGTACCTTTCTCAGTGGCCAGTATTACCAAGCTGATTAGACCTGTCTTATATTATTTAACGAGCTGCGGAGCTCAGAACCACGCAAGCAAAATATAAAGAGCCAAATGGCTCTTTACCAAGCTTTTACGCAGTTCTTGTAAACATCTCGGGCGCCCAGAGGACGCAGGTTGATATTATTTAACTCAAAGCCAAGAAAGAATGGCATAAAATGTGTATCCCTCTTTTTTTTTTTTTTTTTCGTGTGATTTCCGGAAGAAATCATTTTTATAGGTCCAGTTTTTGCCTTGGGGACGTTTTTTCCTAGTTGCCGTTTCTTCCGGGGACGTTTTTACCTACACCCAGGTATCGGCACAGCGCGGCTGGCGGCGTAAACATGTCGAGTGCCCGGCAGCACCTTCCCTATAATTCTTGTTACGGCATGCATCCGAACGGACAGCGTGCAGTAACTCGAACAGCGCGAATTTCGCAACGCGGGGACAATAGTTTCCTGAGCGCACACTATTCACGAGCGTTCAAGAGGAAATAACCGATTTCGTCCTGAGCTGCGCATATCGAAAACGTTTACCCGCGTTTATCGCAAGCAGTCAGTGGCAAGCACCCCGCGCCAGTTAAGTGGGGCGCGGACTACTTTCGGGTTGCGCAACAGCTCGTTACTGAAAGCTTCCTGCATACAAGATATGTGGAACAGCATGCAAATCGGACACTCCCCGATAAAACGTGCCCGCTAAAACCACATAAATATGAAACACGCTGCTGCGCCTCAAGACGTGGACGGCGCGGCGGCTGCATATGTGGAGCGCGCGGAGTGAGTGCGTGCGAGAAAAATCAATTTGTCGCGCGAGCTGAGCGACGCAGTGCGAGCCGTGCACCGCTGTTGCACTTTCTTCCCCGTGGTTCTGCTCCAAAGCAAAACGTTCGAAAACAGTTCAAAAGCAGCACAATTCCCCATTAAATGCGCCTTCAATGTGACACCATCAAGCTTCACTAGCAGCAGTTGATATAGTCAACTTCAGGTCTGGACTATCTACGCTATAGTGGGACCAGCGGAGCTTATTGTCACATATTTCTGGAGCACAGAGAAAGTGCGACATATAAAGCCAGGAAGAACTTAGCGCAATGCGACCGGGACAAAGGGACCATGTCAACGTCGTCCCTTAATAGTCTCCTTTTTGTATACGTGTTGCGCTGTTTTCTTTTTATAACACATTTTTTTTTCTTCTTGGAACTTGTTTCGCTGAAGTGCATTTAGACTTCTGTAGAGACGGTAAACGCAGTTTAGTATGGTTTAACACGCACGGCGTACGTAGCAAACTGCTCTAAGTATTCGCGAGAGCGTAGGACCCCCCAAGGATTCAACGATTATCAGATAGCATGGCAATCGGGATAGCTAAGGTATACAGCGCGCAATGTATTTTATAGATCGCCAGAATTTACCCTACCCAGCGCGGAGGAGAACACAAGCGGACACTCGTACGGTTCTTCCACGGTTGCATATGCCGCATGACACGAAGAAGTGCTGCTCCAACACACAAACCGAAAGATATGGTCGCTAAATTGGCGCATTTTTGTCTCGCGGCGATAATCGCTGTCTTTCGCTCTACTGTGAAATGTCAGGAACGCTGTGTACACTCGCGTTATCGAAAAGATAGCAGCGTACCTGCGCGTGTAGTCGGAAGACAAAAAGTGCACCTCGTTCGGTGCTTATCAGCGCGCCACGCTGGTCAGGTCGTATTCCCAAATGCAGCGCGCGTTCATTACGAAAAATGGAAATGGCGACGTGCGAGAGTAATCGAAGAATTAACGGTTGCGAACGCCTGGAGGACGCTCTTATTTGCTAATTAATACAAAGCATCGGCAAAAAAAAAAAAAAAAAAAAAAAAAAGCGCTTACGGATCTCAGTATTTCCCTCTCCGTTTGAAGTTAGCAAGCGGACGACTGCAGCAACCGGTCGACGACAAGGAAACTAAAAAAGGTGATGGCGCAGAGAAACTTCCACATGCTGGAAACTTTCACGTGTTAATCAATAATAATAATAATAATAATAATAATAATAATAATAATAATAATAATAATAATAATAATAATAATAATAATAATAGAGCATGCTGAAAGATATACTTTCCATGAATATAGCATGGCATTCATCCGCGCCGATAACAGCGCTCACCTGTACACTGATTTCACCGAATGTAGCGGACATCTGATGCACGAGACGCGTTTGCAACCTTTCTTCCATCTAACTCCGGAATGTGAATGCTCATCCCCCTTAATTGCTCGCTCACTCTCAAGCTCGATCCCCGCTGCACTCAGTAAGGCTCGATCCCAGAAGCAGCTTGCGCAACTGCGATCGGAGGAACAGAAAATCCGAAACCAAGCAGTACGATATCCGGAACGCGCGGGGTGTTGAGCGAAAAGCCGACCAAGCTGCACCGCAGATCCGTGTATGCAGCCTCGTCTGCCTTTTCGCACTGCCTCACCGGCAAGACCGAGAGAGGCTCCCCGCACAGCCCGGCACAAAGGGATTGTCGCCGCACCTGGGACATCATCTTCGATGCACTTGCGGAACTCGTCGTCATCCTCCTCGAAGTCCAGCCCGAGGCCGACGTCCTCGTCCGACTCGGCGCCACGCTCCTTCATGGCCCACACTGCGCCGCGCACGTCAGAGCAGCACACCTGGACGCTTCGGCGGCAGCGCGCGTCTGCTGCTCGGCGGCGCTCCCGTTGCGCCGCTGCTGCCCCCTCCGGAGGAGAGGAGGTCTCAGGTCCCCGCGACGACGCCGCCGCGGACCTGCGGCGACCGCCGTATTCGGCCGCGATGTGGGTCAAGCGAAATCTCCGCCTCTGACCCTGGACGGACGGCGCTGACGAAACGTGACTGCACTGGCAAGCCGGGGGACGACAGTGCGCGACCGCCATCGGACGCCCGCATCTGGCCCAGCGATAAGCGGTCACGCAACCACAAAAACGGGGGGAAAATGCAAAACGAGCGCCCCACACGGGGCGGCCTTGACAATGGCGCAGGGGTCCCTCGGCGCGACCCACTGCCAGAGGCCGGGCGAGAAAGCGCTCTCGGGGAGCATCGCAACAGGGGATGCCGCGGAAGAGTGGAGCCAGCCATCGCGCTTGCAAGCAACGGGAGTGGTTGCGGAGGGACCAGCTTCCCGGCGTAGACGGGAAGCTGACGGGAAGTCAGACGGGTCCCGGCCGAACCTTGCTAGCATGCAGTGATCCCCTCAGCGGAAACGCGCTGTGCCAACGCTTCGGATGGCCTTTTCACCAGATTCCAGGCATCTTGCAGCGGTGCTGCTGCTGACTGAAGAATCGGATGAACTGCGACTTACGTAGGTGAAAGCATGCAGTCATCTCAATGAAGCGCACCGACAGCGGTAGCCCTTATTCCGCGGTGAGTAGAGCAGCACCACGAATAATGCAAGGGTTTCGACAACAAAGTTCGCAGAGGTAGAACCGGACCGAACTCGATCGTCGCTGGAGTTAAACCCATAGGGATTGCAAGGAACTTGTCGATGGAGGGAGGTCGGGAGGGAGTGAAAAGCAGTCAGTAAGACGATGCTGTACAGCGATTACTTGGAAGAAAGCTTTTCCTAAATAAATTTCCGAGATCATTGCAGAATCTGCACTGGAGAAATGCGCAAGCCTGAGCGTTGTTGTGTTGTCAACGAGATGTGTCAGTGAGACTCCGCGAGTGACAGATACTGCACCTTTCATTTCCTGTAAACCAATTATAGAACGTCGGTGAACTTTGATGATAATTCAAAGGAACGACAAGGGGTATTCCACTGAGAAACGTGGAATTTACTGAGACACGTGACCGGAAGATGAGAATGAAACCGGAAGTTGGCTGGCGGCCATCTTGGCTCCCAATTATACACTTAATTGACTCTAGTTAATTACCTAATGAACCCACATCAACTATTTTATCACTTGCACAACTTTTCTTGATGCTCTATCGGATGGTACCATTCTTTTTCCGATATACCAACTTCCACATCTTTTACAGCTCCGACAAGGTCACGCCCATACAAAACCCGCCTACATAGCCATACAGTGCTTACGCATTAAAATATTTTTTATTTCTAAGTTGAAACAAATGGAGACGCTTTACGTATATGCTGGAAACTAGAGGCATACGCAGGTAGTTTCTGAACATTCCACACATGAGGAGGCATGCTGCATTATATCGGCGCTGCAGCCGCCGCTGTTAACCCGACTTCCCCGACGATTCAGAATGACTTGTGACTATTAATTTTACAAAAATAGTGTTACGCGTGCTAGTTTTAAGCCCCAAGGCTGCCAATTCCCGCTCTCCCTTGTGCGCTGATAACGATGCTAGTACCTAGGTTTTCTCAAAAATTGCCTTACATTCCCCTTTTTCTTTCTTTCCGGGAAATATAAGGCGATTTTTTTAGAAAACTGAGGTACTGTACCGGCATCGTGATCAGCGCACAAGGGAGATTATGGAAGCTTTTTTCATCAACAAAAAAGTAAGCACGTGCATCAGTCAGCCCTCCACTGCGTTGCACGATTCTGAGATCAGGTTCCTAGACAATTGATGTGCCTTGTCATGCAGATAGCCTCCTATACAGTGTAATCTTACGTTGATTATCTCTTACGTTTACTGGACATGCACAGCGTTTCGAGGCATTTTATATATATGTCTTCCTTCGGAATAAATTTTAGTTGCGAGACAGCGCTTGTGTTGTGTACTTCCTCGTCCGTTGTCTCTGTTTGCGCTGTATATTTTCTTAAGATGAACATAACTCAACTAGCCCAACTTGCCATCCTATTCAGTCGTAAAAAACTACAGAACTTTGTCAAAAATACGACAAAATATCCTGTAGTTCTGTCGTAACCATCAGATTTTTCTGTAGTTCTGTAGTTTTTCTGTAGTATATTTCTGTTGTCTGTAGTTCTGTAGCACTTTTATGTTGTAACTACAGAAATTTCTGATGTTACTACAGAATGTTCTGTTGTCACAACAGGTTTCCCGTCAAAAACCGCACAGAAATTTTTTCGTAACATCAGAAAATTTTCTGTAGTTTTTTCCGACTGGGATATATACTGCAGCAAATCGCTTAAAGGGGTCGTGAAACGTTTTCCGGAAATTTTGCACGGCTTAGTTAAATGGAATCCTTGTCCTGCATCATATAATATACCTCGATTCGTTTCATCGCCCGCGTTGATTTAATAGCGACAAAAACAGAATTTCGGTTTCCTAGCGCGCGTCCTCCTCAACTCAACACATACGTCATAGCGCTAAGCCAATGAGAAGCTCCCGTTGCCGGAGCCTGCTGAGCCAAAGTTGACCAAGCTCGGTGTATTTTAGAGGTTCTAATTGTGCCCTACTCTACGCTCACACAGGGTTTTTTAATATGGCCGACGCCTAGGTTCCTTCCTGGGTTCCAGCGTCGCTGTGCTGCTATAGTGAACTAGAATATAGTCGCTACTGTTAAAACATGGTTACATCGTGGGCTTTGAGCCTTACGCCGACTCAACTTTTCGGGTGCCAGGTCGGCGAAGATGGACCCTGCGAGCGACCGGTACAGTAACACTTGTGTCGAGAGGCCGCGGTAACCGCGGCACAACTCCGGCTTGCAGAAGCCCCGACCGTCAGCCTCCCGATCCCAGCCGTTTCAGAACTACGCATTGGTATGTATGTCCGAGTTTTGCAGCCTAGCCTACGTTTGACCGTTGCGAGAGTGCGCAATCGCTAACCGAAGCGCGTCACGTGGGAGGGCGCTGCGGTCGCCGACGGGAGGAGACGTGCTTCTCATCGGCCCCTGCTATTATGCCAATTAACGCAGTGTTAATTTACAGTTACCGCGATATATTTGGTACCAAAGTGTGCGCGAAGGTGCGGGGCATCGACCGGTACCAGTTTTGACCAAGCGGTACGTGATTCTCCCGATTTACGAGGACTTTTCTCTGGTGCGGTGCGGACTTTTCTCTAAGCCTAACGTCGGCCTACCACGAGTACGGCCACCGGTGGCGACGGGCCCGGCCGCTAGGCCTAACCCGGCGACGAGTACGACCAAGATGGCGTCCGAAATGGAAGTGGCCACGTCGATGGAAGACAACATGACGTCAGCACCGAGCATCGGCAGTCTCGGCGGGCGTACGTGCATTGAAGTTCAAGGAGAGGACATTACACCGGAAGAAGTCGAAGGCTGGTCGGCCTCCGGCAAGCGCGTCAAGCAGATCATGGCCGGCAAGGAAAACGGTGAGTCCGCCGCCATTACTCGCCAGTCTAGACCCAAGACTAGGGCCAGCTTTGCTAAGAGAGTTGCAGCCTCGGTAACGAAAGCGGCGAGGATGCCGATGGACATGCCGAAGGAAGACACTAAGATAGTCATGAGACCACGGGGAGGTCTCAACGTAGCGAGAACTGAGGTTTCAATAATTATGTCGGCCGTCATGACGGCGGCTCGAGTAACGAAGGAAGAAGCCAAAGCAGACACCATCTGCACGAACGCGCAACAAAACATCATCGTGGTCAGCACCCCGGACGAGAGGCGAGCCACGCTGTACTCTAAGGTCAAAACCCTTAACGTAGGAGACAGGACATACGAAGTCAGCGCCTACCGAACGGCGCCGGACGGCACGGTCAAGGGAGTCATCCGAGGCATAGCCGTAGCCGACACCCCGGAGGAGATAGCCGAAAACATCGTGAACCCGTGCAACCCCCTAGCGGTGGAGGCGCACAGAATCGGCAATACAACCACGGTGATAGTACTCTTCGCAGGAGAGAAAGTACCGAACTACGTCAAGTATGGCTCGATATTAGTCAGGTGCGGGCTTTACCGCAAGCACTTTGACGTGTGCAGGCAATGCGGCAAGATCGGCCATAGAAGAGACGTATGCCCGAATCCCAACACCAGAGTATGCTTCGGCTGCGGAATCGCGAACCCCAGCGAGGATCACAAACGCGAATGCAAGCCCAAGTGCAGGCTCTGCGGGGGACAGCATCCAACGGGCGAGAGGGAATGCAAGAACAAGTACAAGATGCCGTATGTGCTCAAAAAACGGCAATGGGAACGCAAGATGGAAGCCAGGCAGCAACAACTGGATCCGAAAAGCTTTCCGCCGCTGCGAGAGCCGTCTGCCGAGAGACCCCGCGGAGATTCGAGGCAGCGCGACAGCAGCTGCAAGAGGGACAACAGCAAGGGAAGCAGGAGCGCCAGCCGCCACAGACCGTCGCAATCGGGGGAAAGAGTCGCCTGGGCCGAAACAGTCAAGGCAAACATGGCAGAGAAGAGACAACCACCGGCGCAAAACGCCACGAAGAAGTTCCAAGAAGAGAACGGGGTGGTAATAAAAGCCCTAAGAGACGAGAACGAGAAGCTAAAGCAGAGAATCGCCGAACAGGACGCAACCATCAAGGAAATCAACGCGAAGCTAACGACATTAATTGCGATGCAGCAAAAGCAGCAGCTGCTGCCGAAGCCCGCACAAGAGAGGAAACAAGAAGAGATAACCGAGGACGAACCACAGGTCGAGGTGGACCCGAGAGCCACGAAAGCGGCGGGACCGGCTCCCAAGAGGAGAGCCATAGAGGGCGCCAAGGAACGAAAGACAATGGAAAGAATCGAAAAACAGGACGACAGACTCGACCGTCTTGAGACGATCAGCAAGGTAACCAACGAAAGCCTTACTGCGCTCACGCAAACGGTTCAGCAGATGACAACGAACATACAGAGCACAATCCAGAACATGATGGCGCAAACGCAAGCACAGATGCAGACGCAGATACAGGCACAAATACAAGGTATGGAAGCACAGATCATCGCCAAACTGCAGCAATCATGGACGGGACAGCACGTACAGCAACATCCACACCACCAGTGAGAGACCTCTTGGTCTGGCACTGGAACTGCAACGGCTTTACCGGCAAGAGAGCGGTGCTGCAGCAACACTTGCAGCAACTAACGAGGAAACCAGACGTCATAATGATTCAAGAAACACACAGCGAAGAGACGCCGAGACTGCCGGGCTACCGATCGCACGACAGCCCGCCGAGCAAAAGGGACACGTCCAAGGGCAAGGGCAGAGGGGTCTGCACCTTCGTAAGGAAAGGGATCACCTTCGTGGAACACGAAATGATCGGCAGAAGCGCCATCGAACACTGCACGGTGGAAGTAATCACGGGCAAGAAGAGGAAGGAGAGCACTTTCCTGGTGAACGTCTACAGCAATCCGTCCCACGGACAACAGAAATTCAAGGCACTGCTCCACAAGGCAACTTCAGTCGCGGGGAGCAATACGCTCGTAGTGTGCGGAGACTTTAACGCTCCGAGCCAAGACTGGGGCTACCACAGAACGACGGTCAAGGGGAGAGAGCTGATGCAAGACGCTACCGACGTCGGACTGAACCTAATCACGGATCCGGCCTTTCCCACCAGGATCGGCACATCTGTTACGAGAGACACAACTCCGGACCTTACCTTCGTCAAAACTGACGGAGGATCAAGAGAAGCGAAATGGAGAAACACGGGCCAAGAGCTGGGCAGCGATCACTACATCGTGGAGGTCGTCGTACCGCTCGAAGGCCAAGGCAACACCGGCATAAGGAAGCATCGCATTACGGACTGGGACGCCTTTCGAAAGGCGCTATCCGCGGTGCAAGTGGACATTACGGACATAGAGCAATGGGCGGCCAACGTCGTTGAGACGACGGAAGGAGCCACCAAAGAGCTAGAGACGGACGAACGGATAGACAAGATGGACAGTCGGCTGGCCCACCTGATAGAAGCCAAGCATTCCATAAAGGCGAGGTGGCAGAAGCGACGAACCAACCGAAGTCTAAGGAAGAAGATCGCCGAGCTCAACAGGCAGATCGAGGTCCACTGCAGGGTGCTATGCACCCAACAGTGGAACGAGGCCTGCAACGAAGCCGACGGACAGATGCACAAGGGCAAGACGTGGAACATGCTGCGGCACCTCCTCGACGAAACCAAGACCAAGGGCCACCAACACAACAACCTGGCCAGGATCCTACACAAAGCAATCTGCGAACACGGGGAAGACGAGGTCAAGCGGCGCTTGGACGCCAAGTACCTGCCGACCACCCCCACGGAAAGACACCCGGATTACCAAGGCAAAGAGAACGAGACGCTAGATCGCGACATCCAGACCTGGGAAGTCAGAGTTGCCCTGCAGGATCTCAATGGAAGATCTGCCGCGGGTCCCGATCGAGTGACCAACAAAGCGCTCAAGAACCTCAACGAAGCGGCCATCGAAACGCTCACGAACTTCTACAACAAGTGCTGGCAAGAAGGAAGGCTACCCAAGCAATGGAAAGCAGCCAAGACGATCCTCATCCCCAAGCCTGGCAGGCCGCCCAGCATAGAGAACCTCAGGCCGATCTCGCTCACTTCGTGCGTGGGAAAGGTCCTCGAGCACGTTCTCATGAACAGGTGGCAGCGTTACCTGGAAGAATCGGAGTTTTACCCAAATTCCATCATCGGGTTTCGGAACAAACTCGGGACGCAAGACGCCATGATCTTACTGAAGAACGAGATCATCGACGATACGACGGGCACCAAGGACAACAGAGCCGTACTCGGGCTGGACCTGCAGAGCGCCTTTGATAAAGTGAGGCACTCGGCTATCCTGGCCCAAGTATCCAGGCTAAACATGGGCAGGAGGACATACCAGTACATCAAAGACTTCCTTACGGAACGGACCACCAAAATCTGTGCGGGAGACCTGCAGCTCGAAGAGAAGAAGCTGGGCAGCGTCGGAACTCCGCAGGGGTCGGTAATCTCCCCGCTACTCTTCAACCTCGTGATGATCGGGGTGGCCACCCGGCTAGAAAGAGTAGCGGGAGTCCGGCACACCATCTACGCCGACGACGTTACGCTATGGGTACCGGGAGGAAGCGACGGACACATCGAGACAACGCTGCAAGAAGCGGTCAACGCTATCGAGGAGCAGCTGGACGGGTCTGGACTCGTTTGCTCTCCGGCAAAGTCAGAACTGCTGGTGATTCCCCCGAAAGGATCGGGCCGGAAAAGAAAGAATATGGAAGTCAAGTACGAGCGTCCCAAGATCACGGTCAAGACGGCGGGAGGACAAGTAATACCGGAGGTCGAGAAGATTCGAGTACTCGGGCTGCTCATCCAGCGAAACCGAGCCAACGGTGAAACGGTCAACAAGTTCGCGGGCAAAGCGGCTGCGGCAATGAGACTCATCAAGAGGGTGTCCAACAGAAAAGCGGGGCTGAAGGAGGAGAGCCTGACTAATCTCGTTCAATCCTTCGCAGTTAGCCACATAACGTACGTGGCCGCCTTCCACAACTGGAGGCCGAGTGAACGTAACAAGATAGACGCCACCATACGCAAGGCGTATAAGGCGGCACTCGGTCTCCTCGGGGGCACGAGCACCGAAAAATTCATGGCGCTGGGAGTCCACAACACGCTGGACGAAATAGCCGAAGCACAGAGAACGGCGCAACTCGAGCGTCTCTCTGAAACGAGAACCGGAAGACAGATACTGCGGGACCTTGGCCTCGAACCGAGGGAAGGCAAGCAGCAGAAAGACGTACCTATACCAGATAGCATCAACAGAAAGCTCAGGGTCTTCCCGATCCCGAAGAACGTGAACCCCGAGCACAACAGGGAGCGGAGGTTGGCGAGGGCCAGGGCTCTCGTAGACCTCCACGCCAGAGAAGAAGGCGCCGCCTACGTGGACGCGGCGGAGTATCGAGGGAACACCAACGCATACGCGGCGGTGGTTGTCGGGGCATCGACGGGTGCAACGAAGACCGCGGTGAGCGTCCGGACTCGAGAAGCGCACCGGGCGGAGGAGGTGGCCATCGCCTTGGCCGTTTCCGACCCCGGATGCACTACAGTGTTGTGTGACTCTAGAACGGCAGTGAAGAACTACGCCAAGGGTAGGGTATGTAGTGAGGCCGCGCGCATACTGCGCAAGGCCGAAGACGTCGGACGCAAAAGTCCTGTGGTGATCAAGTGGTTTCCGGCCCACATGGGCAGTGACGTGTCGGAACGCGGAAACGTGAACCACAACGAGACGGCCAACTCGGCCGCGCGAGGACTAACCAACCGCGCGGCTGCAAACACGGCCGACTCGGAGTCTTGGTCGCGGCGCAGTGCCAAGGACAAGATGACCACCTTCAACGAAATAGTGAAATGGTACAGACTGAACAGACAGACTATGCCGCCACCTCACCCGGGGCTTACCCGGAAGGAGGCAGTGTTATACAGACAGTTACAGACGGGGTCCCTGCTCACCCCGGTGCTAGCTAAGCACATGTGTCCGAGTGTGCACGCGAGCGACATGTGTAGACTGTGCGCGAAGGAGAGAGCCACCGCGGCTCACATCCTTTGGGACTGTAGAGTAAATCCGCGCGAAGCCAGCGAGAAGACGACGATTCCGCCGCAGCTAGAGGCTGCAACGAGGAGCTGTGATCAAGAGACACAACTCAAGGCCGTCCAGCAGGTCTCGGCAGCTCTAGAGAGGCAGCGACCGAGCGAAACCGAGGAGAGGGGGGGCAGCACCCCCAAGAAGGGGGCGGCGGCCCTCTCGAACCCGCGGAAGTAGCGAGGGACGTAACAAGACCTCAAGGAGCACAACGCACGAGACTGACGTAGTGGCCGCGTCACGGTAAAAGCTTGTCCTCCCTGCTTGGAGGGAGCCTAACCGATTCTGCAGGCATTTTAAATAAAAGTTGTTCTCTCTCTCTCTCTCTCTTTCGAACAGGTGCAGCTGCGGGCGGTGCGTGCCGATGCCGACTGCTCTTGAGAGCATCTGGCGAGATCCCGGCGGCGACTACGTAGTTGAAGCAGCCGTCTGGGTGTTACAGATCATCCGCATTTACTCCAAATGCTTCTTGATCATGGACTGCTAGTCGAGAACACAAGGTAAGAACCTTGAGCGAAAGGCGACATAACTTGAACAAGCGGCACCTGTTTTTCATTTTCTCGAGCAAGAAATGCTGTAATGAAATCTATTGCGGAAGGCAGTGTTAATAAAATAAAGCTTCCCCTTTAACGTTACTTACCTGCGATCATCTACACTGTCTACAGCGTTGATATTGCGCCACGTTAGCGCGAACACATCGCTGGTTTTCATATTTTTCTTGTTTTCGTAGAAGCGCATGAGCATGACGTTTCACCATGCAAATTACTGGTTTGCTTAATTCCATGCACGAGTAAATGAGAAAACACGCATCATCTGATAGTGTGAACTTGCTAAATGGAAAGGGCATGCACATTGATGTGAAGTAACGAGGGGGGGGGGGGGGGTGACGCTGTCCGGACAAATTTGCTTGTTTTATTAGCCAGTTATGACCTTCAGCAAGTGCAGCACTTCAAAACATAAATACATAAGGAATGCCACAAGAAATGCAGTAAATAAGTACAAAAGCAATCTCATTTCGGAGGACTCTGTAGCCCTGTATACATGGACTCGACAGCACCGGGTCGGGTAAGCGTCGAGTAAGCGAGGTCACCATTACTCGACCCGATTGGTGTCTACATGAACCCGCTTTCTAGCGAGTAAGTATCGCAGCGGCGCGTAGCGTCGAGATTTGAAGTTATTGTGAAAGTTTCTTACTCGTATTTGATTCCGTTGCCTTTTAATATCGAGAGCTTCGATTATTATTTTTTATCGTTGATGAGGGCTAAAAAGCATTCAAGTTCGCTGACGCTCCTCGCCGTTCCGGTTGCTTTTTAATCCCAGAGTTCGCCATAACTCGACGCCCTCACTCGACAGCGTCTACATGCTTTTAGACAAGCGGGTCAAGCGAGTTAACCTACCCCCTGCAAGCGAGTTAACGCGACCCGCTCCGCAGCTATTTTACTCGACCCGACTGCGTATACATGAACCCGACAACTGGTTTTTTACTCGACAGGCTTACTCGACCCGACTCTGTCGAGTCCATGTATACAGGGCTTGTGCTAAGTGAAATTGCATGCAGTGAAGTAGCCTGTCTCCTGCGGAAGCCGTGGGAAAATGCACTAAAAAACGACACAGAAAAGAAAAACACACAGAGCAGGACTGGCTTCTGCAGACGATCACTAACTAGCCCGACAACTCTTGTTATAGCCTGTCCCCACTTGCTGCCAGAACAATCACCATACCAGCACTCAAAGTTTTATTTGCTAGTTTTTTTTTTACCCACTTGCATTAGGTGAGTGTTGTATAGTGTGCAAATATAATTAAAAAAATTGACTTCACTGATACCATCATCAACACCTGCACACAGTAAACCTCTCCAAAATGCTTTGACACTGACATTTTACATGTGCTGAAATGTAACAACCAAAAAAAAAAAAAAAAAGAAAGAAAGACGTTCTCCCAAAGGCCAGTACACCGAAACTTCCACAGTTTGAGTAAGTGTTGGAAATTTTACAGTTAGCAAATGAAGTTATAGAGTAGTTTTGCGGCACTTGCAGAAAGTTTGGCACGTGCCGTGTTGTGGGAAAACAACGGAGAGCTGTTGACAGAAGTGCACTTGTAGTTTATGGCTCCTTCGAATAGAATGACTCCATGCACAGAGCTGCTTAATGCATAAGTCGCATACTTAACATCTTCGTGCTATGCGGATGATATCAGCGTGGACATTGACATCGGCCACAACACTAGTATAGAGGGTGTAAGACGACTACCAGGTTTTTTCAGTCAAAAGCTGCATTGCCTTCAGGCATTATTTTGCTGCAGTAGCAAATTGTGATTGCACTGGAGTTCTAATATTGGGTGGGTCTCATTCTCTCTCAATCACCTGCAGCAGAATTCAAAGTTTGCCACACTTCCAGGGAGAATAAATTGACAGTGAAAGTTACACTGTACAGCTTCTGTTAGATGGGAATTAATTGTACAGATGCATGAATAACTTTCAAATTTGTAAAAGACCTAAATCATATTTTCATTTTGCTATGCTGAAAAGTGAATATTGCTTTTTCTCTTGTCAACAGGAGGCACCACTACATCTGCTACAGCCAGCTTGCGCACTGGCTTTGGGGATGCCTCGGCAGACATCACAGTAAAGTCCTCCCTATTTGTAATGCAAGCCAAATAAGGGAAAGGTTTCCATCTGACAGTTACACTGGTTTCCAGTTTGTGCAAGGTTTGTAGAGTCATCACCTTATTCATTCTGAAACAAGCCGGAAAATATGAGAAGAGAGAATTGCAGGACAGCTGGACTAATAACTGGAATTTTACTAAAGGATAGAGGCAAAAGAAGACTTGCACAGAGATGCACATGTAAAAAAGGCCCCAAAAGACTGTTGACCGATTTCTTAGCCACACACACGTCCTTAGCCTTTGCAGTATAGTGTGCCTTTGGACTTGGATCTGTGGCTTCCCTTTTGTAACGAGTGGTTCTTGACCATAAGGAATTTGCTTTTTTTTAGATTTTGATTTTTTAGACCCTTTCTGCTTTCCACGCTTTCACTGCTTTGGGGGTTTTTCGTGCACGTGCATTTCTGTGCGAATCTTCTTTTGCCTCTTTCCTTCAGTAACATTTCAGTTGTTAGTCAAACTTTGTCTTGTGCTCCTCTCACGTGTTTCGTCTTCTGGCTGGTTTTAAGATGAATCAGTACCAACTCATCCAGTTGTTAGTCTTGTTGATATCACTAGCCTGACTGCACCCACTGCTGGGCAAATGCTTCTCCCATATCCATCCGAATAACCCGATCCTGTGCCAGGTGCATGATTCTCGCAAACTTCCTAATTTCATCTGCTTGCCCGAGTTTCTGCCGCCCCCTGCTAAACTTGCCTTCCCTTGGAATCTAAAAGACATATATAGACTCACTTAGAATGAATTTTGTGTGCTCACTCCCCACCTATACCTTTGATGGGTGGAATTTTTTTTAGCACTGACCGCAAATGCATCATAATTGTGCAGTTGTGTATATACTACCTGCTTGTATAGATGTCTCTCCCATATCTATCCAAATAACCCGATCCTCTGTCAGCTGCATCCATCTGATCCCCGCAAACTTTTTATCTGCCTGCCTGAGTTTCTGCTGCCCCCTGCTATACTTGCCTTCCCTTGGAATCTACAAGACATATATAGGCTCACTTAGAATGAATTTTGTGTACTCAATCTCTAACTATACCTTTGTCGGATGCATTTTTTTTTATTTAGCACTGACCTCAACACATCATGATTGTGAAGCTGTATATACACATTTGTATATTTAAGAGAGAGGAAGACAGCAAAGAAGCGTGAATAAAAGATGTCTTGCTCTAGGTCAACTTCCTTCTAGCCTAAAAATTTTGTATGCACTGATGAACCTGCGGCTAACCAATAAATTATTTTGAAAGCAACATGTCTCTAACACTCATTTGGTAACATTAGATAATGCCCAAATGTATTACAAAGTGGTGGTCCTTGTGGCACTGACAAACCTAGATTTTCTAGTTGCCGCGTTCACCTTTACACGGCCTCGAAAAATAGTGGCTCATGGGGAATAGAAAAATCAAACCGTTTTCTGCAAAAGCTGCTTTGAAAGGTGGCCACTATTTTCAGCATTTTGCAGTCTCATTCAGAAGCAAGCCAGCATAATCTGCAATCTGTAGACATGCATACAATAATATGTGCCTTATACTTTGAAATGTACCAGACTTTAACCAGTCATAAAACAGCGTGCTGAAAAGGTATGTATAGTAAAGCCTCCTTCGTTGATGATACCCGTAGTTTGCATGAAAACATCTGCACTAGAACCTGCATGACGTTGAGTTAATTGGCCTGCTGGTTGAATATGCCACCAAAATGCTGGTAATACAATGAACTTTGTCGGTGCTGGGGTCAAGTCTAGAAATATAAAGTTGGGATGATTTAATTGTGAAACCTTGCTGCTGAATTCACTGCAGGCTAGAATGTAACAGGATTAAAGGGCAGCTGTAGACGTAAGGGCAGTCCACATTGTCACGGCATCTTATGCGTCCTAGTACAGATATCTGCATACCGTGCATGTTTTGCTAGTAAACAATGTATCCACAGATTTGCGAAGCTCCAAGAATGCTACACTGATGCTGTCTGAGTAGCTGCTTGTGTCGCTGAATATTGTGAAAGCCTTTTGATGGAACGAAAACTGCTTGGTGAATACTTATGCAGAGTGAGGTTGGTCAGGAGCACAGGTGATATGTACACCCTCGCAATTTAACCATACAAGCACAGACTGTATGATACTCATACAAATTGAAAAATATAAGGGAAGGAATTGAACTGAAGACTTCGCGGTTCGACAGTCCAAACTTCTACTACATGTGCTTTGGGCTGTGTGTGCTAGCCCGCCTGCAATCTGATTGCCCGAGCCAGGAAAATGGTACACACCCATATGAGCACTCCCAGTACTCTTTAACATGTACATAGAAGTGCAGGTGCTTGGGATAAACCTTGGCTGCCGCAATGCACCTCAAACAATGGCATGTTAGCCAGAATAGCAGGTTGGGCTTGTTGGTTTTCCATCCTGAGGTAACAGCGCAAAATGTGGACGGGAGCACAAGACGAGAAGACGATGAGACATTGTGTCGTCTTCTCGTCTTGTGCTCCCATCCACGTTTTGTGCTGTTACTTCAGACTGTCACGTGCCTGCCCAATATCTACATAATTGTCACACGAACCACTGAACAGCAGCTGAACAGCAGTTTTTCACGTACACTCCGCTGCCATTAATTACAAATGCTATCACGCTACGACTTCCCATACCACCCCACCCAACCTCTGTGTGTAATGACTCAACCTTTGGTGCGTTTGCATGTTCTTGGGATACTGGAGAAATCCAAGATATCAATTAGTAGATTCAAGCAACTTAATCTGACATACATCTGGTGAGAATATTACAACTCTATCCATGTATACACAGATCTGTATCACCGAAAGCGTCGCCTACAATTGTGGTGATGCCGCTCAGAACATTACTCATCTTTTTTTTAAGGGCATAATTCTCCACAAACCGCTGCTGAGCTTGTGGCCCCTTGGTAAGAGGCTTTCCACATCTGTGGGAAACCACTTTAGAAGTGGTGTGAATTCACAGTTTCAAAGCCTGCATTACAAATTTTTGGAAGTTTTCAACACCACACCCTTACCAGCCTTTGGCACTACACATCACTGAGTTCCTTATATCTACTTGTCCTCAAGGCCACAAGGTAGTGCTTTAGTGGATCCATACCCACTTGCCAATTATATGCCATTATGCATGCTTTCTCCATAGACCATCTAAATGTGATTTCACACACAAATATTTATACTTAATTGGACAGGCGGACTGCCCAGAATGTTCCACATGTGACATTACGGAGACCCTGGAGCGTGTACTAGTGGTGTGTCCCAGTATATGCGTGCAAAACAATAGCTCGAGTTACTTCTTTGAAGTGTTTTGGCAACAGGCAGTGCAGGCTTTCTGCTGCTTCTTGCATGACACAGGACTTGACTCGTGACTGTGGTGCAAGTTACTATTCCTGTATATATTTTAATCAAGTCATGACCCTCTTTGTTCTTCTCTTTCTGTAGCAGGTCAGATATTAAACTTTTAAGCCAATCTATCCGCCTTTCCAATCAATAACACTTGCGTGAATGCATTTCTCCTGGATGGTTGATCTGGTAATCACACCATCGTAATGCAAGGACATGGGGCGTATGAGCTTTTGAGGTGAACAATTTTTACCCTAGAAATGTCTTTTAAATGATGTGAAGGATTCTGTATATATTTTAATCAAGTCACGACCCTGTTTGTTCTTCTCTTTCTGTAGCAGGTCAGATATTAAACTTTTAAGCCAATCTATCCGCCTTTCCAATCAATAACACTTGCGTGAATGCATTTCTCCTGGATGGTTGATCTGGTAATCACACCATCGTAATGCAAGGACACGGGGCGTATGAGCTTTTGAGGCGAACAATTTTTACCCTAGAAATGTCTTTTAAATGATGTGAAGGATTCTGAGCTCTGCTCAACATGATCCTCCTCTTTGGAGTCTTCATCAGGTTCTATGGGACTAGATGAGTGCTGTGGAAAGAACGTGATCGAAGTGGAACCAAGGGGCCTGTTCTGGGTGGTACGATATGCTGGTAGGGGCACCTGTTGTGCTGGCCTCACGGTATCGCTCAAAATAAAAAAAAAAAATCCAAAATGCGCATATTACTGCTATGAGGGCAATCTGGCAGGAAACAATCAAATAGAACTGGTGGCTTCTGCGAGTCGAGTAGTTCTCAAATAAGCATATCTGTAAGGCTACAAATCGCAACTACGTTTACTGCCTTTATCACGCGACCTACACTTTTTTTTGCCAATGCACTGGGCCAGCGGTTTTGCGTCGGTACGACGCATCGTTTGAGGTGAGCTTTCTTCGTTTCCGGTCCATGCCAAGGCTTCGAATGACGCCGAGGTTCATTTAGGACTTCCAGTAGAAAGTAGTACGAACACATGAACCCAATCGGTGTGCCAAAACTTGTGAAAGCGAACGTTACTTCCACTCGGAGAAGCCGTGCTGCAATCGATCGCGACGTACACGGTTGGCATAGCGAGCACTCAAACACGCACAACACGCCTAAACCCAGAACCTAACGGTGACAGGAAAAATAGGCGAAGTCTGAGCACTGTAGACGTTGTAGGAAGTATGCTTCCTCTTTTTTTTTTTTTTTTTTGAGAAAGGTTACGAGAGAGGCGTCGGGAAGGTGGGGGAGCAAAGCTGCGACAACGCGTAGGGTGAAAGGGCCACCCAAGTACATTGTAGCAACCTTTTTTTTTTTTTTTCGGTTTCCGGCTTTCCGTGTAGTGCCATAGTTCAGGTCATCCGGCCGAAATAAAGGAAGCGAAGCTCGACACGCTATTCTCAGTGATGCAGCACGGAGGCGAGCAACTAATATACGAGTACGCGCCGCGGCGCCCGCTCCTGAAACACTCCACCCACCACTCGGATTGAACACACTTGTCGATTTCTTTGACCTGGAACCGTATTTAGATCGTATCTTTAATGACGCCGAGAATAATAATAATTAAAAAAATTACAGCAGCGGCCGCACAACCAAGTTGTACCGGTGGTATATGAGACTGCTCAAGACGTTGTGCTCCATCACGAATGTTCACAAAAAGAAAAAGAAAATAACAACAACAAATTAGATTGGAACCATTGTCATTTGGAGTACCCGGCGGAGCGAGGTATGGCCGTCGTTACCGAAAATCTGAACTTGAGCGTCACCTCTCGCTCTGTTCCAGAGCGCAGCGAGAAGCAGACACCACCCGTAAAGTGAGCTTTACCACCCGTCCTGCTCCGCCGCCGCCGCCGACCGCGCGTCACGTGACAGTATTGTTGAAGAAATGCGTTTGCGTGAGCGAATAATTGATATAATGTATTTTTATTTGCTAACTTTAACAGCAACCTACTATTGTATGGGAAATAATGATTATATCTGCGTTTCCAAAAGGCTAAACATGACGTAGGCGAGTACTTCTAATTCCGGCCTACAGGGTCGCATGGTCGCTTCAGGAACGCAAAAATGCTTTGATTTCAGAATGGTATTATTAAATGCAGAAGCAATATTTCGACGAGATATTTTGGAATAGGCATACCTAATGTTTACTGAAGCAAGGAAAATTGCAACTGGGCTGCTACATTTTCGTTTCACGACCCCTTTAACACAGCATCGCGCTTTTGGTTATTCGTTCGATCATTTGTGCCAGCGCTGTGTTTATCCCCTTCACTCTGTGGCGCAACGTGCGGCTCATTTAAAGCGTCACCAATAAACCTACGCCCCAATCCTTCACATAATTACCACTACATTGGGCACGCGAAGCCTCTCTCGCATCGCCTTTCGACTGCTGTGCTTGGTCGCAAACTTCTCCGAAAAGCGCGGCTGCATCAATGACGACGTGCAAAGGTCGAATGAATGAGTTTTCAGAGAAAGGATGGGCTCTAAGAAAAAAGGCCAAGAGGAAAAAGATAGCGCACTCCTTTTTGTGGGCAACAAACGTTTCGCGCCGCCGGCTCGCTGGAAGCGTGTACGGCCTCCCGTTGCCCAGATCAAGCTTCAGATTAAACGTCCCCCGATTCCACAATCACGCGGTGGTCGTCCTCCTTGGCTCTCCCAGTGCGGCGAACAATATGAGAGGCCGTTCGGTGGGCGACAGCGTTCCCGCGTTACCGCTGCGTGTTCGCGGCTTATGACCCATATTCTGTGCGTGCGCCAGCAGGACGGACCAGCAGCCGGAGGCAAGGGGGCCCGGACGCCTGCATCCCCGTCGGGCAAACCGCGCGGCGGGTCGCGGCAACAAAGCTTTTCGTTTCGTCGAGCTCTTTCTCACTTCTTCGTGAAGCAGGATCGAAAGTAAACCCAGCAGGGAAAGCGGCTATAGACCTCGCTTTGCAGTCTGGAAATGAAACAGTGAGGCCAGCTGAATGATTTCCGACGCAGTCGAGACCCCGCGCTGAACGCGATGGAGCACTAGCATCTTCATTACAAACTGACGCTCCATTAAAGAACGACAAGGACAAAAACGCAGGCGGCGACCTAGCTCTCTTACAACACTGACATGAGGGGGTGGAATAATCCAATTGGGTGGACAAAATAAGGCCTGTAACACTGTTGCTTTCTTGTCATTTTTCCCCTTATTTGTTACATGCCGTTTCGGACACGATCCAACTATCGCTTAATTCCGAACATTGTATACACAATGAAATCACAGGTTCGACGGTCGCTTCAGGTCGCAATGCTGCACACAGAATGGTGCCGATTATGAGTCAGGTAAAATAAACCATACGGGGGCGGCTCCCGCAGGCGGACAGAGAACTCCGAGAAAACACGATCATCGGATAATTCAACAATTCTGGCTCGCTTTCCTTGAACCCAAAGAGGTCGACGCACGCCTCGAAGAAGGTTACTGTCCCCTTGTTAATTAAATTTCCAAGACATTAATATTCACGCAGTCAAATAAGAGTGAATTCGAGCAGATGGGAGGGGGAAGAGAAAAAATAAAGGAAAGAGGAAGGGCAGTACAGCAAATTTCTTACCATCCTACTTGCTCCACAGTATGTCGCCTCGGCCCGAAATCGCCACAAAATTGTTCGGCAAACAGTTCATTTCGAGTCGAGAAAAAATTTTCTTTCTTTCTTTTCTTTTTTTTTTTAATTCCGCGGCCGAACCACTCTTATTTAATTCTGCCCTCAAAAGATGCGCGAATCTTTACAATGAGCGCAAGATCTTGAGACATTCAGGCAGTAAAGTGCCTTTGCCACTCTTTCGCTTTTTTTTTTTTTTTTTTTTGCCCTGTGCTTTGTAACCTAAGGCCCTACGTGTGGTTTTGGTTTAGGAACATTGAAAAAAAAATAAAAATACACGAGCAAAATGGCGCGATCCACGGCACTCTTTACACACATTGTGGACGGTGCTACAGTTTTAGATTGCTTCCAGGCAACACAGCCTCCTCGACGATTTGTTCGAAAAGATCATGTAGCACTTGTTTTTTTTTTTTTTTTTCTACTTTTTCACAGTAGCTTTTCCATACAATGTGCCGCTGCTATAAAAGAGCTAAATCCAAGACTATCGCAACATTTCGCACATCTACGCATTATGGAGAATGACATTCGCAGCTTATACCCACTACTATACCTTTATCGAGCACAATAATTCAGGACTGGTTGAACGCCTTTTCCTCTTTCCTATGTTCCTCATCTTTGTAGCATTATGAACCGTTAGAGGATTGAGAAGCTTGCGTTACCACGACTTCATGGTAGGTTGAAAAGAAAGAAGCACCGATAAATTTTGTCTCTCTAAGAAGGTTGTAAGGTACCGGGAACTCCGCACCTATTTAATAGGCTAGAGCCTCGTTCGTTATCGCAATTAACCAGACAAATTCGCTCCACCAAATAAGAATGGCCATGCACCACCATCCACCGAATGAGAAAGAGCTCTCAATCTGTCAATCCTCCCAGTGTCTGGCCAGGGTAAGTTTTCCCGTGTTGAGTCAAATTAAGCCGTAGGCTCCACTCATGGCGTTGTCCTTCTGTCAATTCCGTTAAGTTTTAGCTTTGGAAACATACTTCCTCCGGAGCCCGAATACTCCTGTTTCTTGGAAGCTGCCCTCCAAATCATTTTTTTTTCCGCCAAATTATTTGAGAAATTAGTGGGCAAGTGGTGTCACCTGGCGCATGAGCTCCTGCCCAAACTAGAAACGCCTTTTTAGCAGTACAATCTCCATTTCCTTACGAGCAAAACTTATTCCAGCGGCCGGCTATTCGACGGCTTGGGGCTTGGGCCAAGTTGCCGCAGGCTGGCGAATCACCGGCTTCGGGAGCCTTTTTATGCAGTTCAAAAAACATGGTTCGCATTGTAGATTTAGCAAATCCTTTCAGCGTGCAACTGCTCAGGCGGACAAAAAACAGCAAGCTTGTTTTTTTTTTTTTTTTTTTTTTTTTTTTTTTTTTTTTTTTTCTGCCTGATTAATTAAGAGCTCGATCGCAGCCGAATCGACTGAAATACAGCCAGACGTTCGTACCTGGGTCAGCAACAAGTTTCGAGAAGAATGCGAAAGTAAAGATTTCGCTCCTCACGAATTAGAGGCGCACTGAGTCCGGTTATCACCGTGCAAAGGACTGGGGTTTCCTAGCAAATGAAGATGTTACAAAAGAGCGAAAATATCTGCTACTAGCGAAAAACTGCGTGCTTGTACAACGATTTCATTTTGTTTCCCTTGTTGGTTACTTCAAGAATCGGTGTGGGTTTGCAAACAATTCTCGGGGTTAGGGAAGGAAGCAAACTGAGGCAGATAAAGGCAACGCCGTTTGAAAGACGAAAAATCAAAGAAGAGCCGCACTAGAAACTACACAAACGAGAACCGAAACGTCCGTTGGTCACCCGTACAGCGCGCCGCGCAGCGACTAAGAGATTCCGTCATGACTCGTCGAAAGGCACCGGGCCATAACCGCGCACAGCGCATCCTTCAGTGCGCATCAACAACCAGCGGACGGCGACAGTTTCGACCGGCCAACAGCCCTCCGTCGAGCGCGCGAGGTGATTAGCATTCGGGAGTAGTTCCGCGGCGGAAGCGAAAGCCGGAAGCCCACGGCGATGGGTGCTCCCACGACGCACCGTACGGCTTCTGCGCGACGCACGTGCGAGCTGCCGCTTCACGCATGTGTGCGCGGTCACAGGGCGAGCGCCCGCTAGCGCCGGTTGCATCACACGCGGCAGCAGCAGCCGGTTGGCGAGGCCCAGTGTTATGGCGCACAATCCGGAAGGGATAATCCTGTATCTCACCCTGAAGAATGTTTCCTACGGGCACGAAACCCGGTCACGGTACAATGGAACTTCCAATGGCTGTGTGGAATCCCATGCGGAGACCCGGCCTCACGTACTACAACGGGAACAACGCGCTGAACTAGGACCGATAAGAACGGAACCTCCAAACGCATGGACTTCACTGGTCGCATGCAGTGTGCAATGGCCGAGATGGCTGGGGCGCGACCCACCAGGAGGCAATCTTGAGGACACGGAGCAGCTGCTTCATATGTATATAGTTCCTGGCCACAAACACTGCGAATTGAGTTTTCGAACACAAAGCCAAACAAAGTGCGTGTAATATTTCAACTGGACGCATTCAGTGAACAGAATTCTGCAATCTGAATGGTTCAAATGCGGCGTACATTAGGCACCACTTCGCGTAGACGAGACGGAAGGCTTTACATTACAAACTACCGTACCTAAACACGCGGTAAGAAAACGCTTTTATTAGATAACTTCTACTTGAGATGTATCTCTTAGAATGAACAAAGCCATACTGCAGATATTCATTAGCATAAAACGGTTAGAGCTTTGACCTTTGATATTACATACAATAATGCCGATACTGTGCCCAGTCGTGGAGAAAGTTGACAGTATGCGGATTCACGAGTTTATAATATATATATATAATATATATATATATATATATATATATATATATATATATATATACAGATCAATCAAGGGGAAATGAGGGTGCTCGTTATAATACATGAAGGAAAGAAGCCAACAGTCGGCGAGGCCAAGGAAAGCGTTGGGGATGGTATTTTATGTCTTTTTTTTTTTAATGTTTATTTGGATTAGCACAGAAATTAGTAATGTAATCTGTTTAGGGGAAAGATAATTAGACACAAAGTAGAAGAAAAAACAACGTGCCGATGGTGGAATCCGAACCCACGACCTCCGAATAACGCGTCCGGTGCTCTACCAACTGAGCTACATCGGCCGCTGTCCCCCCTGCTACTTTCTTGGGTATTTTTATATATATATATATATATATATATATATATATATATATATATATATATATATATATATATATATATATATATATATATATATATATATATGTCACCTATCGCGATATTTCGTATTTTTATTTTCACGCAACACTGAGGATTAGAGATTCAGCTCAGATATAGGAGAGTACCCTCCAATAATTTCATGTTCCATAAACATGCAAAATACGGATATCTAGAAGACACCTCTGGGGTTGAAGCAAAACGATACTCAGATTACTAAATACCAGAAATAATATTCGCCCTGAGTGATCGTTTGTCTCGTTGCAACACACACACACACACACACACACACACACACACACACACACACACACACACACACACACACACACACACACACACACACACACACACACACACACACACACACACACACACACACACACACACACACACACACACACACACACACACACACACACACACACGGTTGGTAGTGCAAGGGGTGAACCGCTTGGGAAATCAGTTTTCCAACCGGCACAGCGATCTGTCGGAGGAGCTAAAAAAGATGGCAGCGGAAGCTACGCAGGGAAGGCCTTTGTCACCAAACCCTGCCGCGGTGGCTTAGTGGTCAGGGTGATCGACTACTGAACTGGACTACCCGGGTTCGAACCCGGCCACCGCCGGCTGCGTTTCGGGGAAGGCGAAACGTAGAGGCGTCCGTGTGCTGTGCGATGTCAGTGCACGTTAATCATTCCGAGGCGATCGAAATTATTCCGCAGCCATTCACTAGGGCACCTCTCTCGCTTTCCGCTTTCACTCCCACCTTCCTCCCTACCTTTACAGCGCGGTTCAGGTGTCCTCGGAGAAAGCGCGACGGATACTTCGCCTTTCCTTTCCTGTAAAACCAATTTATTTTACCTTTTATTGCCACCACGCCGGGGTGTCTATTGCTCGGAGTTGGGGTGCAGCGGGGTGAAGAAAAGAGTTAGAGGTTCGGTGTGGGGTCAGTAGGGCTGAGGTAGCCCAAGAGACGGTTACCTTCCTTCCCTTTCCTGCCCAGCCTTCACTGTAGAGCCTCCAGGCACGAATCACACGATATCGTTCCTTAGTTGGCGCATGCCGTGCAGAAATGCCATGCTGACGAGTGCTGCGGTGGATTTAGCTCGGTGAACGAATTTTAAAGACACCAGTAAATGCCATTTACCGAGTTTAAGTAAAACAAACGAGTGATAAGTATTCCATCAATCACTACTCAGCTGCAGCAATTTCTGAGCTAGCTTCACTGGCACCGGAGATAGTGACGATTAAAAATGACGCTCATTATCTCCCCCTCAACTCACACGCTCCAGAACGCAAAAAAAAAAAATAATAATAATAAGAAAGAAAGGAAAGAATACAGCTGGGGACTGCACAGTGCGCCTACCCGTGAATATATCTACTTTGGTTTGCGGACTTTTAGCTGTCGCGCCCGTTTTCCTGAACGTGGGCATGCTCCCTCCCGCACATCACGGTCATAGCCTTCCTATTCCTTATCAACGTTATTTGCAATAATGGACACGGAACTCGAAGAGAGACTGCCACTGACAGAAAAATGCAGCAGCGGTAAATCAGAACCATTTGCGCGACGGCATTGGCTTCACTCGCGCACTCACGCAGCAATACAAGCAGGCGACTTTCGCAGCTACCGGAAGTGTGGCCGTCGTGGCTGCAGCGAATGGCGGCTTCCGGTGGCAGCTGTCACAATCAACGTTTATAGATCCATAAACGATGGTCACAGTAATGTCACCGAACTCAAGACTAATTCTAAATAGTTGATGGCGGCTTAACACCGGATATGCGTAGCGAAAAGCTACCAAACAAATTGTTCACGAAGTCCAACTCGAACGTTCCTGCCGCCGATGCACTGCCTGCACTGGCGGATAGTGTGATCGGCGATTCGGCGCGTCTTCCGAATCTTGTTCCATTTGACCGACTTCTCCTTCTTATTCTTCTTCTCCTCCCTCTTCTCTCTCTTCCCCTTTTTCTTATTCTTCCGTTCTTCTGTCTTTTTCTTCTTCTTGGCGTTTCCGAATCTTCTTGCTCCATTTTGACCGACTTCTTCTCCGTCTTCTCTCTTCCCTTCTTTTGTGGTTCCAAGCAACTAGTTCACATAGTTTTGGCGCATGCGCAGTAGCGATTAGAGACGCTTACCCGAAATGCGCCTCTGAGTGGTCTATACTGTAGTAGCTTTAGCTACAAAAGCGCCGCTATATATAGGTTCTGGAGCACTGTACCGCCGCTATGCGCTAACCAACCGTCCCGCGGATTTCAAAATGCACGCTTTTAATTCAAGAATGAATGATAAATTCTCAAGGAATTATGCTTTGGGCGAACGAACGATAGCATTCGTTCTACATACTGGGCACATTTACCAGCAACCTCTGTGGGGCGCACACGTCTCATCGTCAGGCGCTAGCGTGTGGGCTGTTACGACCAAGCATCCGCATTTGCGCGCTCTATTGTTCGCCTGTGGGCATGGAAAAGTTTTGTGAATATGTGGTGATGGTCCATTGGCTCTAAGTGAGCCTGTTTCCAGGAATCCTGTTTTGTAAGCATGTTTTGCTTTGTGGACAACCTGCAAATGCCAAATTGGCCCTGTCAAGAGAACGTCTGGAAAAACACAAAGGAACGTCCCCCTGCGGGAAATAGCAGGAAGTGCTTTCTTTTGTTCACCCTTCCAGTCGAGAAGTGCTATCCTCCAGTGATGAATGCCTCCTATCCAAAGGAGACGACAGAGTGACATGTCCGCTGACGTGCAGGACAAGAGAAGAGCATGACTCATACGGCCATTAAGTGATTTCCCGGGAATGCAGGAAAGATTTGCAATTGTCGAAAAGGGACCATGTTGGGAGCCCTATGCGGCGCCACGTGCACTCGGGTTTCTGAGAAGTAAAACCCCCAGAACCAGCCTGTGGTTTCTTTGCTGAAGAATAGAAATGTACCTCCTCTCCTCGCCGTTCCCAAGCTTTTCCCGCCAACAAGTGATCACGCCCAACGAATGAATGCCGGACCAGTCAGTGCTTCAGACCATCAGTGCAGTGATGTGTTCGATTGGATGCCGATACCTGAGGGGCGTGCCCTGGATTTGGTTGGTCAGCATCTTCAGAGAGGGGCTGGACATAGGGGGTTTTTAAGGACGCTGCAGAGCACGAAATGTCGCTCTGGGCCCTGGGTAAACGGCTCATCCAGTCGCTTCTCGCTATGAACTCTTAACGCTTGTCATTTTGCTGATGTACCCTTCTTCTTCATGTAAATAATCTTGTAAATAAGTTTCTCAAAGTGCCATTAAACCTGCTTGTACATATTTCACCAACTTCGAAGATTCAATCCTACTTCAACCCCTAGTCTCTGCACGCTACCAAGTGAAGGCCGGGTCGACATAGCCCCAGCGTCACGACAACTGGTGGCAGCGGTGGGATCTGAATCTACAAGCCACAACATCTGGTGATTGGAGGTGGATCTGAAGCTACAAGCCACAACACCTTGTGATCGGAGGTGGCATCTCAAGCAACAAGCAGGAGCAACAATCGGCCAACAAGAGGGCAGCTCGGAACATCGATCGCATGTGTGGGTGAGTGCTTGGCTTTTCTTCTGATGTGGACCAGGTTCTAGAACAGGGTTAGATTTTAGAACTGGTAAAGAGAGTGTGGAAACGCCTTTAGGTTTGGTAGTTTGCACTGTTGTTTTGGAAGTAGCCGACACTCGGAGCGATCATGGACCTACAAAAGCTGCAGAAACCGGAACTGTTGCAATTGTGTGAGGAATTGGGAATTGATACAAGTGGTTTGGCACGAAAACCTTTGATTATAAAGGCAATCACAGATTTGGGAGCCGATGATGAGGAGCTCAGTGAAGCATGGAACCTCATCGGTCAAAAAAAGGAACAGCTCAGACAGCAGAAGGAGCGGGAAAAAGAGCAGAAAGAGCGGGAAAAAGAGGAAAAGAGGCGTGAGCGTGAACTTGAGAGGGAAAAAGAGGAAAGGGAGCGCGAACGTGAGTGGGAAAAAGAGGAAAAGAAGCGTGAAAGAGAAGCAAAAAAGCTGGACCAAGAAATTGAGCTCCGGAAATTAGAACTAGAGTTGAGCAAGAGGTCGGGCAATTGTCCCCAGCTAGCGGTACCTCTTCTCAACAAGGAGGCAGATTTCAAGATGTCAAAGTACATGCAGCCATATGTGATATCAGGGGATATCGGTCTGTATCTGGCTAACTTTGAGCGAACCTGCGAAAAACTGTCCTTCCAGCGAGACACTTGGTCTCAGAGATTATTGACGGTTCTGCCCTGCGAGGCAGCGGAGGTTGTCGCGCGGCTAAGCAAGGAGGACGCGGACAACTACGAGAAGGTCAAAGCTTGCCTTCTGAGAAAGTATAGGCTTAGCGCCGAGGCGTTCAGACAACGTTTTCGGAAAGCTACTAAGTCCAGGGACGAGAGTTACCCTGAATTCCTGTACAATTTAAGAGTTAATTTGGGCGAGTGGCTAAAGAGCACAGATTCCTACAGTGATAGGGACGCTGTAGTCGAGCAAATTCTTTTGGAGCAGTTTTATAACTGCCTCCCAGAAAAAGAAAGAAATTGGTTACAGGACCGAGGCGAAATTAAGTCGGCAACTGAAGCTGCCGAACTTATTGAGGAGTATGCTTCGCGCCGACAATTCAGCAACCCAGCAGTGGATAGGCCCCGCAATCCCAAGTTCAGTATGAAAAACCGTCAGGAAAGGCACTTTGCTAGAGTTGGAAACGAAGAAATGAAGGTTTCTTCAGGCAAATTCCCTAGAAAGGACGGCAGTGAGAAAAGTGGGGAAGTGACCAACGTGCAGAACACAAAGAATAAGCTTGAGGCTAGGAAGCCGCTCACATGCTTTAGGTGTAATGAGCAGGGTCACATTGCCGTCAACTGCCGGAAAGAAAAGATTGCTTTCTCGTATGTCAGGGACTGCGATGAAAATATGCAGCTTTTAGAACCCTACCTGCATGACCTAGTAGTCAACGGGAAGCCTTGCAAGGTACTGCGCGATTCGGCCGCAACGATGGATGTTGTCCATCCGGCGTATGTATCGCCTTCCGACTATACAGGACAGTGTGCATGGATCCGACAGGTAGTTGAGGAACAGAGTGTGTGCTTGCCGATCGCGAACGTGGTCATCGAGGGCCCTTTCGGCGAATTAACAACCGAGGCTGCCGTTTCAGGAAAGCTTCCTAAGTGCTATCCGTATTTGTTCTCCAACAAATCGGACATGCTGCTGCGAAAGAGGGGCATCCTTTTCGGAGACAGAGTTGTGCAAGCCTTAACACGTTCAAAGGCGCGAGAACTAGCTACACTGCTCATTCCAGAAAAATCCACAGCGGAGGAAACGGCAGTTAAAACAATGGTAAATGCGGAAGATAGCAGGTCAGAAAACTTTGAGAGCGAGGCATCTCAGATAAGTCAACTTGAAAGTGAGCTTGATGAGACGCGGAATGAGGACGTTCTTGAGAGTAACCTCTTGCCGCCAGTGTCTAGTAATCTCACGAGACTTTTAAGTGGAACCCGAGAGGACTTAGCTATAGAGCAAGCCAATGATCCCAATATACAGGAGATAAGGGAGCGCCACCGCGCCACTAAGACAGCAAACAATATTTCTTTCGAGATGAGAAAGGGAGTGCTGTATCGCTTATTCAAGGATAAGCGCGGAGTAGAGCGGGACCAATTAGTCGTTCCCCAAAAGTACCGCGGAGACTTACTGCGACTTTCCCATGGCAGCTCGTGGTCATGTCACCTTGGAATAAAGAAAACAAAGCAGAGGCTGTTGCAAGAATACTATTGGCCTGGATGTTTTAAGGACACGGAAAATTTTGTACGGTCATGCGACACGTGCCAGCGGGTTGGAAAGGCGCAAGATAAGTGGAAAGCTCCGATGGTGTTAGTACCAATCATTACCGAGCCGTTTCACCGGTTAGTAATAGATATAGTTGGGCCACTTCCTGTGACCGAGTCAGGGTACCGTTATATCCTCACTATGTTATGCCCAGCCACAAAGTTTCCAGAGGCTGTTCCGCTGCGCGAGGTGACGTCCGAGAGTGTAGTGGATTCGCTGCTGTCAGTGTTTGCACGAGTTGGATTCCCTTCCGAGGTACAAAGTGATCAGGGTAGCGTTTTCACGAGTGTCCTCACCACCTCATTTCTCGAGCGATGCGGCATTAAGGTAGTGCATAGCTCGATCCATCATCCGCAGAGCAACAGCGTAGAAAGATGGCACTCTGTTCTCAAACGAGTCCTGAGGGGACTGTGCTATGAAAACAAGCGCGAATGGGATACCTGCCTGCCTGCAGCGCTTTTCGCTTTGCGGTCAGTGCCGCACGAATCCACTGGATTTAGCCCAGCCGAGTTGGTGTACGGAAGGTCACTGCGCTCACCTTTGCGAATGGTGCGCGAAGCCTGGGAGGGGCGCGGAGAAGACCCAACAGTAGTAGAATTCATTCTGAACCTCTTGAATCGCTTACATAACACTAAGGAACTCGTTGAGGCCAGCATGAAGTCAGCCCAGGCTCGTTCCAAGGTGTACTATGATAAGTCAGCCCGTCAAAGGACGTTTTGTATCGGGGACCAGGTGATGTTGCTGAGAAGTTCAAGGCAGAATAAGCTCGAAGTACAGTGGGAAGGACCGGCTGAAGTCGTTGCAAAGCTTTCTAACACTAACTACGCAGTGAAAATTCCCGGTAGGCGTAAAGAAGTGCGCATTTATCATTGCAATCTTATGAAGCCTTATGTGCAGAGGGAAGCCGTGGTAAATCTAACGTTAAACCTTCCCGAGGAGATGGGGGACAACTTGATTTGCCTCAGCGGAAAAGGAAGCAACGCTCAGGAGCTTCTCAAAAAGACGGAGCAGAGAGGAGAACTAAAGAAATCCCAGCTGTCCGATCTGGGCGAGATAATAACAGAGTTTGAGGCCTGCTTCGTGGACAGGCCAGGCAGAACTGATTTGACTGAGCACGATATTGAGCTGACTTCAGACGTGCCAGTGCGATCAAGGTGCTACCGATTTTCTCCAAGGCAAAGAGAAATTCTGGATAGGGAAGTAACTCGCATGCTGGAATTGGGAGTAATAAAACCCTCGGAAAGCGATTATGCTTCGCCTATGATCTTAGTAGAAGCTCCAGGTAAAGACCCTAGGCCTGTGGTAGACTACCGAAAGCTAAATTCTCTCACCAGGGATCAAGTGTATCCTATTCCGAATATTGAGGAGAGAGTAGAACAGGTCAGTAGAGCGGCATATGTGACTACGCTGGACCTTACTCGAGGATACTGGCAAGTACCGCTCACTGAACGCGCCAGCAGATACGCGGCTTTCGTCACTCCGACGGGCAGCTACCAGCCAACAATGATGAGTTTCGGGCTCAAAAATGCTCCATTTTGTTTTTCCCGACTCATGGATAGGGTTTTAAAGGGGTGTGAAACATTCGCGGTGCCTTATTTAGACGACATTGCGGTTTTTTCCGACTCATGGGCGGACCATATGGTACATCTAAGAGCTGTACTGAGCCTTTTGCGTCAAGCTGGACTAACCGTAAAGGCCGAGAAATGTTGCCTGGCAAGGGCGACCGTGGACTACTTGGGTCACAATGTAGGTCAAGGTTTCAGGAAACCCAGCGAGATTAAGATTTCTGCGGTAGCAGACTACCCGCGGCCGAGCACGAAGACGGAGATTCGAGCATTCCTGGGTCTGACTGGGTACTACAATCACTACATCCCTAACTATTCAGCTTTGGCTAGCCCTCTGACCGACGCTCTCCGCAAGACAGAACCGACAAATGTAGTCTGGGACGAACAAAAGGAAGCCTCCTTCGTAAACCTGAAGGCTGTGCTGATTAGCCGTCCGGTATTGCGAGCTCCAGACTATGGCCGAGAATTCACGGTCCAGTGTGATGCCAGTGATCGAGGGTTAGGTGCTGTTCTCTGCCAGAGAGATGACGACGGTAATGAGCACCCCGTGCTCTACTTGAGCAGAAAACTGAGTTCTAGAGAGAGGGCTTATTGCGCGTCAGAGAAGGAATGCGCTTGCATTGTATGGGCCATTCAAAAATTGCAGTGCTATCTTGGAGGGGCCAAATTCACCGTAGAGACGGACCATTGTCCCCTGGCTTGGCTGCAAACTGCGACATCGAAGAACAGTCGCCTTCTTAGGTGGAGCTTGATTTTACAGCAGTACAATTTTGAAATAAGATACAAAAAGGGGAAGTTAAATGGGAATGCGGACGCGCTTAGCCGCTCTTTCTAAGCGGTCCGAGATGTTCCTCACCATGTATCCAAATTGATAATCAGGTTTTTTTTTTTTTTTTGTGCGCTTGAATATAGATGACTATGTAAAGCAGCACGTTTGGTTTTCGAGGCATACGTGGGTCCTGAACGTCTTGAGAGTGGGCTTTTCTCGAACAACAATGGCAGTTTTCTTTTGACCTGGTCTCTTCAGACGGGAGCCGAGTGCTTGCTTCGACATGTGGTTGAGTTTCAGATAGCTCAAGCAATTTGGCCTACAACAATCAAGACAACGCGACATGCAACAGCGAGCTTCAAGCGTTCACGTGCAGGCCATTAAGTCGTCTCTTCATGCAGCAGCTGCGGCTGCTGCCCTCCGAGTCTCTTCTGGCGGGGGAGGAGGCTGTTACGACCAAGCATCCGCATTTGCGCGCTCTATTGTTCGCCTGTGGGCATGGAAAAGTTTTGTGAATATGTGGTGATGGTCCATTGGCTCTAAGTGAGCCTGTTTCCAGGAATCCTGTTTTGTAAGCATGTTTTGCTTTGTGGACAACCTGCAAATGCCAAATTGGCCCTGTCAAGAGAACGTCTGGAAAAACACAAAGGAACGTCCCCCTGCGGGAAATAGCAGGAAGTGCTTTCTTTTGTTCACCCTTCCAGTCGAGAAGTGCTATCCTCCAGTGATGAATGCCTCCTATCCAAAGGAGACGACAGAGTGACATGTCCGCTGACGTGCAGGACAAGAGAAGAGCATGACTCATACGGCCATTAAGTGATTTCCCGGGAATGCAGGAAAGATTTGCAATTGTCGAAAAGGGACCATGTTGGGAGCCCTATGCGGCGCCACGTGCACTCGGGTTTCTGAGAAGTAAAACCCCCAGAACCAGCCTGTGGTTTCTTTGCTGAAGAATAGAAATGTACCTCC
Source organism: Amblyomma maculatum (assembly GCF_055883805.1). Lineage (NCBI taxonomy): Eukaryota > Metazoa > Arthropoda > Arachnida > Ixodida > Ixodidae > Amblyomma > Amblyomma maculatum. The sequence continues at coordinate 227,234,985 of NC_139344.1, forward strand.
TCTCCTCGCCGTTCCCAAGCTTTTCCCGCCAACAAGTGATCACGCCCAACGAATGAATGCCGGACCAGTCAGTGCTTCAGACCATCAGTGCAGTGATGTGTTCGATTGGATGCCGATACCTGAGGGGCGTGCCCTGGATTTGGTTGGTCAGCATCTTCAGAGAGGGGCTGGACATAGGGGGTTTTTAAGGACGCTGCAGAGCACGAAATGTCGCTCTGGGCCCTGGGTAAACGGCTCATCCAGTCGCTTCTCGCTATGAACTCTTAACGCTTGTCATTTTGCTGATGTACCCTTCTTCTTCATGTAAATAATCTTGTAAATAAGTTTCTCAAAGTGCCATTAAACCTGCTTGTACATATTTCACCAACTTCGAAGATTCAATCCTACTTCAACCCCTAGTCTCTGCACGCTACCAAGTGAAGGCCGGGTCGACATAGCCCCAGCGTCACGACAGGGCACCATTGCAACCACCCCTGGGGAACGAAGGAGCTAATTCACTCGGTCGTAGAAAACCTCCCTCCTCCATGCGGTGTTCTCCAGATCGCCGCCGCGGCCAGCAAAGACGAATAAAACAATGGGGTAGAAGTGAAAAAATAAAAATAAAAGAAAACCCATGCCTGCAGTAACCGCCACAAGCCGTTCCTTCGCGACAGAAAGTAGTCCGCTGTTAAATGTCTTATATGGTTACCTAACCAAAAAGCTAAAGATTGATTACAAGCTCTGGAATTCCGATACGTCGGGCTGGTTTGGTAAGGTTCAATTTCAAAAACTGATTTCATCTACAGCTCATCGGAGTAATACACACGCCGTGTAACATGGCCCATAGTTCGCAACTGCCGTTTTAAGTTGTCAGTACAGTTCAGTCGTTCAGTCGTGTCCGACTCTTCGTGACCCTATGGACCATATCACGCCACGCTTTCCGGTCTCTCACTATCTTTCTAACATCACATAATTTCATCTGCAGCGCCTCGAGGATGCCATCTAACCATCGCGTTCGCTGCCTACCCCTTCTCCGGCAATCCTCAACCTTTCCCAACATCAAACCTTTCTCCAGCGACTCCTCTCTTCTCATCAGATGACCAAAGTAGCTGAGCTTTAACTTTAGAGTTTGACCCTCCAATGAGCAGTCAGGGTTTATGGTCGACAATATCGACTGATTTGATCTTCTGGCCGTCCAAGGAACTCTCAAGAGTCTCCGCCAGCACCACAATTCAAACGCGTCAATTCTTCGGCGGTCAGCCTTCTTCACAGTCCAACTCTCGCTTCCATACATCACAACTGGAAAGATCATAGCACGAGTTATACGGATCTTGGTTGGCAGTGTAATGTCTCTGCTATTTACTAGGCGGTCAAGGCTAGCCATGGCTCTCTTTCCCAGAAGCAGGCGTCTCCTAATTTCATGGCTGCAGTCTCCTTCCGGGGTAATCTTGGAGCCCAAAAAGAGAAAATCTGTCACAGCTTCCACTTCTTCTCCCATGATGCTCCAGGACTTGATAGGGCAAGACGCCATGATCTTTGTCTTTTTAATGTTCAGTTTAAGCCCAAACTTCTCACTCTCTTCTTGTACGCGCATCAGAAGTCCTTGAGCTCCACTTCACTTTCTGCCATTAAAGTGGTATCATCCGCATATCTAATGTTGTTGATACGTTTTAATTTTATCCTACTGTGATTGAACCCAGATGCGGCGACGGGAGCCAGGCTGCTTCCACGTTGCCTCTCAGTCACGGGGCTTGTGCTGGCCGACATCAACTTCCTTTCTTCCTTCCAAGAACCGGTTGTGACCAGATTTTCCCGCATTTTTGTATCAGGCCGCGCTTTCGCGCCAAGAACCAGTTTAAACTAGATTTTCTTGCTTTTCTCTAAACGTTTTCTTTTTTTTTCTTCTTTTTTTTTTACTTTCCAGCCCAAGTGCTTCTCTTTCTTCAAAGGCATTTTGCAATACTGTTGGCCTTAGGTTGCGACCCTGTGGATGACATCTGAACCATTCATTCCATATCACCTGCAAACGGCCAAACCTCTGTCAACTCGATCGGCTACAAAATTGCCTGATTGACTGAGAGGCTGACGGCTTGCTACGTGCCCTGACCTAGCTCAATTTGGTAGGCGGTGTGTGTCACGCTACCGGACCACGTGATCCCTCGGGAGCCATAAGGGAATTTCGCGACACATGGCGGCGCTGGAGTTTTCTCGGAATACTGCCGCCTGCCAACTCGACTATAGTGCATTGTTACTCGACTACGAAATTGCCAGATTTGAGAGGCTAGTGACGCCATCAGGTCTCATTACCTGGCCAAGTGTCGACTGGTTGGTGGGATGAGTGCCGTCACGAGACCACGTGACTACTGGCGCCGGCTTTTATTCGGAATGTGGACTCTAATACTGGCGCATTAATATACAAGGCCAGCGAGCGGCACGTCTGCTCACGAAGACCACGAAGAAGTGATGTTGCCAAAGCTGCGAGGCACTCCGAAGCGGGGACCTTGCTTTGGGGTGAATGTATGTCGTTTTGCTGCTTATTTAGGGACGGCTACAAGGTTAATCGGTTTGTCTTAAAAGCGATCGGCATAAATTTGACCCATTTTACGGCGAAAAGCAGTTTTCGGGAGCCCATCAACGACGACTTCAATGTACTGCCACACAGAATCTCCCCTCGATAGAAAGCTTTTCAAAGCTTTTCTTGTTCCTTGAATCAAAAACTACCCATCAGACCGAATTATAAGATCAAGGATATTGATGCTCTTAGCTTGTTTGGCATAGTCCAGAAAAAAAAAAAAAAAAACTACTTGGGGGAGTAATACATACAGCCTACCGTAGCCCACAATTACCAATTGCTGATTGTTCGATAGAACACCACGCGCCGTCGGGAGGGGGTGGGATGCAGGGACAGTTTTCCCTAAAACGTTCGTGCTACGTAACAGCTTAGCTGCGAGTAGGAAGCTACGTTCGCTTACACCTGTATGCCCCCAACCCTCGTGAAAGAGGAGGGGGAGAGTGCTACGAGACAGGCGACAAGCACGCAGATAAGAAACTGCACATGCCCTGTTTTAAATACACGCGATTTGGGGATTTGTGCTCGTGACACGTAAAATGTACGAAGCTGGAGAAAGGAGAAAAAAAAATTGTGACCAAGATAAATACAGAATACGACGAATGAGGTTGATCCCGAGGAGAATTAAGGTAAGACATTTTTAAGCAACAAGCATCAGTACGCGCCATTTTCCATTAACAAGAAAGAAGTCAAGCTTTCAAGGCACCCATACTTTAAGACGTAGACAGCGGCAAGAGCTGCGAGTCTCAGGGGGCACAAAGGCGCAAAAAAAAAAAAAAAAACCGTGATTTATTCTAGTTTTACATTCGACCTGCATCACTTTGTTACCTGCCTCTACAAGACAAAAGCGGTACAATATAATTTTATTGAACATCTCAAACCGTGATTATGTATGTAGCAGGAGGGATCGAAGAGCCCCTCGCAGATGAGAAACGCTAATGAATCATTTAAGGCAGTCGTACTACCGGCTACACAAGTTAACGGGGTGCGTGTGCCCCCGTTGGCGATAGGAGAACGACAAGAGGAGGAAGCAGAGTTTCCTTATCGCGCCAGCACAAGTATGACGAGGAGCGCTATTTGATTACTTGAAAATGTTGCAACTGAAACCTACAACATGCTGCTATCGCGAGCAACGCTAGCGAGCGCGCGCCGAACAATGTCGCGACACAGAGCGGCAGGAGAAGAAGCCGCTCTCCCTGACGAGCGATCACAAAAAATGAAGATGAATTCAATTCACCTACTTCTCTAATTACCAGTACGTTCACCGTGTACCTCTTTCTTGCTGGGCCACGCGACAGAGGAGACGGAACCAACAGTGGGCAATCATGAAAATCCGAGCGTTATATAAGCGTACGTGAAGCTCCTCAAGCCCACGCATATACCTCTTTGTTGGCGGCCAACTGACAGATTAAGATGAGATGTGCAGGGAGATTAACCAAAGCGTGTTTAAGCGCGGATGGAATAATGAAGAACGTTTTTGTTCTATTTGAGGTTCATTCAAATTAAGCCTATAGAGTAGATCGCGGGGAATGATAGCGGAAATTATGAAGACAAACCTTCTTGTCCAATCTGAACAAAAAAGTTCTCATCGGGAGAGCCGATTTCGGCTTCGATAAAAGCAACGCCATGTGCGGAAAGGCGTCGAAGCTAAATACGCGTCACAGTTAAAAGGTATAAAGCTCTCTGCCTGGTCTTGTACTCAAAACATTGCCTCGAACAGAGCGTGGATGGCATATCCTTTCTCTTTGCGGAGGAGAGGGACGCAGTGTGAACAGTTCACGGAAAAAGCGACACGCTTGGTGAGGTGCGCCAATGAGGTCTCGGTCTGCTATCGGTTGCCGGCTGAGAGAAAAAAAATAAAAAAATAAAATACGACAAAGAAATTTTGAGACACCTATACGACCACCTACGTGTACGAAGGCGAAAGCACGATCGCACAGCGACGCCCCATTCCCACGCTTCCCCCCGTGACTCTAGCTACCTCACGCGACCGGTAGCACCGCGATGCACTTTCCGCTTCTCTGAGTGCCCTCTCCACTATTCCTTCTCTGATAACGCCCGCTGCGCTTGGTGACCAGGTGAAGTGAAGATATTAGGGCACGCATTTGGAGGTATACATATGTCGTTGGTTCAAATCCCTATCGTTAACTATACACCAGCAGACGCATGCCAGTTAGGCAGCGAAATAATACGGGCACCACTCGAAACGCGGCACGAAGGTTGCCTCAAGTTTGATACCAAAGAACGGAAATCTGGCGCGCCATGGAGGTCCGTTCATGACGTCTTACGAGTAAGGGTGTGCGAATACTGAAATTTTCTAATACGAATAGAATACGAAAAAAAAAAAAAAAAGTCTTCGAATACCGAATCGAATACCTGATCACTGAGAGGGAAAAATAAAAAAAAAATAAAAAGCAACAATTTTTCGTCTTATTTATTCCAGAATCAACTTGGTATTTGTAAAGAAATTTAAACTAGAAAATCCTACCGGGATATTTAGCTGCGTTAATTTTATACACGATTCCCAGTAAGTTTTCGTTCTTTTTTTGTACAGGAAGAACTGCGTGAAACCGAGTGAAGCTGACACATCGCTGCTGGATAGTACACTCTCGTTAATTCGCCCTTCTGAACCAGAAAAGTCTGATTTAACCGAAAGCTCGAGTTATCAAATGGGCCTGAAGAAAAAGCCGAAAACCATTTACATGGTAGTAATCTTGATGGACGTCTACAAAGTCATGATGGTTGTCTGCATATGAGATGAAGTGAGAAAGAAGTTTCTTCCCGGTTTCAAGTGCTTAGCTTAGCCCACACTGTCGAGAAGGCCCTCTTCACAAAACGGCCCTCTTCACAAAACGGCCCCATAGCGTTTTGATGATGCTTCACCTTATAGTCGCAGTGGTAAAGCATTGTGGTGAAGCGCGCAGTGCGGAGAAACTGCGGTGAATTCGAGAATTTCCGATGTATTCGTTTGGAGTATTAAAAAAAATTCAGAATAAAGAGCATGAATACGGATCGAACACAAATCTTCGAATCGCACTAGAAATTTCGGATATACGCAGACCCCTACTTATCAACAAATGACGAGCCAGAGGCGACACAGGGGGAAGGAAATACCACACACTGTCCCGCTCGCCGCTTCGGTGACTCGACAACAGCTGGCTTCACAGCTGTTATGACAACTGTGGCACGAGCGAGGCACGACGGATGTGGAGCAAGCAGGGAGGCACCACGGAATGTCCGGTTTTTAGTTACAACATGCTACGCTTTGTCATGTCCGGTTTTTAGTTACGACATACTACGAAATTTTGCTACATCCGGTATTTACTAGTTCTCGTTAGACATACACAGCCTAATCCACTTTACACCTATTTACCACAATGTTTGAGCAATCACCTCACGTGCCGTCACGTGACTTTTGGTACGGCCACTTCAGGCCAAACGCTCTCCGTTGCACGAGATATCATACAAGGCTTCGCACATCGCGACTGGTGAGGTGGCGCGCCAAAATGCAAACAGAGCGCTTGGCCGCGGAAGAGGGCTGGGTGTAAGTAAAAACGACCTTGGAAAAAATGTCCCCGGAGAAGCGGCCGTTAGGAAAAAAAAAAAATAATAAAAACGTCTCCAAAGCAACAATTTGTCCTAAGAATGAATCCGTATAAAATTGATTACTAAATAAATTGCACTTTTTACTGAATTCCTTTTTTGAGAACAGATGTAGCCACTGTTTGGGTGCCTGTGATATTTACCGGCAGTAGAGAAGGCATGGCTAAAAAGCATGATGAAAAAGCCCACTGCATGACGCGATCTGGTTAGGTCTCGGTCTAAGTTTTTCCTTTTTTTATTCTGTTACGAACGGTCCGCATCATTGCAATGTTTGGCCACTTCCAAGCGGACGGGTGGAAGCGCCGTAGCATGTAATACTGCCGCCCGTCACGGGGAACGTCTAGCGCAATAAAACCTACGGCAGGTGGAAAACAATGAAAAAAGCTGGGCACAAACATGCATATAAGGTTTAAGCTAAAACTATGAAAGATGTAAGGAGAAATCGCTAAAAGCCCCTGACAGCAACTAACTCCTCGCTCCCAATCAAGTCTTTGGGCGCTGGCGCGCGTCGCGTGGGGAAACCGGGCTGCACTATATTTTCCGAGCAGTGACCTTACCCCATAACAGCAGCCACATCCAGCGATGAAACGGAGTTTATTGAGGGTAAACCTAACCTTTCAACCATAGCGTACAACCTATTACAAACACATGGGCGACAGAATGAGAGATTCGCGGAACAGTTACAACTATGGCTCCCTTTAGGGTTCTCTGCGCCGATTCATTACTACGTGAAAGGTTCGCTTTGAATAACTTTACCTGCTCTCAGTGCGCGGTCCCCTAGTGCTTTCGAGTGACAGCCGATCACTCGCTACTTCGAAGCTACGCTTATCTGGAGTTTATCTCGAGCTCTGCCGAGTTTCACGACACTGCAACTAAAGTAAGTGAAACCTCATGCCGAATTTGCAGCTAAAATGAATTCTGACACTAACTGTGCTTTTGTTCCTTTCAGATTCAAATACACGTCTCTATTGCTTCACAGTCAATTGCCCGCTTCCGTTCCGAGAAGCTGCATTGCAAGCTACTGACAAAATAAGAGCATACTGATTAAAAGAAATCGAAATATAAGGTCCCGTCATGTATGCGTAATATTACATAACGATACTTTTTCAACTTCAGCATCATATCTGGCCGACACAGTGACTTGACACGGGCGACAGCAAGCAGGCTTTTCCACATAACTGGACTGAGGCGTGAGAGAGTAAATCGAATAATTCGCTTTCAAAAAGAGAGCAAGTTCAGGCAGTACAGAGGCTGAGGAGAAAGAAAGGGAGCAGCAGCAGCATGTTCCTCTTTCAGCAATCCTTGGCTTTCATCTATAAGGAACGAACACTGCAGACCCATTAATGCCTTCCCTTCTTTATGATACTATACGCTGTGTGGCTGAATGCTTATATACAGTCGATCCCGGATATATCGAACTCGAAGGGAATTGCGAATAGTTCGATATATTGATAATAAGATATACAAAACATATGCCATCAGATGAGCTCCTTTGTAACCCAGAAGAGTGAATACGGTGTACCCACGCTAGCAGTACGCTTCCGAGAGCGATGAGCTGCCTCCCAGCATGCTGTGCGGCGACCTACGAAGCGCACGCGCGCGATGGATGGATGGAATATAGGAGCGCCCCTTTGAAACGGGGTGGTAGCAGTAGCTATCACGCTCATTTTTCTCCCTATATCTTAATTATCGTTTTAGATTTTTTAACTATACCATCATTCTATTTATCAAATTTTTGTTCCTACATTACTAACATTATGTATCTTCTCTGCTTTTAAGCTACCAATCTTCCAGTCGTTTTTTTGCTAGCTTCCACCGCCGGTTTATTCACCCGGCCACTGTTATCTCTCAACCCCAGAGCTTCAGGAACAGTGACTGACAGTGACTGAGCCTGCATCAACTTCCGGATGGATACCATTACATTCGAGTATAATATGGTCAATTGTTTCACTGGAGTTACCACATACAGCAAATGCGTCATCTTCATTGTTAAATTTCTTTTTGTAGCTGCGTGTTCTAAGGCACCTTGATCTAGCTTCAAAAAGTGGGGCACCGCCTCTTGAGCGCTCGGTGCGCCTCGCGCGCACTGGGCGCACCTTCACGTGCCGCTCAGTGGTGCTCAGTGGTGCTCAGTGGACGCGAGCGCATTGAGAGATCGGAGCGTCGGAGTTCGCGCTGCTCAACATCGCGCCTCGCGCCGCGTGGCAGAAGTGCCGTTGCGGTTATGGTTCACATCAAAGCTGCTGAGGACGGTGCTTTGAGAAAAGCCATTGCTGATCATAAGAGGTGTAATTCTGTTACTGGAACACTACAAAAGCGATAATAACTAAGTTGAAGAAGGGTACAGCTGATTTCTTTCGTCTCCTTCCGCAAAGAGGCAGGTCACGCGAGAGCCGCCGCAAGCCTTCGCTCAGCAAGGCTGACTTCACCGCACAACCACCTGCGCATTGAACGTTGGCTTCCCCGCATGACAGCAGTGTCGCGTTGAAAACAAGCACACCAGACCGAAGGCCATTTTCAAGCTGGACTCGACGTCTACTTCGTCAAGCGCCTTTACAGCCTCTACCCGGTCCCGCGCGCTAAAAATGACCGTGAGGGCACCTTTAGGAGAAGCGCGTCTTGCAGGGACACGGCGCGGAGTTCGATATGTCAAATGTTCCGCTGAACGGGAGTGCGATAAGCGCGAACGCCACTTCTATACTTTTGCATGCGATTTTCAAAGGGAAATCTGAGAGCTCGCTGAAAGCAATGATTTAATTGATCGGGGTCGACTGAAACACTTTTTTTTTTTTTTTTTAATCTTAGATCTCTGTCCCTCTGTTCCGCCACCCGCGGAAATCTTTAAATAACGCGATATCGTTACATATTATACATCCGGATGCGTCAAGCGAAAATGACGCTACCGCTCACCAACACGACCACGCACAACAGCCACGCAGGAATATTCGACCTCCAAAGTGACGGCAGTGCACTTTCGCCGAGGACGGCTCGCGGCCCGCCCGCAATCCTCGCCGAGGGGGCCTAGCTTCGTGAGTCACGGCCGGCGCGGGCAGCTGTGCCGCTACTCGGCGAGGCCCATCTTCTTCGAGGCATGGTGGTGCGGGCTCTGCGTAGGCGGCAAAGTCAAGGGCAGCGTCCCCACACGCGCGTGCAGGCGGAGGCCGTGGGCGCCACGCAGTGCAAGCCGCTCTCCCACGGGCACGCCCAGCCAGTGGCCACCCACCAGGGCGCCCAAATTGGCCAGAGGCTTCCGCCGCGTGAACACACATCCACCGACGCGACGGCATCTCAATTTAGAACACCAAACACGCCGGACCAACTTATACTCTTATGCCACAATCTGTTGCTGCCTTCGGGCTTCCGTCGGAAATTCAAGGTACCAGCCATTTCGCTAGATACATGCAAAACAGAAACGAAAGAGGGAACGCGGCGCTGTGAAAAACCTGGAATTGGACCGAAAAGGAATAGTAATACACACTGAATTAAAGTCGCATGCATCTGCGTTGAACATGCCTCACTAAAGCTACCGGAAAACTAGGCCATGCACCAGGAATGTTACCACATCCAATGCTGTTTATTTAATAAATAAAGTAGTTGGCAAAGCAGCTTTGGGTTGCATTTTCTTAAATGCAGCTAATTTATTTATTTCTTAGATCTGGTACCCATTCCAGAGGGGTGTCTATGTTGAAGACAAAAGTACATACAGCAGTGGTCAGAACATGCAAATCTGTGACAAACTGACTGACCCAAACACAGAAGGCTTCAGCTGGCTTGAAATCAATTGTTTTGATTAATTCAAGCACATGAAGATCTTTCAACTATGTGAATGCCATAAGTACCAAGTCCATAAATACCACAGGCCATATATACCACAAGATGAGCATTCATAAGACACCAAACTGGTGCCTCAAGGCTGACCATCTACGACAACTCTGTAATGACCCTCATATTGCATGCAATAATGTGAATAAAGTTAATTTCTGCTCATAAAATGACATGCATTGCTAGCATAAAGTGGCATTTTTCAACATACTTTCTCAACTAAGATCACAGGTGCCAGAAATGCAGGAGGCCTGCTGAAAAAAAAATCATGCAAAAGCTAACCTCAGTGGCCAAACAAGCAAATGTTCCTGTGATGTTAATGCTGCACTGGCATTTCTGTAGAGGAGTTTTGAACTTTGCTCTAATTTACTGCTTCCTCCTGTGTGTTTACAAGCAGCTTATAGTCCTAAGGCACTAAGAAATAAAAAAATAAAGAAGAAAGAAACAGTAATGTCAAACACAGGACAAACGAGTAAAGCACAAACATGGCACTGGTCAGCATTGTGCATGTCCTTATCTTCCTTTTCCTGTGCTCTGTAAAGCTGTTTTTTAAATCAGGACTTGTGCTAACTGTCCTCAGCTTTGCTCCCATCACCTTACTTAACCGCATGCTAAACGAGAAGGGTGCAAAATGCCACTTATCCTAGAGCATAAATCTACCATCAAATACATAATACAGTTATAACAGAGCAGTAGTCTGGACCCCATTTGTCACTTAGCACCTAACCTTTACTTAAGTGCAAGGATTTCATGGAGTCCAAGGGCTCCAAAGCAAGCATGTCAATGCCCAGGTAGAACCAAGGCTCTGAGTGTATTGCCCTAATCCAAACACCAAGCAGCCAGCTAGCTGAAGCCCTAATAAGTGGGTTTTTGTCACCAAAATTAACTTCTTATAGTTTTACTTACCATTGAACACTACACCACAATATTACTCTCCACTTGATCTAATCATGTACACAGCCACTCACAAATTTAAGAGACTACCCAGGTCATATATTCTTGGCACTTCACTGAAAATCCCAGCACCTTGCATTACTTGTACACAACATTTATATAAACAAGTTATTAGAAGAGCTATGCATATCATTTTCTTAAGATATATGATACGACTGATTTAATCAATGACACTGTCTTTAAATAAGCAGCAAGCCATGTCCCAGAGAAACTGCCACGAGTTTCCGTATTTCTGAATTTTGTTTTTATTTAAACGAAAAAGAAAAACCTTGGAACAAGACTGAAAGGTCAAATAGCATGCTATCAAATTGTAGTGCACAACAGAGAACATTTTATAATCCTTCAAAAATTTAGGACTCTAAGCATTCAGTGAATGAAAAAAAAAATAATAATAAAGGGGGGAATGCAAGACAGCAGCAGAGTGAACATTTTTACTCTGCTGCTGAGTAAAAAAATAATAAATTCATAAATTTATTAAGTTTTGGCATCTTAAAATTTTCGTCCCTATTGTGACAATATGGCACATTTCTGAATTCAGTCATTATATGAAGGTCAATTCCACTGGTCACTATGAAAAACTACTAATCTGCCACAGCAGGAACTCTGTTTTTGACTATTTGGTCCTGAGCAGGGTTGCATTTTTTGTGGTTGTTTCAAAACTAGGCCACAGAGGGCTCGAAAACCAGTCAGAAATTATACGCAATGTCACGCTGTGCTTCCATATAGAGGGGCTAGATGGTGTACAAAATATATACTTCCAGGGTATTTAACCCCCTTGAACAGCTTCCATGAAGAAAAGACTGATTTAACGAGAATCATTATTTGCACTAAATGCTTAGTGACAAGTGAGGCAGAAATCATAAGACTTTGTCTGCCAGAGGAGCTACATTACAAGCCAGCTACAGAAACACAGCAATTACTGCTGCCTTGTAATTAGAAAGGTAGCAAGATACACAAGCAGACAGCAACATAACAAGAGCAAGAGCATAAAAAAAAAAAAATAGAAGCTGCCAAGGCCAGATGAAGGTGAGCATCTTTCTGGCTCCACAAAAGACACCATTAAAACGTTTTCTTTTTCCTGCACCACGACTTAATTTCTCCAGAATTGGAACAGGCTTGGTTTTTATGGAGAGTGAACAAGAGGCGAAATAGAGTTGGCGTTGTAACTGCAGCACTATATGTTGCTGACATTTCTAGATCAAACAGCAAAAACACAGGTGTCGCCACTCATGCACTCTAGACATACACTGGGAGAATGTTGATCGACATAAATAAAACAGATTCAGAAAGAGCTGGGTGTGAGAAACTACCCTGCTTGACACCACAGTGTTTTATTTTAAAAATTCAAAGTTAAGTTAGATTAAGGTTCTCTATCCTGGGCCCGTAATCTAATTTTATTATCCAAAGAACTGATATCACAAAGTGCTCAGCAAGCAGCTGAAGCAGGGGAAGTAAATATGCTGCCCAGTTGCAACACAAAGTAATTTTTTCAACAGCCACGAAGATTTCATTACAGAAACTTGTCTAATTCAGTGGATCTATCACTTGGTACATGGTCTCCGAGACTGTGCAGAAAACAACTACTACAACGTTGACCCTCTCGTGTTAGTTCTGAAACAATCACTTGTGGCACATAAGCAACTTGGACATTACCACAGCTGCATAGCAGCTATGATCAAATAAATGAAAACATTCCATTCTTTCTGCTGATGACAAAAACTAGATTTCCAAGTGTAATTAATAAGGATGATGATGACAGCTTTCCCCACACAATTAAATTTTGATTCCTAGTGAGTTGTGCTTCTGGTTTGATAAAGCAGTTAACAAAACACAATCGCGCTTTCCATTGCAACTGAGTGCCACTAATCCACTAATCACTGAATGCCTCAAGCCACCTAGGGATTAAAATTGGAATATAGGCCCTGATCAACCAGTGGTGTTCACCAGGTATGTAACACAGTTTAAGCTGCTGTTTACTAATACTTCAAATGTTGTGAGCCTGGCAATATTTCTTAATTGCCAACTGCTGCCAGCTGCAATTACTTAACTACAGTCTACAGAGAACAGCCTTAACAAATTAAACACTAAAAAAATTTAATGTGGAAAAACAAAAAAGAAGAGTCAATGGGGCTGTTCTCCGAGAACTTAAATAAGAACAATGACAGTAAATAACTACAAAGGAAATGGCAACTGAACATTATATCGTCCCCTTTTGTGACAAAATGGAAAACTTAAGTGTCCAAGATCTCGATTCTGTGATGGTTTTGTTAGAAATTGTGTGAATCATGTTGCCTTGCGCAAGAGCTATTGCATGCGAGCAAAAGCGATGAATTTAAAGACTAATAGTTCAAGCCACAATACAGCAATTGAGACAGATTTAGCATACTGCAGCATCCACTGAAGTTTCCAAATGCAAAGCTGTTACTACAATATAGTAACGTAAGCATGGCTGATTATCATTTTTGATGCATTGTGGTAACTGCTTTGATGAGGAAATGCAAAACACAGTGGCATCATCTGCCAAATGAAGCCGAAAGCATTTGGCTAATGATCCAAAAAGAATGCTTTGTTTCATCATAGGAAGCATTGCATTGAGTGCAGAAAACATTTACGAAAGAGAAGCACGGTGCAACATCAGGCGAAAACATGTCAGTATTTTACCAGCAGGTGATCCAGTGGTGACATAAACCAATATGGCTTCACAATATGATATGCTGCTTTAGCTTGCTTCATGGCACTTTCAAAGCCATTACAGTGACCAGAGTTGAACTTTTGTCTTCAGTTTTTTGTCCTTTTTGATCTGTATTGCTCTATATTCCAATATTTTTGTTTTATTGCCCCTCCTTCTTGGGCCACCATATTGGCCTGCAGTATGATTAAATAAATAAATAAATAAAATTATAAATCCTCATTTTTTTTTTTTAGCATTACAGTGCTCAATTTTTACACCACGAGGCAAAATCTTTTCACTTCCACCATAATTTCATGACATGTAATGATCAGCTGTTAGCCTTTTGAGCAATGAAAAAGTATAACTAAAGGTAAAGTAGAACCCCTTTATAGTAAAGTCACTGGTATTGGCAAAAATCGTTGCTATATCAGAGTGTTTACTATATCAGACGTTGGTGATGACATGGTCCTGAAGATGCTGTCTGGTGATTAAATGGATACTTACTGAGTATGTCTTCAATAAGTACTTTCTTCTGGGCGAGTTGGTTCATATTAGCAAAAGGTAAACGACTTGCGCAAACTTTTTTTGCGCAAGTCGTTTACCTTTTGCTGAGTATGTCTTGTTGCTTAATGAAAAAACACTCTAAAATGCCTTCCACATCTCGCTTATCATCTCTTCGTGCCATTTTCTTTTCTCAGTTATATTTTTTGTTTACAGTTTGCAGAGGTGCCTGTTAAGTATGAGGGCAACATGGCTATGAATACAACTGAGCATTCACACAGCATCATCTTTTGGTGTTTCTGTCTTTTAAGAGCTTTTAAGAGGAAATAGCTGACAAATGTGCATGACAGTCAAGCGCTGCAAAATCGCACACGCAGCGCCTCTACATCTTGCCACCACTGCCTCATGCTGCACAGTGCTGGGAATGTAGCCATTTCTTTCCTTCCCTATTTCTCACTGCACTTTTACTCTAGTTTATTTTCTGAACGAACCACGCCACCTTCTTTCTATGTTTGCAGACAGCTTTACTTTTTTTTTCCCCCTAGAAGCTGGATGCTTTCCCTCACGGCTCCAAGGCCTACTTAAAGTTGACTTCTCGTAAGTGCTGCAAATTCTAATGGTAAAGCCATTTAAAAAAAACTGCCTCGCGATTTTGAGTAGCACGTGTGCGGTGATGTCATTTCATGTGAAGTCGTCGCTGCAGCTATACGCACTTTACTATAACCAACATTTACCAAAAATGTCTTTACTATAACAGGGCAAAAATGTACAGTCGTCTGTGGACGACAAACTGCGATGAAGTTTCACTTACTATATCCTAGTTTTCACTACAGCGGCGTAGAACTTGTTGGTTTTATTTATTTTTTTTTTGTATTTGGCTGAATTTTTTCAGTGTCCTTTTCACAAAGCCAATTTTTTGTTTTCAATGAATATAATTTTTAAATATTGAATTACTGACTTCTTTGTAATTTAATGAGAAAATCCCGTGCAGTAAACTTTGCTTAGAGTATATCTCTGCAAATTTTGTCAGTATAAACACATTTATCAGTAATTGAAGTGCAAATGGTAGCACATGGAGCTGTGCTTATTGAAGAAATCATGATTAGAAAATTAATATGCAATTTAAGTAAGATAAGTGGCAAACAAAAATGCAAGTGGAAGCTTGCTTCTAGAAATAGGTTGACATGTTACCATTGAGTTGGGCACTGGGTTGATTGGCAGGGCATCACATAGTGTGCATGTTGATGACAGCAATGGAGTAGACCTTTCCACAAATTGCAGCGCCGTGCCATCCCCTGGTGGATCCGCGCAAACCATGATGAGAGAACGGAGTGATCGCCTCCCGCTTCAGCTGCTGGCAAAAGTCTTGGCGTGTTGAGTCTCTGGTTTCTGCCCAACATTACTAGAACCAGCTTCAGTTTAAAAACTCCGAAGCACCGCGCAGCACTGCCGCTGCCATGCGCGACAAGTGGCGTTATAGTTAAACCAGGCTTCATAGCACCGGTGCGTTTGCCGGAAGCTGCAGGCATCTCCGCGACATGCGCGCGAGTTCAAAGCGCTGGCTTGACGCCGTGGAACTCTAGCGGGTCCAGAAATAATGAATTTAGTATTCCTATTTCCTTAACTTTTTTTTTTTTTTTTAGTTCGCTGAGTTAACAAATTTCATTCATGTGGGCTGCTTGGTGTGCAAAGTTGCCACTGCATCTGATAACGGTGGCGGGAAGAATAGGAAACGAACCACTTTATTATCCCTGCCTACGAGTTAGGTTGAAAGCGTGTGGGTGTCTGCGTGTAAGAGGAGTCCTTTTCATGCTTGAAGGTCCCTCCCTCTCCATGTTACTATGCCCACTCAGTCAATGGACGACTGAATCGCGTGCTCAAAGACCCTTTCCGCGCTAACCGGGCCCATTATTTTCAGAAAATTCTGAAAAAAGGCAGTGCGCAGTGTGAAGAACTAGAAGGGGAAAAATGAAGACGTACACAGCGCGCTCGTCCACATTTGACCATGCTTCCATCCCTTTCCAAGTTGCCGCGCTTTCTTTTACAGCGCAATGCAACATCACCTTGCCTGGCAGCACGTGAAGTGCAATTAGTGTAGTGAAAATAATTGCAGGGCAATCGTACTCGCTACAAGTTGTCCAAACATATATGACTTTATACTGTAGCGTAAAGTTCGTACTTAATCGCAGTTAACTAATTACGCTAATCAATAGAGAGGTGAAATTATATTCCTCATAAGCTATCCAACGACATAGGATTTCATGCTGTAGCATGAAGTGAATTTTTTAATCGCAGATAACTAAATAACAACAACTAAATATGTCCTGCAGTCTAGCGCAAGTATACTTTACATGAGTAACCGAGCAATATATGACTTAATGATGTAGCGTAAAGTATAATCCCAACAAAAAAACAAACATAACTAATTTAGAACACAATCAGCATAAAATATAGTCACAATTATATTAACAGGTTACAAATGAGAACTACAATTATTCCAGCGCAATCATATCGGCACAAGCTGTACACAGCCACTGCAGACAAATTGTGTAAACACATTCCACACACGGCAGGTAAGAAACAAGTAATGCTGCTTATAAAAATTGCCTATTGATCATATGCATACACGGTCATTTTTTCTCATATTACTTAACCAACAACTGGAAATATAGTCCCTATTGATTCTGCCAAATTGCACGACCGGCAGTTTTTCATGCCGCTATGTTTATATTTGACTATTGCAATTGCCAAGTGTGGCGGGGAAAATGCGGTTGAATTGTAAAGCCTGATGTAGAAGCTGTTCAACATATAGACAATTTGTCTTAACTAAAATGTGCAAAAACATCCAGTTGCTCAACACAGGCCTTCTAGCGATTGATTGTTACCGCAAATTGTGCAACATTTACCAGAAAAGTATCACCTTCCCGGTTGGCTAAAATAAGCCAAACATCCCGCGTGCGCTGCTGCTACACCTTAAAGACTTGACCTATATGTGAGTGAAAAAGGGAGCAACGTAACAAGGCAGTGCAGCGAAAGCGATCATCGCTCGCTCTGTTGCCTACTTGGGGAGATACACATGCACGCGACAGCGCGAACCGACGGCCGTTTGCAAACTATTTGCAAATACAACAAGTCATAAAAATTGCAAGAATTGAATTATCTTGTGACCACATGCAAAAAAAAAAAATGCATTTACAGCCCACCGCATTGAGCTTGAGGTGCTTAACAAGGGTTAACTTGAGCTATACAAGTGCATGTCACGTGACCTCTTTTTTTTTTTTTTTTGAGATTAGATGTTCGTTGAATCCTTGCACCATTGTTGGTACAAAGCTAGAAATTTATGCGGTAAATCACAATCATAAAGCAACACTGCAAAAAAAAAAAAGCGTGCGAAATGGGCGGCAGTGGCGTACGCTGAGCGTACATCACTGCCGCATATCCACTTCATGATTGCCCATGCATTTCCGGGCGAACGAGCGAAATTTTCTATTTTGGCAGATCCGAGCGACGAGCCAAGTGACACATGCATTTCTGTTCGCGCGAAGCATGTCACCCTCACGCTCGCGTTCCAAGAGTTTTCGCGTACATGCATGTAGCACAGCCTTAAGAATGGTTGCTTGCAAAATTTTATATTAGTTCCTAACTTTTTTGCGACTACCAAGGTCGCAGCTGCTGAGAAAATTGAAATCCATATTCGCATTATTGCTTTAGACAAATTATTACTTCGAAAATTCTGCCCTTCGCCTATCACGCGCCAGCTTTCGTTGCCGCTCCATAGCGTCAGTCAGGAGCCGGTTTCAACTGCCACGCCACCTACCCCGGGAAGCAGCCGGGCACAGCCCGCGATGTACAGCGGAGGCGAAGAGTTTTCAAACTGAAGCTGGTTCTAGTAACGTTGTTTCTGCCGTCATGCGTCATCTCATGCGCGTTGTTGGTGCTTCCTTGCAAAATGCAGCAAGCACCAGATTTCTTCGATGGTTAGCTGCTAGTCTTCAAGCAATTTTTTTGTGACTTTTGAAACGAAAGCTTTACTAGGCCATGTAAAGCCAATGTCACCGTGCGACGTGCGTGGCACACGCTGCTACAGCAGATGCGCAGTAACAATGGCAATGAGCTGCGTTCTATCAAGGTGTTCCGCCGCTGGGCTTCAGATGTGCGCGTCAGCGTGGAGAGAAAGGTTGCTTCCGCACTGCGCATGCGTGCGCCGCCACGGAGAGCTGCAGTGGGTGAACGCCAGATTTTTCGTGTCGGCTGATGACCCACGGATTTAGAATGCAACAACCAACTGTGCAACACGATGCAAAGGAATGGTGGGCAAAACATAAGTAAAAGTTAGCCTGAGAACTGGCAGAGTCGGAGAGATGTGGGCGCGGCAGCACTCCGCTTTCCCAGGGGGCTTTGCGCGGCCGTTCGGTGGCGCGGCGGAATTACTGGAAAGGTCTATTGCAGCTTAATCATCACTGTAGTCAGAACATGATACTTTTGCATAATGCCCATGCACCCTTTCGTGGTAGTGTTCTATCTTACATTCAGTTGATAAACTGCAATGCTCATCCAACAATACCAGCTTTGCATTACTCTGCTGGCTTTCCTATTCAGTTCATTTTTAATGTTATCTGACCATAACTCATACACAACAACCATCTATCTAGATACGCTTTGCACGCCAAGAGGGGGGGCACATATCAAGGCGCGGCTCGCGAAGCTAGCGATCATCCAAGTAGATCTCTTTGAACATGAACTGCTTAAATAAGTGCCCGCATACCTCAAACGTGCTCTCTGGAGCAGGCGCAATGACTATCGGAAATCCACCATAGCTGAATATTGCCCAGCAGCATAGTTTTAGTTTCGTTTCTCTTCAATTCACACCCTCCATGCTGCTGCCATTGTGCATCTCACGCCAAGCGTTGGAAATAGTAGAAAAGGAGAAGGTGTCATGTGCCTGGTGGTGACTCACTCCCTCTTTCATGCCACTAAAAAAAAAATTCCATGCTGCAAACAAAAGCGCTGGGGGGAGCTGCCTGGTCATCTCATTGTCATTATATTGTAAACCGGCTGCTGACATCGATCATGCATAGATCTGCGCGGTGTAATTACGTTCCAAGCCTCGCACGTACGCAGGCACCAGCTCCAGTGCACACGTGATGCTCAGGTGGCTAGCATATATGCCTGGGAAGGGCTGGTGCTTAGCAGCTATAAATAATACTTCCACACTGCTTTATCTCATAAAGTCATCCTCCTTGCACTACTGCGATGGGATGTGGTAAAACTAACGGGTTGTCCTATAGGATCATAAGTTTTGGCCAGTCACGCCGTTTCAGACAACGCTCCAAGCGTAACTGAGCTTTTAGTTTTATTATGGGATGGCGTCATGCATGTTCTAACATCTACATATATTTCCCTCTCTTGCATCCACGTGTTTTCTCCCCGTTTAAGTATGCTGATCCATTGTGTTTTAAGAACGCTTCACCGCAAGTGATTCTATGAAGTTTCTGTGGTGAAGCATCCTCAAAACGCAACAGGGTCAATAGGGAAGAGTTGCCACAGCTACTGCGTCGCGCTGCAAAAAAAAGGGCCGCGGAGGCACTAATGATTCTGGATAGTGTGCGTAAAGCAAAGCACTTGACGGAACTGCGAAATATTGTCACTGTCCCCTTGTTTTGATCTCAAATGCATACACATCCAGGTTCGACGCATTATTATTAAAATTACTGTGATGCTAACGGTCGTCCTCGACATTTTTTTTTTTTTTTTTTTTTTTTTTTTTGAGGGGGGGGATTAAGGGAGGCAATAAATAATTTGAACATTTTTCGCGAACCCCTGAAGGGTGAATGAAGGTCTCTTGAAGGTGCTGCCTATATATTTGGCTCTGCTGAACAAAATTTATTATAAAATTCCTCGCCTTTTTTTTTTTCCCGATTTGATTCAATATACAATTCGAAAGTTACTCTTCGGCATTCACACATCCCTACCTAAAACATACCAAATGCATCGCCGTTGAAATTAAAAGTTCCCTGACCAGACCTTAGTTCTAAGTGCAAGATGACTGAACAAGTAAAAATAGTAATCTAGTACTATACGTATGATTTCAAGCACCCTAGATGTTTAGATGGATGAAAGAAAGAAAGTAGTTCTGCTTGTAGCAGGTTTGATTTTACTAGAAGAATTTAAAAATTGAGAGGATGACTAGCACACCAAAATCTGCTAACGGTGTGCACAACAATTTATTTCAACGATTTCAAAGTATACTTGCTGGCTTTGGGCCATTTCACATCTAGAAGCGAAAGAAAAACATGAATAATAAGCCTAACCCTCAGACTATTTACATATAACACTCTAAACATATCAGCAACATAAGCAAGCATTGTGCGTTATTTTGAATGTGATCCTAGATGCATTTTAAAACACATCTATAAACACTAAATAAAGCAAACATTCATTTGGCACAACTGACATACAGATATCAATGCCGGTATGCATCATATGAAGGATAAGTATTTTTTGCTGATCTAGCTAAATTCACTAAACAAAAAGTTCACATTATTAAAGCAATCGTAATGAACGATACGTTATCTCAAAATTGCTTTACACCTTGAAAAGCATTAGTATGACAGCAACACCAAAGGAAAATTAATGTTGACGATGATATCCACACAGTTCAAGAATGAAGTTAGTAAAGATCGTGAAAGCAGAGAGAAGCTTGAAAGAGCTAAATTTCTGTCAAGAAGATAACTTAATGGTCATATGAGCTAGCCCTCACTAATGCACACAGCAAGAACAAACTGCATAGGCTTTAAGAATGGCTGGCAAAGTTTGAAGTTGCACACAGCACGTTAGAGAGTCTGTCAGGTGGTAAGGCAACTTAGTGAATATATCTAAGTACCAAGTCAACGTCATTAGTATGTAACAATTAAGCTATTAAAATTTCTACTATGACACCGTACCAGAAAACTAATTAGCTCGACCCACTAACTCCTTCATGCCTTTTTTCAGTTTAGGAAAAACAAAAAGGATGGATGTAGGAGCCTACATCTGTGCTCAAGCAAAGTGCATGCGCAGCATATTACCTGACAACTTCTGGAAAGAAACCCCTATGCTGTACCTAGAAAGAGTGGAGTGTGGAGTGGCCATATCAGAGAAGCTTGTTAGCACCATCACAGAGAGAAACACAAGAGAAGCACCAAGAGACAAAGAGTGGCCAGAGTGGTTGGCATAGCTTGGTTTGCATGCAAACTATATTAATTACCCTTGAGGATAAACTTGTCAGGTTAGAAACTGACAGCCTGAAAGGTGAAAAAGGCAAGTTTCTTGTAGTTTAGTCTCATGAACAACACAGAGCACAGTATGGAACTTTCTAGCCAACTCATACATGGTTCCATAATTAGGTGCCAAACTTTATTAATTCACAAAAAATAGTGTTTCATAGAAACAAGCTTCAGCAGATGCTTTTGCCAAAATATTATACTGACTTTTATTGGAAGTGTTCATATTAGCCAAACAAATATTAAACAGATGCTCTATTGAAGTATCGTCAGCCTTCACCGCTTCGTCGTAGAAGTGAATGCCTAATTAATGATGACTATTTTAAAGCAGGTAATATACATGCAGTTCATGCATTTTAAGACATATTAAATGTTTCCTTGATTTACCATGAAGAAAAAAAATCCTGCGGAACGCTCCATTTATGAAGAGGCTATGCGTCTACAAAAACTGAATAACTTTTTTTCATAAATGTTAAGTTCACTTCACCTTATGTCCTACTACTAATGGCATACAACAAGGTTTTACGAATGAGATATTATGACTGCAGTTCATGCGTTCATTGAAGTGGAATATATTCATATGGTTCCCATGAAACCAATACTTGCAAATGTAGTGCAGCAACATGAGGATTTAGCAACTTATCCTCATTTTGCTGGTGATCGGTAATGCCATGATTAAGGCAGTGTGCAAGGCAGGAAAGCAAGCTTAAGTTATGAGCAGGGCCTATTTGACAACCATGTTTGCAGCAATGAACACAGTGCTACAGAACTAGTCTCATTTTTCAAAACATTGCAAACCCATTTCACTGCTAAATCAAACAAAATTTCCCACAAATTTTTAATTCTGTAAAGCAGCAACTTGACGGATACCTGCTAGGCGTATAAGTGCGTACCTGTGCATCTCACGCCAAGAGTTGGAATTAGTCGAAAAGGAGAAGGTGTCATGTCCCTGGTGCTGACTCACTACCTCTTTCATGCCGCTAAAGAAAAATTCCATGCTGCGAACAAAAGTGCTGGGGGGAGCTGCCCGGTCACCTGATTGTCATTATATTGTAAACCGGCTGCTGACATCTATCATGCATAGATCTGCGCAGTGTAATTATGTCCTAAGCCTCGCACATACGCAGGCGCCAGCTCCAGTGCACACGTGATGCTCAGGTGGCTAGTATACTTATATGCCTGGGAAGAGTTCTTCATCCTTTGAGCTGGGGCTTAGCGGCTGTAAATAATACTTCAAAACTGCTTTATTTCATAAAGTCATCATCCTTGCACTACTGTGATGGGATGTGGTAAAACTAACGTGTTGTCTTATAGGCTCATAAATTTTTAAACACTACAGAGAAGGAAGGTTAGCACTAACCCTACAATTCAAAAATACTGCTCCCCTTTTGCAAATCCTGCCTCAGACATGAACTGCTTCTAATGAAGTAGCTTTAAAGGTCCAAATCTCCAGAAAGTCTGGCGTCAGCGTTGTAAGAGAAAAATCATGGGCACACATCTGGGAGGTGGTAGTTGGCAGGCGGCATGGCCTTGTACTGACTGGTTATCGGAGTGCGAGACATCACGAAAACCGAACATTCGGTCTCATGGCACGGCTGTGCGTGACTAAAATTTTCTAAGGCCTAGCAAATTATCAAGGAACAGTCTCATGACCAGTTATGTTTAGGCAAAAGATATTTACTGTTACGTAATTTAACAGACAATTTTAATAATACTTAATATAAGGACTACTGAGTAGTGGATACTTACGAATTATCTGCAATAGAACAGCAAACTGGGCAAGTTACAAAAAAAATAACAGTGCAAAGGACAGAACACAAAGATATCGTCTATGGTTCGTTCCTGCAACCAACTGTAGCCTGATGTTCTATTCTGTGTTCTGTTCTCTGGTATAATTTTTTGTAATTTAACAATTAACAGTGAATGGCTCTGAAACAAGCACACTGTCTTCTTCCCATTACATTATGGTGTACCCAATAATCTTTCAGCTCGCAGCCCCCCTTCTTACTGAATAAGCATGCTGACAGACTTCCTAATAGCCATCGGAAGCAAACTGCCATTCAAGGAGCAACAGAACCAAAATATATTCTTCAATTAATTCGCATTTCCCTAAAAATTTTTGAGGTTATCTTTGATCTATACACTTAGCATATTGTAGCTTTTGCTCTTACATTGTCAAAAAAAGAGAAAAGAAAGAGAGCAAAGCCACACATTTTGAGCCACGTCACAGGCACTGAATTGAATCTCGCACTTCTGTAAGCCATGAACCACTGGGTACGTGAAATGTGGGACAAGTCACCAAGGAGTGTCATTACAGGCCTTGCAAATGGAAATGGCAGGTCACTCAAGGTCACAGCTTGCAAGAATGGCACTACTCACCACAGCTGCTTGCACTCGCCCTTTTCCTGACAGGCCGAAGGACTTGTGGTTGCCGTATGTCCGCCATGAGCCTGTCGTGCACTGATGTTTCCCGGCGAGGTGCAGGCTTCAGTTTTCTCCTTGAAGCCTGGTACACAGCAGAATACATTTTCCTTGTAAGTTTACCTTGCGCACATGGTCAGCTACACACAACTCGTACACAAGTTTAGCTTGCACGAATACAGTTTAGGTGCTCCTTAGGCTGTGAGAGGTGGACATGACAGTGGTCCCAACAAGCAAGCTTACTATACACATTCAAAGAACATAAAAGATATCTCTTTGTTGACACCAAGCAAACAAAATTGTAATGTAATCGGTGTCAGCGCATGAAGGCCATTATTATAAATATTTCTGAGCCCATTTGAAGTGTTACTGGAAGGTATCATGTTTTAATGTAAGCAAAACAATAATTTAGTAATGAAGTCAATTTTAGAGTGGCTTTGTTTATTCCTTCAAATATATACTAACTATGGCCACCTTATACAATGAAATGAAGACCTCATTTTATTTAGCTATGCATTCTGAAACTAGGCTGTTGGTTTGAGTAAATATTCAATAATTTCAAATATTCAGTTGAATCGTAAAAAATTTTATACTCAATCTGATCTAAATGTTTGGAATTCAAAATATCAAGCAAATAACTTTTCTGGTATGACCATTGCATGGTTTTGATTCTAGGTGTTTTCTGTGGGATGTATCTTGGTGTGCATGTCGCTAATAGCATTAGCCACATAAAGTGATGGGGGGCAAAGGGAGTGGCAAGTGGCAGGTGCAACCCCAAGGATTTTTTGGACAACACAAAAAAGTTGTTGTTTCCATCAGAGTTCTAAGCAGAGGATGCTATTCGATAATGCAGCCCAAGCCCCTTGCTGTATGTGAAGTTGTCACCATTGCAATGTGAAGGTTCATTTCTTTCATTCATTCATTCTTTTTTTTTTTTTTTACCCCGGACACAACATCTTTAATCAAGAATGTTTTGCACAGTGTGCAGAGCAGTGGACTCAGTTTTTGGCCAGTGATACATGGAAGCAAGAACTGCAATATATAATCAAGTTGCACTAATATGAATGAAATATATGCACATGGTGTCTAAGTGAGGAGCATTTAAACAGCCAATATGCATACACAAGCCACGTTGTGCTATGGTTTGGTATTCACTGACGTTAAAATGATCAGTAACATTACCGACCTCCAGCAGTGACACATCTATGCAGCAAACAGATGCGCCCCACCAAGTCTGACTGATTGTGAGTGCTGCATGCCTTCTGGAGGCATGCAGCACTCCTTTGTTAGGGCCATTTCACTAGCCCAATTAGTTTAGAGTAGCCTTTGCAATTCACACAAAATTTTGCTCATGTTAGCTGTTAAGTGAGAAATTAAATGATTAACTAAACCTTTGAAATCGAAAAGTCCACTGCGAAAATATGCAGTGCAACCAGCAAACAAAAATATAAGGAAATTAATATACAGAAGGCGCCAGCAGCTACTGACGCCATGAAAACCATAGCAGATTTTTTTGTGCGCTGATCAATGTTAACCTTGTAATCATGGATATAATTACATTATAAAGTAGAAGAAAAAAACCAACACGTTACCGGATGGAAGTAATGGGTTTGGATCCCACCCATAGCATGTGGCTGTTGTTTCTTCTAGTATACACACAGCAATCTCCATGATTACAATATTAATTTACACTGATAAGCACAAAAAAAATATATATATCCCTTATGCTTTCTACTTGGATGTCAAACGGTAGGCTTTGCCTCACCACACAAGTGACCAGTGGTGATGCAACATTTACGCCCTGGTTCACGCTTCATCTCTAGCTTGGCAAAAATGGCACGGAAAATATAGTGGTGGTAGCCTAAATAGTTGGTAGTCATATGGCTGACACCCGTTTACGTCTTTCATCAATCAATAGAAAGAGAAATTACAAGACAACATCAAGCGTCCAGAATATCCAGGGATAGGATCATCAAGCTGATAGTACCCAGGGGCCCTTGGCATGGTAGGTTGTAGTCTTCCAGTAGCCATCCTGTGCTCACGTTGGCTTTCACAGCGGTGGTGAAAAATGCTATAGTTTTCGTACTGCTGCCATATCTTTCATGTGACACCGCTGTTATGCTAATTAGTTGTAGTTATAAATTGAGTTTTATGGCATAAAAGTTGCTAAAGTTATGATGTGGCTAACAAAGCGTTAGAATGCTGTCTTAATAAAAAAAGAAGTTTTCGGTACTTATAGCTTGAGAAACTTAAAAAGATATGCAAAATCAACAAGTGCTTGTTCACCTAAAAGAAAAATAGTGTGTAATGGAATCTGTTCATTGTAAAATAGTGTTTTTTCTTAGTTCAAATATTGTACATGAAATCCAAATGTGGTTTACTGCGAGTTCAGCATCATGCCTTTCACCAAGAGGTTTGTCTTGTTTTGTCACTAAGAAGTTGCGTAGAAGGTGCATGTGCCCAATGCATAAACGATGTAAAATTGATTCTGTAAAATGTTCCTGATGTCTACATGACTTCCACTCTCCTATGATTGGTTTTACAGAATGCAATTTATTGTTTACTTCATACTTCCATGCAACATGCCATTTATCACTCAGTTTAAATTTCAAACAATACCTGGGTGGCATGTTCACTTGTTTTATTTGACCAAATCAGGCTTGTGCAGCACATGCACCTGCTTTCTTGTTACCCTCAATCCCAACATTGCTAGGGACACAGCAGAATCTTATGTTTTGGCTTTGTGTTGTGACTTTAACTGGTTATTTTATGTATCATATCTCCTATTCATGGTTTTTCAGCACTTCTTGGTCGCACTGTTTTGAGCATACTCGGGGAATCAGTGTAGATGGTGCTGTTTTTAATTTTCTCTTTTACTATCTGCTCTACAGCCACACACATAGCGTAACAGTTGGCAGTAAAAACCAGTGCATATTGCAGCAGCTGTATCATACTTGAACTTTTGCTTTTAGCTGTTGCACTTGCAATCTGCATTTCTGTCTTAGAGCAATCAGCATAAAATTCAGTGTAGGCGCTATATTCTTCTTGCAGTGGGAAGTATTCATGGAGTATGTGTGTGTGTGGCATTTACTTTTTGTGCAAATGTGTCAATGTTAAGTCACATACAGCAGGTGACATACTATGGTGACAGATCATTTCTTGGTGCAGTGTTAGGTAGAACATGATGTGTATCCAAAATCACCGGGATTCAAAAACAAAGGCGAGTCTAATGTTTATAATGGTTTAAAACAATTTTTCAATGCAGCTGGTAAGGGCTCTCAGCCTGCAGCTGCCAGGACTTGTTGGCTTTCCGGGTTTCAGAAAGAGTACTATGTATCTGTACCTACCGAAGAATACTTTGCACTGCAAGAAAAATTACTTGCCCGATATATTGGCCTATTCTTCTAAATATATCTGTGTGCCGGGTGCTATCAACAATAGAAATGTGAAAGGGGTACAATCACCAGTGAGTCTGCAAACCTGATCTCATATTTTCTTAGAAGGCACTGAACTGTTCAGACAGGATACATATTTCTGCAGAGGCTTTCTTTGCATTCATTTTTTTCAACATAACGCACTCAGGCCTTGACTCTCTTAAATATAAGCATGTTCTCAGCAATAGGCTACCTACGGAGCGCACTTCAGGCTTTCTTTTGTTGTTGTTTTTTTGCCAATGTGCATTCTTGTGTGCACCACATTTGGTGCTTTGTTTGTGAGAGTCGTAATGCTTGTGCAATTGCTAGCATTGCTGTCAATATAATGCACCTTATAAACCTCCAGCTTACTTCTTCTCTAGTGTGACAGTTGTACTAAAAAGCAGCCAATATGTAGTTTCCAACACTATGTTTTGGGAAAGTGGGAGTGAAGGGTGTAGATGATTAAAGCTGTACAACTGCAGGTAAGTGATCATTCCCCTGAGGGTTGTCTAAAACTATAACATCAGAATGAAAATCCTTAAAAGCAGATAGTGATGTAAAGGCTAAACCAAGGCAGCTCATTTCTTCTGCTCCAGGACAGCAATATCACCTATGTATGATTTGTCCCCTAGTGTCCATGTGTTCACTTCCCCAAAAGCGGGAGTGCGCCTGAAGACCCCTCACCCCACCGCTGTGGTGCAGTGGCTAAGATGCCCGACTACTGCGCCGGGGTACCCGGGTTTGATCCCAACCAACGGCTGCTGCATTTCGATGGAGGCAAAACGGAGAGGCATCCGAGTCCTTTGCGATGTCAGTGCACGTTAAAGATCCTCAGGTGGTCGAAATTATTCCTAAGCCTTCCACTATCGCACCCTTTCCTCTCTTTCCGCTTTCACTGCCACCTTCTTCCCTTCCCTTATGGCACGGGTCAGGTGTCCACAAAACGAGTGTGACACATAACGCGCCTTTCCTTTCCTGTGAACAAATTAATGAAGATCCCCAACTATTGTATCACATATGGCTCTAGCAAATGTTCGATGAGTCCTTCTAAATAATGGATCACAAGTGTGTGGTGCGGTGGTAGGTGAAAAGAATGTATTGCTATTGTTTTGTGGCAAACAACACTTACTAAACTGTTGCAAAGTTTGTTTTTAGAGGTATCTCTCATGCAGGGACATTGCTTTATATCATGAATGTGGTGTCTTCTGAGAGCCTTGAGGATATTTGTTTGCTACGAGTCCAGGTTTGTTTCTTGAATGAACAAAGCTGTGGGTCATGCAGTGAAGCATCCTCAAAACGCAATAAAGCCATTTTTGAAGAGGCACCACTATTATTGTGTCATACTGCGAAAAGGGCTGCGAAGGCACTTATGATTTTGAAGCAATTTTTCGGCAATCCCAACAGTGTGTGCAAAGCAAAGCATTTGACAAAACCATAAAAAGTTGTCGCTATCGCTTAGTATTCATATCTAATGTATAGGAAAACATATTCGAGGTGCTCATTGCATAAAGTTACTATGATGCAAATTGTTTCCAGCAGCTTTTAGGGCTGTTCGATAATCCAAACATTTTTCCTGTTCCCTTTAAGGCTGAATTAGAGTTTATTGTACTAAAATGAAACTGCCTAGAAAGTTGCGGAGGTCAGAGTTGTTTAATAAAGTAAAGTTAGAGGGTCTCTTTGTAACACTGGATGATAAATAATTAGTTTAATTAGAACTCGAAAATCTATAGAAGAACTTGAGATATCTAATGACTACGGAGAGGCGCTACTATAGGGACACCAATAGCAAGACCTTTTCAAACGAAATTCGTATAAACTTATAACAGCTGAAATTCGCCCTCCAGTAACTTTGAGGTTTTTTGCCTGCTCCTCATGACCCTTACTGTGTTAGCAGTGATACAGTGACACTGGCACTGGCACTCACACCACAGATTGCAATGCTTTGTTTGCATTAACTATAGTCAGCTTAGGTGCCCAAATAAGGCTACACCCTTATCTAGCACAGCAAGGTGACAGCAGTAAAAATGGACAGGAATTTCATACAGATATCGCAAATGGAAAGCCAGAAATGAAAATGAAATTTCATTTCATTTGCATTTGCATTTTAATTACATTTGCACAGAGCATTTGCATTTGGCTCAGATGACCCTTGGCCCATGGTTCAATCCCTTTGTATGTTTGTTTACTGTTCATAATAAGTGTCTGAGGGCCCCCTGAAAATGTCGCACCCACTTGCAGTTAAACATACAACAGGCGCTATAGCTACCTGTGGTAGCTGTGATGCACAAAAATGATCTGACTACAATAGCCATTTGCCCATTTCCTATATTCTCCAGGCACCGTAAATGTCAGGAGTTATTATTTATGGAGTACTAAACCTTAAGTAAAATTGTGCAAGGAGGAAGTGAGGTGGCAATGCTCAAGAGGGAACAAGGCAGTGAAGCATGTGTACAGACAATAATCCCTCTACCCTTGCAGTAAATGGTCAACAAGCCCTTCAAGCATACTCTGTACCATCTTCTCCATGGTAAATCAGCCACATGATAAAGCCTGCCTCCTAAATCTACCACATAACCCACAGGTGCCTGTCTAAGCAAAGGTTGGCTATGCCTGCCAATGAACTTTCAGTTCTTTTTATCATGCAGTCTTAACTAAGTGATTAAGAATGGTATCTGTTGCTACCCCTCACATTACCAAACTGAAAAAGGTGTAGCCTAGTGCTCATGTATATGCTCCTGCAGGGAGCAGATTTGTGCAAAGGTCCACCATTACGTTCCAAGCACTGCGGGAAAGCCACTCCTCGTGTGCCACTATTAAGGCGCTGCCAGTGGTGTCCGGTAGTTTATTGGTTTCCTTATAGCCAGCAAGTGATCAGAAACGGCATGCTTGTCTTGCACAGCCACTGATGCAAAAAGTGTACCATACTTTCGAAGTAAAGCACTATGCTAAAAATTGGCTCCCTGCGAATGTCTACCCCAACCAAGGTGCTAGACGTTGGCTGTTAGGTTCTGTCTCGGTACTATCCTTGCCTCCACTAAATCACCCATATGTGCAGTTGTGTCCCTGGTGCTCTGGTAACGGTTTCACAGTACACGCAATGCTAAATTAAGCATTACCATAGTGTGTACTGCCAGCGCAACAATATACCATCCGCCTGCACTGACAGTGCCAGTATCAGAGATCATGGGCAGATGGCACCAGGTGCCTGTACGAAGTCACATGGTGCCCCAGGGAGATCTGCGAATGTGAAGCTAGCCGGCTGCAGCACATCAAACTAGAATGCTTGATGAGTGGCACCAAAAAGGCCATCCCGTAACTCTGCTCCCTGCGGGGGTATCTATCCACAAGAACACTCGTGTAGCCTAGTTTTAGCCTACAACGTTACACAAAAAACTGCCGACACACTGCAGTTCGCCTGCAAGAACAACTGGATAGTTTGCTGTTTATAGCTAAAAGACGCTACTGTCTTTGTCATCAGAACACTGTAATCTATCAGTACACAAAAACTTGAATTTGTCCCGAAAGCCCCTTTGGAAGAGCAACTCCGGCATTTTCTTGACCTCCATTTTTTTTCTGACTTTCATGTTAGGTTCACCAGAGTCTTCCAATTCTTTGTTCCAAATTTCAAAGCCAGGCAGCATTTTTCATTTTTTTTTTTTTGCACAGATGTCATGAGTTGGACACCTAATGATATTACTCTGAATTTCCAGAAAGAAATATTTGCAAGCTTCTTTTTGGTCACCTCAGACAAATAGTGATCAAAGCTGTCAGATACAGTCACCAGTTTTGCCAATCAATGCCCACATGAGAGGTTTTTTTGATCATATCCATGATGCTGTACTTGGTCAAAACCCAGTTCCAGTTTTGGTTTCCCAGTTTATTGTTCGTTTATAATTATTTTTCATTCTTTGAAAAACTATCCCACAGATCTTAGACAGGAAGGTCCCAGACAAAGAATGTGGTAGCAAAATTAATGTTCAGACTTTCAGAGTTGCCTTCAATGTGTAATAACATACAGAGGAAATAGAGTATCATGGTGGTAGCACATGATGTTTTGTGGCAAAGTCAGGTAGTTCAAGTGTGCCTCATTCCTGAGTTTTCTCAAAGCCCATTAGCAGTGGTGGTGGAAGTGAAGTCTGAAGCATGTGAACAATTAGAAAAAAAAAGTATTCAAGTATGCTTACATGTATGTAGTGTGAATATTAGAGCACTGGCTGTGATGAGATAGCAAAACATTGTTCATAAACATGTTTTTTCTTTCTCATGAAGTCAAAGAGCTGGAGGTGAACCCAGGCTCGCCCAGGACTGCAGTGATCCCTTAAAGTCAACTTATTTCTAAAGATGCCTAACAGTAGTGACAATTAACCAGCACACTTGTTTAGACATTTTGGCTAGAGTGTTTGAACTTAAACTAGAACCCCCGTGTGACCACAGTAACACAGACGATTTTTGCAGGCCGAGGCATTTGAAACTGGATGTGCCCACAAAAGGGTGCAACAGGGTTCATGAAGCCTCTTCCAGGTGCCCCCTCCCCACGAAAACAGTGCATAGGGTGCAGAGCTGGGGATGCTTGCACCCAACCTTATCTGACAGTTCGCTTTAAACCGACCACCTCCCTCAGCCACCCACTGCCTCCCACCTTCATCCACTCCCCCATCTCCTCTAAAAGAGTAGAAGAGGATTTCCTTCTCTCCACTTTGTCACCTGCCTGCCAACCGAGGCGGATGCCCTGCAGACACCGACGCGGACTATGAAAAACTGAGGAACAAGCTAACAACAGCTAACACTCTAAAAATGCATTAAGATATAAAATGGTCTATTAAATACTTTTTTCAAAGTATTTCTTGAATAAATGTTCACCAAACTTAGTGCCATCCTTCATAAATGGAGTCAGTTTTTACTCATGCAACAATGTGCAGAAAAAAGCATTTACATGAGTACAATTCGATGGAAATAATGCTTGTCCTTTGTGCCTTAATGTTTGCCACACTAAAGAGTTTAAACAATAACTATAAAGCCCTCAGTGCTAGTACCAGCCCCCTAACCAGCACCAACATCTGCCACTGGAATGGCTATAACCTTATGTTATGCTCCATGCAATGTGGCCTTCCAAACAGCCAGATGAAACATTTTCAAATAGAGCATGCATTCTAGGATAGATAGCTGCAGCTCAGCAAGGTGCAGCACAATACTCACAGGAAACAGTGGAGGTCTAGAACGAATAAATTCCAAAATTAATGCATGTGCATCTTTCTTTACACGAGGTGGGAGATCGCCATTAACCTGCGTAAAACACAAGAAGGGCAAGACTTCTCAAAACCAACGACAATTCAACAAGGTAAAGCAGAAATTGGAATGGAACTAGGCACTGCAATGAGTGAATGACCCAGGCTGGCCCCCTTGCAAAAAAACACTAAAGAAAATATGTGACAAAAAAAGCAAAGGGTGCACATTCGAAATTGGTCATTCACATTCTACAAAAACCTTACACAGCAGATATATATAGGGCGAAACCTGAAATAATATTTCTAAACAGGCATTAAAATGTGAGGAACTAGATTTGCTTATCTGTTTAACACTTTAGCCCTTTAACGCTTTTCTTTTTTTTCGGTCAGATATTGAGGTCAAACCATTATACAGGAGTTAAAAATGTTATTCAAGCACTGCCCACACAAGCACATGGTTGAAACATGCAATCAATACACTTATTATTTATCCTGAGAGCTGAAAATACATGACACAGCAACACAAAACTGTGCGATCACTAAAGAAGGCACATGGAAGGCATAGCATCATCAATAGTCGCCGTAGTATGATGATGCAAGGTTGCATGTTATCTGATGTCTATGCCATTGAGCATGAACAATACCTTATCCAAATATCAGCTGCCACTCCATGCTTGAAAGGCTTGGTTTTTAAAAATGATTAGGGGAGAGCTTAGACGGGTTGAATGGTACTGCAGTGCCTTTTTAGGTCATAACCTGACAGGCACGAAGTGGGCAAAATAGCAGAGTATGCCATAGTATAACATGCTTGTTAAATTCTTAAACATTTGACACAACATTGCCACAGCAGTGCTGATGACACACCTCTAAGCACATAATGATGAAAAGTGAACAATTAATGTATTCTGTCAAGCGGCCATTTCACATTGTCATCTAAATTTTTTGAGTAAGAAGGTTCCTTATTCAGTGGAAGGTATATGTGCTGTCAGGAGTAGGTTTTTAAAGGAGCTTGTAGTGAAGGAAGTTTGTAAATCTCCACTGAAAGCCGAAGGAAGGCCTACTGTTCACAGTGAAATCTGTAGTTTGAAAATGATTGAGAAACCTAACTTCCAGTAACATAAAAAAATTTCTACCATGCCTTCACAAAGATTTCTAAACCATAATTGCCATGCACTTTCCACCCTGATATGCATCAAACCATCTTTTGCCCCCATTTCAGTCGCGGCTATTTTTATGAATTTGCCGCATGAATGCTGTGCTTCCAGGAACATACAGTAGAACCTCGTTGATATGCTTTATAAATTAAGGACAGAAATGCATATTACTGGAATAATGTATTGTGTAAAACCACTTAAGCTTTCGAAAAATTTAACGCCAAAAGAAAAAAAAAGTAACAGTATACGAAACCCCGTATAAAATTTGCACACAATTTTTCTGGGCAATTCTTGTTTTATTTTATTTTCAAATACCATGCAAATTCCGCAATACTCAAGATGAGCAATGTTAACGACTTTTTAATTTTTTTCCTTCCTCATTAGCTATTCAATATAAAGTCATTTTTTTTCCACATTCATACTGAATTCATATTTCAAAATTTCAATATTTGAACACCCCTAGCAAGAACGTTCGACACTCCCATCATTCCTGGCACAGTATTTCTACAATGTGTGCCACTTTCTGAAAGCATGATGTAATATGTCACTGCCGCACTGCCTTTTTAATGTTCAACTCTATAACGTCACAGGTGCTCTTGCCAAGTAATATATTTACCATTTATTACAAATCGTTTCAATACGACTACACCATGAAAAACTAGAGCCACCACACACACCCAAATAACACGTAAAGCATGTTAACAGAAATATCAGTTAACTACTGAAAGTATACAATACTTGCAGTTTTTTTTTACTGTGGACTGATCAAAATACATAGTTTTCATACCTTTAGTTTTCAGATCAATTGACAGCATTATATCAATGTTTGGCTCAAATCAAACTGCCTTAATTATACAGAAGAATGTTGAGGCCGTCTCAGAAACGACGGTGATTTGCCTCCACATTTAGCCCCATACATTTCTAAGCAGCAAAGTCAAATCTGACCTGCTTGGACAAAATATAACCCGAACTGATGCAATCTTCATGTCGGTTCACATCTGACCTTTGGCCTCAACCCCTTTACTTCAATCTTAAGCAAATAACTTCAATTATACGAAAGGGCCAATGAATGGTTACATGAAGAAAGGTAATGAAGTGAAAATCTGGACAGCACTTAATCAGTAAAGCTAAGGTTCTTTACCCTTTCTTGCAAGAAAACCCATTCTCAGAATCAGAATGGAAGACATGAAGATGACAAAGCCATGTTTGAAGTGTGCAAGAATCTTATCTTCCTGCACATTGCAAACTGCCTGTGCTGAGCAGCTCATGTTACCTTAGCAAGTGGCACTCGGCATGCTAAGGTCATGTGCCGAAGTGCGTTCTGCAGCACCGCTCTGTACTAGAAACGTTTCTGACGTTATTTTACAGCCCACTGAAATGGGAAAATTCAGTGCCACTTACAGTATGAACATTTTGTCTTGAATTGGCACTTCAAGGGTGCGCTGCTACATGCCAAAAGAAAGTGGCACTTGGAATAATTAGCAGTGAAAGCAAGTAGAGCAAATGACACTAAAGTTCTCAACAGCGCTCACAAATTTTGTAGAGACTATTTTCAAAACTGGAAGCTTTCAAAAGGCGTCTTAAGCCAAACCTTCACATAAATAATGTAGAAGGGTTTTGACGCTTTCAAGGAAAGAAAAACTAAGGTGCTTAACATTTATAATTAACATTATAAATTTATATTTATATTACCATTAAAATTCAATCATATTAATTTATACTAACATTTATAAATTTGTAGTCTGTCAGTCTGTGCATACATTAATGATCAAACAGTGATTTTTAAGCAATATATCCCGGCCAACAATGCACATTTCCACAACTCCTACTAAAAAAAAAGAAGAACGTACCATGACTTTGTTGAGCTTGTACCTTTGCGATCGGATGTCATCCAGCAACATCTCGTAAGGTGTCATCTCATATTCTACGGGATGCAGGTGTGTTTCAACATCAACTTTCTTCAACTTGACCCCCTGTCGAAGTTCCCGAATAACTTGCATCCATAGCATAGCCTACAAAGGAAAGGTAAAATATTGAGGATGATAAAAAACACATTCTTCCTGAGGGTGTTCACCACACTGATCAACTTTAAAATTGTGCAATTTCTGCCAGTTTTCTTAGACTCATTTTGTAGAAAATTGCTGACACGGTCATGACAATGAAGAGCATGATGGTATTCAGCAGATGTTATGGTAAGTGCGGTGATGTAACTACACGAAGCTTTCCTCCTCAGGCAGTTTTTGCAAGCATCTAATTTTAATATGCATCTTATATCGTGGCCCAGGCAAATAATATATTCAAATGAGCAAGAACACTGCTTTGCAGTGACAGTTGTATAACAAGGGACCTGCAAGCTTTACTGTTAAGGGGGGAAATTTGTGCTTGCAGTCTTTGCTGCTCCCGAAATGGTGAGCAGAAGCCAATGCCCCACATTGGCAAGGAGTGCTGCACATGTTTGCTTCTATAATTCAATGGAAATGCTCTTTCCAATGTTCGATATATAAACAGCTACTACTACATCTACAATGCAGGCTCAAATAATTGAATGATTTGCAACAAGAATGACTCAAGAAGTGCACCTAAATGGCACAGTGCCACTGGCACTACAATTGGTACTCGACTGCAGAACCTGAAATATGCACTGATGTTTTGCATTTGCCTCATCTCACAGGAATTTCAGGCTACACGAAGCCATAAAACTCTGCATGCACCAGTGATGGTTTGGCTGATCCCGCATATTCAGTTAATTTTCAAAAGAATATACCAAGCTTTCCAGGCCTGTGGTGCATTCATGTTTAATAGCTAAATTCACATCCCTTAACCTCGACTCATTACCAACCTCATGGATAAGAAATTTCTCATCCTCTCGCAAGCAGTTAACAGTTCTTTATGGTCAACAATCTCCATTTAGCGATGTCCTGTCTGGTGTACCTCAAGGTAGTGTCCTGTGCCCATTGCTCTTCCTCCTTTACATTAACGACCTGCCATCTAATATTAATTCAACTATTTGCTTGTTTGCAGACGACTGCATGATTTATTGCAAAATACGTTTATCTGCAGATCACCTAGCACTTCAAAGGAACCTCGATCGCACAATCGCCTGGTGCACATCATCGTAAATGTCACGCTGAAAAATGCAAGTTAGGACATTCAGCAGAAAAAATCTAACTCTTCTTTCAGTTAATTACTCAATAATACTTCAGTGCCCAACACATCTTCAAACAGATACATCATCGGTGTTCATTTCTCAAAAATACCTGTTGGACCCCTCACGTACAAAAAGCAACAGCTAAAGCATTACGCACATTTATTCATTATACCTCAAAGGCATTACATGAGGGATGGGCACAACAAATCACGAATATTTGCGATTAGGGTATCTACAACGTAATCTCCATGGAACTCCTGCTACTACCCGTAAGCTCACCTGCTTTCAAACATTTGTTCGTCCACAACTTGAATACGCACCTCCCGTCTGGCCAGCTCAACAGGCTTATTTAATGAATTCTTTTGATTTGGTTCAGAATTGTGCTGCACGCTTCATTTTCAGAAACTACAACCATTACTCGAGCATAACAAACATCAAATCATCGTTCTCTCTTGCAATTAAGGAGCAATGCCCTAATCTGCCTATCTCACAGAATAGTCTACAGTACCTACCCTTCGCTGCTGCCTCTTGTACAACCATACCACACCTCACCTCATCTCATCTCAACAACTCTCTAAGCTTCCATCGCATTTCTGGTAGCACCGTTGCATTTAATTCATCCGCTCTACTAGAGGCTATAATTGACTGGAATAGTCTTCTGGAACAAATTATGAATATTCATGATTCAGCTCGTTTTAGGGCCGAAATAACAGCCATTTTTTCAAGTTACTAAAGTGTCTAATAATTGTATGATGACGTTCCTACTTGTCAGTGACTGGTACTAACAGTCAACAAGTTTTGTATGTATAAGCCCCACACACAACCTGGCCGGGATTACTCCAATGCTTGAAATCTGTGAGATAATGGTAACAAATGAATGAATGATGCATCTGTAGTGTAAGACTTGCGTAATCACTTGTGCTCCAAGATACACCAAGCTTGCTACCCACCGTGGTGGTGCAGTGGTTAGGGTGCTCGACTACTGTGCCCAAGGATGCAGGATCGAATCCCGGCCAGGGCGGCTGCTTTTCGGTGAAGGCGAAAGCAAGGCGCCCATGTGCTGTGCGACGTTAGTGCACGTTAAAGAACCCCAGGTGGTCGAAATTTCCGGAGCCCTCCACTATGGCGTCTCTCATAGACTGAGTTGCTTTAGGACGTAAAACCCCCCAAACCACACCAAGCTTACTAAGTCTATGACACAGCAAAGGTGTAAGCTTAAGTTGGAAAAACTGTCTCGATAAGCTGTACATACCTCTTCCTCCTTGGCTTCTAACTAAAAATCTGACACTTAAGTATGACGGGTGGACCAGCTATTGTTCTCTAATGCATTGGCCAGATGTAGCAAAGAGCCCTGAAAATTAGTGCCGTCAATACTGCAATGCACAGACTTACGACAATGGATCTATGCCAGTGAACTTTATAAAGACCATCTCTAAGTGCTAAGTGCTCTACGCGTGCCATGTAAGGACCACATGAATGCCTGGCTCCTCAGAATAAGTAGGTCAAGGCAGCATGTCGCGGCATATGCTAGGCTAAAGCTCTCTGTCACACACTGCCGGTGTTGCCCAACATGCATTAAATGCATGAGTACTACAAAACTGCATAAGAGATAGCAAGTGAAGGTTCAAAATTTTTACGCTTAAGCCTTCATACTTTCATCATATTTGCCTTGGAAATAAACTTGGGTGTGCAAACCCTTGTTTGTATTTTGTACGTAAATATGCTCAATGCTGCTCCTCACACAACACATGAACTACAAGTTAAGCCACTGTTGCATAAAACAAACTGCGAGCTGATCAGGAATATGCACTTATCTATGTTAAACATAAAGTATGTCGCATGAAAAGTCAACCTTTTCCTTTAACACCTGCTATTGGATCAAGATCGTCTTGCAAAGCAAGCTGCGTCAGAAAGCCAGATAAAGAGCTCATACATACAACTTCGAATTTAGGAAAAAAACAGCACAGAGAAGGTGCAGATTCAAGAAAAGAAGTTTATAGGATGCCCGTTGACTGAACTCCTTTTCTTGTGTCCTACTTCCCCAAGGCACTGTTTATTTTTTTTATAGATATGAATTGGAAAGCCCCAACTATAGTTGATATTGCCATACTCCTACAAGCAAGGGAGTAAATACAATTAACAGACACCTGACCATATCCCTAAATTATAACAGATTTTTCAAGCAATTGTAATTCAAGAATAATTCACCCTGTGACCTTTCCTGTAGCCAAATTGATAAAATTAGGTTATTGTAATTATCCCCTCTTATAATGCTACCACCCCGTTAGGAGATTCTTTTCATCATCATTACAAAAGAGTCAACAGGTCAGTGACCATAAATTTATATTATGACTCTGACAACTCCAGCATACAAATATCCATCAAAGCCCCAATTTTTATAACAATTTGTTACCACTAGTGTTACTGGTCAAAATATACTGTTTAGATGTCGATGATTTCCTTGTTGTATTTAGTCTTTCTCCTGTAGATGACCTGGGTGTAGTTGCAGACTCGATCCTAACTAGATTCAAAGGAATCATGAATTCATTGAACTTTTCCTTTGAACTACCGGCTAATGATTCCATTCAGTTTTTAGATATTCACCTGTATTTTAATCCTGTTGGTCAAATTTGCTGGGCTTACGAGCCTAGGTATAAGAAAGCACTACTGCTTTTTGACTCCTCACATTCAAAGCTCATTAAGCGAGGCATAGCAGCCACATGCCTTAGGTCTTCTCTCTTCAAGTCGTGTCCGCACAAAGTGGGCATTAGTTTCGAGACTTGGATGCGAAGACTAAAGGAAGCAGGCTTCCCTGACTATGTTCTTGTAGCAGTTGCAGAGACTCTCAGGAAAAGGCTACATAAAGAAAAAGAATGCGTCCAGTCGCAACAGGGTAATGTACCAGGAGAACATAAAAGGATGCTTGAGGTTTTGCCCTACGTACACAGGCTTTCACACAACTTGAAGAGAGTGGCAGAGAAATTCGGAGAGCTCCTCTCAAGCTTGCAAGGCTATGCGCTTTAGTAGGCCACGAAAGAGATAAAAAAAAATCAGCATGTGGCGTTAATCACAAGAATCTGCATGTCTCACGTGCCACTGGGGTTGTTTATCGGATCCCTCTCCGCTGTGGGAGTGTGTAGATTGGGCAGACGGGCAGATGCCTAAACGTGAGACTAAGCGAATATGCCTCTTCACTTCGTCAATAAACTGATGAGCATTTGCCTAAGTGCTGCAAGAGCTGCAAAAACTGCTTTCCACTCCTGAACCATACCAAGATCTTGGGAAGCGGTAAAAACCAATTGGCAAGAGAAATCTTTGAAGCGCATGAGATTGCGAAATGCAGTAGTGACATGTGCATTAGTACACAGTCTGTTTATCTTATGGAAAAAGAAAAAAAGTTTTTAAAACGTAATTGAGGTTGCACCACATTTCATGAGCAGTAACTGTTCATTTTCTTTTTTTTTTTTTTCAGGTTTTAGATTGCCAATGAAGAGTGTTATCAATTTTTCAAGGTATGTGCATGTGCATTGTTGCTTAATGATGGGACGTTTTTTTCGTCGCACGATTCCATTCAATAGTAAGTTGCAGCTCTGTCCTGTCCTCGTCTCCCTAGTTCCGTCTTAACGCTATGTTTTTCGTTGAACAAGAGCAATCATGCCACCTATTCTAAATACTTCTATGATTTGTTGTTAGCTATCCAAGGCTGGCAAACAAATCTTCAGCTTTGAGTGTGCTGTAGCACGGTGCGATCAAAGCGGGAGCAGCACAGATGTTTGACTACACTAGACAGTGCCAAGAAGCAGACTACTCGTCAGCTAAAGTAATGAACAAATTCACCATTTATGCAGTGCACTTGCATTCCATCTAACTACGAGAGAAAGGAAGGACACCGGCTAGACAAAGAGAGAGCACAAATGGGTTTTTGTTTCTTTGGCCACCTTTTGTAAAATGCACAACTGCAACATTTTACAAAAACGATTGTATCTGCCCAAAATACAGGCAGCTCTATTTATTTATCATGTCCAAACCTGGGCAGCAGCCCCTTACCATGGCAGAAGAAGAATGTAAAAAAGGCCTTTTCTCTAATCCAAAGGTCAAGTTGGCAATAGGCGACAAAGTAATGTTTTATGCCTGGTGGTAAGAGCTCGTAACAAAATCTTCATTAATGGCACTTTAGATGTGCCCTTTTTTTGTGATATCTGTCTGCTGTGCATGGGCTAAGCACTTTTATTTTTATTTCTTTGTTTGGAAGCCAGCCTCATTATGTCAACTGTGCAAGCGCTATGAGGTTCTATTTTTATAAACAGCCCACAGAATCTCAACATCCTAACTTCCCATTTATAATTTTTCAGATTTATACAAACTCTTTACGGTCCTGTACCTGGTGCCTAAATGAAGACAATAATTTAATCTGCTCTGCAGACTCGCTACATGACAGTGCTACTATGAGAAAATCTATGAAAAGCTCCTTACAGCAGCTTCTGCAAATCAAAATGACCAACAATATCACATGCATTAAAATTTTGTTCCGTCGCCTTTCCAAGAATTTTTCAAGACTGCCTTATTTTTTATTTTTTTAAGTCCCTTTTCGAACACAACTAGATCTACCATTACCGTCACATGCTCAAATATCTTTGTGTACTCTCTTTGAAACAATACAGAAATCCATTTTGCACAGACTTCATTAAACATGAAGATTCTGTTTGGTTCATCACACCCATGCCCCATACCCCGAAAGATTCATCACAGCCACATCTCTGAGGGCACAATGCTTAAAACATACTAGCCTATTATGGACTGCATGAACATCATCTTTCTTCACGACTTACAATGAAAAGATCCCCATTTTTCTTGAAGCCCATCTCTCTTGATTTAGGAAGCTTCAAAACGAAAATTTTCATGTATATTCCAATTAAAGAAGAA
Source organism: Amblyomma maculatum (assembly GCF_055883805.1). Lineage (NCBI taxonomy): Eukaryota > Metazoa > Arthropoda > Arachnida > Ixodida > Ixodidae > Amblyomma > Amblyomma maculatum. The sequence continues at coordinate 227,276,633 of NC_139344.1, forward strand.
TAACTAAACTGCATTATTTTTCATAGCATGAAAGCTCCGATCCCTATGTACTACAAATATACATTTTATTGAAAAGAACTAATGCTGCTCTCAGTGTTAAAGTTAATGGGAGATTGTGAATTCCCCCATCTATATATGACCATCTACATTTCTTAAAATTTTGCTTTTAATAGCCACATTTTTGGATTTTGTTTTCATCAACCTGCCACTGCCATGGCCTAGAATCAAGCCTGGAGAAGAGTGTTAGAGCTGTACAACAACTGCAACAACCTCAATACATGGACAATTAAATGTGTTCAAAGTCTTCAACACTAAGTGCTAAGCCCCAATTATTGGCCACCTCAGCTAGCATCGTACCTGGCTATATATTGACTCAATAGCAGAGCTTTGTGACCACTGGCCCACATGACATTGTACACGATTTCTTTGGAAGGACTGAAAACTGACCTAATTGGGTTGTTGCATTATGGTGGGAATAAACTGCTTTTGCATTATATGGGTGGAATATGATATTATAATATCAGTGAAATGCACTAATCATGGTTTCCAGTATTGGACACATCAAAGCGAATGATTCCCCTGACTGAAAATTTCTGCTGATAAAAGTAAACTGCATTTTGCACCTAGCAGGTGGAGGACCTGGCATGCCAGACACTCTATCCGTTGTGCATGTGTGCATGTGCACGCACACACGTGCACACACACGCACACGCATAAAAAAAAATTCTAAATTCACATGCCGGTTCCCTTTCAAAAAATTTTGTCTTATGCAAAGACTCAGTTGAGTCCTATTACATGCCATCACAATGCTCTAACCACAGTGTTATATGGACTAAACTTCATTTAGTGCAGTATGTATAAAGCCATCCTTGAAACCACTTTACTAGTTCTGCAATGGAACCAAGAGAGCGGTTCAATACTTTTGATTGCAATAAAATTACCAATGGCAGCCTGAATGCACTGTGACATCCCACAACATGGCAAAAATTTTTAAGAACCATTTACCCAGTCATGAAACTGTAGGCCATCGAGATCTGAGGTATCTGGATCACTGCGATGATCCTTTATAAATTCCTGTAAAAAAAATAATGAACGAAACTATTACAACACCAGCATGCATGCAGGTAAGGTGCAAACAATTCTGCACTCTGAGAAAATGAATTTAAAGCAGCACTTCTTCAGAGACTAGGATTAAAATGGCCATGATTGTAGCCAACAAACTATCCGACTATTATTATAATGTAAACTCTCCTCCGGACACTCACTTTGGTTCCACTAGATATTTTTTGTAGGAATGTTGACAGTTCTAGGGCTTCTGCAACCAGGGCCCTGCAAACAGCCTTGTAGTGCATGTCAGCTTGTGATGGGTTCTGAAGATGAGATGCACACATCTGCAAGAGCACATCAAGACCTATTGTTAAAAGAGGCTAGGCATCATCTACATGTTGGTAACACTGCAGTTATATGAAGTCAGGTTTTGTGCAACATAATCAGCTATGTAGGCTTTGTTTACTCACATGAAAAATGATAATGAATCCAAATCTAACAAGCAAGTTAAATGTGGTATTCTCTGCTAGCCTTCTACCAGGTGTTTTTGAAGACATTTCAAATTATTTCTAAAAAAAAAAAAAAAGCAGTTCAAAGTAGAAGAAAAATATTTGCAGGAACAAACACTCAGCCTTGGTGGACACAGTTTTGTTGCAAAAACCCTTCTACATATACCGCTAATCAACTAGGGCCCCCTAATTAATATTTAATTAACTCAATCCAGTTGCTAGTGCCAATGGGGAGTTTGTAAGTCGTGGAAAATACGATGCCATATCAGTTTTTGAAACGACTAAAAACGAATTTTCTAAAGCACAGCAGCGCGAAGAAATACGGCGCTTTTTCCTGCACGAAACCGAAACTGGGTGCACTGGAGGCGAAGAAGCAAGGCACAGACGCGACATTTGGTGCCGACTTGTCGCGCTGACCACGGCGCTAAATTCGAACTGTGCGCTCTCCCGTGCCGTGTCATGCACTTTATTACGCGAAAAGCGCACACAGCTCGTTCCGCCGAAAAGCCGCAGCAGCCGCCGCCGTATCCGGCGGTCGGGAAAAATAGTGACACTTAAAATAGGGTGCATACCTGTACATGAAATACTGTACACGTCGTGGCACAATGCCACAGCCACTGCAGCGCGTCATCAGTGGACGTCACGTATGCACTAACTTCGTGCGCATCTAATGCACTCAGCTTCGATTTCGCGCGGAAAACAGCGCCGGAATTCCTCGCGTTGAAATTAAGGCTTTAGAAAATTAGTTCTACGTCGTTTCAAAAATTGGTACTACATCGTCTCGTCCACGGCTTCAAACTGCCAATTGGGACTAATAGCCGGACTGCGTTAATTAATCATTGTAGAGTTTTAGTTATTTGGTTGTATAATTAGAAGACCTTTTCCAGTAAATTGTGCCCCCCGAGGTTTACATTTTTTTTTTTTCCTATTTTGGACCAGTTATCGTTACGAACTTTTAAAAGTGTACGGCTGCCCGAATAGGTGCTGTCATTCGGCCAAATAAATATTTCTGAAATGCAGAGAGCTCAGAAACACGCAGTCACTTTTTCTTCGTCAAATAGAAAAAGTCCGAAACAATGCGCAAACCGAGAATACTGTTCGACTTTGTAGGAAACGCGCGGATGCCTGTTTCCTTATGCCTAACCCAAGTGCAGTTGACCGAACACCAAGGAGCGAGCACGAGAGTTGGCACTAGCGGGACAACGCTGGGCACTCGAGGACTACTCCAGCGCCATCCTCCCGTCAAAAAGACGAGCACCATCGAGATGAGCAGCGGGCTTTGTCGACGCTCGCTGTGCTGACCAAAGCGTGCCTGCAGGGGCCCTGCGGTCACGACTCGATAAGAAGATCCTTGTGTGTGCCGTAAACGAAGCCTCGGGAAACGGCCGGAAGCGCACCGTCTCCGAAGCGGTCAAGGGCGAAGTCGTGAGAGCATCGGTCTGCCCGCGATGACGAGCGCACGTCATACGCTGGAACTGAACAAAGGAGCCGCGCCAACTGTCTCCGCCAAGAGCGTTTCTGCGTGACCGTTAAACAACGCTGCTCCCCTGAGCAAACGCAGCGCAAGTGAGCGCGGTCAGCGACGCGTCTCGCACGCACCTCGAGCACCTTGGAGAGCGTGAGGCCCGCCCGATGCGGGGTCTTGCCAGCCCCGCTATCGCCGCCGCCGGGGTCGTCTTCGCCCGAGTCCTTCTCGATGCCCTCGTCGTGGCAGTCCTCTTCCCCCGAGTCGTCGTCCGAGCTGAGCTCAGCGTCGGAGCTAAGCTCGGGGTCGGCCGACGTCATGCGGTCCAGCAGCATCTCGAAAGGGCGGCTCAAGACGTGCTCCTCATCCGACCGGAGCCCGTACTCGAGCGCGTGGAAAAGCACCAGGCCCAGGCTGCACACGAGCTGCGCAAAAGAAAAGAGCGCCTAGGTTAAGACGTCACAGGTTACGAAGACGAATTTCCATGTCATACTCTACGCTGCTATCAATAAATCTCATAAATCGTAGTAAAATGAAGGCAGAGGTATAGGAGGCCCTCGCCGCCAAGTGACCAGGACTGCTCGAGATTAATTTATTTAGGTCACCAGGGGTTCTTCGAGGCGAACAGACATTGCACAGCACCACGGGCGCCTGGTCCCAGATATATTTGAGCAACTGCTCTCTCGGAACGGAGGTACCCTTGAACATTTCAAGTGACCGGCTCAGAGGAATGCTCAGGGAAACAGAGCAAGGTCTTCAACCGTGCACATCTATCGCGCCCCATACGGGTCCAGTGACTGAGACCAGTAGAAAACGGCCGCATGCCAAGCAGGGTTCCACCGAAAAGCAGTTTAACGCCCGCTCCTTTGTGCGCAATTCGAGTGACTCCGGAAGGAAAAGAAAGGGCCCACACACACGAGGGAGACCAAACACGCCGAGCATTTCGAAAGCTGCTGGAAGGAAGGGGGGCGAATTGCGCGCCTTCTGCTTCCTTTCGCCTCCTCGTGTGGTGGGAGAAATCCTGTTCTGACAGGGGGCATGCTTCGGGGGCTGCGAGGCCAGGCGCCCACTTGACCTCTGCAGTGTGTGTTCCGATCGGATGCCACCGCTCCTCCCGTGTGTGCCCTCCTCCGCACAAGGCGGCCTTATTTGGTCAGGGCGATGCCCCACGCAGGCCGGGCAGCTGCCCCCCTCAAACCCCCCGGCAAGGTGCGCACGCATGCGGTCAGGGCAGAGCTCCACCAGGACTCGGCACGGTGCGAGATCTGCGGTGAGCGAGTACAACGCAATCCGGCGATTCCACAAGCGGTCAAGCCGTCAGACGACCGCTTTTGCGGAAAACTTTGCGCACGAAGCCTCGTAAGAGCCAGAAATGTGTAGGCGTCGCTACGATTACACTGACTTTATTTGAAGACCCGTCGGTCAACTGACGTATGTACACGCATTCCATTAATTTTGATTTGGTTGGTTTGGTTTGTGGGGTTTAACGTTCCAAAGCAACTCAGCTATGATGAGAGACGCCGTAGTGGAGGACTCCGGAAATTTCGACCACCTGGGGTTCTTTAACGTGCACTGACATCGCACAGCACGCGGGCGCCTTGCTTTTCGCCTCCATCGAAAAGCGGCCGCCGAGGCTGGGATTCGATCCCGCGTCCTTGGGAACAGTAGTCGAGCGCCGTAACCAGGGAGCAGCTAGGCTGACAAATTTCGATTGGTCACACCAAGTTACCGACACGAACTGGCCACCTGGCGGAGGATGACGCTGTACGTGATGCTCCACTAGGCCTTGCGTCGCATAGCCCTGAGCACCACTTATTGCACAGCTTTCCCGACAGTTCCTCCATTAACCACCGAAACAATTCTATAAACTGTAGTGAACTCTGCGAATGAAGACTTATCAACTGCTACCTAGTATGACCCCTAAAATGAATCTCGGTCACCGAACGTGAAAATCCATGGAGCGATTCCGTTGTCCTGCTTTTATGCGCGCATATCATTAATACGTTATACTTGTATGACTTACAGCGCCAAATTCAGCGACCCCAAGCTTCTCGACATAACAAGCCAAGGTTGGCCCTAGGTCCTGGCCCAATTTTCAATTGGCTTGGGAACGACCGAAATTGGGTCCCCAACACTGACCCTACATAAACGGTCAACTGACCACGCACAAGCCGGCAATGACTTGAGCAGCAGAGCCCATAACTTTTCGTAGCCCGTTCCCCCTAACTGTACAACACTTCTGCGGTCTAGTTCCTGCAATTTTCCCAGGTTTTCCGTCATTCTTCGATTTAAAATCAGTCGACAAAGTGGAATGGCAGGCATAATGTCGGAAGAATAGCATGCGCAGTTTCCACGTGTTAACACCGAAGTATTTGGCGGACGGCACAGACTTGTCTTAATATGGTAGGTTTGGCGGGCATTTTGGCCCAAAAGGGCTACCGCAGCAATTAAGTAGGTCCCAGGAATACTGTTACACTACCGCAGAAAGACTTCGCGCTTATTCAATGCCTTTCTGTCCATACTGTCCATGCATTCCGACGTCGCTGAGTGAACTGCGTCCTGCAAAGCGCACAGATTACCGGAGCGTTCGTCACTTGAAACAAGATTAATTTAAGCTGCAAATTCGATAAAGTTTCGGACTTCTCCCATACCTATTAAATCAACACATTGACTAAGCCATTATTTAATTTCTGTATGACCTTTGGCATGCGGTACACCAAGGAGACGGTTATAAGTATCGCCTCCGCGCGGTCGCGGCTACCGCTGCACTGTACAGAACTAATGAGACGAACTAGTGTCGACAGAGAGAGAGAGAGAGAGAGAGAGAGAGAGAGAGAGAGAGAGAGAGAGCTTCGAAAGGCGGCGCTTTCGCAACGTCAGTTCGAATACGAAGTTCTCCTCCTGAGCTGCCAAGGTGAATCAATCGCAATCTTATATTTAGCGCACGGGAACAGTCCATTCAGGAAAAGGTTATAAAGTAATCAGGGAGTAATTATTCTATAGCATCGACCCAAGCGCAGCCATACAAATACAGAAGAAAGCTATACAGCTTCCTCAGAAACCTCGTAGTTGAAGAAACAATTGTAGAGGTTCAACCGCCACTGAAGCAAGTTTCACAAGCGTAAGTGATCGGCCGCAGTGCAGTCGCTGCTGTCGCTTCGATTTTGGCTCGCTTCTCGGCGACGGGCTAGTATTGCTTCTTGTTGTTCGGGGGTCTGCGTCCTCTGTCTTTAGCGAGAGTGGCTTCCTATACGTACGCCACGCCGCCCCTTCCTGTGACGACGCGTGGTGGACTCGCCCGACGCCACGTTCGCAGACCTCGCCTGCGCTCGCCCAGATGACGTATGTGTATGGCGTATTTACCAATGTTAAATCAAGGAGCACCTCAGATGGAACTTTATGAAGACGACGATGTTCACTGCACAGCGAAAGAGTGCGTTGCTGTTTTACACGAGGCGTGACCGGCTGCGGCGGTAGCATAGTGCTCCCGTGCCTGGGACGGGAAAGGTGGCCCAGGAACGAGACGGGTTCGCTCTGGAGCAGGTTCGAAATCCAGTCGCGCTAATGTTTTTGCGGCGCAGCTGTGGCAAGGCGCAGATGATACGGGAGCATGTGCAGTACCTATAGCTTGCGATGTTTACTGCACAACGCGAGAATTCAAGGTCAAATGCTCACAGTCAGATGATTTCTAGGTTTGGCACGGAGATAAAACTTACGCTCTAAAATTCGTCCCGGTCCGGGTTCCGAGCCTGGGACACCGCCTGTCCAGTTTCAAAGAAAGCTGATAGATTTCCTTTGTAGCCATACGGATGCGCTTGGGTGGATGATAATGAGTAATTAGTCATTTATTAAAAAACTATTGAACCTTGGGGGATTCTGAACACTGGACCAAGGTCAGATAACAGTTGCGAGTCAAGAACCTCAACGCTTGACGATCGTAAACACCCGCACCGAGCCGAAAAACTCATTATACTGGAATGCAAGTACGCAGGAAGGGAGATCAGTCGCAGCCCGTCATATATCGGTATTCGGAGAGCGTGCTCTTAAAAGGGATGGGGGTCGTACAGCGAACGGACAGAGAATTAGTTTTGGGGCGAAGCTGAGACGACATGCACAATGACAGTAATTATGGGGCTGGTATATATACACCCTGGCTTTTCGAGATTCGCCAATTCCCGTATTACGTTGCCGTAAGAGATGCAAAATCCACAGGCGCCGTTTGAGTGTTCACTTCCTCCCGGTTTATGCGAGAATGGAAGAAATATTGTAGCTGTAATTACCCCTTAACGGGACACTGCAAGAAAGTGAAGCTGACTTAAAGACCACTATGACTGAAAACAAACCTCTTTTAAGACAGCAAACAACGAGAACTTAAATACGGATCTCGGAGGCTGACAAACGTGCATTAAGGTTATTGTCTGAACATGTTTCGAAACTGCTAGTGCGCTTTTATCACGCGAGCAAGACGGAGAAAAGGCAACGTGAATGTTCGAAGTGGACAGTTTCGAGTTAGTACGATTCGGTTTCGGCGTTTGGTAGCAATGCGCTTTGCAAGCCTGCGTGTTCTCGTTTTTGACGCGCCTCGGAGTGCGCGGGGCAGTGCGGTGTAGCGAAGGAAATTTAAAGTGCTCCTCGGACGAAGTTCATGCCCCGGCAAGCGCCTCCATATTGAAAACTTCGATATAAAAATTATGCAGGAAATTTCACCGGTTTACTGTAAAGGCTGGACCTGCATGAAACCAGGCAGTTTCCCCAGCCGGTGAGTCGGAAGCCCTTATACGCAGCCTTCTCCCTCCGAGGAAGACCGCGTTGATGTTCTATAGCTAGCCGGATCAGTCTTTTATATTATCTGCAAGTGCAATAAATAGCATCCGAGTGCATACGTTTTGTTGTTCCGTCCCTTCATCTACGCACAACCTCTTCCTTCAGAATGCCCTCGACACATTCGTGTCGTCTAGACCCGGTTGTGGTGTCCCTGAGGTTCGCAGACATCCATGGAGGAGTCATGCGTTTTCGCTTTGTTGTACTTAGGTTTAGCCGTGTTAGATCTTGCCTTCCTTCCGGTGCTGCCAAACGCACCAAGGGAAAATGACCGTGCGTCTAGCGAGTGCTGTGGATACGGCTCTCGCAGCGAAAAAGCTGCGCCTGTTCTTTTTCGCTCAACCTCGAGAGGATATCGCATGAATCCTCGTCCGCAGAAATGCAGCAGCGCAAACTGCCTGGACGCGCCGCGTTGCTACTACCATCCATGCTGGCACCAAAAACACGTGGCTTCGAATTCCACTGCAGACTGCATCTTAATGCGTGTGCTTTGTTTCCTCGCGGCGTGCATGGCACGGACAAAGAGGTGGCTGAGGCTGTCATGAATAGCAAATGTCTTCCCTCGCCACCTAGATCAAGTGCCCCATGCAGAATACTGGACCGCCAGACAGGCAGCTGGCCAACAAGAAGCTCTTTACACGAGTCAATTTTGGTGTTTTACGAATTTGTAGGAGGGAGCCAAGACGCGGCGGCGTCAGAGCCTTGGACTACCCGCAAGGTTACGCGCACCGGCCATTCAGACGAGAAGCATAAGTGTAGCCCAGAACGGCATGATAGACCGCTCACGATAGGAGCTCTGGCGACATCCCGTCCGTAGGATGGCAAGCACGCAGTGCTGTGAGTGTGGCGTACTTGGCTTCGGAGAAAGCGGCAGGTCTCAAGTGCGGAAACGCACTGGCAACAGCTCGCAGGTTTCCTCCGCAGCCTGCAGGCGCGAAAGGGAGTACCAATCGGCGCCCATGCCGTTCGTTGGCAGCCGGGACACGCGGCTGCGGCCTGTAGCACGCGCCAAAAGCGGGCTTGACAAAAGCAGCGACAGCGACCATTGTTTATCCTCACCCGGCGTCCTTGACTGCAATCGCCGCCATTCTGGACACCTCACGGAAACAGTGCGCGCGCGGTGCAGCCACCGAGATGGGAAGGTACGATTAAGCCGTTCGCGTGGTTGCGCGGAATAAAAACAAGGAGAGCGAAGGATACCGTCGATCGACCCAGCGGTGAAAACAGATCGCAGGGAGAGAGAGAGAGTGAACGGGAGGGGTAGTGGGGAAGCTGGATCGCCCGTCCGGAACTCGGTCACTGCCGGCAAAGTTAGGGCCAAGGTTTCGCCCAGAATGTCCACAAAGACGGCGTCCCATTACGGGTGCCACAATCTGCCAAGGGTGGGCAAGTCGCGTTCAAGGTCAATCCGTGCATACCGGATGGGAGTGATACCAAGTGCGCTCCGGGCACGCACATAACTCAGCTGCGACACATCCGCCGAGGCTGGCAAAAAGGAACGCGCGGTGCAAGCAGCCAACCAAACTTTGTAACCGCATGCGGCATCTTCAGCAGATACGCTTTAAAGCTGCCGTCCAATCGGCTGTTGGTCACATAGCCTTGCTCAAAACGCAACGATTATCGGCACCCGCTATACCAGCTATATGGTGTAGGATCTCGGTGCGCGACTTTTAGCCCTAGTCTGAAAAATCAACGTTCCAGACTAACTATACGAAAACGCGAAGATGCACGCAAAACGCTGCAAATATTCACGCTTCAGCCTCGTAGGCGGCGCATGACAGATGATTCCCGGCAACGGACTCGCATTTTCTTACGCAGACTAGCAGGTTTACCGCCGAAACGGGAATAGCTGGAAACGCGCGCTCACCAAGCGGAAAGAGCGTTGCCACTGTTGAAGCAGGGACGTCAAACTTATTTCCCGCAGGGGCTTGGGTTTAAGTTTCTGGGCAAGTCCCGAAGTGACGCAGGCTATGAAACACACCGTAGCGGAGGGCTTCGCAAAATCTGTTCTTTAACGTGCACCGACATCATATCGCACAGTATACAGTATATCGATCAATTTGAAGGTGATCGCGCGAGCACCGACCGGCGGTACTTTCAAGTTGCATAGCGGCCGATTTCGGAACTGTGAAGACAAATACAACGCTGCCCTTTTCCGGAACCTCGCTGGTTCTTCAGTGCTACAACCGTCATCCGCCTCAATGAATCGCCACCTTTTTCCTATGTTTTTTTTATGCCTTTAATGACCAACACGCGTGTGAGTCGTTGCCCCATATCTCGGCTAATGATGACGCATCTGTGCAAAAGCTGATAAGGTGATCGGAAAGAATTTGAAGGTTATATCGCAAATGGTGACGAGTCTTTAAGAAGCATCTTTGTGTGCATATTTTTACTGCACAAAGAAAGATTTGTGGTAGCTTCCCTTTGCCTATGGCTATTAAAAAAAAAAAAAAAAAAAAAAGAACGCGGAGATTTTCCTGGTTAAACCTAATTATCCGAACGAAAGCTCTGTCAAGCATGGTTACAAATCAACCTGCGCTGAAGCCTTGTGTGCTCGGACCGGCACGCATCTCATCTATGGTGAGAATTAGCAACCAAGTGCCGGCGAAGCAGCTGTTAGGTTAAACGTCACGCCTAGTTAAGTGGTATCAGAGAGCGGTATCACAACGGAGAGCCACCTAGCGAACGCCGCAGCAGCTGCGCCCACGTGGATTGACGTTATTGACCGCTCTTCCGCTCCGCTCCGGCGGCGTAAGATCAAACAGGCGAACCTGAGTTGCAATGCGAAAAGCAGAGTGCAAGCTCTAAAGGGCTGCAGGAGCACTGCCACAAAGCAATTTCTGCGCGCGCCCACAAGGAAACATGCGACCGGCACGCACAGGGGCTAGCTGCTATTCAGAGGCATGCCCAGCACGACACCCTCGACACTCATTTTTATCGTCACTGATTCCTCGCTGAGCAGTCCGTGCAGAACAATCCGATTGCAAGCCGAAACCATGCAAGAGTTTAGTAGCGCGACTAGCGGCGGATTAGATGCATTAAAAACGGGGAGGGTTTCGTTTAAATTCACTTTTAATCGAGGAAAGATTATATGTATATACCTATCGGAAAAGTGCCGTTATAACATACACAAAACACAAAAGGGGGGGGGGGGGGGGGGCACTACAGCTCTAAGTTAATGTTCGTGTACATGCCCTTCGTTACTCGCTTAATCACGGCTATTTGTGTCTATATTATCTCACACATACTCATTCACATAGTCGTAAGCAATCCAGTTATTTGAAAGACCCCCGACATATTTAACGAAGCCGGGGTCTGTGTGACCGAGGAGTAGCCTCCCTGAATCGGGATCCAAGGGTCCCACGGGGTCCAGTTCCCACCTTAAAGGAGAAGGCCTAGTTGGCAGCTCCTACCACCTCAGTCATGTCATAAGCGATCTCGTGACGTCACACAACCTGTCGACCAATCAGCGTCCCGCCATGCCGCCTGCCAGAGCTTTGCTCGTGATTTTTCGCATTTTCCGAAGAATGGGCCCTACTTTAAAGGGCAGCTGCATCTTTTCGAGAATTCCGCAATATTCAAGGATTCAAATCTAGAGAGGCTGTAGGTAATGCATGCAAAGTGGTTTTGCGCTAGCATTCAAACTGATGGCGCAAATCGACGATTAAACCTCGAGCTTCTCCTCACAGCATTGAAGGCCGGCAGATAAGCTTGGTGATGACGTCACGGACGGTAACATTTATTATTATCCTTGTCTTCGCCTTTTCTGATGCCGCCAAGCAACGTCTCTGGGGCTTTGCTTTCGGTAGAGTTCTTTTGACTTCTTCAAACCAAGCGTTTCTGTGCGGGAAATGTACCGGTACCGTCAATGACGTCATCATGCAACCTCGACCCGTAGCTGTGCGGTAAGGGTTGCGGTTCTAATCGTTAATTGCGCCACTGATTCAAATGCTAGCGCCAAGATATTTCGCATGCTTACACTGCGAGCTATTTACATTCGACCCCTCGAAATTCAGCTCGAAATATAAAACCGGTGCAGTTTTCCTTTAACGCTGACGCGTTAAAAGGTGCGAAATCGGTGTTCGAACAGAAAATAAAAAAGAACGGGAGACCGATAAAGATATGAGCACGCCAGACATCGTTAACTGCCCCTATACGGTTCGCAAGACCAGCTCAAAACTTCTACCACGAGGAAAGAAAAATGGGAGAAATAAAGGAGAAGCGTTGCAACCACGTGCTATCAACAGAGTATTGAGCCTTGGCTTATATTCAATACTGGCGCGCCGCTAAGCCCCCCGTGTCGCCCTGGCTGCTCCCACATGCGCGAGATAGCACGGAGGACATAACGCGGCGCGAATAACAACGACGCCGTAGACCAGGGCGCACCGCGTGCTCCGTAGCCGCGGCACGTTTCTACTTCGCACCGGTCAGAGGAAACGCCGAAAGCACCGCCAGCGGCCGCTTGTTCGCGCACAACTCCTGCTGGCGTCCAGATTTGTGACGGCCGCTGCAATATCACCCACCCAGAGAACGTAATTGGGCACTTGCGGCTCGAAATTGTGGTTCAAAGGTCATCAACATTAGTGGCGGCTCTTCATTGTGAAACGGCCGAAGACAATGGCACATAATGCCCAGTATATTAAGGGTCGGCTAGCGACCCATTAATTAGGAGGCACCGCGATAACGCTGCTCGCTGTGTGAAGAGAGCACAGTCCGGTTTGTTTCGTAGGGTTTCTTCGGTCCAGTACGCGTGCATGTTTTTCCCGTTCCCCGACTTTAGTCGCTGGCTTTTCAGAAGCTTTGCGACACCGAACGTATACTTTGCGGGTCAATCGCGCTAAGTATACCAGTCAGAAGTAGCAACGACGGTGACACTAACAGAGAAGGTCACGTATTTTATTTGCACACCCTGCAAGACAAACTATACCTAACGTCCTACGACGGCACTTGATCCACGACACATTCAAGACTCTGGAGCACAACAGGCCAGTGAAATGAACCAGAAATGCAGGGAACATTGCATTTTTAACGAGTTAACGAGATGTCCCGGAAGGAAGAACTGTACGGCGTTCTCTGAAGCCCCGGGGTACCGCCTAACGTGGTTGGAAGCTGGTAACTTGGATGGACGGAAATTCTTGTCAACAAAAGTTTGAGATTATCAGCGAGCCAAGATTAATTCTACCTGGTATTCTGTGCCTTGCTCTAAAACCTGATTCAAGGTGTGAATATGCTCTAATGTCGCGTAGCCCTTCCTAAAGCAACTTGTCCTTGTTTAATTATAGTCTAGTTACTGTTACTGTTACCTCAGTAAAAACTAACCAGTAGGCAATGCACAGTAAGCTGATCGGTCTTACTTCCTTCACGCTCCCTAATTGTATTTTGTTAACAATAACGTCAATATACTTCCAACATTGCGGTACATTCGAGGCCATGAAGCACTTTTCAAGCCCAGTCTCCCGATCGTCCTTCAACAGATTTGCAAGTATACAGTCGGCCACTTTTTCAAAAGTATCGTGCGAGCGTCGACTTCCTGGCGCAGCAGTGCAGCGCCGAAGCCCAGCGAAAATGGGAATATAGGGAACGTGCATGCTTACCGATCACGCTTGTGGAACCAGCGTCGTCCACTTGGCTGTTCCGCTAGTTGCGAACCGACCTCGCGAGTTTGATGGCCGGTCCTGGCAATGTTTGTTCAGTGTTCTATCTGCGTCGTATTTCTTACTCTGATTGGTGGAGACACGTCTGGAGGGCGTTTCTTTTAACTAAACTATGCGCCGACATCGAAGCGTTTCTACTATTGCCGCTGGCATCAACGGCACGCTATAATATTTACCGCAAATGTGCGCTATCAAGAGATAGCACCCGAACTATATGCAGCGGATAATAACAAGCGGTCGAAGCTTTTTGTAGCACCGATGCATAAAGGACGATTAATTGTTTGCTGCCCACAAATCAGAACAGCTGACGGCGTTCACTCCGGCTTTTGACCTCGCGCGCTTTTCTCCTCTCGACGCTTGCGCGATACTCGTGGTCGACTGTACACTCGATCCTCACCAGACACTTTCCCCGCTCGCACTGTTTTGTAAGGCTGTCTTTACTTCCTATTTTTCGTTACCGGCCGAGATGTCTATAATGCCTCCACATCTCTGCCTCATGTGGTCAAAATTATCCAGAGCCCCAAACTAAGACGTCCTTCACAATCCGAGGTATTTAGGGACGCCAACCCCCATAAACCAAACAATATACCAAACCACTACCTCTGTAATTATCGTCTAAGTCCTTTCGTCTACTATATAGGTCTGTGTAGAATTCGTGTGCTACTTTTACTATTTTATCCATAATTACATGCCCTCTGTTTCTTAGTGCGTACATGTTATTTTCGTCCGTGCCTAATTTGAACGCTTGCAGGGTATACCTGCGTTCCTTAGGACATTCTAGATTTTCTCCACATCATGCTTCATTATGTCGTTTACCTCACACTTATTGATTAGCTTTGACAGCTCTGTTCTATCCACAGTATCAGGGACTTCTATCCTTTGGCGTCTCTTAATCACGTCTCGCATCTCCTGAGAGCTGGACTAACTGTTCCCGCACTTCTGTTGAGCACTAAGCAACGATATTTGTGAGATTATGGTTCAGCGCTTTAACACTAACGTCGCTGTCCGCAATCAAACTGGGATATGTGCTAGTCGACTTTACAAAGATCCGGACCAGGTTAAGTACGCAAAAGGCCTACGGAGGGCACTTAAGACTCTGCTGTGATGCGCAATCATGCATCCTAAAGCCATTAACCTGATGGCGTTATTCCCTATCAACAATGACCCCCATCAATTATTTAGTAATGTTCTTTACCATTTTGGAGGCTTTCATCTGAAAGGCTTTTATCAGCGTCTTTATGATCCTCATCATTTACATATATCCTAAATATCCGACCAACACCATTACCACTTCGAGTTGTTATTTCGCTCTCACCCTACTATCTGTTCTGCTGACCGTCCTGGTTAGCTCAGTTGGTAGACAGTGACTGCTCAGGAAAGGCGGTGAACACGGGTTCGGTCCCCGGACCAGGACGAAGTTTCTGAGAGAGCTGTATAGCTTTCCTTTGTACCCGTATGGCTGCGATTTGGTGGGGGTCAATGGGTAATTACTCCATTATCATTTACCAAAGTGCTGCTCAATTAATTCACAATCCCATTAACTATTGTTAATCACTAACAAGGGCGATCATCACTTATTGTTAATGACTACCCGCTGACCATCTACTGAGTGCTGGTGACGTCACCGGGGTTTTAGACGACGCGTTGTTTCGTTGCAGATTAGCCACATATAATGATTTCGCTTTCAGAAGAATGCGGTGGAGCGCACTTGGCATATGGGTACTCTCTGGTCATGAGTGGCAGTTCACCAGTAACCGGAAAAGAGAAAGGTGTATACAGCTGTATCTTACCGGTACTCATCTAATGGGGCAAGAAAGTGAAGGAAACTTGAAACACAGAAAATGACTGGCGCAACGTCACGACATAGGAATCGAGTAGGGTTGGTGAGGGAGCAAATGAGAGTTAACGACATCCTAGTGGAAATCAAGAACGATAGACAGGGTACGTAATGAAAAGGCAACATAACCGCTGGTTTCTGTAGGGTGAACTGCATGGATTCCAATCGAAGGCAAGTGTATAGAACAGGGAAGCAGAGAGTTAGATGAACGGACGAGAGTGGGAAGTCCGCGCGGATTGCGTGGAGACAGTCCGCACATGACTGGTTGAATTGGAGAGATATGGTAGAGGCCATTGCCCTGCAGTGGTTGTTGCTGTGACATGGAGTTGGTCGCGCAGCGCTCGTCACTCGTTTCGTGATCGAGAGCTACCAGCTCCCTTTAGCGGTAGCGATGGCTCCGAGTCAGAGTTGGCGAGATAAAAAAAAAAAAAAAAGTCGCTTTTATACACTATTTACGGGGCATTGTACAGAACAAGATGGGCACGGGGATCGAAAGCTACTAGCCATACGCGACTAGCACAGCGACGGCCGGTGGGAGTCGGTCGCGTAACCTTCCTGCGAGAAGCACTGCACTCGACGGACGCTCGTGACGGTCTCTCTCCAGGCGGCAGCGCTCGTGCTTGTAAAGCCCGGGAAATCGTTGCCACTCAGACTGTCCAATCCGAAGGTAGCACTTGTTGGCGGCCCAAGAGGTCCAACCAGCGAGCGCGCGGGTAACCCGCATCGGCCGCGGCGCGAGGGAGTTCCACTGCCGGGGAACACGTCGCTTGCAGATGCTTCCTTTCAGTGCGCCGCTGCATTGTGGCGCAGCACCGGGGCTTGTAAAGGAGGCGTTAGCCGGGGAAATTAGGCGTTCTATTGAAAGAGTGAAAAAAATTCACCAGTGCTAAAATTCGTTACGTAAGTCGCAATACTCGGAAACAGCTCAGATGAATCGAAGGTGCTAACCAGTCATTAATCATTTTATCACCGTGCAATGAAAACTGGCTGCGCAACGATTTAACAGCGCCACCTATTAACCAAATCATTGTCTAAGCAGTCCTTGGTTTTAAGAGGAAGCGGCGCTATCTTGGTTGAGTGGACGAAGTGGCGCATCACTTCGTGGACATTCTCCCGCAGCAAGCAGAACTGCGCGAGGGTCCACGCATGTTTGTTTGTTTCTTTTTTTTTTTTTGTTTCTTTTTTTTTTTTCCCACAAAACTAGGAGCATTAGTTCTGCTCAAAAGCCTCTTCCCATGCGTACAAAAGCTACAGCGTAGGCACAATTAAGCAGTTCGCTTGCTTTTTCCTAGCCTTCTTTTCCTTAGCTTAATCAAAGAAAGCGTTTTCTCAATACTGCCGTGCCTATGTGCCTGTCTTCACAATGCGTACAGACGACACGCGCCCCAAACTCCATCCATCGCACATGCGTGTTTGGCACCTCTTGATTGCACGCTTGCGCAGATGGCTCCCCGCCGAAGTGCCGGGGATAAAACAGTTAGCTCTCCCCCTCAGAAATCTTACGCCATCGGGATAACGCGATAGCTGCTTGACGAATACAGCTGCGAGCCGCACGAGCAAAGCAGTCGCGCAAACCTGCTGCCTACGGAAGCTTACACAGACACTTGCAGCGCTTTCTCGTGCTCAGCAGACTAAACCGGGTAAGTGACGCCTGCTACGGTACTAAGGCCTGATAAAACTCAAGGAGAAAGCGGGCAGATGCCCCTCAAACGAGGCTCTTCAGCCAATGGCATCGAGTGACCCTCATGAAGCCGTGGTGAACTTCCTTTCCACAGCCTGCGTACTGTCACGATAAGGTCAAAGAGAATTATCCACGACGTCATGAGGATTCTCTGAGGAGCAAAATAGGAGTTTTTTTCTTGAGTTGTATTCGACTATAAGAAGACATTTCACCGCTTTCGCAGCAAAAAGACACGCGTTGAAACAAGTGCTTCTGCCAAAAACGAAAACGGCGGCGGCTATTCGGCGTTAGAAACGCCGCCATTGAAATGCTGCCGCTCCTGCCAGGTTTCGAGCTCGCATCCTGCAGTGGCAACCCAAGTATGGAGCAGTCCTAGAACGAGGTCCTCTAACTATTTTCGTGACTGCGGACTCGCGAAAGCCTCACATATGAGGGGCCGCTTTAGGTGTGAGAGTTGCAGTCGGCCATGGCTACAACAAAATGCCCTCCACTGAAAACCTTGCGTCTACGGTGAGTGAAAGCGCTAGGCTGTGGTCGGCGAGTGAAGAGCTGAGCGGAAGCAGGGCGCAACGCAGTCGAGGAGCAGCGAGCGGAATGGAAACATCGCGGCCAGCCGAAACGAGCGCCGCACAATGGGCTGTCAAGGAGGCACAAAAACCCGGCGGCTGTCAAGAGGCGCGCGTCTCGCCGGACAGCTCGATAGGGTCAGCGCTCGGGACGATCCGCGCGGCGGGCGAATGACAAGGCCGCTAAGTGGGCGTGCGTGCGCCTCTCGACGACCAAGGTCAGCGGGCCATCCTCGGGATCGTACGCGGGGCGAAGGAATTTCGTCCAGCATATATGCATCGACTGACGCGTCCTCGCTTCCGAGCAGCACAGGCGTGGACGCCGCTGCCCTACTACCGACCGCCTTAGTGACGGCGCTTGGTCAGGCATATCAACCTTGCCCGCTGCAGGGATTCCGCGCTAACCTCCAAGACTCGATGCGGAGAGAAGCGCGTTATGATGGAGGAGGGGCGCTCTGCGGTGTGCGGGCCAGCAGCATCCCACGGGACTCGGCGCAACTCGTGCTAGTGCACTCGATGGCGCCCGCACAAATCCTCCTTATGCCAAGGAAAGCGATAACTTCCGGCCGGAATAAACAAATGGATGCAGTGTGCTTGTGACCCGCCAGCTGTAAGCTCGAAGGTCTCCTCTTTATGGAACAGTTCACTTCGCGCCACGACGTGACGTCGTCGCCAGAGCCGATATCCCAAGAAGAAAACCGGCGCATCCGTCCAAAAGTCGCGGCATCACATCCGCGTCGGCTGCTGCCAGCCCGCGTTGAAAGGAGCGGTTCCAAGGGAAACACATTCGTGTTTAGTGCCCCAGGCACTAACGGTCAGCTGCTCCAATATCAGTTCCTGTTCCCGGTTTGGATGACATTTGTAGCAGCAAGAAAATTTTAAAACTCATTTTTAGCGTCCCAGAACAAAGAAGTATGTGCAGGAGGGACAATTAGGCGGGAGGTAAGCAAGCTGCGTTAGCAGTATTAGTAGAGTATGAGACTTTTATTTGTTCGTACTATATGCACTATATGTAGAATGCGAGCTAATTTGCGATAAAACATCCTCCAACAACTGCTGCTCATTGTTCCATGAATCAGAAGGACGACATGCGCGAAAGAGAAATGTCATTCGCCGTCGAACAACACATCGACGTATGAGAGTAACTCACGTGGGATACATCGTGTAATGAATTGGCGCGAACACTGCTCCGGCCATCAGAGACACAGCGCACGCACCACATCAGATGACCTGATCTCCGCGGAAACGTTCCAAGGCGCGGAGAGCGAAAAACAGGCAAAAAGCATGGAACGTCGCCCGGCACGCAGCTTTTCGGATTCACGACAAGTGAAGCAACATCCGCGGCTTCGGCGAAAATGCCGATGGCAAAACGCAGGCGACCACGGTCACTGCAACAGCCTTGACATTGCAAAGAAGGCAGACTAATACCGCCGAATAAATGCGAGAACCGACGCCAAAAATCACTCCACAGTAGACGTTTTCAAGAAAACGAAGACAGTTGGGAAAAAGGAAGGAAAACCGGCCAAGGACGACATGCCACAAAACATTTCGCAGAAAAACGGACCAATAATTAGCAGCCACAAACCCATGTAAATTTTGTAGAAACAAGTATTACAGAGTGAGAAAAAAAAAGTTAATAATCGCAGCCTTTACATAACGCTGGGTATAGTAGATATATGCAGCCTTATGCTAAGGGTTGCAACTTCATAGTGCAAGATAGCCCGAACAGCAGCAAAATGAGTATTTCTGCTAATTTTTTCATGATATTTCCACCACCAAGTGCCCTGTCATCGCACAGCACGAAGATTTGTTCTCTCTCTCTCTCTCTCTCTCTTTCATTTTTTTTTTTTTTTTTGCACTCTGCCGCCCAGGGAATGCGGTCGTCCAGAACCGTCAGCATATCTCACTGTAGTCCGTTTCAGAATCTAAAGCACTACAAAATGTAAGGGCGAACTGGGTCAAGCAGGACGACGCCTTGTAGGCGATGGTACTCGTATACAATCTACAGTTCCGTCGTCGGCGACAGGAGCCTATATACGAGCACAGTTAAGTAGCGCATGCCATCCTGATTCGCACACACTGCCCTTACCTTATCGTAGTGCTTGTGAAGCGGACTACACTTTTACGACACAAAGCACGGGCAAACAAGAAAGCTCCAAGTCGACACCTTGCCTTCCCCCGAGGAAGAGAAGTGACAAAGATCTGAAACGCGCTCTTCCCCAATCTTTAGGTTCCCGCACCCGATGACGCTGACACCACTTACCCCCCGCAGGGATTAATCTCCGCGAAAAGAGGACGCGTATATAGTTCTGCGTCCTCCGTCTCGTTCCAGCTGAGCTCCACGTAAACGACCCGCACTGGCCCAATCACAATCGTTCACAGTGGGCACAGACCTACATTTATCAACAAACTCCAGCAGTAGAGCAACCACGTGGAGATGAAAAAAGCAACAGGTTATGCACTCTATCTAAATTCCTAAGTAAACACTCGTGCGGAGCTAGGGAAAACGTCATCTAACAACAGCTATATGGGATCGAGACAATAGTGGTGGTGCCCCATTTTATCGACATGCATGTGTCACTGCCGCTGTACCTATCGCTCTTCCTAGACGGCGTTTCGATGCAGTCCTCCCAAGCCCCGCCACCGGCCAAGTGTTGCACACCACGACTGTACTTAGCATTTTACGCGGTGTACCAACAAGCGCCTCATTCTCTCATCGCACGCGGCCATCTCTGAATGTAATAAAACTGGAAGTAGGCATGACGACACGAACCTTCATTCTACTGCACTTTAAAACTGCGTATCTGCAAACTGTTCTGTGATTCGGAGAGCTCCTACAGGGGCCCACTTTCCGCCAAACGGAGAAAATTTCCCTGTTTGCAGCGCGCACGATTCCTTGGCGCTCGGTGTTTCAACATGCTCCCAGTGCCCGCAGCCCGCCACCACGTTTAAGCCGGCGGGATTGAAGCTGGCCGACACCGCGGAGGTGATCCACGGCCCCGGTGCTGTCCGCAGGCACACAGCAGCCTCGACCCTAGTCGGCTGAGACGTACAGTCCCGCGGCAATTTAGCGATTCCGGCGCGTGCCTCGACAAGCCTTGGCACTGTTTCCGCGAGAAGCACCTGATAGAGGCGTCACTCAAACGAGCCATTCGTCGAGGGCAGCCGAGGTTCGCGAGACGCGACACGGCGAGCAGCAGTCTGGCCGCCCTGCAGCTGCCTGTCTTCGGACGTGATGGCCAACGCAGTGAGCGAAAGACACACGGCCCAGCTGCACCGGGAAAGCTTGCGCCCTCGTGCACCGCCCTTGGATTTCGCGGAGATCACGGGCAAAAGAAAAAAAAAAAAAAAAAAAAAAAAGGGGGGGGGGGGTGCTTTGTTTTTACGGTTGGAATTCAATAAGCCCGAAATAATAATAATACGTTGGAGTTCAATAAGACCGGAATACAAATGACGCAACACAAAACAAAAAAAAAAAAAAAAAAAAAAGAGCGCACAGGCAGAAGATACCCATTTTCACAGCGTTTCCTTTCTGCCATTTACATCATTTTAAAAGGGCGGCCTCTCGGACAAGTTGGTTTTGCATATTAAAACGCGCTTGTCGTTTTAAGTATTTGCGCTAACTCTTTCACAATACCCTAACTTGAAGTTGGGGTTTCTAAAAACAACAAGCAGTATTACCTTTAAATTTTGCATACTAATTCCACATGTCAGTGCCGTCAACATGAAGGTCGTAAAATATATATTTTTGCACTAGCTTCAAAAGAAAAATACATACTGTCCTTCATTGTGATGCGCCGTCAGAAATATACTTCGCGTATTGTTTCTGTTTTGTTTTGTTGTTTTTTTTCACACACATTACTCAAAATATTTTCAAATATTTTGGGTTCACACTATCTGAAAGAGGTCTGAGTGTAATCGGAAAAATTTCAGCGTAATCGGTAGGGTAGTTTTTGAGAAAAAGTAGACCAAAGTTATAAAATATGCAAAAAAAGCGGCTTCTCATCAGATGACTCAATCAACCATTGCTGTTCTGTGAGGAGCCAGCGCCACACAAAGAGCACTCCAGAAGGTGAAGAGAAGGGGCTGGAAAAACGAACGCGTGGCGCATAGAGAACGTGCCACATGCAAAAAGGGAGCGCGTGGAGAGCGTGGCAGCAGAGAACACGAAGAGAGCGGTCAGGGACAGACCATTATGCTGGGTGTGTCTGCTGGCGGCCCGAGTTACCAGGCTTGGGCCACTGCCGCAGACGTCCGGGCCTCCAGACCCGGATCGACCATCATCCTGAGCCTCCAGACGCACCAGACTCAGGCGCAGCTGTTCTCTGGCACCTCCCGTGGATTGCCGCTATGGTGACGTGGTCACCAACTTGGTGACCGAACGCAGGGGCACCGCGTCTTCATCGACGCTGCTTCGGCTATCTGAGGTACGCGAACAAGTCGTTATCTGACGGGTGCAGGCTGCAGCGCAGAGGCCTGCTGCAGACGCTGCCGTTGATCTGGCACCTCGATTCGGGACGCAGCCAGAACCATCGACTCCGCCGAAGCCCAGCCACACCCCTCTGTCGGACGCACCACCATCCAGAAGCACACGGAAATGTGAGTGGACTTTCCTTTTCTTTTTAGACTATCTTCTTTGTTCGCTGCGCGTTTTTTCTTTTTCCTTTCCTCACTTATAAGTGCTTTTTACGTGCTGCCGCCTCGCGCATTAATCTCTTAGCTGCAGTCCCTCAGACCTCACAAATATGGTGTCCGCTACGACACGAAAGAGGCTGGCAGTTATTGCACGATGGGCGCATCCGAATTGGTTGCGACAAGAGAGCGCATGGGGCTCAAAGGTGCAGAGTTACGTAATTGAAGAGCTTAGGAGAGTGAGAGATGAGAGGGCTGCTGAACGGGCCCCTGAGCGGGAAGCATCCATACCACGCTTCGAAGAGGAGAGAGAGAATTTAGTGTTACTAGTGAGGCTTATGGAGGGCGGCGAGCGCAATGTAGATGCTGACTCGGGTGTTCCCAGGGCCGAACCGTCTCGGTCCATCAACCCTCATGGGCATGAGTCCATGACGGTTGATGGTCGATGAAGGTCGCGATGATCCGGATGCGTACGATTTGAGCATGCTGCCACTCGTCAGGGTTGGCCAACAAACAAGTGGGCCACGGCGTTGAGCCTGTGCCTGGAGGGAGAGGCCCTTCGGGTTATCGGAAGATCATCGCCCGAAGGCTCCCCGGACCACTATAGCCCGCCTGCAACGGTTCCGCTTCACCGTGGAGGGGCACAGAGAAAACTTTCGCCACAGTAAACCCCACGACCGGAAAGCAGTACGCCACCAGACTGTTCAGCTTTTTTTTTAACACTGGGTTGAAATGAGGGGACGTGGGAGAACGTTCACAGAAGTTCGCGACATGATTGTCACCGAAGAGTTTTTGAACAACTGTCACGCGCGACTAGCCATATCCATTTCCGAGCACGACTACAAGACAGGCGACGAGATCGCGGTTGCCGCAAATCATTTTCTCGGGGCCCAGCGGCAAACTAACCTTTTAAGTTTCAAGAAGGAACCGAATGTCCCCAAACGAAAGTACAGTACCCCCCGATGTTCAATGTTTTCTTTGTGACATAAAGCTTTAGACTGCCGTACCCGGCCAAAGGAACTTTATTGCACTTTATGCCGAAAGCAGGGACGCGACACGCAGTCTTTAAGAACCCCGAAGAATATGACACTTAAGAGTATGGTCCCTGCCAGTCCCCTTGCTGAAGGGCGACAAGATTTCTCCAGATAGGATATGGGCTACCAGGCAACAAAATAAGCTTCATCATGCCTGTGAATCAAGGAGAGCTGTTTGGACAGCCAGTACCATACCGGTAGCAACAGTGTTGTTGGTAGGAAGGACCTGTTTCCCGAAGCCGCTTTTACGGAGGAGAGAGCTACTCTGATTCTGACTGGTGGCATTAGTGCAAAAGTCCCAGAGGCAGAGGTGGCAATTTCGTCGCCATTTTTCACGGACAAGTCCATCACTCGGTGTTGGACGACGCCACTACACGACGTGATAATCGGAAATATACCAGGCGCCCAGGACCCATTCTCCATCAACCGGAGGGTGCAAGTGAGGCACCGGGTTGTCCCGCCGCGCCAGGAAGAGATTGACAGCGTTGCCATAGTAGAGACGGCGAAAGTCCGACGACGTGCGGGAACACAACTGTCAATGCATTGCAGGTTTCTACATCCAAGTCTAAAGGGAAGCAAGAGGAGAACGCAACACTGGATGCCTGCCGAAACAATGCGGCGAGACTTATCACCGCAAGCGGAACATGCTTATTCATTTTACGTAGAAGACGGAATTCTCTTCCGATCGTTTCAGTCGAATCCAGGAGAAACGGTACAGGAGGTGGTTTTACCAAAAACCCTGCGGAATCAAGTTCTTACACTTGCGCATGAGTGGCCTCTCAAGCCATCCGGGCATCCCAAGGACCATTCACAAGGTACTCACCGAAAATTATTGGTCCGGAGGACAGGTTGACGTCAAAAAACTCGTGAGATTATGCAGTGTGTGCCACGTACATTACCGTGCCGGAGCGAAATACAAGCCTCAATAGCGAGACAGGTGTATTGTTCCACGAATTTTTGGCCACGGACAGCAGAAAAGCGGGAAGGAAGGCTACTTCTCGCGAATGTCCCAAACAGACTCTGTGGCAGCCACATGAGTCAAGAAAAGTGTGCAGCACTTATGTAAGACTACCTACATTGTAAGCACCAAGGGTTGCCGCCTTAAGCCCGAAACAGTACCCTTTATTTATTTTTTCCAGGATATCGTCATGACGTGCAGCGCTCTGCTAAATGTAGTAGGCCCGAGCCTAGCAATAAGCCACCGCATCGGTGCACAAAAGCTTTTATCGGGTAGTTTCGTCCTCGAAGATAAAGGAACGCACGAGCGAAATTGCAGGCTGTGCCAGCTCAACACTCCAGTGCGGCACATTAGTTGTCGACGCACAACCAAAGCCTGCAGCTAACCGAACCGACCCTATATTGCACAACAACATAAGCGTGCAAGTCAGAGCAGACTCCTGGCGGCATGATAGTCAACTTCTTGCATCAGCTGGAAACTCCAGGCTGAAAACGAAGATGCGTAGCGTAGCGGTCAGGCAGTTTATGGGACATGATAGCCTCTGGCGTTGTGCACGTGTGTTTGGAGGGATGCCTTCTCGTAGACGTCTGTGCAAGTGTTGCTGAGATGTGATTTCTTGAGTTAGTTTAGTGGATGTTTACAGTGTCGCAGCCGTTAGCTGCGAGAGTGAATGATAAAAAACTGCTCATAAGGCAGAGATATTCATCAGCACCTGCTTTCGCATGTTTCGTCTGATAGTGTTTTATTTTTTTTTTCCTGTTCAATTGGGATGACCGCCTTAATTCCAAACCATCCTGATAGGTATAATTTAATTTTACGTCTTATGTACAGAGTAATTGGTATTTATATCTACTTTTTGGTAACCTGTGTGAATGTGCACAGTTGGCTATCATATTTAGTGCGTTACTGGTGAAAACGTTGAGAATGTGCGAACCGACGGTTTAGTTTATCGTGCGTGCATATTGAAGTAATGTGTGATGTATGCCGTGGTGTGGTGCGTGCACAACGGAGTCTGCGGAGGCCAACAAGTCTTCGTAGCGTCTTCTCGCATCTACCTAATGTGCCGCTGCCCAAGTTAGAAAAACTCTCCGAAAGGGGGACTTTTGTGAGGAGCCAGCGCCACACAAGAAGCACGCAGGATGATGACGAACTCTCTTACCCACAACGACGCCCAGTGAAACGCTTCTCGTATGTATGACAGGCAGCGGGGGCACTGAGTGTCGAAAAGCTGACCGAGAAAAGAACGCCACCTTTCAAAAGACGGGGACAGTGAAAGCGAGAGCGGCGAATCAAGAAACGTCGCGCACCAGCGGGCGCAGAAAGCACGCAGCCCCGCGCGCTCGTGCACCCACAGATCGGTCGCCGAGGGTGAAATGAGGAAGTCGCGGCGACCTTCCGCGCAGAGGAGACGAGAACGAAAGCGCACATCAGGTGAAACACGGGGCAGCGAGCCTGAAAGTGCGGCCGCTTACGTGCGACCCCCGCTGACGGCGAATGTGGCCCCGGGGTGCAATCGCCGCGCTGTAAAACGAAATATCAGACGGAGGAACCTGTAGTCTCCATAGCTGGACGTCAGGAAAACTCAATTTTTATCTTCACATAAACTTGAATTAGTACCTATAGCGAAGTCACTTGGGCAAAGCCAAACAAGAAGTCGCTCGTTCTCAAAGGCCAGCTCGCTATTCAAGACTGGGACTATGCCTCGCGATGCGTGAAACGCATGCAGTAACTGGAGCAGTTTGTGGATTCGAGGTGACAATAACAAGCTGCCGGTTCTCACATACAAAGGACCGCAAACAAGGGCACCGCTGAAGAAGAGTGTCCAGAGATGAAGCGCTCTTCAAACTAACGCGTCTGGCCAACTTGCACAACTTCTTCCGCATCTCCCGCAGTTGGAACACCAAGGCGCTGACCTGTACTTCGCAATGATGCCTGCAAAGCGCGACATAGTGTTTCGATGCAGTATGTGGAATGTGCGGTAACGCACTGAAAAGACGCCGTGCAATAAACGACGTCCGATTAATTTCAGCCAACCGGCGTTGTTTAAGAGGCTGACAACGCACAATATACGTGCGCTTTAGCAGTTTGCCCTCAACGACGCGCGGCCGTCGTAGACAGGATTCGACCCCGCTCTCTCGGAGCAGCCCGACCCTAAAGCAAGCGAGCCGCCGTGCAGGGTACAGATGGCGTATCAGGTTGAATGTGGCCGGCGTTGAGCCCTGCAAATGAACGTCTGTTCACCTTGCACGGCTCAGCACGCAGCCAGCAGATAATACTCTCGAAGTGGATTCATGCATGAAGGGCGGGTGGGTGCGCGCCGTCTACTGCATTTCGTAACCCAACCGTGGAGCTGAAGAAGTCGCTCGAATGCAGTCGAGGATAAGTTCGACAAAAAACAACCCTTTTCTGGAGTTGCCAGCGAAGTGGCCTCCATTGGCGGCACTCTGCACACTGCCGCCAGCCGCGTACAAAGCCCAGGAGCCAGTTACGGATTGCCGATCCCACAGTCTGGCTCAGCGAGATAGACATGAACGCTTCTAGTTGCTCTACTATACCGCGCCAATAAGGCTCCTCCACAATTGTGGCTTGCCTTTCAACAAATGACACAAATCGAAGTGGTCGAGCAAGATGGGACCGTGTTGAGGAGGAAGTCAAGTTGAAGAAAATGTTTCTTTAAAGAAATTCAACAACCGTACGCATTACAACTTACAACAGGTCAGTTAGTGAGCTGGCGCAAGAGCTAGCCAGCTTGACCTACAGAACACTAACGAAGCATTCGAGTCCCTCAGATGTTGTGGAGACGCCAGCTTGAAGAAGGTATTCCGCCCGAGCGACGTTCACTACGCCGAGCGCACGCACTGCTACAAGTACAATGCCACTAGCAAACGGCCGCCGCACGGGAGCCGGTCTCGTGACACGAGGTGTGCACGCTTCCCGCGCTTGTCAAGGCGCCTAATGAGATGCGTCGCCGCCGCCGTTGACACTGATTGCACTGTGGGACGCCGGCGGAACGCGAGGAGTGGGACCCGCGGTGACGCACAGCCGCCCCCGATTGACGTCACGGTGCAGGGCACCCACACCACCCTCTGTGTTACACACACCGGAGGGCGCCTCACGGCAGACGAGTGTCGCAACAAGAGATGACTTCAGCGAGGAGCACAGTCGAGCATCACCACCTCTCTCTCTCTCTCTCTCTCTCTCTCTCTCTCTCTCTCTCTCTCTCTCTCTCTCTCTCTCTCTCACACACACACACACACACACACACACACACACACACACACACACACACACACACACACACACACACACACACACACACACACACACACACACACACACACACACACACACACAGGGTTTTTCGGTGAACACTAACAAATTCCTGAAGGCAGTGAGCTCAAAAACGAAAAACGATATTTCATGGAAAAAAACACTCAGCCGGACCCAATATACGGCAAATCTTTTGTACTTACGCAGGTAATCCACAAAAATTAACTAATTATCTTTTTAATTATCACAGTTCAGTGGTTAGTCCCAGTGGGGAGTTCGAAACTGGAAAAAAAAAGATGTCGTACCGGTTTTCGAACAACATAAAAACACATTTTCTAAATCCCTGCAGCGCGATGAAATCCGAAGCTATTTCCCTGCGAAACCGAAACTGAACGCAAGAGACGCGACGTGTGCAGTGGCTACAGCGCACAGTTCGGACTGGTGCAGGTACCGGTACTGCGCCATCATGTACAGACGTGAACAAAAGTGGTATACAACACCGAGCCGGTGGCGGATCACAGGAAAACTACATTTCAACAGCAACAGCTATCTGGGATCGAGACAATCTTGACGGTGCTCCATTCTATCGACATTCATGTATCGCTGTAGCTGTTCCTGTCGCTGCTTGTCCTTTAAATGCAGTTTTCTCGAGCCCCGCCACCGTCTGCGTGTTGTATAACACGTCTGCTCACGACAGAAAATTTTTTTTTTTTTCCATCTGCAGCTTGGTGCAAGTAAACGTCTAGTCATTGCGAATAGCGCGCGGTCGTTATTTTCTGGAGTGACGGGGCGAAATCAAGCTCATATGTCACGTCATAGTAGAACAGGCAGTTCGAATTTGGCACCGTATACTGCTCACGTCATCACTGGGCATCGCGTCTGTACCCAGCGCCCTGCGCGTCGCTTGCACTCAGTTTCGCGGGAGAAAAAGGCGTCGGATTTCATCGCACTACAGGGCTCTAGAAAATTAGTTTTTCTTCGCTTCAAAAATTACCACCTACTGGGAACCACCATCCAAATGCGATAATTAAAGACGTCTGAAGCATGTTGTCTCCGCAAATTTGCTCCTGCAAATACTTTTTTTTTTTTTTTAAGGCGGAGGCCTTGATATAGGCCATGAGGCCAAACCGAGGACGCAAAAAGGGAAGCCATGGGGCTTAGTGCGGGGCAGTATTACGATTTTTCATTACGGTATAGGTGTGCGCAAAAAGCGTGACAGATACAGCGCTCTTTCTTTGCTACAAACCAATTACTGATGAATTAGTAAGTTATGTAAAGAAATAATGATAGTGATGATAATAATAACCATTAAATAATTATGATAATTAATGACAGTGACCAATGAAAACATAAGTAAAATAATATAAACACATTAAAAATTAAAAGTAAACAGAAAAACGCGGAAACGCCAATGCCTTCGCATTCTCCCAATGCATTTCATAGTGACCTCTAATTTTTTTCTATTCTGAACTTGCTATTTTCAAGAATCTTTTAATGTGTTCGAGGAAACACCTGAACAGAACGAGCTCTTTCAAAACACAATAGAAAGGGCACACGACGCGCGCGGCCGTGTGACATACGTGCGTGCAGGCTATGTGCTCCGAGCCCTGCCGTTTTTTATTTGGTCCACGTGCAGAGGCTGAATTTCTTGCGCTGCAGCGCAGAGAGAATCACATTAAGGACATGGTTATTTCTACCGGCGAGCTAGAACTATCCTATTACAATGAAGCGTCTGACTGATTTGATAGTTAAAAGGAAGGCTAATAATTTAGGAACTGGCTGGCTGGTTAACGCGTTTCAGCTGTCTTATGATTTATGTCTCCGGCGACAGATCTTACACTGACGAAAACTTTTTATTAAAAAGAAAAGATAACACACTAACAACACTTCAAGGCGCTATGCAAACAGCTACGCACAAGGCGAACTTGAAGCTTTTTCTTAGCACGAGGCACATCTAGCAGCAATTCCTTTGCCTCGGGAAAATTAAGCATGATCCGCATCGCAAATAGGCCCGAAAGCAAATAGCTTACGCTGCAACAAGTATTTCTCAAAACAATGAGCGTGGCAATAAGTACTCCGCCATTTTCACAAAGGTACTGCCGGTACTGCAAGAAATTATAATTCCTTGTTTTCTGGATTTGTAGCGTCATGTGCGCGCCTCCGAAACAAAATTCCATTTCAAGATCTCCCGCGTGCTTCGATGTCACTATTTCGAGCTACTGATACACTTTGTATGGAATATTTATTATATATGACTGTGAAATAACATGTTGGCGTCGAACTGGCGTTCTTGAGGCCTACCCATTGGAGCGGGAAAATACTCAGTTCTGATTCGAAACATAACGACCATATGCCCCAAAGTCTCGCGTGAGTGAACTACGGCGCCGCTTTTTTTTTTTTTTTTTTTTTTTTAAGCTTTAGTTCCTTTCGAACGATCAGATTTACCTCCGTTAAAATTTGGCTCCAGTCGCTAGGTCGAAAGTGCCTCGTTTTTAGTATCGCTTTTAAAATTTTCTCTTCACTGCATTTTGCTGCTGTTTCTGAGCAACGCCTAAAATCTGTCGACGCGGGTTTCAATAAAGTAGCACGCTGTTTTTCTTCGTCCTCTCGCCCTTGTTTGCCGAACCGAACCGCTTGTGATATATCTCAAAGGGCTTACGAACCCGCCAAAGGTCCAAGGAAAACGGGGCGACAGCGATGCAACATGTACGCGATGCTTGAAAAGAGCAGAAAGCAAGGGAGAGAGTCGAGCGCAGCAGCAGCAGCAGCAGCGAGAGCCTCTCAGAAGACTGCCAAGCGTGAGCATGCTGGAAGATGGAACAGAAGCCGTGTTTACATGAATGCGACAGCTAGCGCATCGCATCGCATCGCAACCGGTTCCTAGCGCATCGCGTTCATGTAAACAGGGGTAATGCGCTAGGAAAGCGCACCGCATTAGTGCGCCAAGCAGGGCTGGGTTTAGAGGGGTAAGTCGACTTACCCCTCTCAATCTCAACAGGCGACACCGCGTTTCGCCACACCGCGCTAGAGATGATGCACTACATGGAAACGCTGTCGCATCGCATTGCCGTGAGGCGCTACGAAATGCGATGCGATGCGATGCGCTACTGTCGCCTTCATGTAAACAAGGCTAGAGGTTGAACACGCGAAGGACCTCGAGCGGGGTGCAGCGGATGCAACAAGAAGGCAAGACAAAACCGCGAAGACGTAGCCGCAGCCCTCAATGCTCCACAGCCTCAGTAAGATCGGCGCCTAGGCAGCGGGCAAAGGCGCACGAATAACACAAATGGTACTTGTCCTCCTTTAGGTTCAAAAAGGCCTCTACGCGGTTTCTAATGCGATAGCAGGCTCTATGCTCTCCACAAAATTCGCGGATCCTTCTGGAAGGCGCCGGACAGTGATTATAGCCGGCGGGTTATGTGGCATCACGAGACCATATGGCGCGGCCGATTCGGCCGGAGCTACACACTCGACTCGGGCATGGGAATGGAACCCTCCGGGGCCCTTCTTTGGATCCCGAGTTAGTACGGCTTGCTTAAAACGGGGCTTTTTAAGGGCATGACGCGACAGCGTTTACCGGTTCCCTTTGCAGTGCCTCGTTCACTTACACTTTGACTCTGGCTTAATCAGTAACTCATTAATTTATGCTTTATTATCTCATACGCACTGATTAGTATGCAGTCGTAAGGTATAGGCACCCTGCAATGGAGTTTGCTGAGACATGTGGCGCCACCTAGCGGCCGAAGGGAGCTAACAATGAGGCGGCCCAGAAACAGACGCCGTGTATGTTGCGGTCGATGTGTACCTTTTGCGTTCGCGTTTTTTTTTTTTTTTTTTATCCAGTTAAGTCATTAAGTGTGATTTACTTTAGAGGCTTCAGTGGTCTCGTGGGATGCTTCGACTACTACGGGTGCGAACGAAAGTAAAAATAAGCGCAGGGGTGGCGAGAAAGACTGCCACAATCGCGAAGGGGACCCAAGCGTACCGCTCGCTGGGGAGAACCCGGAAAAAACGATGAGAAGAGGATAGTGGCTGCGAGAGTGCAACGCAACTGAAATTCGTTTTCTTATGGGGTCAATGGCGTACAGACGCCTAGGGGTTAAAGTAAGACGATTGCCTGTTGAGCGGAGGAAACGGTATAAACTTCTGACGCGGGGCACCGCACGCAGGTTGTAGCGCTCTCCTCAGTACGCGCTCCGCGCTGTAAAATTTGACGTGTACTGGTATATGCTGTGCAGGATCGAGTGGCATTGTTCTTGTGTTAAAGGACGTAACGTCCAGAAAAGCAATAAAGTCGCGCAGCCGCAACATCGAATTCCAGCCGCATTTCATTGGAGGCGAAAAAAAAAAGAAAATGCTCGTGGGCTTTCTGAATCGGACTTCTAATGCTGTGTCTATTCGAAACCTTAAAGCCAAAATACGTTCAAAACTTCCAATTACAGATCTGGATAAGCAGAATCATCTGTAAATGAGTTCTTAAGGTGCTGAAACAGTCTAACTGGCGGTGTGTGGAGGCCAGTGATACCGTGTATACGCGGAGCAGGTACTTCGTTCTATAGTTTGCACCAAAAATTCCTTGCACAAGCTGCTCAAGAGTTTCGTGTCCCAGACGATAGATCGTTCCATCCTTAGTAGCAACAGTCAAAAATCATAATTCTAACGATCTCACTTCTTTTGGAACATGGAAGCTTTTGTTGTTGAGTACTAGCGTTGCCCGCCGGTTTTCCCCACGCTTGGGATACGGAGGTACAAAATGCATGCCCGTCTTCGTTGATGACGCACAACCGCGCAGGGCCTGATCGCCATCCGTAGCGGGAACCGCACCTGCCTTCCTGTAACCTCCGCGGCCCAGTCGAAAGCTGCGCACCACGAACAAAAGTGTTCGTCATGGTATCAAAATGTAAAGCGAAACCGCGAGGAAATTATTATGCTGCTGTAATCAAACAGAAAGAACAAAAATAAATAAATATTCGATCGTCTCTTAGATGTCTCTTAAGAGGAGAATGGAGAAAGCCCTCCCATCGTTAGCCTCTTGTCGGCATTCGTTGCAGTGCTACATATAATTATATAATTGGTTTACAGGAAAGGAAAGGCGCACTATCTATCTCACTTTCTCCGGCAAGTGTGAGTTTGGACGGTACATCATCGCTCCTGTCGCGAGGCGTTAATTGGCGAATGTTCAAGTGTGGCATTGCAGATGGCAGGGAAGCATCCCGCCTCGGCCAATCAGAACGCCGCAAAAGCGGGACACATCGTCCGCGACAGCATGAGCCATGAAAGCTTTCGCCTTAAAAAAAAAAAAAAAAAAGAAAAGAAAAAAAAAAAAAACAGGCGATCAATCTCTTCTCAGGTTCTTCCTGCACTTTCAATGTTTGGGTATGAGGTGTGAACGTAATAGGTAAATAAAAAGCTCTGTTTACATCAACCAGCATTTTCAATTCATTTAATCATTTCTTAATTCTTCATCACATATCCCACTGATGCCCTGAGGCAATTAAGTACAACGCGAATGCAACCCGACCGCGCCGGCCGCCTCGGCGCTGAACGCTGCGCTCCACTAGCGTTGCCTGGCCACTTGAAAGGCCACTTGCATAGTTTAGTTTAGCCTTAATTAACCTTGGATAGGCTCAGCTAAGCTTAAGCGACCTAACTATGTCCAGTGCGAAATCTATATATAGCTTTTATACGTAAAAGTTGCGCTTAGCTATGACTAACCACTATTTTTTTTTCTTCTGCTTACGCATATTTCGCACTATGTAACGCTGGCTCCTGCGCGGCCAAGTGAGCGACAGCCGGTCACCAAAGAAGCCGTGGCGTTTGCCGAGAATTCTTTTGGTTGTTCTGACACGGCGCCTGCAATAATCTCCCGGTTGTAGCGAAATGTTTGACTGACGAAGCGTTCTATAGTTTAATGACACCGTCATGAATTTGTCTAGCTGGCGATTCTCGACAGACGGGTAATAATTTAAAGCTTTTGGCAAATAACTCGTTTAGCAATTTTTATTTTTGATTCTTTGAATGCGATACTCCGACCTCACCCTCACAATGCGAGTTCGAGGTCAATATATATATATATATATATATATATATATATATATACATACAAGTGAAAAATTGCTTCATACTGTTTCCAAGTTTATTAGTAGTCGACGTTACGGCAGGAGCCCTGCCTTTCTCAAGACTGAGGGTACATGATTCTTGTTCGCCTTCTTATAGGGTTGGCAAGAGGTGATACAAACAAAATATGGGCACATACAGGTGAATCAGCTGGACACGCACAACACACACATACACACACAGGTGCGGAGAGCAGGCTAGGCCCAAAGGGTCATCAACCCAAGGCACCGGCCGCCGGGAGTCATTTGTATACAATACACAATACAGGCAACCGCTGAACAACCTTGAAAAAAAGAAAAAAAGGAGAAGAAGAAGAAAACAGGTGGGGATGGTGGTTGCTGCAGATGGTGAGAAAATTATTTTTCTTGTTCTCACTAAAAGATGGGAGCGCCCAGTGTGATGAAAGAACCAGGTGGACATTGCTGGTTAGAAGAACCTGACAGCGGCGAGTAAAGTTCGAGCAACTCGTGAGGAGAGATGAACCTCAAAGAAAGAATAAGAAAAAAAAAAAAGACTACAAATAAACTTGGAAACAGTATGATGCAATTTTTCACTTGTATGTAACCTCTAGCAACCAAGTACGTCTATTTACTTATGCTATATATATATATATATATATATATATATATATATATATATATATATATATATATATATATATATATATTTATATACACGTTCAACCCTCACTTGCGTTCTCCCATGAAACTGTCAGAAATAGCGAAGTTATTCCGCTTTAAGCAATTATCAACACTGCCAACAAGCATAAAACGACTTCATAAGCATTGAGAAGGCATTGGATATTTGCATAAGTTAAAATGCAACTAAATTCAGGAAATACTAAATCGAACTTTTGACGCCGACTCCATAGGGGAAGCCATAAGCTCTATAATGAAAGCATGCGTTCAGTTTTGTATTTATTTTTATAGCTTCAGTTTGCATAGCGCAACACATTTTAGTACCTGATATTTATAAAGCACATATGATTGTTTTTAGGAGAATTCGATAAATATCGAAGGTGCGGTAGTTTTTTAAATTTGAGTCGTAGTTGTCCGTTTTTTTTATATAGTTTTGAATTTTGGTCGATTTAAAATTATGCGGAGAAGGAACAAAAAAGTCTAGCACTTCCGATTTTTTCAGCAATAGAGAACTGAGACTGGATAATGTAAAGAAAAAGTTTCAGTGGCAACACTTTATTACGTCGTGGCAGAATGTAGGACTGAGTATTGACAATTTTCAAAACCAGCGCTCAGTTATATAGCTATTTTTATAACTGAAAACAATATAATGCAACTTATTCAGGCCGTAATATTTCTGAGGTACTGAGGCTTCTTGAGAGGCATTTTCATAAAAATCGATGATGTTTTTTTTTTTTTTTTTAATTGGAGTCAAAGTTACGTCTTTTTTGCTGTTTTCGAATTTTTGGCGAATTTGATGCGTTGTGGAGGACACACCTAGCTGTCTAGAACTCCGAATTTTGCCTGAAATTAAGGAAATGATGTGAATAATAAACAGAAAAAGAATTAATGCTAACAACGTAACGCATCATGCATCATGTCCGTATTTAAGGTTGAAATTTGACTTTTTTGCAGCGCATTGCTCCTGGAGCAATGATAGCGATTATGTATAAATCAACTGCAAAAACAATATATGCTTTAATAACTCCCATAAAAAGTAAAGGTTGTATAAATTTAGTGGGTAAAAAAGAATGGATGACAAAAATTTAGTACGCTAGCAGCAGGCCTTCAAACTTGTAACATTTTGAAGTAGCGGAAACCGCGTTTTCCACCTGTAGTGATGGTATAAGATGTTTTTTTTTTTTTTTTTTTTTTTTTTTTTTTGAGAAAACTACGCCATATCTTGCAAAACTAATTACTTTGTGTCGAGACATTTGCCCACCACATATAAAAATTTAATAGAAAACAATAAGTGGTTGTGGGACCTCGATTACCGTTCTTATCTGAACACACCCACATAAGTACTGTTTTGAAAATTGAGCTGAGGGCGCCTCAGGAGGCCTCGAGACATCAACTGGTGATGTTGAGTTAGGTCACACTTTGAGGTTGAGGGGAGGTCGAAGCCATTGAGGAAAATGACTACCTCTGCCCATAAGTGATCGAGCTATGATGGTACCTAAAATAGTGACTAAGACTGTACAGGACGCCCTGCTCTGTTGTGTACGCTGAAGGCCATGGACGCTCTCGGACTGGACTCTGACATAAACCGCAAAAGGTGTTCTCGAGGAGAACCTGAGAACCTGCCACACTGCGGAGTAGGCTGAAGAATATGGTACGCAACGCTTCTCTGAATACAAACTGGAACAGTCTCTCACACAGAACATGCCTTTTTTCAACGAGTAGTGCACACTTACTCAGCGTGCCCCGCCGTCAGCAGAGTGCAATGCATTAGCGCTTTCTGCGGTCAATATCTGTAACAGTGCACAACGACAGCAATGATCAACGATGGCTTTTCAATGAAGCTAATTTTGATGCCGAATGAATTCGCGAAACGATGCTCGCCACAAAAAACCGATAGCTCAACTCGCGATTTTGCAGTGCGCGTCTTGCGCCCGCAGTGCTCTTTAGAGCAAGGGTTAATCACGAGAGATGTTCGGTGAGACTATTTCGCCTTGCATTTAACGCTATCGCCAGAGACCGGCGCAAACAAGTGCTCTATGCATAACACGACTGCAGTTGTTGGATGGGACGATAAATATACGTGCACTCAGAAGTGGACAGCAAGCTGTGCAGTGTCGAAAGTGGGTGGCTAAGCGGTAACGCCTCCCTCAAATAGGACAGCCTCTTCGAAACAGTTCGCTGTCAAGGCTAGCTATACCGCACTAGCTGCCCCACAAGCGGTGTTCTCGACCAAACGGGACCACGAGCGTCTGCGCGAAGCCGTGCTCACCACCACTCGACATGACCAGATCCAAGAAGTCCCGGCACAGTGCGGCCACTCCGAGTTGTTGTGTCGGGCTCCACGATGCGGCGCCGCGATCATGCACGTGAGCACAGGCGCGGCAGCCACTACGGAGGCGCGCGCTATTACACCACTGCACCGGTGGGGGGCGTCATCTCGCGTCAAAGCGAGCCGCCGGCCGGCGAACGCCAAGGACCTTCCTACACGAACTCGGACCGCCAAGGGCGCCTCCGCGAGTGGGTGGTAGGACAGCAGGCCCACTCGCTCGCGTGGGTGGCCCCGGGTCGAGGAATGCCTCCACTGGCGAGGATCTCTGTCCGGAAGAGTGGCGTGCGGAAGCTTCCGGCTACTGTCGTCGCGCGCCTAATGACATTACACCTATGGGCGCATACCGCGAGGGTAAACGAAACCGGCGGGCGACCAGCAGCGAAACGAGGCCAGCGTGGAAGGCCGCCAGTGAACTCTGCGCCCGGTCGGAAGCGCGCCGCGGGCGATGCATACGGAATTGTGGCACACCCGCGGCAGGCCCCGCCTAATTGGCCTGCTAGGCGACGGTGCCAGCTGCTGCCAGGGCCGAGCTGGGGTCCCGACCAGGCAACCCTTCGCCGGGCGACACGCACGACATCTCTTGAGGAAGCGAGACGGCACTTCAATGCCGCTGTCCAACTCTGCGCACCAAGTATGACGGTGCACGGATTGCTGCGTCTGCCATGGAGCAAGTCTACGTTTTACGATTTATGGGGTTTAACGTTTAAATGGACTCAGCCAATCAGAGACGCCGTAGTAGAGGGCTCCGCTGATTTTCACCACCTGGGGTTCTTTACCATGCACTGGCATCGCACAACACACGGCCGCCTTTCTTTTCGCCTCCATCGAAAAGCGGCCGCCGCGGCCGGGATTGGCGCAAGTCTACGTTCGGCGCATGCCTTCGCATGTCGCGTTTTCAATATGAAGACTGGCTGGCGAAAATCCCCGAAGTAAAATTTTAAAGCGCACAAATCCCGTGGCGGGCCCCAAATTTTCCCAAAATCATTACTGTAGAAGCCAAATATGCAAGATATGCGAGAACCCTGGAAGGGGCGCCTCAGAATGCTGCAGTCCACAGAAATCGCCCCAGACAATGGCTTTAAATGACAGCATCAGGCGAAAAACTAAGCCAAACTTAGACGATACGTAGTACGTGTTAACAAGATGAGAAAACATAGCCATTACTACTTGTTAACAGGGCTCAAACCGATACTGAGTCCATGGAGGTTATATGACACAAAGGATCAGTGCAAAAGTTGGGGCTATCCGTATTACGCCCCATCTGTACAAAAGCGAAATAGGGACGAGTTCAGTGCAGTTTGACGGTGACCAACCTGTCACAGACAGCAATTGCTGGCTGGCTCGCAGCAAAAACAGACCAATCAAAACGACGCATATCGTATAGGGATATAGAGTGGCAGTTACAGCTACTGGATGGCTTTTCAATAAAAGTGCATATTGTTATGTGTCTTGTCATATGAAGCGACATCGTATATGCAGTCTGAGGAAGCCATCCACACATGCAGCCGTCCACACAAAGATACTGCGTCGCGTTTTGGCAAAGCGTTTCAAAGGTTCCTTCAACAAATACACAAGCGTACATATAAAATACTGCTGAAGTGTCCACATAAGCAAGGAAGCATGCACGACCTATAAGGACAAAACAAGTATAAGCAGATAAAACAACAGAAGTAATGTACAGTTTATACGTACCAGTCTTTGCCAAAAGTAACCAGGCTGCATGTTTTGCTTTTCGCTTGAATTCTAAAGTCAACATGGAATACCACAGTATCAAAACTTGTCAAAAACTGAAGACAGGAGCTCGTCTTTACTTTGCATATGTTTAGAGCTTCAGAAGTTGTACGAATTCTCTACTACCAGACTGAGAAGTGGAGCACGCAGCCTGGTTACTTTTGGCAATGACGGTATATAACTTACATAGGTTGCGTTCAGAATTTGCCCCATTTGGACCTTTGCGCGACAAAAACACAGCCGATCGCGTACACATCGCGGAGCAAATTTTTGGAGATACAAATCTCGGAAAATGCGCCGGCCACCGGTCCGTCGCTGCTTTGCATGTACCACAGGAACTACAAAGCGCTGGCAGGGCGAGTTCCTCTCAGCCTCACGAGCCGTGGCACAAGCGAATTCAGGCCACCTGCGTATTTTCGTCAAAGATGACAGGAGGAGCAGATCCGAGAAGTAACTATCAAGCGAGGAGCTCAGCATTCGCGCGCAGCCCGCGGTTTGCTCGAATCACGTCCGCCGACGACCTCGCGGAGAGCCCACAGTGCCCTTTATATTACGCGTCAAGGCCTCATTAAGACAAGTCCAGCATTCAGGGAACACCTCTTATTTGTGAGAAAAAAAACAACAACTGTGGGATAGTGTAATATACCTTACTTCCACATGTTGGTGGAGTTTGCTACGCGCTCCCAACGAGTAAATCAGTGCCATAGAAAAGCAGTGGGGTGCGTTTTGGTAATAAATGGTTCACTGCGCCCACAATGACGGATTTCCTGGAGAACGGGGCTTTGAACGCAATAGCGTAAAAAAAAAAAAAAAAAACCCAGCGAGTCTGTCAAGGGATGATCTGTAACAAGGGAGCAATTACTCATTGACATCCACCCAGGTGCAGCCATACGGCTAGCTTTCTCAGAAACTTCTAAGTTAAAAGAAAAATTCGTCCTGGTCAGGGGAAGTATAGTATAGTAAATGGAGAAGAATGAACCAACAAGAATTAAGCAGACTATATGGCTGAAAAGTTTCGGACGTTTACATTGTGCTAGAGATAGACTTTGCCTCCCTAGTGGTCTCTGGAACTGCACTGCGCAGTGGTATGGCCAGCTGCAGTGCTCGAACAGGTGCAATAAGACGAAGCAGCTCGAGGCCACGTGAGAGACGCAGCGGACGCCAGTGGCGAAAGTGACCGCCACGCGGGAGTGATCGATCGCCGGCGCACCGAGTGGCAGTCGGCCACGCCCGCCTGGCCCAAAAACAAGGCTCGCTGCGCCTCGTCGTGCACGCAGCGCGATGATCAGTGAGACTCCGCGCTACGCGCCTTCGGTGTGTGTCCACGCGCTGCTCCAGGCGGCATGCCTCACGGCTAGACGCGCAGTCCCGGCAAAGGACGCCGCCCCGAGAGAGACATGCGCGGCCTCATCGGATCACGAGGCGGATGAAGGGCCCACTTCCGCCAGCATGAGGCACATGGACAAAGGCCGCCGAGGGAACAACGTATCACAGCCAAACCGGAAGGCAAACATTTGCGAAACCTCGGCCGTGTACAAGACCGCCGCGGACGCCAAGACTGAGGCCCGGGAGAAGACGGTCTGTTCCGAGAAACGGGCCAGGCTGCCTCTCCGGCGCGCACTTTAATCGTCGCTCGGGATGCTATCAACTCAAATGAAGCCGCTCTGGAAAAAGAGGTTTCGTAAAGCTCACTGCGACGGCGCTTAACGGCACATTTGCCTAGCCCCCTTCCCTCTGTTGAGCTCCACATTCCGCGGAATGATTCGGCGGCCACACCTGCGGCGGGCTGCGCGCTCGGCAACGGGGGGCGAGGCCGGCCTGGTTTCCGCGGCCACCGCGCGCACATCGCTGAAAACGGCGCCCATCGCCGCATTCACGAACCGATAGGCGACGCAAGTGCGACGAGTCACGCCGACACTCGGCCACTACGTGCGCACCGTAAATAATGTCGCTGACAGCCCGGGCTGCCAATCAGGCATCGCCGGAGAACGACACGAAAGCAAAAGTAAAGGCTCACTGCGGCCGTGCTTCGGGCCATCATGCCGGCTGCGTTTTCCCACACGCCGGAAATACGCGCAGCGCGAATGCCGCTTCACGCAAAGCAATGACATGCATTTTCAGAGTGCAGCTGCGCGATTCAGAATCAAATCGATGAGAGAGGCGCGGGTCCCCTGTCTCGAATAGATCTATCTAGAGCCAGCCGGACCCTCGCATCGACTGGCCTCCGAGCTGTCCCCGTCGGCAACGAATAGCTAATGAGCGCGCGAGACAATTCGATCACCGATGGATCCGGACGTCGACGCTGAGGCCGACCTCACCCCGTAACGGACGCCCCTGAATACGGACCTCAGTCATATCTGCGCCAAACGTGAGGAGAAAAGTGCAGCCCCGTTGCCGCAGAAAGCACAGCCGGAATAGGGGAAAGGCATGCGACGCTCACTATCGCGCCACGCCATCTCCGCGCAAGAATATATGTATGCCGCCATAAAAGCGACACTATAGGAATAACGCTGTGGCTCGACGACCAAAACGGCTCTCGCGTGCCGACCGCGAAACGTTCCAGTGCTTGGCCATGCGGAACATTTCGCCGACTGCACCTTATCTCTAAGTAACGGGAAGTCACACAACCCACCGTGCTTTACGCTCGCAGCTGCATAATATAACTTCCCGCGGACACGTTCCCCCTCCCCCATTCTTTTTTAATGCAAATAACCAAATAACTAATGCATAATCAAGAAGGTCATTTTCCAAGGAACGCGTAGGAAAAGCGGTCGGTGCAATCATGCTCACAGTTGCTATTTGTCATGGTTGACCTGCTGCGAACTTTAATGTCATGACCTACTGTTTCGGTTAAAAACTGTTCTGAATAAAGCTGAAGAATCTATGCAAGGGTGCGAGAGCAAGCTAGTCCTCTATTAAGCATGACACCGCAGTGGCCACGCATTACGTTAATGGCCATTGTTCGTGCGCCGCACAAGCAATAAGCCCCCCCCCCCCCTCCCCCCTCTCTCTCTTACGCACGGACGCACGCTTCTCGAACAACGACCAAAAGTGCTGCACACTGTCCAGGAGAAGCGACCAAGGCGACAATATGGCACCAGCGAATATCGGGTAAAGGAAAAACAAAGCTGAAGGGAGATCAGTGCCTCAAACGATAACTGCCGCTAATCATCACATGAGTGACAAAGGATATCAGGGAACCGCAGATACGCCGCCTGTTCGTGCAAAATGGGCAACAAGCCACTGGGAGATGCGCTTCGGGCATGGTGACGCAGCAGTCGCCAGTTCATATACCTTATGCATGCGTGATAAATGAACTGCGATACAAAGCATATAAGGGAACGATGCCCTCAAAAGAAGGAACTGGGGGATTACGGGACTGCGTCACTTGGAACGCGTCTCGGCTTCTTCATCGCGGGTGACTGAATGGTCGGACCAGCAGACACAAGTTGTATCGCACTTGTTGTCGCGACCCAGGCTGCGTGTTCAAGACATCGGGACAGGAGCAAAGACGAGGCGGCTGGAATCCGGACTTAGAAGTGAGATGGGAAAACTTTTATGTACAAAATTTACATGGTAGCGTTTTACTAGGAGACTGACTGGAGCAACAGTCTCCGTTTTACCGATCCCGCTTGACTGACTACATTTTTCTGATTCTCTCCGACACACACTTGTCAGTTTTTATAGGGTTGGTTCCCTCTTTCCCAGATGAGAGGAAGGTCCGTTGATGATGGAATACCTTTTTCCTCACTCTACCGCATTCGCACACACACGCACAAGCACTGTTCGCACTCGTTGACACGTCCCTCTGTCTGGTTATGGCTTGAGGGTGAGGAGGTGGCCGTCTAGACGGCAGTAGATGACGTCAGGGCTTGTCTCCGGGCGTGGTTGCATCTGGGCTGACTCATCGGTCCAGGTGTTGCTGGGCTGCATTCAGCTAGACCACTTAGCCGAAAGCTATCTATCCCCGTGGCTCACCAAGGGAAGAAAGGAAGGAATGCACGCCCGCTCTTCGTAGCGAGGCTTGACACTTCAAGGGACCGGAATTTGGTGGTTTCCCATTCTTTGTCCCGGTCGTCCACGTGTCGGCTGGACCCTGGTAATTGCCGCCGCGTGACGGACAATACCCTTCGGCCGGCAGGTGCCAGGTGCAGCGGTGTCTCACAGGCGCCGATGTTGGGGAGCTTATCGCCAGACGATTCACCCCCCCCCCCCCCCCCCTCACCTGGCTTGGGAGAGGTGAGTGGCGCCTGCCTCCAGTCTCGATCCATTGTCGCCTTTCCGCGACGGCCGCCGCAGCTCGTACGATCATAACATTGTCGAAACAGCCTTGTTTTTCTGCGAGTTTAAAGGGGTCTGACTGGCCGCATCGCGTTCCATTTACCCCGTCATAAAGAAACCCAAACCGTTTCGGAACTCTCGTCTCCACATTGATTGCTACGCTGAACTACATCTTCACGACGTTTCCCCCCGACCAAGTAGACGAATGTCAATGCCCGCTCTGAACGACTTTTGCTCTGCGCTTTAAATCCACCAAAAACGCTTCGACTTCTTAGGTTTCGATAAACAAAGTAGAGAAACATTATAGCACCACTATTATCAACGCCGTCCTGTCTTATATTTGTTCTCGGCAGCGCGCCAAGAAGACCAAACAATAAAACAGACTAGCC
Organism: Amblyomma maculatum; assembly: GCF_055883805.1. Lineage (NCBI taxonomy): Eukaryota > Metazoa > Arthropoda > Arachnida > Ixodida > Ixodidae > Amblyomma > Amblyomma maculatum. The sequence goes on from NC_139344.1 coordinate 227,319,592, forward strand.
CTTTCTGCATGCACTCCAATAACAGATTATCGCCGTCTACGCAGCCATTTCTTACGGAGTCTTCGATCTGCAGTAACGAGCAGTCTCGGTTTATTCCACAGAACAGAATGATAGCTCTTAATCAAGCTTTTTCGGAAGCCTCGCGGTGTGCGCCTCTTCGACTGTTCACCCAAATTAAATCGGAGCCCCTAAATCTCATTACCCCGTACAGCCATGACGACAGGGATGGTATAGGTGAAGCAACCCATCCGCAAGAGGATCTTAGCAGTATTCTGCCGACGAATTATGCTGTTCTTCCACTGCAGCTCATTCACCAAGCGATAGGTCAATTAAGCGCTGCCCTCTCGAACTAAATCCGGCGAATTTCTCAATGGCTGCCCTGGAACAACGATGCGGGGAACTGGAAAAAAAAAAAATAAAGTAATCTCGGTACTGTTAATACGAAAAGATCCGTGCTCCGATAATGGCATGCGCATCTTGTTGAGAAGCGGTAAACATGCAACCATTTTTGGAATGATGAAGGGAGAAAATGAGGTTGTGCTATATACCACGCCGGGGTGGCGCAGTGGTTAGGGCGCTCGACTACTGTTCCCAAGGATGCGGGATCGAATCCCGGCCTCGGCGGCCGCTTTTCGGTGCAGGCGAAAAGCAAGGCGCCCGTGTGCTGTGCGATGTCAGTGCGCGTTAAAGAAACTTACATGATCGAAATTTCCGGAGCCCTCCACTACGGCGTCTCTCATAGCCTGAGTCGCTTTGAGACGTTAAACCCCACAAACCAAACCGAGGTTGTGCTATATGCTTCTTAATCGAGTAACACCTCGCATTTTTCCGTAAACGCGGCTAAAACACGATAAACGCATTGCCACTGCGCATGTCACACAGCCATACGTGCTACATTGCATTACGAACATTTATCGATCCGAGTGGGCTTAAAATGCAAACAAGCACTGTATACACGTTCTGCTACGTCCGGAAACACAAAACATGACACGCGTAATTGCTCCGGTTGTGACGCATGGCACGCCTTCATTCACTGAGCGAGACTGTATGCATGTGCGTTACGAATTAAAATGTGCGTCTCGGACCTTCTGATTCATGCCGCAAAACAATGGGAAGAGAGAGGCTTTCTCTACAAATCACTTATAGCGCTTAATGAGCTGACCGGAACTGATATCGAACGCATATGCGAGATACTAATATGTTCTTCGGGTTCAATACAAGTGATGGCTGAGCGGGACATTTACCCCAATAAATCTGCCTACTGATAAAGCAGAGCAGGAAATTAACGTAAGCTTCTTATCACTGGGCGAACCGATCGGACGACGAAAGCAAACAGCAACGTGCACCTGCTGCTTACGGAGACCACTCTTGTTGCAGCGGCGGATCTAAAGGGGGTGCAAAGCGACCCCAAGCGAAAAATTTTTGCTCAGAAAACCCACGCTGAAGCTAGCTTTTTCGATCAAAATGTTCAAGAAATACATGGCTCATATAGAATGTCAACATTCCGACCCCCAAACGCGACCTCCAAGAGCGATCTATATACCTCTAAACTGCCGCAGTCTTTCGTGTTGTCAAGAAAATAAAGAGCAAATCATCAGGCTCGCCTAAGGATGCTGGGGGTATTCCAAATCTGGCCTGCGCCGCTCAACATCATGACAAGAAGCTATACGCACGGCAAACTATACAAGCTGGGGCGGGGAGCGATATAGCGAAAGCGGGCTTTATTATCGACTACATGAACGCATAGGTTATCTCCTATAAAATCATATGCAAAAGTATAGGCAAATCATACGTTACACAGAACTACGATTTCTGCCGATCATTCATATATCGAACTGCGCGCAGCGTCTCTGAATCTCTCGTAACGTCATTCTTCTATCATTTGGTCAGTTGCGCGACCCATGCTGGCATCGCTAGCGCGTGAACTCGTGTGACAAGGTTTACGTGGGTTGTGCTTGAGGGTGGCCTTCGACAATTTATGCACATTTTACACGCCGCACTGCTGTTGTGCCAAGTCAACATAACGAAAGCTGTGTCCCCTGCATGGCTGGATTGCTTCGCTGCCGAACGCGTTGGAAAAACTTTACCCTAATATCAACGAGCGATTATTATATCTGTAGTGCTCTGCTAACCGGCTTATACATTTTATGATAAGCAGCGGTTAGTTTCAAAGCATCTGTCCGCCGAGGCTTCGATGCAAAGCAGGTTATAGCCTAATAACGCCTAGCGAGCGGTGCGCGCTCCCAGCTCGCAGCATGCCGCTGCAAAAAGCGCGTCACTAGCAAGCTGCAATGTATTCCCGCTTAAAAGAGCTTGGTTGTAGGTTGGTGGGACATTGTAAAAAAAAAAAAAAAAAATGCCGACGATTCCGTTACTTCCTAATGCGAAATTTGAGCGCGCGCAGCTCATCAGCTGTTTCACCCTGTCGATAGATTGAGACAAATATTTCGAGCAAGACATGTATGTACAATTACAGACACCTTTTTATCTTTCACACAAATTCCTTGTTCAAGAAACACTACACTAACACATCTTGATTGTCATGAAGAAAGTTTTGTGGTCAGAGAAATAGGTGGATATATATGCTTGACTAGCTGCACCAATGCCTGGTTCTCACAGACGAGGTCTATGCAAGTGGTGGCTCTGCGTTTCGGCTTGGACGTGCGGGAGAATTGGCGCCAGAAGCGAGCGCAGCTATAGAGCAGCGCACTGCCCCGGTTGCGGAGCTGCTTACCAGGGACGACGCGAAACGCAGGAACGGGCGCCAGAGCTGTACTCTAAAAAACCGCGGAAACCACAGGGCCGTGCGGTCTTCTCGCTTTCGTCCTGTCGCTTCCGCGATTTTATTTTACAATACTTCTGCTTGTAGGTTACGATAAGCTTATCAATGGCCAATTTTTACATGGCGAATTATCGACATACTATTCCACAGAAAAGTGGAGGGTTGGGCTGGTTGATTGGGAAACGAAATGAACACAAGACAGGCGCATCGCATCGTCCTTTCCTGCTCGGCACTGTTTCCACCACGATGCCCTCCGAGCTGGACATATATCCGGGTTCGACTATATCTCGCCACCGAAGCCATATCACCGATCGGCGAGCAAACACGGCGCAGTTTGGCAGCTGAACTCCCCGCGACTCGAGCTCCCCGGGGCATCGACGACAGAACTGACAGCGCAAACAGAAGCAAAAGCAGGCCTGCTTTGACAGCTCCGCTTTCACATGCGGGGCGACGGCCAGACGGAACGACGACTTGTGTGCGCAAAGCAGGCGCATGCTGGCTCACCTTGTACTCGCTTGTTGCTATCGGTCTGGTGGACGCTGCGAGAGAGAGAAAGGAGACAAAGAAGAGAATTAGTCACTTTCTACGCCCTACATCTCTCAAGCACGCCGTGAGAGCGTAAAGAGAGAATAAATCCGCATATCGCAGACTCCACTATCACAACTACTCGACCAATTAGGGCCGCACTGTTTCGCAATTTTCCACCGGCTGACTGTTTATGCGAGTAGACTATTTGGTTTCACTCGGAGCATGCCCAAAGGCATCGCAGAAAATGACAAAAAAAAAAAAGCGGAAAAAAACAACCAAGTACAGCGGCCGCAGCAACACGGGGACAATGCTTTTACCTTTACTCCCAGGAAAATAAAAAAAGAAAGAAATAGAAAGAAAGAAGACTGCAGTGAGAACTGCGCATTTTTTTTTTAAACTTTCATTATAATTTTTTCCCCTTGGCCCTTCTTCCATACCACGAATAGCACACCGACGCTTTATACGGCGTAGCATGCTTGACTCATGGCTTTCGCCAAGGAGTCGCGCAGAACACAACACGAGGGCCGTCAAGGCTTCCATGCCACTGGCAAACCAAGCGGGGCAATCAGTGCTTTTGAAATTCAACAAGTTGCGTGCGTCGCTCTATTGTCCGCGCTCAACCGACGGGAAGGAAGCACGCAAGCTCGCGTCGCGACGGTGCATCGACGCGAGCTCCCTCCACGGAGCCGTGCCGTCGCCAGTCGGAATCTCGTTGGTGCTGTCCGAGTGAATACAGCACGGATGCGTCTTCTAGGCTGTCCCACCGCGGATAGTAAATGTTTCCCACACGCAAGTCTCAACTCTGTCGGTATGCGTGACTGCGAGGGGGTCGAAACACGCGTCCTCCGGAGGCAGAGCAAAGCCCTTCGCCGCCCCGCGTTCACGGCTGAGCCCAGGCATGCGCGACCGTGGGCGCATTCGCGAATGGCGTCGCCCACACGTGGCGCCCAGACATACAAGTAATCACGAACGAAGAAAACCACCGCCGAGTGTTGGTTACGTTACGACGTCTTCCCTAGCCGAATGAATGGCACGTCGTCGCTGCTACCGATGCGGCCACTGAGAGGAATAAAAAGCGCAACACGATGGCGGCGGCCGAATGCTCGGTACCAGCCAGCAGCGAGAGACGCGCCGCCCCCAACAGAGCCGAGCACGTCCCAGTTTCTGAACGACCCGTAATCGCGCAGCGGGTGAATCACTCGCCCCAAAACGTTCGCGAGACGGCAATGCGCAACCGATTCCTCGAGAATGATACGGTGCCCCGCGGACCCCAAGCTCACGCGAGATGCACCCCTCCCTCGCCACCCCGCGAGAAAGTGGACGCGAGCCCAACGACGCACGCACTTGAAAAGCGGCGGACAGCGCGGGTGTCTGCCTCCGACAGGATCGCCGCACCCGTCGGAGACGCGGGAGCGCTGGCGAACGGGGCTAAAGATAGCCGTCCATCGGGATGACCGCCTTCCACGCCGAGGACCGCACGCCGCGCCCAGTGGAAAACTACGCTGACCGGTGGTTTGCAAATGGCTCTCGTTCGTACATGCAGCTGACGACTTTCGAAAGGTTTTTCCCGCAGTACGATTCCATCGTTAAATAAATTTTTCCGCTAAAATGGAGAATAAAGGAGGGAAAGTGGATGCGAACAAGTACGGGCTTTCGGGCCGAAAAGAAGGAGCGGGGTATATACGCCCTTCCATTCGCGCTAATATCGACCAGAATAAACTAGGAACAGGCGCCACAGGGCCCATAACAAGCCTCCGTTAGCCTATTCTTGACCCTCGGTCATTATGAATTCTGATAGAGGCGTACCTTGCTAGCAGGTGGGCGCTGAATACACGTACAAACAAATAATGTTCAACCTCCGTCTTTCGCTTTCCAGCACTACATTTTCAGCGCTGCAGGAATGAGGCGTGGACGGAGTAAGTCCACCTCTGAGGAGAAAGCATGAAGCAGAGACTATCGCTACAAACGCTTGCAGTGCAGTCCTCCTTCAAGGTGCGAAAATATACGAGCATGTGCCGTCCGGCAACACCTGTCGACTGCAGCAGTGACGCACAAAGCTGTCCCGATTCTTCCATTGCATGAACTAGAAAAAAACAACAACAATTGAACAGCCTGTACCACACGTGGTCCTAACTACGAACAGTGGATCCACGCACCAGTTTCAAATTGTGACCCATCCACGCAAACAGCCGTTCGTGAAACACGCGGCTTCCCTCCCCCGACCGCCTTCGTGTACATGAAACGAAAACCCATTCGGCGAGATAGGGAAAGAAGGGCAAATAAGGATCGCGTGCTGCAAACCTTAAAGGCATCGCGTGTCGTCATACAGAAGAAACATATCTGAAGACGTCAAGGCCACTTTTACTCCTTCGAGCAGTCGACATCCGTACGGAGGGAACGTTCGAAAAGGAGTTCGGCCACGATGCGCGTGACTGTATACGAGCGGCTCCGAAGCAGAATGAAAGACAAAAAAAAAAAAAAAAAAAAAAAAAAAAAAAAAAAAAAGTACGCATCCAGGCGTCGGCGCGCGTGTAAACGCGACCTGAGCCCACCGGTTATCCAGAACAGCGCGGCGCGCGCCTACAACACGCAGCCCTGCAACACCAATTCCCCGACAAAAGAAAATGCAGCACTCAATTTCGCGAGTCGCACGCAACCCCCTGCCTGCCGCTGATGGATCGGTGACAGCTCTCCGGCGAGCACCGCTTGGCCGCTTGACAGACATGACAGCGCGCAGCGAACAACGCCCTGCCTGACACACACTCAAAGGAGATCGAGAGAAACGGCGCCGATCGCCGCTCTGCGCTTTCGCCGCTGCCGCACGGCCGGCGACGCTGGCGTGCGAAACTCGGCCCATGGAGCTCGTTTTCACAATGAAAGGGTACTTTGGATGAAGATCGCACGTGGCACGCCCGACACATCCGACGAGCACGCAACGCAGCGTCCTCCTCTGACGTTTGCGGGCACTGTCGGCCAGAGTCCGGGGAAAGTCACCACCGTCGTCGAATCAGTCTTCGTTATACAACGCGCTAGGAGCGAGTGAACGAGTTCACCTAAGACGACCCTGGTTCCTTTAATTAACGCACGCCCTTGCGGCCGACGACACCCGCCGAAGGAAGATCTTTTGCGCGACCAGCTGCGCCTCAAAATGCAGTTGGGCCGTGTCGGTGACGAGCAGAAACGCAGCGCCCCTTGGGCCCCGCTCGTGTTCCGGTCACGCCGGGCCCTAATGGTAGGATCGGCCGTCATCGTGACAGCGGAGCGCGCGTAAACGGCGCGTCACCGGCGGGGCGGGCCATCGGCGCGCGCCGTGTAATCACGGCCCTGGAGCCGCGGGAGTCCGAGTGCGCGGGGCGCGTCCGATCAGATTACCCGACCGCGCTTCATCCACGCTGACCCCGGCGCACAATCGCGAGCTCCGGTCGCGCCCCAAATGGTGGCGTTTCAAAATGGCCGGGGAACTACCACTGCGAAGACGGTCGGCCACCGCGGTACCCATGGGAGAAAAGCGCGCGCCCGCAGAGCTGGCCTACATACGGCGAAACATTTGGCCACAGCTGATCGATTTCCCGAGCGCCCACCGAATTGCGTCCGTCAAGCGAGAGCCACGCAGGCCACTCGAGCGCGGGCGATCGAAGGGCACTAATGGCGCGGGGAAAGTGGCTTCTCAAACTAGCGGCGACGAGCACGTGCTGCATGACGCTCCTCCGAACAGAACCACGACAAGACGAAGACCTAACGTGAATCGAGAGTATAGTACCTATCTGTGAAGTGCCCCGATCCCAGTCCCTCCCTCCGCGCAAATGATGGTGACTGGAAAGCAGCTTTAGGAAAATAAATCACCCGCTTGCAGTACACACACATTAGCGACCAATCGGGAACCAAATCGGAGGTTCCCACGCGAAAGGCAGGCGATTCAGGCTGGATTCCACAGTCTCTCCGACTGCCATAATTGGACCCGGACGAAGGCCTTAATAATTAAACATTACCATCTTTGTATGCATGTACGCTAATTTGTCCTCGCCCGATATGAAAATAGGAAGAGCTAATAATAAATGCCGCTTGACTTCCTCGCCGCACAATTGCGACGGAGCTTGCCGGATGAGCTGTCGCTGCAGTCAAACCACGTGCTGTCTGTACTGTCGCAACGAAAACTCGAGCTGCCGCTCTCCTCGTGGTTCACAAAACAGTCCAAGGGTCTGCACAGTAGTGATTTTCCGATCGACGAGCATCTACAGACTTCGTCCAAGTCCTTGCAGGAGTAAGATCCGTTTTCAGCCTGCAGTCGCAAACATTTCTTCCGAAAGTGCTTTTCAGTCGTCGTGCGAAAACAAGGAAACCAGCGCCCGCAGCCCGTATACAAACGTGCAACGCAAAACGCTCCATGACAAGCACTCACGAGCGGCGTGAAAACAGCGGAGAGGGAAAATAAAGAACCGCCCTTTGTTTCAGCTACTTGGTACAACAAATGCTTCAGCGAGGCTTGCATAATCGCCATCTGTCGAATGTGGAATGACGCGGACCTTGGCGTCGCCAGAGAAGTGGGCTAATGGTGAAGGGCCCCAGTGCGCGATTGGCGACGCCGCGATGAAGGGAGTGCGACCCTGCCACCGGCGGCCGCTACCGCGTCGAACGCCTTGGAACGAGCGCGGATTAGGCGAGCGGGGGCTGCGACCTTTGTCTGACTGACCTTGATAGCTTCTCGATCGCGCATCCATTATAGACCAGCGTGGAGGGGGCCCCGAAAAAAGGGGTGCCGCCGAGGGACGCCCGTCAAGAACGCGGCTCAGACTCGTGTCGCGCGAGGCAGCTGTGGGCTCGCGCGTGGACACGCATCGCAAGACCGAAACGAGGCTGGCGCTTCGTTCCGCCGGACACTGTGGCAGCACGCAGCTCCCACTTCCTGGCGCCGGACGACACGGCGTGCGTGACTGCCAGCACAAAAGAGCGACTCAAGGGCGAGGCCGGCGGCGACGTCGTCGTCCCACTAGTCCACGCGCATCTCGGCCACCGACGAGCCAGCCCGTGCCTGACCGCATTATTGGCCGTCGACAGTGTACCCACAGTCCTGCACAAACACAGAACGGAACAGGACAGTCTTTTTTTTTTCTTTTTCTCCTATGCCTATGCAGTCCGACGACGCTCCGAAAACGTCGCCTTGCGCACGCGCGTGTACCACATAAGAAAACCGGGAAGCTGCGCTGACGAAAGTAATCGCGCCCTAAAAGCAAACCGGCGCGGCGATGCGCGTTGGTAGCCACTCGATGCTCGCCACTAATTGACACTGAAAGGTGCCCGCGGCTCGTTGAGACACTTTCCGAGTGCCAGATAGGAGGACGCGCGAGGAAAACCTCGGAGGGAATCGACTGCGAGAAAGCTGCGTCTCCTCCAAGGAAGTTGGGGCGTAATTTCCAGCCCCGTCCTTTTCGGTAACCCCGCCGGGGTGGAGCAGTGGTTACGGCGCTCGACTACTGTTCCCAAGGGCGCGGGATCGAATCCCGGACGCGATGGAGGCGAAAAGCAAGGCGCCCGTGTGCTGTGCGATATCAGTGCACGTTACAGAACCCCAGGTGGTCGAAATTTTCGGAGTCCTCCACTACGGCGTCTCTCATAGCCTGAGTCACTTTGGGACGTTGAACCTCACAAACCGAGTTTCCCGCCACATCCGTGGGTAGGTCGAAAAATCTTTATATGGAGAGACGCCACCTGAGTCCTCGCACGACCCCATCCGCACTCAAGTGCTCATGCCTAACATGTCCATGACGCTAACATGTCCATGGCGGAGATGTTATACTACACACTACTGTCTTGCCGGGTCCGCGGAAAGCAGTCCTCCCAGGTAGGCCAGCCGGGGGAGGAGAAGCCAGCCAGGTCAGGAGGATCGTCCACGCACTCGGCGACCTTTCTCGCACCGAGTGAGAGGCGATGCCCTTTCTGTGGACGTCGCTGGCCTGCACAGAGCGCGAGGCTTCACACCGGGCATATGGACAGACAGGTGCTCGGAAAGCGGACAGAATCGTTTATCGCGGTCATGCGCGCAGTAAGACTCCGATAGGTGACGTGCCAGTTGCCAGCGTCCCACTCAAGGTGACAGGGCGACGACGCGACAGCACGCCTCCTTCGATAATCACCGGCCGCGCGTCCGACGACGCATATCACCACGCGCTTCGAGACTTCGACAGGCGCAGTCGCTATTTACAGCTCCAGCACGAAATAAGAAGCGAGCGTCAGTTAAAGTCTGTCAGCAAGAAATTGAAGGGGGTCGCGCATAAGCAGCCCGCAGTTCCCCAGGAAGCAAAACGAAGAAAACAGGAAGTATGAGAATACGGGAAGGCATATCGCGTTTGTCAATCTGGCAAAGTTGTACGCGAAACAAAATCTACGGCGCATGGGAAAAAAACGTTAAAATGTTAGTTTCACAAAACTGGCTGTCATACAGTTAGAATATGAAACCATATTATTAGTTAGCTAATTATAGTAATTTACTAATGACACTGTTATTGAGCATGCTGAATGCTAATGTAAATGAACAGGTCGTAGCCGTGAAAATGCCATATCAGTTTCTGAAACAAAAAGGAGCAGGAGAGCTCATAGCTAATGATTATTAATTTAATAATTATATTTTACTGAGAATATTCGATGCTAATTCCAATGGAGAGCTCATAGCCGTGAAGGTGTCACATCAGTTTGTGAAAAAAAAAAAAAAAAGATGGAGCCGCCTCCTCTCGCTTGGCCTTGGGAGTGCTTTAGTTGGGAATGGCCCTCCAGCGACCCCCTCCTCCCTCGCCTCCTTGCAGCACAGCGAACTACAGTATACTTTGCATTTCTCCCGAAAAAAAAAAAAATCCTGGCTACGTAAGCACTTGCCACCGGAATGAAGAAACCTGGTACTTTTTAAAGAGTGTAAGGACTCCTATACGGTCTGTTGAACGCATAAAATACTGCAGTTTCGCGATGACCCCCCCCCCCCCCCAATTTTTCTCTCGAATGCCTATAAGAAGGCTACGCAAAAAAAAAAAAAAAAAAAAAAAAAAGATGCGGAGGGCACTTAAGGCTACGAGCTGTGAAGGCGAAAACAAGAATGTATCATGGTAAATTTTGTTTGTTTTCAATGCTCGCAATTTTTATTTTTGCGTTTTCATTCTTTACCTTTTCTTTGATATATATATATATATATATATATATATATATATATATATATATATATATATATATATATATATATATATATATATATATATATATATATTTTTTTTTTTTTTTGCTACCACTGACTATCACAACTACTGTCCGCATAGCACATTCACTAGGTCCACCTTTACTCACTCTGGAGAAATAAGCCTTCGTGGCCTGTGGGTGCTTGCCCGCCTCGAAATCCAAAGGCTCTGTTTCGATACTCTTCATCCATACTAACTGATTTTTCTTTTCAGCTTAATAACTTTACTTTGATTACAGAAAGCTTCCCGAAAATTTTGGCCTTTAAGCCAAATATTACTGATCTCTGACCTCCCGTGGGCCAAGAGGCCCTTTCGAATTCGGCGCCGGTTGCTGACTGACCGCAGGGGTGATGACGTCACAGTCCTGCCTGCCCAATCTGAAAATTTCATACCAGTTACAATTCCAAACGCTGGGTTTTGTGCTAATGGGATATGAAAGGCTTTCGCCTTAGAAGCTGTATTTATTTTTTTAAACCTTTAGGGTACATAAATATTAGAACGAAAAGCAAAAGAATAAACAGGGCAGCGGGAACGTAGTGTCGGGCGCAAGCCATTCGGCGGCGACTACATCCAACTAACGGTCGCGATCAGTCGATATGTATTCGTCCCAATTGAACGTGATAAGCATGCTACTTCTAGAGCGTGTTACGCCCTTTTTAAAAAAAAAAATGCTAAGCTACGAGGCAGACCGCTGTTAAAGAGCGCTTCCGACAGTGCAAGATAAGCGGGAACATGGAGGGAAATTGTGTCCAGAACGTATATTCTTATCAGCCTCACGTTCTACAGCCGCCAATTACGGCGCGGACAGAGACAAACGCCGCACAAATCGATACGGCAGCCGCTCTGCTTTTACTTTTGACGCGACGACCGGGGGACGTCGGAGCTACTCCGCCGGGTCACAAGTGGGGGGCGCAGACATCCGGAAGCGCCCGGAGGTGGCCCAAGTAGGTTATGCACAGAGCAGCCGTTCCTGGAACTGAAGCTTCTGGAACCGCTGGGCATCGCCGAACGTGGATGCCCAGCGCCCCCTCCTCCTCTATGGCGGGGGACACGCGGAAGGCGACCGGCGTGCGGTGAAATTCGTCATTAACACAGACCGGTCCGAATCTAGAGCACTCGCGGGGAGCCCTTGGAGGCACGCGCCTCCGCTCGCGAAGATCGAACGCCACCGCGAGCCGGGCACCGCGCGCGCAGCCTGTCGACCGCGCAGCCGACAACCGTGGCGGAGAATCTCACCAAAAACGCCGCCGAACGGCCCCAAGGCCGCCGCCGCCCGTGAATGCAGCCGCGTCGCGGAGCACGGAAGCTTTCATTCACAAGCGCGCACTCCACGGCCGGGAACAACGACCTAGTCGACTGCCCATTGTTGTCGACACAGGCCGGGCAAATTAAAACTTTTCGCAGCTCCGGGACACGCGCTTCTCCGCCTGACGCGACACAGCACCCGAGCGACGCAGGGAAGCCCCATCGCTGCCGAAACGGTGCCGGTCAGTGTAGCAGACGGCCGGGTGCTGACGTCGAATACGCGGCAGACAGCGGGCAGAGGAAAAAGCGAGACGCCATGGGTCGCAGTGCGCATAGTGACCGCATTTCGGTGGCCACGTAATGGACACTACTGGAGGAATCATCGCAGCAGGCAAGCTGCAGACCTGTGCACGGAGGGATGAGCGGCCCACACGACGCTCGCAGCGTGATGTCTCCGCAGCCACGTCCAAACAGTCAAAGGACTTGGCACCGGGCTAACCTGGGCACCAAGCGTCTCATGACCTTCCTAAGCATCACTCCGAAACTACGTCCTGCGCACAATCCCGATACGCCGGTTGAAGCGCATTCCTTGTACAGAACACGTTGCAGGTTCGATAACATGCCGCTACCCGGTACCACATTAACAGCCAGTCTATGAAGCAATGGTCACTAAATTAGAGTAGCCACACCTATCGGTTCGGACAAACATCGACGCTCCATTAAACATCGGTGCAATCGCAAGCGGACTATCACGCGCTTACTCTCCCTTTTAGCTCTGAGGCCATAAATGACGATTCGAGTCTCTTTCAAGACGCCTGCTATCACCAGTTCTGAATCGGCGTAACTACCAACTACCAACCAATTAACAAGGCACCCAGAAACACGACAAGCTGGAGCCTACAAAGACGTACCAAAGCGCCCACCGTGCTCTCTTCGTGGCTCGAAATTGATTTTGTCCCTCAGTGACGAATGAAAGCAAGAAAGAAAGATGAAAAGCGGGAGCAGAAGCAATGAGCCAACGACCCAGTCGCACAACGGCCCCTCTCGGAGGAAAAAAAGAAAGAAAGGGGGAAAGCGAAACCCCGCAGCGCCGCGCAACAGCCCATTCCGCAGCCGGTCGAAAGCAGGCGCGCCAGAAAAGCTGTGCTAACTGTGCGTCGGGCGGCGTTGCACAATGGCCGAGGCTTAACGACCGCCACGCAACGTACACTCAAATCCCGCATTCGGAGTCAGCGCACTCGACGAAAATGCGCACGCAAATCCCGCGTTCGCACTGGCAGCCAAACGCGGCGGCGTAAGCATATGCGCAAGCGAATGCCGCATCATTTCCGCGCACGCTCCTGCTGCGACCATGACGTGCGCGCCACGTGGTAACTGTGAAGCCTATAGGGCGGCGGTCGACGTCATGATTACCAAATTTGCCCGCGTTTCGGAAGTAAGCGCACAGCGGGCACGGAAGGATGAATGTGCACAGCATGGTGGGCGCACACCCACCGGCTGAAGGTGACTCTTTGACGCCATACGCGATGACAAAAATGTGTCGCGCTCGTGCAAACAGCAGGATGACGACGTAGGACGAGAAGAAGAAAAAAAACGAAACCAGGCCGACGAAGGTAATGCATGCTTATAGCAAAATTACCTTGTCAAACAGAATAGTACAAAAAGATAAAAAGATTGGCACGACCACTCACGAAATAGTCCTTGCCAGAAGCCCGCGGAACATCGATCGACCAATGCGCAAGCGGGACAGCGCGTGCATGTAACGTGACGCAGCTGTCCGCCTAGTTGAACAAAATTGCTAACGAAAGACGAAACATCACGGTTTTGACTTGAGGGCTAGAATTCGTCGTCCTGCTTTCCGTATGGGCTGCCATTCTTTCTGAGCTCGTGATTATCAAAGACTGCAATAAGTGCCCGCAGGAAGCGAATGAAGGCCATTCCAATCATGACGCCACCTGGGAGCTTGTTTTCGCACCACTCGTACGCACTTTCTGACGCGCGATGAGCGTTTGCAAGGATTACGCACATGTCCGAAATCATACGCTGCTGATACCGTCGCACTGTCAGATCTTAATCACATCGCCACCAGCTAGATTATGTTCAGGGCAGAACAAAGGCCGACCCCAGTGAATGATCTCAAACTGTCCGCATCCTTTATCTTTTTATTTCATTACCACAAAATAATGCACAATGTGAGGAGCAAGCCCGTGCTGCGGTGAGCGCGGAGGAGCGCTGCGGCGCTTTAAGAATGTCTTCAAATATCACGAATCTATTATATATATATATATATATATATATATATATATATATATATATATATATATATATATATATATATATATATATATATATATATATATATATAGATGAAGGAGAAATGAGGGTACTCGTTATAATACATGAAGGAAAGAAGCCAACAGTCGGCGAGGCCAAGGAAAGCATTGGGGATTGTACTTTGTCTTTTTCTTTTTTTTTTACTTCGATAATCACATAAATTAGTAACGTAATCTGTTTACAGGAAAGATAACCACAAAGTAGAAGGGCAGTCTTGAAGCCATAGGTAGCGTAAGAGGGTTCTAGCACAGCTTTCGCCCTCGCTCTTGATCACGTTCTATGTGACGCTGGCAGTAACACAGGACGTTCCACGTCCACCGCTATGGTTGAGGGCGGCGCTAGTGAACACTCTCAAGGTTCGTATACAGACAACATTAATACCCAAGAAAGTAGCAGGTGGGACAGCGGCCGATGTAGCTCAGTTGGAAGAGCACCGGACGCGATATTCGGAGGTCGTGGGTTCGGTCCCCACCATCGGCACGTTGTTTTCCTTCTACTTTGTGTTTATTATTCCAGTAAAGAGATTACATTACTAATTTATGTGATTACCGAAGTAAAAATTAAAAAAAAAAGACAAAGTACAATCCCCAATGCTTTCCTTGGCCTCGCCGACTGTTGGCTTCTTTCCTTCATATTATATATATAATATATATAACCCCCCATACACACGTGAGCGTTTGTTTACATGCATGGTGTTTTCCTTCATTCTTTTTTTTTTTCGCATACGAAAGGAAAATGCCACGATTCATTAAATGTATTCAGCTCCTCACAATTATTTCTCGACACTGCAAAATTTTCCATTAGAACTTTGCGGAACGCTGAAGCCAAGTTGTTGCTTCGCTATTCGGCTGCGTGTTAACGATTTTTGAAGTTATTCCTCCACTTAATTGCGACTAATCTTGGCACCAGCGGTTACAAAGTGGATGAGGAAGATAATGATTCGTGGCAATTTGTGAAGGAAAATACGCGTGAGGAGCCAAACCTAAAACCGTCCCTAGGGAGAATCGCCATGCATCGTGGTACGAGGACGACAGTATTCTCAAATAAGGGCGATCCTGTGACATATTTATATGAAAACGGCCTCTCAACTGCTACTCTGAATGCATCATGACAACTGTTTCAGGGTTCGTAAGTTCCCGGCCGCTTGGGCAAGCGTGTCCACGAGAGGGCGCAGAACATCAGCGAATAAGTAACAAATTAACTATCACAGCTAACTAAAGCATTTGCCGAGTGAATAAGTAACAAGTGAACTATCACAGCTAACTAAAGCATTTGCCGAGTGAATAAGTAACAAGTGAACTATCACAGCTAACTATATTAAGCATTTGCCGAGTGAATAAGTAACAAGTGAATTATCACAGCTAACTAAAGCATTTGCCGAGTGAATAAGTAACAAGGGAACTATCACAGCTAACTAAAGCATTTGCCGAGTGAATAAGTAACAAGTGAACTATCACAGCTAACTAAAGCATTTGCCGAGTGAATAACAAGTGAACTATCACAGCTAACTAAGGAATTTGCAGAGTGAATAAGTAACAAGTGAACTATCACAGCTAACTAAATCATTTGCCGAGGCCGACACCGCAATAATTGCCACTTGGGCGCTGTGACTTATGGTAGTTAGAATGCAGCATTCAGCGCCGCTCTGAGAACGTTTCGCATCCCACAAGGGGCGCTTCGCGAAATTTCTCTCAGCCGTCTTGACCGAGAACATGGGGAGAAAGCAGAGCTCCGCAGATCATCAGACAGTCAAGGTAGACGGAGAAAACTTAAGAAAGGTGCGGAGAAGACACCAGGAAGCTATATATATATTTTTCATTCTCCCTTTGACTACCTAAATATGGCTGCAAATGTGGGAATATAAAAGTGAAATGGCTTAAATTAACATATTTCATTTATTATTTTTTTTTTTTTCCATTTCAATATACAATTTCCCTGGCACTTCGAGGGACACTGGGAGTGCGTGACCGCTGCGAAAAGACAAGACGGGGAAAATAGCCGGAAGAGGGCCATGCACAATCATCACAGGCTGCTATCTCCGTGCGTGTCCCTGAGGCCACTCATTCTTGCAGCCCTTCGGCGGCAGCGGTTACGGATGCACGGCACAACGTGCTCCCAGATTCGCTGCAAGTTTTAAACAGCATGCGCCTTTCTTCTCTCTCTTTTTAAAGTTGCTTGTCCGGTTATGCTGCAAATTTTCGGTGTTATAATGCAATTTGTAGTCAACAGTATAAACTTAAAGTTTTAGGTTTGGTTCGGTTTATGTGGTTTAACGTTCCAAAGCGACTCAGGCTATGGGAGACGCCCTAATGAACGGCTCCGGAAATTTCGACAACCTGATAACGTGCACTAACATTGCACAACACACGGCCGCCTTGCTTTTCGCCTCCATCGAAAAGCGGCCACCGCTTCGATCCCGCATCCTTGGGCACAGTAGTCAAGGGCTCTAACCACTGCACCACCACGGCGGGGCTTTTCCGTTTGTATCTGCCGGCTATCTCATTTACCATGTGATACTTTTTTGTCCACGGCAGTAATTCTTCTACAAGCACAGTTCAAAGAACTAAATATGTGTTAGATACCAGTAAATAATCTGCTCATGGTGACAAAAACGATACGATAGGCTTTAATTGACTTTTGGCGTCCCAAGCTAGCGACATTACACAACCGAAAAAGTCGGCGACTCATCCATTGAAAACAATAATGAGTAATGAAAACAAAACTTCTTATAGAAGTAATCCAAGCTCTGTCTATGCAACGGATAAGCAGAAAAATAAAAAGACCATTCACCGTGTACAATCAGAGGCACTCTATTGCTCCATCAACACAGGCAAGTAAACGTGAATAGCAGACTTCTGTGACAGGCACTGAAGTGGTAGCATACTTTATGCAAATAGCTCACAAGCCCCTCTTTGCATGGGGGCAATATGTTTGAGTGGGATAATATGAAGAAGTTCCAGAACATAAGAGCAAAAACAAAGGCTAAAAAAGCCGTCTTGTGTTTGCTCTTCGGCAGCGGAAAAGCAAACTAATTGCTAGAATGCGTGAGATCTGGAATTTACTTCAGTGTAGCATCCTGATCACTGTCATAGTAGCGAAATGGCAAACACAGCGCTCACGATCACACAACTGCTAGCCCTGTCGTTTCCTGTCTGCATCTGCCATTTCGCTAGTAATGATGAATAATTAGGAAGCCCAACTAAGCACTTTAAAGTTCAACGCAGCAAGGGCGCATCCATGCTTCTTTGGCGTCAAGGCTAATTATCGTTTCGCTAATGTCATCTTTTGGATTCAGATCTTCAATCCATCTCTTCATATCCTATGCAGTTCATCGCAAAGTAGCGGTGGAGAAGCATAAATGAAGCCCCTTCCCAAACAGCTCAAGCAGACAGGGAGAGTGCATTTGGCTAATTTTGATCGGCGTGTCAACAGGATTTGAGACATTCTGATAAATAATAGGATTTGCTATTAAGTTTTTTAGACGTTATGAGCAACTTTCGTAATCGGAGTTTTTCCACACGAAAAAGGCATGGATTTACTCGCCATTACAGTCCAACTTAGTTTCGGTTTCTGGATTTGGCTCATTAAAAAACAAGAACGCTTCATTACAATCCCTTGCGGTTCTTCAACGTGCACAACAACGGAATAGGCCCCTGTTTTCAACACCAGAACCCACTCCATAGACAGAGACGGAACCGTAGCTGATCAGCGAAATTGCGCTACAATGACGTGACATTTCCTACTGTAATAATAATAATAATATTGGTTCACAGGAAGGGAAAGGCGGAGTATCTGTCCCACTTGTGTCTGTGGACACCTGAACCGCGCCGTAAGGGAAGGGAAAGTGGGAGTTAAAGTGGAAAGAGAGAAAGAGGAGCCGTAGTGGAGGGCTACGGAGTGATTTCGACCACCTGGGGTTCTTTACCGTGCACTGACATCGTACAGCACACGGACGCCTCTTCGTTTCGCCTCCATCGAAACGCAGCCGCCGAGGTCGGGTTCGAGCCCGGGAACCCGGACAGTAGTCGGGCGTCTTGCCACTGTACCACCCCGGCGGGGCATTGTGAATGCAGATTTTGCGCCACTACTTTACAACTTTGAACCTGCCACGGTGGTGCAGTGGTTAAGATGCCCTACCACTGCGCCGGAGTACCCGGGTTCGATCCCAATCGCCGGCGGCTGCGTTTCGATGGAGGCAAAACGGAGTGCCGTCCGTGTGCTGTGCGATGTCAGTGCACGTTAAAGATACCCAGATGGTCGAAATTACTCCGTAGTCCTCCACTACGGCGTCTCTCATAGCCTGGGTCGCTCTGGGACGTTAAACCCTATAAACCATAAACCACTTTACGACTTTTGAAGCCACATTATAGTGGACACAAAAGCCAGCTTCGTCGAATGCCAAAGCTAGTATTTTTCTACGCCAGTAAGCTAACAGGCTCGCCAACACGTGAGAGGCATTGTCCCCAACGATAGTGCATGACACTAAAAAAGTGGCGACGAGCCAAAGGTGCGCATCCACAATTTCACAGCAAAAATGAGTAAGCTGAGCGAGAAACTGCTTCGGCAAGTCCAACAGTGACCTTCAGATTTTTTTTTTTTTTTTCAGCCAATAGCCACGCCTATATGGATGTTTGCAAGATGACTTTTGGGAACACAGCGCGGAACAGGACGCAACACAAGAAAACGAAGGTAGACAGGACGGAAAGCTTCGTCCTGTCTACCTTTGTTCTCTTGTGTTGTGTCTTGTTCCGCGCTGTGTTCCCAAATATGGATTTGAACCAACTAGCCCAACAGCAAGTGTTGCAAGATGACTGATCTGCGTAACAACTGTCAATAACACCTATCCGAAGCCGAAAGTTCCGCTGTTCTGAGTATTGTCATACACTCGACAGGCTCCTGCTTGGCTCACACAACCCAAGCTGTCGGCGTCTTCGCAGGGGCGCCTTCGAACGCAGCGAGGATATATAGGCGTCGGACAGTGCGACACTCGTCCTCCGTGGTCGATCTGCGCAGCTGTGGCACGTGCTGCCCCGCCAGCTGCCTGATGCGCGTGCAGGATGTGCGTGGCGCACGCGCACCAAGCTTGACTGGCGCCCCGACGTTCGTGCGCGCCACGGCCTTCGCCACGTCGCGTCCCATCGGCCGGCGATAAATCAGCCCGCAGACTATGCCTGGCCAGTCGTGACACGAGGGGCGCGCGCAAAGCGTGGCTCCAGCGGCCACAAGAGAGCGGCTCGTATCAGCGCCGCCTCCTTTCGCCGGACACGTCTCGTTCGGAGCGGTTGCACATATCGAGGCTGCCCAAAACGGAGAAGCACAGACGTGACACGCGATTTGCACGCGGCTACGCGCGCCACTCGAGACAGAAGCAAACGTCTGGTCGAACCGCATGTAGCAGCCAGGCAGGGCCCCGGCGGGTGTAGCATCCTACGCGTCGAAGCGAGCGAGAGAAATCGGAGGGACAATTTACGGACATGAAAACTGCAGAGCGCTGGGACCCACCGCCACGATTAGGCGAAGCGGGGCCCCGAAGCCGCGTCCTTGATCCCAGGGAGCAACCCAAGTGGCCGTTTTCATTTCGTATCACCGCCGGACAGAAATCGGACCATTAGGAGCCGGGCGTGCAGACCCGCGGAAGCGCGCATCCGGCTCCTTTCGGTCGCATTGCGCAACCGAGTTTTCTTTCTTCAAGGTTATTAGGGCGAGAAAGAAAGCACCGCCGGGTTCCCACAAAGGAGGGCCGCGCCCAGCGCGGGGCCTGGCCTGGAGCCCCCGTCGCCAGAGGAGAGGCTTCCCCCCGCGGCGTGACGCGCCCGCACGCAAACCGGCCTTTCGTCACAGGTATGTCGCGGTCCGCCTGCATGGGGCGACGTCGCAAGACTGGGAAGAAGACGGGCCTTATTTGGCGGGCATTTTGCGCGCGCGCGCTTCGTGCGCGGAGAACAAAGACGGGCAAGCAGCAGGCAAATCGCCGCGCACGACGGCCACCATTGTTCTCGGGCTTCCTCGAACCAGGCCGGACCGGAGGCTGCGCGCACAAAGAGCGTCGCTCGATTCGAACGACAAAGCATCGGTCCTGGGGAAAGACAATGGAGGCCTTCTCTACCCTCGTCGCCATTAGGAGCTGAGGTGCAAAGGGACGTGTCCGAGGGAGAAAGTGCGCTGTCGTCGAGGAGCACGTCTTCGCTCAAAAAGCGCCGGACGAGGTGAGCGACTGGGACACGCAGAGCCGACGCATCAATGGCCAGGAGCCGGCATTTCAGAGCGAGCCCAACCAGCCTGCCATGGGCCGTGAAAGAAGCGCTCCTGATCCCTGCCCAGCGCCACATCCCATGGATCCCCTGAACTAGAACACGTTGGACTGCTTGTAAGGGGCGGTGAGGGTGACGACAGCACCATACTATAATGTAACGAATTCACGGATCAATTCACTTGCGGCGGCTGCTGTCACAGTCACTTCGTGCCTGGTCAGTTGGCACACCCACCATGCCGACACTATGACGCCGCTGTTGTATCTCTGTGGTCTTCGACTGATAACAAGAAACCTTCACAGGACTCATTCGAATGCAAGCTGGCATTTTTCGAATTGGTATGGGCATTCCGTTTTCATGCAAGTGATATTGGTCAAGAAAACACTAGCCTAGCCCACTGCACGGTAATTACTGAAACTAATGCGATATATGGCAGTCGCGTTAAGCGGTGCTTTACGCGCAAATAAATCAACACACTAGCAAGAATATTTCATGGACTCATGGCCGGACTCGAGCTGCGGCGCGTTATTATGAAAGCGCACGCCGCCGCCGCTTGGGTCCCGCCGTGATGGCGCTTGGTCAACCACATCGCTACACGGTGGAAAAAGGAAAAGTGCGAAATACTTTTCTCTGATTCCGTTATTCTGACCGGTCAGCATGACCTCCCGTAGCACTACATTCTGTTGCTTATACAAGGTTCTGAGCTGACATGTATCCGACATACAGAAACAAGACAAAGAAAACATGCGACTGCTGGTGGTACGACAGGCCCAGCGCTGTACAGCTTAAAAGCAGAAAAGCGTAAAAAGACGGGGGAAAAACGGAGGGGGGGGGGGGGGGGGGAGGCACTCGCGAAGACAAGCCTGGATGAAGCACAATGCAGGAAGACATTTGCGAGCGGCTCATATTCCAAGATCCAAGAGTGAACGCCCACGTTTGGCTGCTTTGGGAAAAGCTCCCGCTGCATGCGTGAGCAGAAAGCCTATGCGACGCCGGGCTATATACTACAAGGACGGTGCCGGCACGATGGACAGTGTCGTGCACATAAGACGGCAACTCGAAGACACTGCTAAGACTTTTTAAATAAATAAACAAAAAGCGACATAAAGCAAAGCAGGCGAGGCGAACGTCCGCGGGCAGGCGCCCCGAGATAGCGGAAAACAAAACGCGGGTAATCTTTTTTTCTCTTCTGCGCAGAATATTAGGCGCGCGTGGCTAGCGATCGGACGGCCTGCACCAGAAAGCGGGACGTCCCCGCCAGGAAGCGCGACAGCAGCGACAGAGCATTCCCGGGAGCTGCAGTGCGGCATCGGAAGAGCGCGGTTATTTTTGGGCGCGCGCGCGGTAGCGACGCAACCAATCTTAATAATCGCTTCGTTGTTACGAATGCAGCTGCTACCAGCCTCGCTCACTGCCATGCTCTGTTTCACTGCGGGCGATCCCTTTCCCGCAGCCCCACTTTCTCGGCGCTTGTTATGCATCGCGGTACGCGCGTCTCGCGCAGCGGCACACGCTGACGAACCCACGCGCAGCCTGGCGCTGCGATCCTCAACGATGCAACACAATTGTGTTTGCGTGTCCATTGCGCATAATACGACCGGCGCCCGTAGGAGGTGCCCGAGGACAGTCCCACCGGCACACGAAGAAGCGCGTGCTCCGCGCTTCGCCGGTGAAGCGATTGGAGACTGACAGTGATCCGTACAGCGCGCGCGAGGGAAGTTTTCACTTGCCCCGGGAAGAGAGCTACGCCTCCAACATAACGACGGTGACAGTGATACCACGGCTTAGCCAGACACGGAAAAACTACTATATTAGATATATACCCCGTCAGAATGCGGGAAAATGCACGACATGCAAAAGAAGAACGACCTGTTTAAGCGGGAGAAGACTGCATACAGTGACTGAATAGTGAGATCTCAGTGATGATCAGGACGTCTTCGACACGTTGAGGAAGTATTGAAGGCAGACAACTTGATGAGTAGGAGGAGATGATGAGATTATATTTACACTGAGTATATACACTGGATAACTGATGTTGCACTGGTAGCCTCACGCAGAGCTGCCACCGTCCTAGCAAAAGGTATACATGCATGCACAAAACATCTCGCGTGCCGAGCACGGAGTCGCCAGTTGTGCTGAACCATCGTAGTAATTTGAACCACCGAAAGAAAAGCTCATTCGTTAAACATTTCTCGACACGTCTGCTGCTAGTGCCAATACAATTGTTTGTGTGATATTTATTTTGATTAAATCTTTCAAAATCACTCTTCTGACTTGCAATTCACTGTTTCCGGCGACAACGTCCTCATATCTATAACTATGCGCTATTTTTAGGAGCGGGGGCTTGAATAAGTCACAAAAAATGAAATATGGCAAATAATCAGTGCCTTCGGTTATTAGTTCCCAGATGGAAATGTTAGACCTAAGTTGCTTATCACAGAAAGTGTTCGATCCATGGCGTTTCTCACGTTGGATCCCCAAGACTTGAGATTTTTGAACACTAAAAGTATCCGCAAGCCTTTTTCAGTTCCATACGGT
Organism: Amblyomma maculatum; assembly: GCF_055883805.1. Taxonomy (NCBI): domain Eukaryota; kingdom Metazoa; phylum Arthropoda; class Arachnida; order Ixodida; family Ixodidae; genus Amblyomma; species Amblyomma maculatum. Next base: position 227,342,487 of record NC_139344.1, read on the forward strand.
TGTTCTCGTATGAAATTCTCAACGGCAGCAACACTTGCGCCAATGGTTGATGACTGCATGGTCTTCACTGCACTTCTAGCGCCTGTTGTGATAAAAAAACTGCTCTATGCGACCGAACTTTGGTGGCTTCCTCCGAGAACGTGCAGCGGGACGACGATGATTGATGAATAGTGACACTGGGAGATAGTAAAGATACTAATTGAAGTTTATGTACAAAACTTTACAATATTTACAGCATCTACAGCAAGTTGGGCAAAGCTGGATCTGGCTACTTCGGCCTGGGACTCGCGGAGGTCGCGCGACGCGATTCGTCACGGATGGGGCGATTAGTTCCAGAGGAGGAAGACCTGAACGAGTGGTGGTGGTAGTGGTTTATTACTAAATAATAAAAAACAAGGAAAAGAGTGTTGCCGGCCGCGGCAACTCCTATATAAAAATCTGAAGCACCTGAGCGGCGGCCGGCGGGAAAGAAAAGGGGATAGGGAGAGGGTTGTAGGCAACTAAGGCCATCATGCGCCAAACTCGGGGTAAAACAGTTCTTGTTAAAAATAACTCAGAGTTTGTTTATTAGCTTTACTTCTTTAAAAAAATCAAAAACAAGAAATTTCGACAATGGATAGCGACGGGAAGTAGAGAGGGGAGCGATAGGAAGAAAGGACAGGGGGAGCTTTGTACATTAAAGGCCCCAATATAGTCCGACGTAACGCGCGCGCGCGCGCACGTCGGCCTCCGCGACGTTACGTCGGCGAAAAACCGAGGTCTATAGTCCAACGTCACGGCGTGATGGACGTAGCGAGCGCGAGCCGACGCGGCCCAACGTCGCCGACGCGCAAATAGAATCTCGCCTATTTCTCGCCGACCGCGTCCGCCGCATCGGCCACGCATCCCAGCATTCCTCATGCGCAGTGAAGATGGCGGCTTGCATGTAGACAGCGACCGCGCGCGCATTTCAGACACTGTTGCGGAAAAGCTGCTAGAAGGCATTCGAGGGCAGCCCTGCGTCTATGATACCAAGCGGATTGACTACAGAGACGTTCAGAGGAAAGAAAAATGCCTGGGATGCAAACTGTCAGTAGAGCGGCCGGGCACAGCTGTGAGTTCTTCGCTGCGGTGCGTGTGCCATACACGTTTTAATGCATTGCTTTAGGAGGTGTAACGATGGTGTTGTTTCACTTATCTGCAGTACATTCAGTGGAAGAATACGAAAATCTGCGGAAGCGGCTTCGCATAGAGTTGTGACCTGAACACGCCGGAATCGAAGGCCGTACTCGATTTGGCCACACGGAACGTCAGCGGCTCAACAACCAGAGAATTCGCGAAATTGATGGAATTCTACAGGAACTGCGGCCGACCAAGAAAGTGATCCTCATTACTGTGTAATCTATAACTCTTCTGTAATCGTACAGATACTTAAATTATGATTAGCTTTCAGTAAAACACGCACGTACACAACCGTAGCAGTCGTCGACGCGAGTTTAGGCCGTTGCTGGGCTGGACGTCTCCACGGCTGGCTGTAAATGCTTTGTGCCATTTGAACATTCGCGACATTTTGAACATTCGCAGTAAACACATCGCATGATTTCCTTGATCACAACAGTAATTAGTGCCTCGATAGGCATGCCAGTTCCTCCCTGCAGGTGCCCTGTCGTCTGCTCGAAAATGCACACCCGCGAGGGCGTCTTGTGCGCATGCGCGCCGCGGCACTGTGCACGCCAGTCGCGCCAGGCTGTAGAGGCGGCAGTATTTTGACGCGCCCGTCGTAACCGACGTACCGTGGCCGACGTCGTCGGCTCAGCCAGTCGCGTCGAAAACGTCGGTATATTGGGGCCCCGTTTGGAGTTTGGCACAGTCGCTCGCTGACCGATTTCTTGCGACGCGACTTCAAGTAGGAGAACTCCTCAGCCAATCCGCGGCGCTTCTGCCTCCTTCCAGGGGCGGGAAAATTCGAGAGTGCATACGCGCGTGTGCACGACTTGCTGGGCACACATGTCGACGATCAATGCGAGAACGATGCCTACTACTCGCGTTTGTACTCGTATTTTTGGTCATGCGCTCGACACTCGGGCATGAGGCGATTTCGTGATATATTTCGCAAGACCGCAAACAACGGCGCGCACACTACTTCCACTTCAGTCTTCGTCGAACTAGAGCGCTTTTGGCTGCCGAAACCGCACTAAACATGTGCGTAACCATGAGATCTTCTACCTCGCTGATAATCACACATATTCATACCTGAAAGGAGTCCGAACTGACCTACCCCGAGCGCGGTAGCAGAGGCTGAGGCGCGAAAGTCGAGAAAGCGAGTCGCACGCCGGTGTGAACACTCGGTGTCGACTCAACTTCGTCGAGCGACCTCCGCGAGTCGCTAGTGTGAATCAGCCTTACCATAGCTCAGAACACTCGACTGGGCTCAGCTTTAATGACCCCGGGCCCAATTAACCAACATTCAAATCATAGCGAACTGTAGAATTTATGAACTTCATTCGTGACTCGCTGCCTTGCACACCCTTCAACTTTAGGTTACCACGCTCTCCCAAAGCATACATGCAAGCCATACAACCTGCAGTGACCCGAGCGACCACAATTGGACTGCCAAACTCCGGCCTCTGCCCCACGGGCCATTCCCTCTCTCCGTTTCCCTCTCTCACAGAGAGGGAAAACAAACATAAGAACGCAACGCTTCATTTCGACCCGTGTCGCCTACGTGTCGACACCGCACCTGGTCACTTCAACGCCACGGTTGTCAATGCCAATTTGGCAATGTCGTTTCGACGCATCCTTCCCGTACTTCTTGGAGCCATGAACGGCGATAAGTGGCCCTCTGGTTCTCTCAAAATCTTCCACTTCGGTGACCAACTCTCAGGCGAGCACCTTATTGTTGTCGAAAAGACAACCAACGGACCCCGTCCCAGTAGAGGTGCTCCTTTGTTATACACAGGCATGGTCGTTCCAACCTCGACTCACCCGTCGTTAGACCCTGTCACTCCGACGGCGTTCCTCGGTGCCGTTCACCTTGCACCGCGTGAATACCTCAGTGCCGACAGGCGCGTATGTACTATGTACACACAAAGAACCACTGCTACCGGGGGCTGACATTCGACAGTGTTGTGCTATGTTACCGCGTGCCTACACCGACATTTACAATGCGCTTCTTCGGCAGTCGACAATACGGCGAAACCAAAAATGCACTCGCGATATTGGAAACAGCATTCATGGTCCGCTTTGCAATCTCCGAAACCAATCGACAAAAAAAAAAAAAAAAAAAAAAAAAGAGGGTCCAGAAACACTTCTGAGCATATTTCTAGCACCATGAAGGAATTACACCTCTAAAACGACAAAGAATAATTGCTTGTAAGTTTGAAAACACAACAGACTCGCGCCGAAAAACATGCTGCCAAAGAGCGCGAAGCATTGGACCTCCCCTCGAGCACCGCTTCCTGCAGGAGCCCTCCGAAGAAGCACTGCAAACGACCGACGGCGAAAACTTGGAAGCTCTTGTACACGGCTCCGGCGTTTGTTGAGAGGACACTCGAGTAAATAGGGAAGCGCACCTAGCAGCCGATCAACAGCGCGCGAGCTAGAAACGGGACACCGACACGAGACGTGAACACCGGTGTGCCGCGGATGGCGCTGGAGTCGTCACAATGGCCCCGAAATGCGCGACGACCGAGTGGCCTGGAGGAAAGAGCGCCAAAGAACAATGGCGGCCCCAGATGTATTTGCAGAGGGATCATCTGCTGGGGCAGATGCGTCAGTGATGCGCTGTTTGTTCGCCCGCAAGCGCTGGCGTGCGCTCTCTGGGCGGTATATGTGCCGCGCCGAAACGGAAGAGCGTCGGCGGTCCAACTGTCCACACTGTCCACCTCGGCCCTTCTGCAGACCACGACACGACCATGCACCATGGTTTAAAAAAATAACGACGCCGCTTCTGCGGCCGCTGGAAATGAAAGGAAAGTCCCTTCCGTGCCAAGTTTCATTTGCACCATTCCCACGCGTGCGTGACGAAACGGTGGCGCCAGGCTTCTCTCCTCCCAGCGTGGCAGCCGCCACGGGTCGCACCGAAGGACATGCCGCTAAATAAGGGACACGCCCACTGGTCGCCAACGGCAGTGGAAAAACGTGTCGAACGAAGCCTCGTCATAACGCTCACACAGGCGCACGTGCCACTCTGCTGGGGGTCTGCCTCTACTCAAGTACCCCCTTAGTGTTTCTACTTCTCAAGTAGTGGCCACCTTAAAAAAAAAAAAAAAAAAAAAAAAAAAAAAAAAGCGTTCTCCCACGCGTCTTCCTTGGTTGCAGTAAACCGGCTCCTTGCATGGTGGCTGTTTTCGAAGAAATTGTCATCAGCTCCTGATCACCTTACGCCCGTCTCGACCTGAAGTCTCCATCAATGCCCTATGGTTTACTATAGGAGTCCGGCACTCTAAAAAAAAATGGGGCGAAATGTGGCACAATCGCAAAACTTTCACATAACGAAGACCCAAATAAGGAGTTGGGTGCAATGGTGTTTACATAACGCAATGACTAAGCATGACTCACTAAAATTAAATATGGAAAAACACGACCCAGAAAATCAAATATAACAGAAGTCACTTGGTACACTAGATGAAAATACTGCAAGTAGATGGCGCTACGTGCATACGTCCATGCGAGTAGCAACAACGGAACAATAGAGTCGTGTTCTTCCAGCAACAGCGGAGTCAAAGTTGCCATAAAAGTAATGTGTTCCACGTTATCGCGTAATCGGAGCCGAAAGGCGTGTGCTTTCGCAGTTCCTCCGCATCAATGCAGTTGTCTCTTGTTTATTTATTTGGAAATTGCAAATATGAACAGTAGGATTTGTGCGAAAGGAACTGGCTTTTAAGAAAGTAGATATCTATACTGTGCATAATCCCCTCCCCCCCTTTCTTTTTCTGCTATGTATTTCACAGTATGTCCTCTTTGCACGCCACAAAATATGAGCAATCATTAATGAACCGACCGGTTCTAAAGTAGCCTTTGGGGACAGTTTTGTTAATGCTATCACTACATTTTCCGCACCGGTCTTGCTTTCGAAGCATCTCAGTGCGAATAACGAATTTTGCCATAATTTAATCGCGAGAGAAAGAACGGCACTTGGAGGGTCCGCATTCCGACGAGAGGCTCGTCGCACGAGAGCGAAAGAAACGAAAAACCCAGGAGGCTGGGTGCAGGTCAGCAAGGATGAGCCGGAACAGTCAGCACATTCACGCGTTCCGTAAGCGCTCTCCGCGAGCCGCCTCTCCTCGGGTCGCGAACAGTTCCTCCGATCGCGAAAAAAAAAAAAAAAAAGAAAAAAGAAAGAAATATACAGAAAGGGGAGAGAAGAGACGGCGGCGACCACAATGGTGGAGTCGCTCTTCTCTAGGCGCTATCGGCGCAGCCTCAAAGAACCGAGGGGACGACTTTCCCGGAAACGACCAGGAAAGAGTTCGGCCGGCCGCATCAAGGGACGTCCATTCTGGATGCGGGACCCGCCGGGCAACCTTCCATTTTGCACTCCAGTCGGAACTGTCGTTCTGAAGCTGTGGACGCAATGACGACTGCGGCGGCGAGCGTCGTGAGCCGCCAACGATCGGGCGGCGCAGGGGTCTCTCTCTCTCACACACACACGCACACAGAGGCGATTGGGGAGGGAAAGCGAGCAAGCCGCAGGAAAGGCGTTATGCGGTGACGGGCTGAGAGGCGAAACACAGTGCATCCCGAGGGAGGGGGGAGGTTGAACATGGTGCGAGCTCAGAAGCACCAGTGCGAGGCAAAGGCGCAGCCGGACCGCGTGCAGCGAAGACACGCGTCTTCCGAGTTACCGTGGCGCGCTCTCAAGGGATGCCTGTGGCGACACGAGGTACAAATACGCGGAGAAGACGTTGGGAGCGCCAGCGGCAAATGAGCGTTTCAACGCCGAGAATGCGCCGCACCTGGCAAAGAGCGAGTGGCGCAAGCTTCTCGAGACCGTTCACCCGCGATGGCGACGCGTTGGGTGCATGCGGCTGGCGCGATGGGAAATCCGGCGGCCTTTTGTCTCTGCTGCCGGCATTCAAATTAAGCCGCTCCAGCGAAGCGTCACCAGGGACCGGCCGCGCGGCGACCACCGATGCACGCTGACCTTCGCGCCGCCCGGAAGCGATGCCGCCGCAGGCCAGCGCTGTCACGCCGTGCCACCAAGCGGCACCACTGCGCTCGCTAGAAAGGACAGCTTCCACGGAAAAAGAATGCTTCAAAGATAAACACACACAGCGGATACGGCCGTCGCTAAGTCATTCCAACAAAAGAGCAACGAGCCCTCCATAGATTAGCTAAGGACCATCACTATAGGTCGGAAACAAAAGCTGCATGTCTGAGGCGGTGCCCGCCATGTGTCGCACTGGCATTCGCACGCACAATTAGTGCGCCACGTATGCGTTGATTTCCAGTGCCGCGTGCTTCCGTGGGTGACAGCCCAGAGAAAGAAGCTTCGCAACGTTCGTGCCCGAACCGCACTCAAATATAAGAGAGTGAAACTCCGAAGTATACGCTGCCGACCATGTACGCCCCGTCGCATTCGAGACTACTCTTGTCTGGATGATCGCCCCTGCAGTCAACTGAGCAAACTTTAAAATTGCTGCAAAGACGCTCAAGACACGCAGTAAATCGGGCAAAACGAGCGAAATGACACGACCGCAATGGTTCTACACGGCACGTCATACTGCCGAAAAAAGTTTACAAAATTGGCATAAAAGAACGATTTAATCGATTTAAGTGTTAAAGATAAATTAGTGTTGATTATCGGAAACTGCGCAGGCAATGTCTTTACTTGCAACTTTCCCAATGGCGTGAGCAAAGGCGCAGGTCGTCCAATAGCGCGGCCCTGCGTTTGCGCGATAAGGGTGAACGCCAGCAGATCAGGATAAACGTTTTGCGGATAAACTGTGCACACATTATAAATTTGTCTTTCCATTCAAATTTCCGCTTTACGTGCACCTGTCAAGTTAGCGTGTGAACACGACGAACCTGTGAGAGGCCTGGCCGCGCCAATTTGCGAAACGAGCTGCCGGAAGGCCTGTCTGAGTGGATTTGTAAAACGGACCACTATATCAGCTAATACAGTTTAAGTTAACAAAGCCGCACGACGAATACAGTCGTAGCTAAGAAAGCCGTTTGTCACACGGTCGCAATCAGCGTAGTTAACGACGGTGCCAAAGCCTTTTGAGGTCGGTAGCGCCTGATAGCGAAAATCCGCCGCGCTTGCAGCGTGCTGTATCTTTGAATTTTGCATCGAGAGAGAGAGAACACAACTTGCAGCAATGGTCACTTAAAATTACACAAGCTTCTGGGGTGCCACACACAAAGCACCCGGCGCGGTGGCTCAGTGGTTGACATCTTCGGCTACTGTCCGGAATACCCTGGTTCGAACTCGACCACAGCGGCCGCGTTTCGAGTCGAGCAGCCGCGTTTCGATTGAGGCGAAACGCAAATGCGTCCGTGGGCTATGCGATGTCAGTGCAAGGTAAATATCATCAAGCGGTCGAAATTACTCCGCAGCCCTCCACTACGGCACTTTGCGCTCTATTTCTTTTCGACTGTGCGGTTCCGCGGTGTCCACCGAGAAGTAAGACAAAAAAAAAAAAAAAAAAAAAAAAAATCGTGGACACTTTGGCGACTAAAGTGATGAAAGGCATAAGACTGAGTGCTGCATTCTGCTACGCGACTGTTGCGCATGTAGCGATGAATGCTGCTACGAATAAAGCGAGCGACTACTCTTTCACATTCTGCGATGTGCATTTATTCAGTGAATTCTGCTTGGCAGCGACAAGATCGCGCTCCTTGTTCTACGTTTACTGTTGTGGTTGACGTTACCGGGTGCGGACATTAATTAGTGATTAATTAATTGTACAAATGACCCTAATCAGATAGCAAAATATGATTAGTCATTAATTAGTAATTAATTATTGAGTCATTATTTATTTATTAAATAATTATTGATTGATCATTGATTGGCATATGGTCATATAAGGCACGCATGCTGTGGTGATGCTCTGTGATTGGTCAAGACCTCATGGCGTCATCCCGTCTCGACCAATCAGAGCCACCGCATAAGCGTGACGCTTAGGACCGCATGACGTCATCCCGTCCCGACCAATCAGAGCCGCCGCAAAAGCGTGACACTTTTGCTGATGACAACTGAGGCATTAAAGGCTTTCACCTTAATACAGCGCCTTTCCTCAAAAACCAAACCAGCACTGCATTATGGTACGCAGTAATATCGACTGACGCTGAAACTTGCATCGCTCTGAATGAAGGTTTTTTTTTTTTTTTTTTTTTTTTTTTTTTTTTTTTTTTTTGACGCTGTTGTGGTTTTCTCTTACTCAGGAAATGACATTCTTATACCAATATGTGCGCGATGAACAGCTCTGCAAGCATACACAGTAAAATTGCGCTTTTCGGTGATCATGCGTAATTATCCTTCCAGAGAAAACACTACAATGAAGTCGCATGTGCAGGATTTTTCGCGTAATGAACCAAATTTTGGAACGGGAAGAACACTTTATAATCGTACCCACGGCCACGTGGCATTCAGCAACTATAGATAATTACACGAGGAGTTGATTTTATATTTGTTCGCAGGTGTTATTGGTGGCCGTCTCGCCAGCGGCCTGATGTGTCCGCGTCTCATTTGACGCTGAAGGAAAGGCTTTTCAAACACTTGAAGCCTGCGCTTGACGCCCCCACAAGAGTGCTGCACCACATCTCCGCCCGTTCATGGTAGCCGCACAGACCTCGCTGCTTGACCCGGCGCGGGGTCACGAGGCCCGAACTGCGCCATGAAACCGCCGCGGAGCGTCGGCGCGAGCTGGTGCCGACCTGGCAGCAGCCCACAAAGGGCGGCCCAAATTCATGCCGCCGGCGCCATCGCGCCCATTTGTGCCGCCAACCCGCGCGCAGCCGCGGCGGCGGCCGCCCATCGTCGCACTTGCGGCACGCTAATGGCGGCACAGGCAGCTGCGGCTGGACGAGCATCCCAGTACAAACAGCTCTTATACTCGATATCGGAAGTCACTGCTGCACCCATTTCCCTCTGGAGATACGCCCACACGTGCAATTCAATTACTACTTTTTTGGACGTGGTCACCTAATCTCACCGTGCAACACACGTATACTCCTTAGTCTAGTTAATAAAAAAAAAAAATACGGCAGATGCACTTATGACTGTTTACGTGCTAGAATGCGAAATGGCTGCAGTCTCGCGGATGAAATGTTTCTGATTGAGGTTTTCGACGTGTATTAGTTTTCCTGCTGGTGTGTTGTATTCGGCGTGCGTGCGAGTATTGCACGTAGACTGCCATGCTTCACACGACATCTAGGAACAGTAATCACGAAAACCTCAGTTCGGAGGCTTCCGAAAAACAGGACTCAGCGGTCGCGTCTGGGAAACTCGAGATGATTGTCAGGCAAGTATAACACAGTTTAAGGTGCCGCATGACGACCTTGTCCGCTACAGCGCAAGGATAGACACCCTCCTCAATTTTCTAACGACACAATACGAACGGGTGAACTGCATCGCACGACACACATAGCGCTCGGCAAAGCGCGCCATTCAACCTCCGAGCGGCTCGGCTCGCTTTCACGACAGCTGATCCCTCGGCGGGGTCACGGAGGGCCGAGTGACGGACGCACGCCAGCGCTCTCTCCGTCAGGCGTCGACGGAGTCTTGACGGCCGCTCCCGATCGGCGAGCCGCTAAGCACCGGCCCGACAGCTGTTACTGCGCCCAGCGACGCGTGCAGTGGCTCGAGGGAATCGCGACAGCCCCAGGGCGCGGCCATGTCTGTATACATGCGCGCGGCTGACGACGACGCTCGAGGGAGAATTCAGGGCCGCCGATCGAGGGGCTCCTCGTATAAACGGCGACGAGCTCAGCGACCCCAAAACGCAGTCGGTAGCCGAACGGCCGGTCGAAACAATCATCCATCACGGGCCGCCTGGACGGCGCATTGTTCGGAGCATCGTCGGCCGCCCTCGATGATCCGCGACACTGAGCTTCACCGGTCCCTTTCTCGGCGTCGACCCGGAATCGGCCGCGTCGAATGACCCTGGGGCTGACCACCGCCGCGAACAACCAGCCTCTGCGCCACGCGATGCCATCAACCTGCAGTGAGAAGGCATCCTATGGCGGTCATAGCGAACGCATGCTCATTCCTCCTGGGAGGCTGCTCTGTGGCGGGCCACAAATCTGGCTGGTGGATTGGGCCCTACGTGCAGCCCAAGCCTGTGCACTCTTGGACCAGTAGGGGACCACCCTGGAAGTTCTCTCGCTTTTTGCCAAATAAAGTTGCTTCCTTCCATCCCTCAGCGGTACGTTTACCACGCTATTCGTCCCGGAAAGCGCTCGGCCAACGGCGTCTGTGACGGCTCGTCAATTCCCACCCCCTCCTCCACCGAAGAAAGCATGATACCTGGCCCCTATACCCTTACAAAAATGGATATTGAATTTCTGTTACCCACGTAATGTGTTTTTGATGAGTCATCAACCACTCAAAGGAGATTCAAGATTAGATGTGTTTTAACATCATATCCGCAGCAGACTTTCCTTTGAGATCACACATGAAGTTTTGTGCTTGGAAAACGCAACAGTATTTTTGGGTAGGATCTAATGTGGAAATACATTGACTTTATCAAATGAGGAAATGTATACATCACTAAGTGAATATATATTATTTCTTTGTTAACTGCACACTTTCAGAGCCCTATGTTTTCATTTCTGATTAGCATATGTAGGATGTTGCCTAAGAAACAATTTTTATGTGTTTTAACATGAGATCCGCAAGAGACTTTCATTTGAGATTACGCAAGAAGTTTTGTACTTGGAAAACAAAACAGCATTTTTGTATAGGAGCTAATGTGGAAATACATTGACTTTCTCAAATGAGGGAAATTATACATCACTAAGCGAATGTATATTCTTTACTATGTTTTCATTTCTGTTTAGCATGCACTGTAAAAACAAAAACAACTTTTTGGACATTTGTTTCATTCAAAACACGCTTACACCCTGCGTCCTGGGTGTTTGTGCCATTGCAAATCACTTCTTGCCAAGCGAATGGGTGCTGTGGTTGGACAATATTGTTGAGGGTGTTACGGGCAAGGATATTATTGTGTACGCGAACCGACGCACTGCCACACCGCCTCCAAGCTAACGGACGCAAGGCCGCTCCATTTCCAATGCCTCCTTGCACCTGCGAGCAGGCCGTTTTGGAGAGACCAGCAGGGGTACCCCGGCCTGCGCCGATGACGACGCGCGGACGTAATCCGAGCCGTGCGTTGACTCGGAACTGGACCGTCTTGGGAGCATGTGCGCGACCAGGGCACGAGAAGCAATGCCTTCTTTATAATGCATGATATTTTGCGTGTTTCTTAAGCTTTCGAGCTCCTTCTTGCTCTGCGTATAGATTAGCCGAGCCCTCAGTCATCGCAACGCTTCCCGAAATGTTTAGATACAAATAAGATTTAGTTACCAGTAAAATAGTGTTGGCGCTGCTGCGCTTGCCGGTATTGAAGCTTGCTCGCACTTTTTTTCCTTAAAGGTTCGTGCTACAGCTCCGTGTTCAGCGAAAATTACGCCCAAGGTAGCAACCACCGAAGAGCCAGCGTTGATAAATTTGCCAGCGATGCCAAACTCGACATGTTAAAATGACTGCAGTGGACAAAATAGTGCGCATAGGTATCTAGAACATTAGATGCAAGTTCTAATGGTCAAGAAGTTGTAATTGTTAGAGCAGCCGCAATGGCCTGTACACTTCGAAACATTATGTCCCAATCTTATGAATGCAGTCCAGACATAAGAAGCAAATATGTTACCGGCAATACAAGTTCCCCGAGTGGCCGAGTGGTTAGCGTAAAAAGCTACGGAGTAAGAGGTACCGAGTTCGAATCGCGCCAGAGGTGCAGTTTTTTTTTTGCTTAGTTTTATTTTTTTTTATTTTTTAGCTTTTTTAATGTAGTTGAGGTGCTTCGCTACGTTTTAGCTTTTACTTTTTATCCAAAAGTGCTCATTGGTCAACACTCATGAACAACACACAAGAAATGCACACATTAGGTACCAACCAGAAACACGGTGGCCAACTTTCTTGTGAAACTCATCAAAAATGCATCAAGAAAATGTATAGAAATGTTAATGTGCATGATGAGGAATGTAATTATCATTTAATCAGAAACTCATTAAGCTTTTTTGTAAGGGTAGGCTTCCACGCATGTCATGCAGACATACCGCATGAATAAAAAATGAAGACCGTTCGCAAAGTCCAGCACAGTTATGGCATAATGCGCCTTACTGAAGCGGGCTCCCAAAAAAACAAATGCTGCTGCACGAGCGAGCCTCATATCAAGGTGAGGGAAGTATAGAGACTTTTTCAGAACGCGCTGCCCGATGCACTAAGACCGAGGGGAATGAGACCAGAGCCCCTGCAGCAGAGGTTCAGCGAATCGTTTATGTACACGCCAACAGCACGATAACACTAACGAGGTGGCGCTCGTCCACAGCTTAACTCCGCTGGTGTGCGTCACCGAAATACGTGCACACGTCCAGAGATTACAGCCCATGCGTCTATTTCGCAGGAGACAGCTATGAAACTGATAGTGAGATGAGGCTTAGAAAAAAGGCCCCCTCCCGCACCCCTATATCGTATCTCGGGAAAGCTATAATAATACAGACTTAGCAAATTCCAAAGCAAAGAACGACCCCTTGGGAGATTTAAGCAGTGGGTTTTCTTCCTATACAGAAATAGACGAACGCCAAGGAACTCTAACAATACACCTGCAAATAAGATGGGAAGCTAAGCCTGTCCTCGATCCCGCTTAAGAGCCGACGGAGGTGGCCTACCTTCGACCCGCAAAGCTTCGCTGACTGCATGGTTGCAAGCTCGGACGAAACAGCGCCACATTCTCCCCAGCTAAATGAGCACGCCGGGCTTGTAGCAATCCAGAGGTCCTAGGCCCGGGTTCTGTTGGGCGACGTTGAGTGCGAAGCTGTCCGTATTCCTTTCCGTGTCACCAATAGCTGTGCAACCATACATGTACTTGTGCCGACCATCCTCCATCAACATTAGCTTTGCGTGGAGGAAAGGAAAGATTACATGGCGATCGCTCTTTCGTGGTAACACGGATGATGAGCTGAAGCGGGTTTTCTGTAGAGTGTTTTGCAATTATTTTCCGATAAACACTTCTGGGATCTATGATTTACGTAGCCCGTCTGGCGCGGCTATGATGGATACACCGGTGCCGAAGGGAGATACGAACTTGAAGATCCAAGCGTCTTTCGCAGGTAGCGTCTACTTCGAGGGCGGTTTCGGGTTCGCGCTTCCTGGACCTCGGGACTGTGCAGTACATTTGGGCCTACTGCTCTAGCCGTGAACGCCAATATGGATGCACTTAATCGCTCTATCTGCGCATCTTCCGGCTCGCATGTCGTCGCCCCTCGCGCCGCGCCCTTCGCGAGACGTGGTTCTTATGTGCAACAAACATGAGTTTCCCTCACACATTGATCGCCGCCGCCGGAGTGTTGCACGCGAAACCTCCCCTGCAAACTGGAAATGAAATTTCCCATGGCCGACGGCAGTATCCAGAGTGATGCTGCGATGCCACCGAGACACGAGCGCGCCTTTGCAATCGGGATGTCAGCGTTATTAGCAGTCTAACAGCGTTATTAGCTGTCTAACAAAGGAGTGAAAGGGCTTGACCATGATGCAGAGCAACTCTATGAATGGCGCGCACGTCTGTAGTCATGCACAAAGCTTTTCCGTAGTGTCCTGTGCGTCGGTCGAATGCGACGAAACTTCGCTATTTCATCCCCTCTTTCCGTACGGCACGGTCTATGATCAGTTGAGGGTGGGACAGTTGCCGCGCCTTTCACCCTTTCAAACTAAAGTGCGGACGTTTGATATATAATTTGAAAGGATGCGCTGCTTAGACGGACAGGGATGTGTTAATCGGCCGATTGGTGTAAAGCCTTTGGGCGAGGACCGGTGAGGTACCTCGCTTTGATGCACTGCTGAGACGTAATAAGGGAGTAATATGCATCCACACAAGCAGAGCCATATGGCTCCGCTTGCGTGGGTGTCAATAAGTAATTACTCCTTTATTACCTTGGGGGATTCCTCTAAACATCTGGTTAACTGCTGATACGTGTTCATATCACTCGTCGGAATTTCTCGACGGGGTCAGGCCTCGGTATCCAACGGCATTTCCTGTGGTTGCTATGGTGCTAGTTATATTACAGTCGAAATCGAGACGAAATGGACATGCCGGCAAGGCATGTAGTGCGAAGAGAGGATAATCGACGTTCGATTAGGGTAGCAAATTGTATTCCAGGGAAGAAAAGCGAAGCGGGCGGCGACAGAGAGTTAGGCGAGCAAATGGGGCTAGGAGGTTTGCAGGAGTCAAGTGGATGCAGCTAGCAAAAGACCGAGCTAATGGGAGGAATATGGGAGAGGCCTTCGTCCTGCTGTGGGTATAATCCGGCCGATGATGATGATCATACTGCTCGGCAGCTGTCGTCAATGGTCAGGACATGCTAAGGCCTCGAACGGAGCTTCTCGCCGCCACTTTCGACGTTAACGCGCAGCGGCAGCTTGCAACTGCTGGCCCCTATACGAAAACCAATGTAACGTTCGGCAGAGCTTCACGGCGGGATCTTCCCTGTGCCGACGCGTGCACGCTGCAGCTGCTTCCTCCACCTTCGGTTGCTGCTGTTGCTGCTATATATCTGCCATGGCAATCTATGAAAAACTGTTTGCTGAGTCAGCTGACAACACCCTCACGCTACCTTCGCGGTTTTCGTGCGAGCGCTGATCATACACGCCGCTCGTGGTTTAGACGTGTCGCAAAAGGGCATGGCGTGACGAAGGCACATTTATTCGGCTCCACCGCGAACAATTCCTCTCTTAAAAGCCTTCGCGCCTCCCATCTCACCTCCTCGCTGTCGATCTGTGTTACACCAGCAACAGTGAGAGACTCGGTGCAAACCTCTGATACACAGACAAGAACTGAAAACACGAAAAACTGCGCCGCATGCAGCTAGAAGAGCGCCGTAAGCAATAAATGTGGCAATATACTACGAATGCGCGCAAACGCTTGGATTAAAAAAAAAACGAAAAAAAAAAAACAAAGTAATAGTGATTACATAATTGGCGATGCGGAAAACCATTGCTAGAGGACACGCGATAACGATTGCGCACAGAAAGATGCAGCCTGTGCGGGACGCCACTGCGATGTCCTCGTCCGCCTTCTCCTTTAGCCGAGATCATCCACTCTGGAATGGGCTTTAACATCCCAAAACGACATCGGTTGTGAGGGACGCTATTTGTTCTGGTAAAGTTAGCGCGAGGCTCAAAGGCCCGGACTACGTCCATGGAGTGATCACGCGGTCGCACCCCCGTGTGGTGGCATCCCACCGCCTCACACCTGCCCCGCTACTCCCGGTCACGCTTGGATACACAAGCGCTGTCTGATGACGGCCGCACATAGAAGAATACCAACAGCTTTGCCAACCGGTGCCGGCAGCGGTAGATACAGTATTCCTCCGAGTTCGGGACGCAGAAGCACGGCGAAGGCCGCCTCTAGATTCCCCGGTGCGGCGATTATTCTTGGCCTAGGAGCGCGCTTTGTCGCCCTTTGTGGCCGAAGACAAAAGCGGCCGAGGGCGCGCGTCCCGAGAGCAAGATGAACCGATTCCGGCGAGAAAGAGCGGCGCCTTTTCACGGTGTCCACGAGACACGGGCTTCCTGGTGGCAAATGCGCGCGCACGAGCGACCGCCTTTCCGCCGGACCACAAGCCGAAAAACCGGAGCGGCGAAGCGCGAGGAGCGTGCCCGTCGCTGTCGAAACGCCGTCCCTTCCGACAGACCGCGCCTCGGAGGACCTTGCGCAAACCTGCCGTGTCGTCTCACTGGGCACGGATGCGCCTGGTCCTTTACAGAACAGTTCTTTGAAGAACACTTATCTAGGTTACTCGAGAAGGAGTGCTGTCACAGTATGTCAACTGGAGATATCGGTAGCGTTTTCATCGCACAGTCGAAGAGACAGCATGAATCGCAGCCAGCATTATATAGGTGACAAATTTTAGCATACCACACGCACACCGAGGCCGCTCGTTGTCACTGCGCAAGTGCATACGGGGAAGGTGTTTTCGAAGACGGCCTGCGCACGGCAGGTCAAGCCGGCGGGTAAACGTGCGAGTAGAGGAACGCGCACTTTTATTTTACGATCGCGTGCTTCGCGAGTAAGAGCACCGTTTGGGGGGAGACGAGGTGCGCGACCGACCCGTCATCCTGCTTTCATACGACCGGGCCACCTTCGCGGCGAAAGCGCCGCGAGAGAACGCAGCCGCCCGTCACGGAGAAGCCCTCCTGGCGAGAGTGCAAAACCTCGCGGTCACATCTCCGTTCGGGATCTCCTTCGGCCGACTGGTTTTCCAGCGAAATTTCACACTTTCCTCCAACCCGGTACTGCGCGTGCACAACTTGGCGGCAAATTATGAAACTCTCTTCCTGCTCTAATCAGGACGCGGGCAACGTACGTGCGAGTTGCCGACCGGGGTGTAGCGTTTATGCAGAATGCGCCCGCAGTTGCTTCAGGGAAGGACACAAGGGCGAGCGCCAACGCACGAACTCGGCTTTGTCCTCCTCAAGCAACTTGCAGTGAATTTTCCCGAGCTCAAAGCAGTGTCGTAATAATATACTTTAGCGAGCGGAGGAAAATAGTCTTTAACAGCACGAGAGTCCGCACTAAGCTACACAAAGCGCGCGTCTGCACGATTGGTCAAGGCAGAAAGACAAGAACCAGGCACACGTCTATCGCCGTGTCGACTGGTGTCTCGCTATGACGCGACCCAGTGCGACTGCCCAGCTGCTACGAGCAGCAGAAGCGCATTTCGCCCTTTCAACGGTCCCGAGCAGGAGTAGGGAGACTACATGTTGCGCCGCGGCAAACAGAATGCTTGAGACAGGAGTAGTAATGGTAGCAACACGGGAACAGAACACACGTCTATTCTGTGGTGCAGTCGTCTAGTGCTCTGCTTCCGACCGTGTGCGACAGAAGTTCGAATCGCACGTTTACTTGCGCTAACTCATTTTACAACGC
Organism: Amblyomma maculatum; assembly: GCF_055883805.1. Classification (NCBI taxonomy): domain Eukaryota; kingdom Metazoa; phylum Arthropoda; class Arachnida; order Ixodida; family Ixodidae; genus Amblyomma; species Amblyomma maculatum. The sequence continues at coordinate 227,359,616 of NC_139344.1, forward strand.
GTAAGCATTAAGTGGCTGTGTTTGAGGAGTCTGTCACCAAACCTTTCTCGGATTTATCGGAAGTGAGGGACGATAGGAAAAAGCAAATGGTTGTATTCAATACAGGATGAAAAAAAAAAAAAAAATGTCGGCAGGGAAAATTTGGTGCATATCGAGTCATTAGTTAATTAGAGCCAAATAAGTCAATCGGACGTCGAAATAGCCAACCGGAGTAATGGCGACGTAAAAAGTGATTACGTGATATCTCACTTCCGGTCTCGTGGTACTTCACTCCCCGTCTCACGTGACCTACGAGGACGTCGGAATTGTGAAGTAGTTATGTCGCCGTCAGGATGTGACGTCACTGTGTTCCAAGAGCACTGCAGAATCTGCAGTGGAGAAATGCGAAAGCCTGAGAGTTGCTGCTGAACATGGTACATCGCGCGCCCCTCGTCGAACACAGCTAGCGTTCCGTTGAACGCATGCATCAAAGATCATTGGCGTTCTGTAATTTGTTTACAGGAAAGGAAAGGCGCAGTATCTGTCACTCGCGGAATCTCGCGCACAATGTCTCGTCGACGCGAGATTTTCACCATGAGCTTAGAAATGATTTCGCCTTAAGAAATAAACGAACATGCGCAGCTTGCTACACAATGTCGTCAACGAAGCAGCTGCTATCAATTTCCGCGGTGTGAAATCTCTACAAGGGGCGCGCGATGTAACGTGTGCAGCAGCAACGCTCAGGCTTACGCATTTCTGCACTGCAGAGTCTGCAGAGCCCTCGGTTTTTTTTAAGGCAAGTCATTGGTCATTTACCCTGGAGATGTTTATTCCCGTTTAGGTTGCATTTCGAGACGCTCTGACGCGAAAATTGCTCTTTAAGCCCGCAATATTCTTGTTCGTAAGTTTTGCTTTTTCTTGGCAAAATTTCCAAACAATTACCACCACGCAGACAATTTTCAGTCTCCCCCCCCCCCCCCCCCTTTCCCCCAAATCGCCGTTTCAAATGCTTTCAGATAAGCCGGGACGTTGGCGCATTATACCGTTGTCTGTTCGAATCTGCGCTGAGCCCGAACAATGGTCAACACGGTTTCCCACAATCTTGCCCACTGCAACGAGACACATACACAGTGCTGGGCAGGGAACGAGACGCGCACGAAGAAAGCATGCTCGACCGGCTGCATTTCAAATGGGCAAATTAAAACACAGAGCGCAGGGGGACCGGCGTCAAAATGCTGGCAAACGGGGCCATGTACACTATACGGCTCCTACAAGACTACGAACACCATCCACAACAAATGCGCCGACGGGTCCGGCCCAAAAGTGTCGATGAATATCTGGCGCTTGCGAATACTCGGAGCAGCCCGAAAATAAGGCGCCAGTTCCGAACATCACCGCTCCCATGCACTTACTGCGAGGCCTCGTAAAACGGCCGGGTATTTATGCAACGGTCATGTGGGCCTCTAAAAGCGCGCGCAATGGGCACGGCCGTTCGCTTCATCCCGCGCCCTGGAAAGAGGGCACCGAGACCCCGGTCATAACGTGTCCGAAATTATCAGCCGCGCAGGTAGCCTATCGCCATCCAGGCCGAGCAGGGCTGCTCCGGTGGCGCATATGGACACGCGAGCTTTCGCGGCGAAAGAAGGGATGACCCGCTTAGCAGTACGGTGAGAAGGCGCGCTTTCTGTTTCGAGGGGTCGCGCGTGGGCGCCGTCACCTTCCTCCGGACGCAGCGACGACGGCAGACACGTCGCATCGACAATGAGCCTCGCTATCGGTGCGCGAGGGAGCCTCAGTGTCCATGCCTCTGTGGCACCCCTTGTGACGCGCCCCAATTTGGTTTTATCGCCAGGGACTGGCAACAATGCGGCCCGATAAGGGGAGCGCGTCGTAACGCCGCCCGTATTCGGGCATTGTGCGCGCGCCCTGCGCGAGCGCCTTTGAGCGCCGACAAAGCCGCATTCAGCACTCTCGTCGCGAGCCGCGATCTTGGGAGAAGTGCACGGTCCGCTTGACGAGCCTGAAAGCGGCCACCGGCACGCGACACGCCGCCTTCAACCGCGACGCTCAGAAGACGGACGCGGAGACGCGCGAGCGCAGCAGCGCCGGAAACGTGCACGAAACGGCGGGAGCAACGGGACGAGAAGACTTCGAGGCACACTCTCAATCTGGGCCATAAGTCGGTAGTATGAGAGCGCGTTAATCCGCGTCCTTGCCTGTGCGTCCTCCTGCGTAGTTCGTTAACGGGACACAGGCAGTCAACGAGACTACCGGCGCGACCCAGATGCGGATAGGCGCCGAAAGTGGGCAGCAGCCGAACCGCGAGTGGAATGGGCCACAGCGTGGACACTTAATTCGATTAGCGCCGCCGGTGGCCGGCGATTGCGGAACCCAATGCGGAAGGGACAACTGGTGAGACAGACCTGACCCGCTGCCACGGTCAGCGTGCGGCAGACGGTCATTACGCATGCAGGGGGCCTCCCCCCGCGGGGGGGCGCCACCGGAGAGACCGGCCTGGCCACCGCTCAAGGTCAGCACCACCAGCGCCAATGGGACGAGCCCCGAGTGGCCCCCTGCGATGCTCCTCCCGGGCATAAACACTCGCGGACAGCGACACGTACTGATAGTACACATGTCCGAACCGAACAGGGGTGGGTATAGGGCTACAACCAATCGTCTACCAACCAAAGATCCACGGAGCACGCTTTTGGCGAGCAGGGGTCGTTACGGCCTGCTTTCGTTCTTATTGACTGACACAGAGACATTTTGGATTTTCAGACCTTTCAGCTGCGGACTTGGTTGATTGGTTTCTTCTTCTTTGACAGCGCACCATGCGGACATTCTCTTTCACACGTGTATTTGTGAAAGACCACCCGGCATAAAGCCAAACAAGCAGTGATAACTTGCCTGCGTGGCCGTGTCTTACACACGGTCCAAAGCTTCCGGTGAGTTCGATTGACATCGCACCCTCCCATCGCACAGTTGCAGCCCGAGTTGACAGCTCGTGCAATGCCATGCGATTCCGATCCTATAAGTGCCCGGCCATGTCACCTGCTAACTACCACCTGGCAGCGCGCTTCACCTCTACGTTTTCCTCGGCGTAATGCATTAAAAGGCGCTCATATTCGATGATGACTCGCAGAAACGTCGTTTCCGTCGTCCCTTTGGAATGCCGACAGAGAGCGTCCGATGGACCTCCGAGCGAAGTCGAGCCCCGGTGCCGCGGATGCGGTGAATGGATGGATCCGGGAAGGCGCATCCGGCTGCGTGCGACGAACCCTATCGGTGGCGGGGCATCCGATCGCGCACTGCCATTGTTTTCCACGGGCTGTTTTCTTTCCTCGACGGGCCGTGATCGATCAACGGCGTCGTCGCTCGGCGAGGCACAAAAAAGACGGCGCGAGAGAGGGATGAATTCCCCCCTCGGGCTATTCGGGCGCGGGAATCATTCGGCGCAGTAGCTGGAGCACAACGCCGCCGATCGCGGGCCGCGGTCATTCGGAGCCCCGCACAGTTTCGCCAGCTTCGGGCACAAAAGGCAACTGCGGTCTGCGCGGCGGCGCAATTGGCCGGGCCGGTCGAGCGTAGCTGTGAACGCACAAAGGGAAAGAAAAGGGCCGGCCAAGAGGACGCGTCTGCGCGGAATGCAGCGAATCCAGGGGCTTTCCTCGTTCCATCCTCGATTTTCGTGCGATCATACGCTCATCACTCTGCAACCATAACCAGCCGGGACACGTAATGGTGATCGTCGTCGCGGACGGTCGGGGCCCGCGGTGCGCAAAGAACCCCCGCGGGGGCACAACGTCGTGCCGCTGCCACCGCATTAACAGTCCAGCCAGTCATATGACTCGAACGAGCGATGCGATAAAATATCTTGAGCTGCGCATAAAGCAACTGTCGACGACACAACACCGCGGCTGCCATCTACGAGAGCATTCTCCCAAAAGGCGAACAAAACGAACTTGCGCAACTAACGCGGTCTGCGCAAAACGTAAACGGCTCACCACTTATAAATGCACGGGGTACAAATTGTGAACAGCACGGAGGCAGAAGCCTCCCAATGGCGCCTTGAGGCCACTGCAGGCCAACTGAGAACGAACAAAGTGACCAAGTTAAGCTAAGAAACAAAAAAGGAACGGAGAATAGTACGATGCGAATCCGCGCTGGCAATATTCGTTGCATGTCTTTTACAGATTTTGGCAATAAAAGCACGATGTCATGAATGTCAGTTTGCTAGTACCCCTCAAGACTCCGTTGCAGTGGCCCAGTGCACGGTGTTGCCCAGTGGTTAGGGCGCTCGACTGCCGATCCCTAAGAAGCTGGTTCGATCACGGCGGCCGATTTTCGACGATGGCGAACAGCAAGGCGCATGTGTACAGTGCGATGTGAGTGCACGTTAAAGAACCACAGGCGGTAGAAATTTCCAGAGTCGTCCACTACAGCGTTTCTCATAGTCTGGGTCTCTTTGGGACGTTGAAGCCCACAAACAAACCTAAACATCAACTAATACGTCATTAGTCTAATAAATAAAGCATGAAACAGAAAATCTGACAGACTGTTCCTATTGGCTGCATTTCTTACAGGACCAATTATTGCCAATTGACGTTTACAGAGGGATGCAGACACCAGTAGAGTAGGTAAAGCGTTTGTAGCTGTTTTGAAGACAGCTAGCTGCTTGTGACAAGAAAGATGCGTGCGAAGGGGGATCCAAGGTACGCGAAATCGGGAGGACGTACTGGAGGAGGCGTTGGCTGAGTAATACTCGGAGGTTCAGTGGGAAAGTTCTCGGGACAAATACACTTTTTCTTGGCAATGGGAGCAAAGGTAGGGAGACGGGGCCTTTAAACGTGTCGCTCCGCCATGTAGTCCGACCGCGCGGCTTTCGGCCTGCATAGACGTTGCAGATCATTTCTTTCGTTTGCTACGACAGCCAACGTCTCTTGAACTTGACTCGAATCTTGTCTGGTGAAAACGCTTCAAGTCGTTGCGGAGTGAACGAACCGGAACGACCCGAACAGGCGGCAGTCGCCATCTTGTCGGCAAAGTCGGGGCGTCTCGAAAACCCGTGACAGACATCACAGAAGAAAACCTGGTGGAACCAAGACAAGTGTTTTAGGCATAACAGCTTCATTTCGGAAAATCAGTTATGTTATAAAAAATATACCGTAAATAACTAGCGCTATGATTTCAATTTGTTTTTGCAGAAACTACTCATGAAACTAGGGACTATATTTAGCTGCGTAGGAAGATGGTGCGTATTGGCTCTGTAGCTTTGGCTCCCCCCGAGTATAGCAAGTATGCCTGCTAACCAGACACCCAAATAAGTTCGTTCCAAGAGAGAAGTAGTTCGCAAGAGCGAAAACGAACGCGCAGCGACCAACTGTCAGCTATGCCAAGTTGAATCCGTTGTAGGCTGGACACAACGCACGGCTGCACCACGAGGAAGCTGTCACCGAGTACGAAGAAAAGTGAAACAAGGGGGAAAGGGAATGGCGCAATGGGAATAACTGGAATGAAGGTGAGACGCGGATACTGAAGCAGGGCGAAGAAGTTAGCACTAACAAAAAGAATGACGTAAGAAAGGCACACACGACAAGCGCTTATCGTGTGCGCCCTTCTTGCATGTATAGGCTACTGCTTATTTTTGTTGTTGTTCTTCAGTGCCCGTCGTGAAGTCGAACACCCGCCGTCAGAAAAATATGAAACAAACAGAGCCACGCAACGTCAAGAAGAGCTTATGGCAATGGGAGAGGGGTTGCGGCGCCTGTGTATCCCTGCAAACGAATCGCAAGCTGCGTCTTGAGGCACAAGTAACTACCAGCGCAAAATCAATGGCTAGATAGTTCAAAATGCATCAGACAAAACAGCGGCGCCTGAGACACAGGGAGAGCACCATCCAGCAGACAACTACCCGCAGTCAAACTGGCTGCAGGCGGCGGACCCAAGCAAACCCCTCACAGCCGAGGCGCCTTCGAGGACTCCTGTCATCCCGAGGTCACACTCAAGGAAGCAATGTAAAGAGAAGGTGGAGAAAGTGTGCTGAAAGAAAGGCTCGACGCAGCATTTCCGCGAATAAACGTAGCACCGGGAGCTCGCCGAGAGCAGAGGTGCGGCAGTGCTGCCGCATGACGGCGCTACAGAATATATAGCTTGAGCGCCGTGGAATGATGCTGCACCGTCGAACAGCACTGGACACTGCCGCGGTACAAATGATTGACGAGGAATCATATTGGTTTGACCGATTTGGCTGCCCTTCCTACACAAGTTTAGGCAGTTCAGCACTGTCGCAATCGATTGGTCAGTGCAGCGCCACCTGCACTTCCGGCTCTCGATTCGACGCCGTGATGCACGTTCTGCGCGGGCTCCGCGAAGCAGAAGGTTCCACGGCAGTGCTCGTTATAGTAAACGGCGTTTCCTGTGTTTGCCGCATTTCCAGCGCGCTGGACGACAATGGTGGTCACACGTCGCACTACGGAGCATAATTGTATAATCAGAGATACAAAGCGAGTGTCCTCGTTTTCTCGTTTTTGTTTAATGCGGGAGTGATAACAACGTTTGTGATGACTCGCTGCGACTCATTTCCTTTTGCTTAGCGGAGCGGAGCGTCCGCATCAGCTTGTGGAAACATCAGCGGCACCTCGGCTTGCACGCAGCCGCTGGAGGTCCCCGTCAGCCCACGCAATCGTCTGTTAGGCTGCCTACGCCTGTCGGTCAATCTCTGATAATTACTCCGCTGCCCCCGCCCGCAGAGAGCGAGCGTGAATTGAAGTCAAAGCCGGAAGTTATCATGTAACTTATTTCTTCTGCAACTTCAGGCGGCACATTTCGAGCAGAACGGTGACAAGAAGAATGAGCACAAACTGCCTACGGTTTTGCGCAACGGTATAAATAACTCCGTACGTCTCAGTGTTACCTCTTCAAGGTGACAAGTCTCACGCACATGTCGAGCCACGCGACAGACAGCAACACACACGGCCGCAGCAGACAATCGTCACTGCACTTTCGCGCTCGATTTGGCCGCAGGATCACAGCAGTGTTGGAAGTTCGCCTTTCCATTGGCCTTCAGTCGCGAATGAGCGCGCGTGTTGCTTTCCTCTTTCTTGTTTCGTTCAGTCTGCGCCGTTGTGTACCATCATCAACAAAATGATAGTCCTCATAAAAAAAGAAATGAAAAGTAATATGCATTTACCATAATTATCAAACTTACTCAACATGACATGTAAATAGTAGTGAACAGAACAGATCTTATTTTTCATCCTAAATTCGTGATATTCGCAAATAATTACAAATCTGCTATTTCCGAATATAATTTGTTATATAATGCTCTTTTCCTGAGACGAGTCACTCGGAAATGGTTTGGTTTCGCTTAATTGGCACAGGGTTTTAGTGACCCATGCTACGTGGACACCGTAGTGGAGGCCTCACAAATGTCGACCCCCTGGAATTCTTTGGAGGCCTCACAAATGTCGACCCCCTGGAATTCTTTAACCTGCACTTATATAGCCCACTACACCGGAGCCCTCCTTTCCACCTCCATCGAAAATCGGCTGCCGAGGCCAGATTCGAAACCTCGTCATTTGTTACATACATGAGTTCAGCCCTAACCACAGAGCCACTGCGGCGGGGCGGGTAGTAATATTCTTTACTTTAAGTTAGTTTTTAAGCTTTCTCATTCCGCGCGCTTTTTTCAACTGCATTCAATTTCCGGTTGTTCCAAAATATAACTAACTTGCCGTTCTTTTCAAGTGACCGATTACGCGGGTACAATCACTGCACATCTTTATAAGCAACGGGCTGGCCGCAGACAGCACGACAGCTCAAATGGCTATTATCCACAGCGACAACTATAGGATGAAACAAAACCAGCTTGCTTTTCGGGGTAACGTAAACAGGGCTTGGCCAGTTATTAAGAGATATAAATTCAGAGGTTTTTTATTTATTTATCATTTGGGAGGGGGGGGGGGGGGGCTTCACCGGTAATAAAGCAGTAAGTTGCCGCAAAAGACTTGTTCGCGCATGAAGAGAAAGCGTCCGACTTTCCGTTATCGGCATTATAAGGAGCGGCTATTTTTTTTTTTTTTCGGCATGAAGATAACATGGACTGTGAAACGCCATGTGTCATGTGCTGAGCTAAACGACTGAAACGCAGTTCAGTACGTGCGAAAAAAAAAAAAATGGGGCCTCAGTATTTCACATCTGGCATCGATAAGTGGCGTATAGAAAATAGTGATATCGTTAGACGAATCTAAGTTCTAAGAGACGAATCTAAAAGTTTTCAAGCAGTGGTCGATAAGAAACGCTTGCGTTATTGCGAAACGCTACACTTGAAAATTTCTGCCGCATTTAGCAATGAAAACGGATAGTGTTATCGATACCTTCACACAGTGTACAAAGCAGTCCTTGACTAAACTGGCCGCTGGAACAAATCGTGGTTTAATATGGCGACAAATTTTGTCTGAAAATTTCTGCCGCATTTAGCAATGAAAATGGATAGTGTTATCGATACCTTCACACAGTGTACAAAGCAGTCCTTGACTAAACTGGCCGCTGGAACAAATCGTGGTTTAATATGGCGACAAATTTTGTCTGAAAATTTCTGCCGCATTTAGCAATGAAAACGGATAGTGTTATCGATACCTTCACACAGTGTACAAAGCAGTCCTTGACTAAACTGGCCGCTGGAACAAATCGTGGTTTAATATGGCGACAAATTTTGTCTGAAAATTTCTGCCGCATTTAGCAATGAAAACGGATAGTGTTATCGATACCTTCACACAGTGTACAAAGCAGTCCTTGACTAAACTGGCCGCTGGAACAAATCGTGGTTTAATATGGCGACAAATTTTGTCTGCTGTTGTGCAAACGCTGCGGCACTGCCTTTTTATCAAGCTCACGCACAAGGTTTAATGCGGTAAAAAAAAAAAAAAAAAAATAATATCGAAGTAGGAAAACTAAACTATCACCTTCATGTTCCCTACTGTGAATTGCAAGCTAGCTCAAAAGTACCGAGAGCTACACTGCTTGACCAAAGCAGAGAAACCGAAGTTGCCGGAACGAGTCAACTCTCTACTCTGTATTTTACTCCGGACTCAGAGGCTGTATTGCGGCGACAGTGCCTCTAAGAATAGTCTCGCCTGAGATAACGGAAGCTCTCGACGGCAACCGAGTTTGCCGAGCTCAACACAAAGCAACAGCATTCAATAGAGTTAGGTAATCTCTAAGACACTTGATCCGATGTCCGCTGTGTATCATACGCCATCCCGGTCGGCTGGTTCCTGCGGGGAAAAAAAGAATTGAGGCAGGTGCGGGAGGGTCGCCCGAGGGAAATTCCTCCCCTCTACTCCCCCACCGCGTGTCGTCAAAAAATGCCAGCCGTACATCGTTATTTATTTTTTTTTCCGTTACCGTCCACCACAAAAACGGCGTGCACGGTTGCACCAGCCGTCGATTTTGCCGAAGACGGTGCAAGGTCGACAAAATAGCACATCAAAGAGGACTCCAAATTACGGCACTCGCAGTCTTGACGAATGCGGGTAGAGGAGGCGAAACAATGTTCGCCGCGCATCAGCGCTATAAATGATGGTTAAATAAAGTGTTGAGAGGAGCTACTCTGCTCGACTTGAAATCGTTTTCGAAACTCACCACAGCAGTGCCGTCCACGCAAAATGACATCTAAGCAGGGCTGCTAGCGGCAAGAACGGCAAGTTTTGTGTTTAGTGCGGTTACGGGAGACACCGGCCTCTCTGAAATTACCATGACTTATACTCCTTTATCCCGAAACCGGGCTGACGAACCACACGCGAGCATGACGCACCGACGACAGCTACTCCGGTACCCGTTGGCGGGAGAAGTCGGAAAATGAGAAAGGGCCCGACGTGGCGAGGAAGGCCGCACAAGGACGGGGTACGTATACAGCTAGATGCGGCCAACATAGCCTCGCCTACACAGAGACGATTTTCTGCCGAGCGGAGATCGCTTGCGAGTCTTGCACGCCAGCGAACACAGCTCGCCTAGCCGTGTTAGTCGCCCTAGATAAGGTCATCTCCAATCACCGCAGTGACGCTCAGACGCCGTCTCAGGATGGCCGGGGTCATCGAGAGTAAATCTGTTATTGGCCCCATTTCGTGCGCGGTTCTTGCTCTTCAACCCGAACATTGCCATACAGAGTAATATCACAGAATGAAGCCAACAGTGCACCAACATTTCATTTTCATGCCCCCGCGACGCTAACCAGCTCTGAAACGTTACGTTAGCGAGGTGCCCATGCTTGCGAGGGTTGAGGAAGAACAGCGGCTCATAAAGATCCATGACCAGCCCATCCGAGCAACCGCTTTCCAATGCAGGCCTTTTACCACTCTTCCCTGAACGAACACTCAGCTATAGGGTCAACACAATGAAGGGGCGACTACACAGAGGTTAACACATCCCGCTGTCGGCCCCGCCCATCGCTGCGCGAGCTGAATGGTGCGCACTGATTTCGGCACCATTTTCTACTCGGAAAGTCCCCGAGCGCCGAGAACGCCTCTTTTTTCCTCTCTTTTCGTGTGTCGCCGCGTCGACATGCAGGGCCGTCCGACACGCGCACTGTATACGGGGGCAAGCGGGATCTGCTGCCAAAGCACCGGTTCTTGGCGCCTTCTAAATGAGGACGGCAAATGAAGGCAAAAACAAAGTCAGCTTCCGCGACGAGCCGAAAGTGCTTTCCCACAGGCCAACAATGAAACACATGCGGCGCCGCCAAACTCAGGAAAAAACTGGGATCCCCAGCGGAGCGAAGCAGCTGACTAGGTTCGCACGGCCGCACTTCTATTTATGCCAACGAGGAGGCTTCAGCCGTGACTCCTGTAGCGCGTGAAAGTAGCTCCGGAGGGGAGGCGGAGCAGCGGCCAATTTTCAGAATCGCATCGGCCAGTTTCTCCTAATCCCTCGGTCACTCCTCCGAATTGGGTGCATGCACCTAACTGCCAGCAAATCTGCCGACGAATGTGTGTTTTTCTTGGAATGCTCCGCTGCGCGAGAACACACCTCGTTGAGCGATGAACATTTGAGAAAACTGGAACTGAAAATGAATTTTATTTCACGCCATCCCTTTTCAGCCTTTTCCCCGAGCGCTGTTGACTGTAACTCATAAATCGTGTTAAAACTTCGCGACCGCCTCAATAACGACGTCGCCATCTCAAGGGACGCTTGGCGTGTACTAGAAAGAGGTGCACTCGTACGACGTTAATACGTCGCTGTTGATGCGGACGACCCGAATTATGGAAATTTTTCCGAGGACCAAACGTTTTTTAATAAATTTAAGCCTCGATTATGATGGACATTTGCCGCTCGGTTAGTGGGCAAAAGAAGATGCGCAAAAGCCGTTCTGGCCCACGAATTTCTGCTGCGTCAGCACGGACGGTAATGAGAGCGAAATCTCCATGCTGACCAGCGGGGTATTTAATTTTGCAAGACGCTTGAGGAACGCAATCAAAAAGTGCAGATACCCGAGCGACGACCCTTTTTCCCCTGTGCTTTCATGCTTCAAAATGCGAAGTTGCGCTGTCGAAGCAATTTACCATTTTCCGTGCTGCTGCGAACAAAGCACTGTCTGCAGCTTCCAGCTGATCGCTTCCCCCTCACCAAAAAAATAAAATTCTCTCGACGTTTGCCCTCCGCCACAGCATGAACTACTCTCTCTCTCCCCGCGGAATGGCGCGATTGAGAAGCGAGAAGGAACGCCTGACGCTCGGGGAGGTCTCGTAGGGCGGACAGCTGCGCGGGGGTCGTCAACACTGTCCCACATTTACGCCACACCGACCGTCGCTTCTTTTTCCCGAGGTGTCGTCCGCCCTCGCGAAACTTCCCCATTTTTCCGTCGACAGGCACGCGGACGGGGGGAAACGGGCGTCACCGATCGGAGCTCCGTGCAAACGGAGTGAAGAAGGCAGTCTCTACCTGCACCAAACGGGCTAAATGAGGAAGTCGAGCACTCTTTCGGTCCATCTTCCAAAGCGCCCTGGGTCATTAATGCAAAGTGGCTATTTCGCTCACTATGTTGCTAGAGCGAAGGGCACGGGTACACGCGTTCTGTGCACTAAAACGAATGCGTAATAAAAACGCGCTCATTTTTTCCGGCACACACGCAGGGAACCCGAATGCTCGAGCCCGTGGCTTGGGCTAACGCCCCTTAGCGAGGGCTTCGAGCGCCACGGAACGTTGGCAGCTGTATCCTAGACCCTGTTGCACGGCGTACGTGTTAGCGGAGAGACGTTAGCGGCTGCCCGGCAGCCACCAAACATAGCTCGAGATCAGCGGCAAACGCTGTACGGCATTTAAGGTAGCCCAGCTACGCGCTCCAGCGGCCGGAGGTGCACATGAAGAGCACAACGCCGTACATCCGTCTGTCTGTATCCGTCGGGGGGGGATTCCGCGTTAGATTGCGTTGGATTCCTAAACCGACCGGCCCATCAACGAGCATCGTGACCCTGATGCGAATGGACCAGGAGCATGGCAACAAAAATGGCACGTCGGTGCGTTTGTTGCGCGCGCAAGACTAGAATGGCGCTTAAAAAAGCAGCGCCACGGCGAAATAAATTCTGAGATCCACAAGACGCAGAAACGCAAACACGACTCTGTAATGGACAACGAGATTCCCCGCGACTTCGGCACAACGAACCCGACAAAACGTGGAGCAACAAAAGAAAGCGCCCAGTGGCCATTTTCGTTTTTCGGCGGCGCAGGCGAGCGAACGAATCAGCGATGCCAATGCGAGTACTCCCGGTTGCGCAAAGGGTCGAGGTCACCGTGATCGTTTCGGTCGGCTTCGAGCTCCGGGCCCGCAACAAGACCAAGCATCCAGGTCGCTTTCGTTGTCCGCTGAGAGGCTCTGATCGATCCATGATAGACTCCCGCTCGGGAGAGTCACACGGGAGGGCAAAACAGCGGGCCTCGTAATAGCCGGGGCCGCGGGCGTCGCGCTGGCCGGTGACCGGCGGAACGCGGGAGCCGCCGGAGAAAGGGTGCGGCGGCCGGTCGGCCAGCACGCCTCTGGCCCAGTGGCCCCGTCCGCGGCCGGCGCCCGAGGGCCACCGGAAGCACAGACCCGCCGAACAACGCTGCCAGCACGCGGCGGCCACGTGCGCAAACAGCCGGCCGGCGGAGACTGCTTCCGCAAGCGAGCGGCAACGTCGCTCGCCACCACGGGGCTCCGACATGCGTGAAGATTCTGCTCACGCGATAAGGGTCCGCGCCTTCCCATCAAACCGCCACGCCATCAACCGTGCAAACAGAAAAAACAATGCACGCAGAGAGTCACGTGGAGGGTGAACTTCCGCTCCCGTTCTCCGACATTTATTCGCGACTGTCGCTTTTCGATCAGAGCGGCCGCACAACCAGGCTGCGCAAGTGTGATGGGGATTCTAAGAGACTCGTCAACGAAAGGGGACGCCCGTGACAAAACTACAGAGCACAACATATTTGGGCGACATGTGTGTGCCTTCTGTCTGGGAAATGCTCGAGGTTCCGCGAACCGAGGCAAACGCCGCAATCAACGCCCCAAATGAAAGGATCATGATGACGAAAAACAGTGATAGACAAAGCCACCGCGCATGTTTCGCTCGCATATACTAGTTTGAGCCAAAAACTTTATATATCCGCCAATAACAAAGTTTGCACAGACCCACCCGGCCACTCCCAGTTTGGACTACCGTTATTAGCGACATCCTCGCAACTAAAGTGTCCCTGGCATACCTTCATTTCGCCCTCCACAGGCCGCATCTGTTTACCAGTGCTGCGAACATGCACTACTGACCATGGTGAAGGTGCCCCTACAAGTGCGTCAGGAATCCCCGTACCCTCCGTCACATCCCCGGTCGCGTTCCAAAACTGCGCGACGCTGCGAAGGATGGCGCGAACAGGGCGTTGTGTCCCAGCTCCATCAGTGCAGGGGTCGTGCCATCGTGTGTCCCTGGCGAGACATAGCGCGCACCCAAGCCGACCTAAATGAGGAGCCCCGCGTTTGGCAGCAGGAAAAAGAGGCTACCGCCGTCCCACGGTGCCAGACAAAGGCCAAGAACGACTGGGACCCAGAGTCTCGCTAGCGCTCAATGGCCGAATAATGGAGCCTTAATGCCGCCACAAAAGCCTGATCCTGTTATGGCCAGAGAAAGGCGCGCAATTTCCATCTCTAAGGCGCGCTCCCAGCGCCGGTCATCGGCACGGGGCCAGACACAAGACAATGCGGACGGCACTTTCGCGTGCCACGGAGCCAGCCGGAACCATCGCCGCGTCCCATGGACCACGAGAGAGAATGGCTGTTGTGAGGAAGCCAAACTGGCCGCGCTCTCAGGTTGCCGTGCTCCAAAGGAGCACGTACAGGGCCGATGAAAAATCAGCAGACCACGTACAGCGTCTATTTTTCGGCCATGTATACAGGGGCACCCCCGAAGCAGAAAGCCTGGCGGTGAATTGAGAAGACCTGGTAGCCTGCGCGGCCTGCTGGGTGTTCAATCCTTGTAAGAAACGTTCCCCAGCCACGTTTCACGCTTGGCCCCTGCAGTCGGCTACAGGTCACGGCCGCGCAATACAGGGTCCACAGTCCCTCATGTAGTACTATACAAATGTACGAAAAGGGCGCGTGACGGACCAGTTCACAGGGCGCCCATCGGACAGCGGGCTCCGAATCTAAGCCTACGATAGCGGCAAGGTCTCATCGGAGCTTTCGCGTCCCAGATGCTGTGAGACCGAAATGCGCACAAAGGTTCCCTCGCACGACAAAGGGACCACCGTGTGCGGACATGCACGACGCCTTGTTTCCGCGATGTCGCGCGATTAGATCGCCGACCACGGGGCAGCGCCGATAGCGCGCGTTTCGCACGATCACCCGGGTCGCCGCGCGAAAAACAGCGCTGCTTCTCCCACTCCGCAGCCTCACTCGCACGCGTCGCTGCCGCCAGAGACCTCACGGGGGTCACAACGACATCGGTTGCGGCATATGCGCGGCCCTGCTCGCAGGGAACAGCATATAGTCTCCAGTCACGTCAGGTATCGGCGCTCGATTTGATAATGAACGCAGCAGCGCCGATACATTCGCAAAATGGCGGGCGTGCACGTGCGGACGTCCTCACCAGCTCCGCCTCGTGAGCGAGTGGCACCTGCTCCCTTTGTTATGGCGCAGGAAAGGTCGCGTGCGGCGCCCTTCCAATCAATTCCAAGGACGAGCGGACAGGTGCCGCTTTGCCGCGCGACCCACTTCGCATCCAACGCGCTACCAGAGGCAGCGCGATCGGAGGAGGCTCTCGCTCATAAGTTTGGCCACCGACGCTTTCCGTGCTCTTCGGCAAGCTGAAACCCGGCAAGCGAATGTCTCGCGTCATCTAACAGCCAAGTGCACGGCAAAACGTCAGGGCCTGGCGGCTCGTGGACACTGTCGAAACACATTCTCTTTCACACTATCTCACGTGGCGCACATGCAGGGTGAGCTTTCGGGAAACGGCAGCTCTTTCACACAGCCTCGATTTATTACGGCGGCAGCGCTCGCTCGGCGGGATCTGGGCGTAAATCTCGGCCTCGCGCAAGGACGCCATGCGGGGCAGCGACGGCGCGTGATACGAGCGCATTCGGCGGGCAATATTCGAACAGTGTACTGAACGGCTCGAGGCGACCCCCGCACGCAATCCCAGCGGCAGTGTTTTCGGGAAAGAAAAAAAAAAAAGCCAAACCGATAAGGACCAATTTGACGATGCTCTTTCCCGAAAAGAGCACAGTATAAGGCGGAGCCATGAGAAACACCTTAATTCTCCCCGGGATTAGGACGACAAAGCCAGGAGGACAAAAGAAAACGAGGTTCGAACACGATCTGTCTCACTGCAAAGCAGCAGTAAACCGCGCGCGAAGATAGCGAACTCGCATTTGCAGTCGAGCGCTGGCGCAATCGCGAGGAGGGAGTGCCGCGTCCTCGTCGCGCGGGCGCCACCGGCGACTGCCGCTCCCGCTGTCCGCGACGTCGTTTGACGCCAGAGCACGGTCAAACTGAAACCACAGCCTAATGGACGCGTGAACTCGTTGCCTTCCCCGTCCACATAAACGCGCGCTAAGTCCGCTCTACTTAATCCCTTCGTTCGAGCGCAGCCCGCTCGCAAGTGGTTGCACGGTGCTCCGTATGCCTTCAAAACCACTCGCTCCATTTCGAGTGGTTGCCAATAAACAACATAAGCATAAAACCAATGAAATGCGACAAAATAATTTAATAATTTCTAGCAAAACTAAGGGAACTTAAGCCAGCTATACAAGGCCCTTTCCATGCTCCATCCGACGACAAGGACCCTGCAGGCGCGTGTCCACCCAAATCATAAGTACTCTAATCTCAAGAAGCCAAAATGCTGGAAGCACACCATATTAAATTTGACTCGCGATACATATATCTGGATACCCTGGTTGGAACGCGGCGGCAGCATCGAAACGCAAAAGGCGTGTGTATGATGCGCGACGTCAGCGCACGTTAAAAATCTCCAGCGGGTCGGATGGTAAAATTTGCGCTGTCATCGGTTTTGGGGGTGCGGGATTAGTGGGATTTCCGACCGCGCCAGAGGGCCGTCAGTTGCGTCCTAGCAGCAATTAATTCGACCTTCTCGATGACCGGGCCTGAACGGCCGGATCCGAGCAGCGCAGCACGGCCTCACTCTTCTATAGAGATGGAGCTGGCAGCAAATAGGAAAGTGGCGGATAAGCCATGCCCCCAATGTGGTGTGGCCTAAAGGTACATCGATGTCACACTCTTTGCAATTGGGATCGACCTGACCCTTGAATACGCAGCTTAATAGCTGTACACCGTAAGTTCAGCCAATTTTTTTTTGTTTTTTTATTTCTTAATGAAAGGCACGATCGGACGCGATTGGGACCAGGTGCATAATGTTGGCACTAACCTAGGGTTACTCAGGCTGTTATCTATTTTCCCCTTAAATAAGTGATTAATTATGTTTAAAAAATGAGTACTCAACTTTTTTAGGCACTGGCTGCGGACACAAAGTGTGATATGCAAAGTTGTAGGGCAAAGGAACTCCACATTTTTGTTTTTTAACGATACATCTTACGTTGTCTTTTTTTTTTTTTTCCTAGTTCCAAACGAAGACCATGAAACGTTTTAAAAAATAAGTCACCTAACGGGACTTGTGCCCCGCTATTTTGCTGCTCTCAAGCGGGCAATGGAATGAACAATGTCGGCTGTGTGACTGCGGTTTAGGTCTCTCCGTTGGTTTTCGTGCGGGGGCTCACACGCTTGCGCCTCTTTCAAAGGTTTCTATTCATTCTTTATCATGTACGCAAACTGCTCTCTTTGGAGTTTGTTTTCTGTTGCCAGCTGCTTCTAAAGAGGAGTGGAGGGCGTCATAATGGCTGTGCTGCCCACCGGTGTGTCGGTGCCTTGTGGCAAGGAAGAAGAGAGAGGATTGCTTTACTCCTTCCTTGCTCGACGCTGCGGGCTTTATGCTGGTCGGCCCGGTCCAATGTCTCATTCTCCACTCTCCCGGCTCTGAAGTGTCCCGGTTCTTTGGTCGTGCCGTTGCCCGGCTGTCACTCCATCCGGAATTCGCACTAGCTCCAATCCGAAAGGTGTTTGTTGGCCTCTGCAGACGATGCATCTTGGGGTGCACTCCGGTTGCTCTTTCAATGGATGTTGCGTTCAGCATCATCGCACGGAAGCACGCTTCCATTTTGGTTCCGAAGGGTTCGCATGGTTACTGTCCTGAAGCGAACCGCACTCTTGCGGCTACTTGCACGATGCTCGTGACGGTGATCTGAGTTGTACGAGGGATCTGAATTGTCCTATTCGTCTGGCGATCTCGTACCGCGGGTTCAATTCCTGGATGTAATCGATAATATGCTGGTGCGTATATCTCCTTGATGGAGCTGTCCGGCGCCGCGATGTACGCGCTAACGCGTAGCGTATGGCCTTCGACTTGTACATATTGCAGGACTACGAACGCTTCAGTTCTTTTAGTGTAAGGCGAGCTTACGGTGCAGGAGTTACTGATGGGGTCTATCCGCAGCTGATTGAGGTGTTCAGCTTCCTCGAAGTTTTACTCGGCTCCTTTAGGTACGGCGGGCAAGAGCTTCTCTGCGGTGGTTGTACGCAGGTTAAAACCGCCTTGAGGACTGAACCACTTTGTAGTCCACCATCGGCAGTCGAGGCAGCGGCTTCTTGGCGGCGCGGTAGGCTTTCGTGCGGCGTCCGCGGCCGGCATCGGCGGCGTGTTCGCTGGAGAAGTCGGGTTGCCAGGCTTATGATGGGCTTTTTTATGGCCGTGGCCTACAAGGTAAAGCTGTTAGATCCTTCTAAAGAGGTCTCCTCACCCCGGCGTAAGACGCAGCGGCCCGGCTCGCCTCGGTGGCCGATGATCACGAAAATGCCCAAAAATGTGCCATCGGATGGTCACTATGTGATCAGCGGCGTGTCATGAGTCCTGTAGCACCACACTTCGTCGGGTCCGGAAAACCTCTAGAAACGGTCTCATCGGAGAAGCCCACGCGAGACACCTCACCTTTTACATACCCAAGTGGTCGAAATTATTCCACATATCCTTCCATTACGGCAGCTCTTTCTTCTTTCAGTCTCACCTTTACCCTTCCATCCCGGTGCGGTTAAGGTGTCCAAGGAACACAAGTGTGACATATATTGCGCCCTGCTTTTCCTCAAAAGCGCAAATCAACCTCTCTGGAACATGAAGCGCTTTTAACACGACATAAATGATGAAAAACACACCCATGCATTGAGAGACTCAGAGCTCGTTCGTTGCACTTTATCCGCGCTCTTTGCGCCTTTTTGTGAATACGCTTTCAAATGGTCCGCCAACTAGCGCGACCAATCAAGTTTTTAAGGCGAATGCTTTTAACATACATAGATCAAACGATAGCAACACGAGAGAAGAATGAATAACGGGACGAACGCTAACGTGGAGGCTTAGTGACGAGGCGCCCTACAGAACAGTATCAATTAAAACCAACCATGGTCAGCGCAGTAACATGTCCCCGATTCTAAAGCTTCAAATATGTTAGTTTTCTTCTACCTCCATGTTCCTGGAAAGCATTTTGCAGCCGTTATCACAGAGAACACTAATAGCCTCCTCTTGTCCAGAGAAAGAACGCAACTCACGCACCGTCGCTTTTTTTTTTTTTTTCTTGTTCTCACGCATTACGCTGAGGAGGAAAGTTATTCTGTAAATGCGGGAGTGCACCATCGCCCATTTGCCAGGATATGTAGATATTAATTGCCACCCACATTGCTGCGGGTGAGGCGCAAGAAGAGTTCGATCGCCGAAGCGTGTTCTGCATTATATGTGGCAAGCCTCAGCATTAAACTCGCAATCCTGGCGGTACACATATGGCAGAACGTACAAACATGTCCACGGCATAGCAAGGAAGGGCTGCCGCTGCTTCTACGCGGTCAAGAGAGTTCTACGGAGGCAGTGGGCCATGGGCACTCTCATGACGGAAGAAACGGTGGCCAGACGCTGGTTCCGGACATAAGAGGCTCAAAGCCAAAGCCTGAAACTCGCAAGCCATCTGGGATCGGGAACCAATACCTCGATCCAAATCAGGAAGGAAAGAAAAATAGGCTATTCACTAAGCCGGCTGGGTTAGAGGTGGCCGACGGAAATCACAAAACAGTGCATTGTGTACAAGCGTCCTTTTTTTTTTTTTTTTGTCTTCCGTGTTTGAAATTTTAGCGGGAAAGCTGTGCGTCACAATGGACCAAGTGAGAAAATGTTAGGCCGCACCAACGAATGAGGAAGTTCAACATTTACCTCTTTTGCCGATGCAATCGCCAGTCAAATTTCATACTCTCTCTAACAACTGTTGTCAGAAACTTATTTTCTGGGCTCGACAAATGACGCGGCAACCTCAATTTGAAAGATGGCTTGTTTGGTTTGGTTTACGGGGTTTAACGTCCCAAAGCGCTCAGACTACGAGAGACGCCGTAGTGGAGGGCTCCGGAAATTTCGACCACCTGGGGTTCTTTAACGTGCACTGATATCGCACAGTACACGGGCGCTTGGCTTTTCGCCTCCATCGAAAAGCGGCCATGATTAGATCCCGCGTCGCTGGGTTCAGCAGTGGAGCGCCCTAACCAATGAGCCACTGCGGCGGGGCTCATTTTGAAAGAATCTTCCAAAGGTGTCTCCTCGCTATAGTAGCCCTCTAACGCCTCTAAACATGCCGAAACGGTTCACGCTGCGCTACGCCCTACGACGTGTGGGAATTCTATCTGCAATGGCTGTTCCTATTTGAATACATATTGTGGCGGAACTATAAGCTGTCGTCCATTAGATGACTAAAGAAACGACTTTCTGCAATTCCCCTAGCCTCTTGCGTGCACAATTCCAATTAGTTCTTCGCTGACTGTCCCTTCTGTATACGCAAGGCGAACGCCAACGTTAGAGGCCAACTTGGTATTACTTCTTACCTATATAGCTTCTATATCGGGTTGACTGCACAGCTCGTTGAATTTCTTGTTTCAGCCCTCTAAGGCGCAATTGACACTTTTCTTGGCGTACAAATGGCTAGAAAAGTTTGCAGATCATCCATATCACGGAAAACCATAACTTAATAGCTGTCTTGACGCGCAGCCAGTCACTGAGTAGATCACAGCGCAGGACGCACAGGGAAGTCAAGTACTCCCTTCATTGCGTGGGCGCGCACTCTCAGAGCGCCAAGCAATTAGGCTTTGTTACGTTTTCGTGTCCCGAGAACTTTTTAGGACAGCTGTACAGAGCGAACTCATGGTTTTTACTTTAAAAGCGCGCTACACCAACAGTGATTTCTTTGTTTCGTGCGAATTTACTGCAGTTCGTATCGGAGTCGTTATTTCAATACAAACAAGCGAACAAAGAAAAAAAAAAAGCGCTTAGCAGCGCATCTTGTGTGTGTGTGTGTGCGCGCGCGCGCGTGTGTGTGAACATTTTGCCACCTGTAGTATTTCTTTTTGAATTTCGATTGTCCAATACGTTACAGAAACAAAGTAATTCCAAAATCCCTTCGGTATTTCTCCGGTAAGTCTTGCTATTGGAGTGTTACAATTCACAAGCACTGTGACACTTCGCACGGAATCTTGTACGCAAGCCAAAAAAATCTTGTACAGACAAAGCTGTGCGTCAGAAAAAAAAAGAAAAAGGCACGTTACCACATATATTAAGTACTTGATAACACAAGCAAGGATGCTTTCTCGTTGCTTGTCCGCGATGAACGTCTTTTCTCTTTCTCTCTCTGCACTCAAAACGGCGATATCACGCAGCTCTCAGGCCTGCCAGCAAACCGTTCTAGAGTTCGACAACCCACATCCCCGCTGAACTGAAGCAGGGCAGCAAACAGAGACCTTTTTGCGCCGCTGTCACGAAAGAAATCTAGCGGAGCGAGCGACCGCGAAACGAGGGACGCTAGGAGAGTATCTTTCTGCCGGTCAGCACGCCAGGACGGCAGACGGCTCGGACACTGCTGGACCTTTCGCTCGGTGTGACGACTGTGGGTAATGTGGATCACGATGTGGATTGTGCATGGCCGCTCTACGAGTACGTCTGCTGCGCTAACGGACGCAACGTCTCTCGATTACGTCCACGGTAGCAGTGCCGGCCGCCTCGCTGACTCGGCACATTTGTCACCCCGCACGAGAGACCGCAAAGAAACGACGCCTAGCTCAGAGATGCGGAAGGAAGCCCTTAGCGCCATCGTGCACGCTACCGGGCAGCTGATCATGACACTACATGGTCGTGAAAGTCACCTTCGAGGAGCAACAATCCTGCAAATATTGTAAGGAGCCCACAAGGCAGCTCCATTTGAAAAAAATAAAACTAAATGCCCGCGCGCCTGCACAAGCGTGTCACGCTCAGGACCAGCAGACTGCTGTGTCGCCTGATAACGGCTGGCATGCCGCGCGAGCAAGATACGCGCGCAGCAACGGAGCCCGCCTGCGGCAGAAGCGCTCGAGAAGGCCGGTTTATGAAGTATCAAATGCAGCACCAGATGACAACACCACTGCCATCGAAGGGAAGCAAGGTGACAGGTACCGTCTTTGCCAAATGTAACCAGGCTGCATGTTTTGCTTCTCTCTTGTATTCTAAAGTCAACACGGCTTCCCAGAGGATAACAAGTGTTGGTAAGCGAGGACAGGAGTTCGCCTTTACTTTGCACAGATTTACAGTTTCGGGAGCGGTACGAATTCCCTATTACCCGACTGAGATGCGGAACATGCAGCCTGGTTACTTTTGGCAAAGACGGTACACATGATATTCGACAAAGTGGTGGCACACTCGGCTAGAAGCCCCACTCACATTCTAACCAACAAAAAGCCGGTATCACTTGAACTTCGTTTCACAAGCTGTTTGCAGTACTACAAAATGCAAGGGCGGCCTAGAAGCAATCAGGGCGACGCGTACAGCACGATTCTGTTCCCATCGCAGCAGATAGATTTCGCTCCTCCGTCCGATCGTCTGCCCTATGTAGTCGTGCAAAACCCTGGCACAGAACCGGGAACGAGGAGCCCGGATTTCAGGGACACAACACCAGGCATACCAAGAAACTGGGCCACCCACAGCGACGACGCGCCCGTGGGCTCGTCTTCCCGCGGCGGCCAAGGTGGCTCGATATGCGCGCGCCCGAAAACGTGGCCGAATACGGAAGACCGCAGGAATCGATCGACGCGTGACCGACCTTCGCGCGCAACATTCGGCAAACCCGGAAGGCATGGCCCGCTCGCTCGGCCGCCGGCGAACGCTGCCCGGCGTTGCCTTGGACGGCTACGCCTTGGTCACGAATCGCGACCAACATAGCCAACGCCTCCCACCGCCGTGCGCCAGGCACTGTGAGCTATCCCGCCACGCAGCACATTGACGGCTTGTGGCCGTGATTTGCACCGAGAAGTCCAAAACAATTCAACTCCAGTTCGGGGCCCACCTGTGATTCCCACGGCAAAACACTACCTCGATTCCTTGTTGCGCCCCACTGATCGCTGCAAAACAGGTAGGTGTATATAAACGGCTTTTAACTGCGCATGGCGGTTTGAATAGACACATGGAGTTACATACTAAAGACAGAATATACTCAATGCTCATTTCACAATCCAGTGCAACAAAGAAGGTGTAATGAACAAGCACAGCTGATCCCAATAGAAAGAGTCAAGCTAAGTGGGAAACGGGAAACGAAACTATATTATCCTGCACATTAACCTGAGTAATACTGAAAACTGGACGTTAATTAGAGTTGCAAAACGACCGTATCCAGTTCGCGCCATGAAACCGCCGGTAATCCTGCCGGCGCACTTATTTCCTTTGCATTCAAACGCTAGGCTGTACAAATCGAAACTAAAACACCATGCACAAACTTCCATTTAGCTCGGCATTGAGAGAAACTAAAATTACATGATTTAAAACAATAATTGGTGTTCAAGCTAATCGTGTAATCTATACAGCGCTCAGCAATCGGTGCGGTTATAAAAATCAACCGAAAGCTTTGACGTGTAGCTACTGATCAAACTGAAAAAAAGCTTTAACAGAAACCACTTGACACTACGCGCGCGCTATACATTGGCTAATGACCGACATAGTGGCAAATTTTGTCAGCGACAGTTAGTCACTAGGCCCAAATGCAGAATTCACCGGCGCTAAAGTGAAGGTGTCAGCACTGAAAAATGCCAGGAACGGAGAGGAGCCATGCTGAACGTGGGCTCAGAGTGCCTCCTCCGCATTTTATAGGCACCGGCATGCCCAAACACACTACACTGGCGGAAAAAAGAAAAAAAAAAAAAATCCGTGCACGAACTGCAAGCAGCCAGAGCTCCGAGATGATGAATCCGCTTATTTGTTATGCTCCAGCAACGCCTGACTGAAAGCGGGAACGCTTCCGGCCGCGTAAAACAACCGGCACTCAAAGGCAGAAATGTGAAACCGAGCGTTTGGCATCAATGGATGACCAGTCGTAATACGTAAGTACGCGCACGATGCGGCACCTCAACCTGAGGCAAATGTTTCAGGCATGAAAAAGAAAGTCTTGCGCAGTGGTAAATGCACGAAGAAACGTGACGAAACTAACCAGCAAAAGTCATCAGCAGGTCATCACAAGAAGCGCGAACCGTCACTATTTTCTATTTACAGGAGCACTACTCCTTTTTCTCTTTCGCCCGACTAGATCGATATCTAAAAACGTCCAGAAAATGACCATAGAGTTACTAACGCTACCCATTCGCACAGCGCGCAGGAGGCTCTTAATATACCGAGATGAATAAAGCTTTTCATAAGTAATGTCGCAAAGATGACGCTTACCCGGACCCAAATCGCGCACCGTTGAACTGTGTACGCTGCCATCCTTGTGGATCCTCAGCTGACTGGTGTCTGTCAGGCAATAACATCCGCGGTTGTCCGCCATCCACTCCTTGCACATGCACTTTGAAGTCTGGTAGCACATGGCCCAGGCCTGCTCCTCACGGATGGGCGCAGCGAAAGCTTGAAGAATTGACGACAAGCGGACACAGCCATCGCCTTCGAGATCACACTTCGGCGCGTTCGCATCCTCTGACGCCATATTTCGCTCTGAATGAATGCCGCCGAGAGCCGACCTGCAGCTGCTCCGGCTGGCAGCGGGTGACTGCAAATGCCAATAGCGAGCGCGCGCTCACGCCGCCAGGCGCGCGGCAGTCGTTTTCTTGCACCTAAGTTCATCGAGCTTTATACATAGCTCGCTTCCCGCTAACTAAACTGTCACTTCTACGACTGTAATGCGAAAGCAATGAACAGTTCAGCGCTTCTGATTTGTACTCACACTGCATATTTAATTCCGAAAAGCAAGCAGAGCCATAGCTACAAGCCGGGGAACAACTACTCAGTTTCGGTTTCGCAATGAATGCCCAGGATAAAGTTTACCACAGTATTAGCGTAACTTACGCTTAATATTTTGTGCTTATATAGCAAAATATAATAATTTCTGCTATTTGCGAAGTATTCTGTAATATTGTCTATTTCAGCAGTGTTCATTTTGTTTTGCTATCGTGCTGCCATCTCATGAAGGAAAGGAAAGATTTGTTTCGAACTGCATTTTTCAGCTGGTAAGTGGCGCCACAGTCTATGCTGCAACATCTGCACCATGGGACGACTGATTTAGTCCTGTAGTGGTCGGTTGCGTTGCTTGTATTACCTCTGTGGCATTGCTATTAAGCTGTGTTCGGTATTATACTCTGTGACTCTTTGTAATTACCTGAGTTGTTAGCCACTAAATGAGGGTGGATTTGTAACCGTGGTGCACCCATGAAAGAGAAGACCGAATCGCAGCAGCCCAACGCCCGGAAGAGCTTCTGCTGCACCGTGGCGAGTTGCTGTACACGGGACGGACAGCCCAAGCTGTTTACGTCTCAGAAGCTTCTAACGCAGGTATGACGAACGAAACATAGTGCCGTTAGATTTTTCCTTGCTATTTATTCTTATGGGCACCCGCTGGGTAATTATGTCAATAACTAAAGCGGTGTCATTTTTTATGGCTTATTACCGTAGTACTTCCAAAGTACCAAATCCTGCAATCCTTTTTCCGGCTAACCGCTGGCCGGTTAACGCTGATATTTCACACACAGGCGTCATTTTAGCCTCGTGTTTTAATACGAAGTTTCAGTCCGTTCTCAACAGAATATGTCGAAGTGCGCGTTGTGTATCCTAATGCGGATTTTCGTGCAAACTAGAGTGTCACAGTCGCTGTCAAAGGGCACAGTTTGCGAAGTAGCAGTAGTGGGTGTTCCCCTCTGGCGCCTTCAGCTGCTGGTTCTACTGCTACCGTTTTCGTGGGAGTAACCTTAGACGGGAGTGCTCTTTGTCCGCGCTTTTGTGCATGCCAACATCTACCGTGACTCCGGCGTTTGCAATCGGCCGAGACTCCTTGATGGATCGTTCGTTTCACCTCTCTAGCCGACCATTGGATACTTGAGTTTTCTGACTGTGGGCCTCGGACTGAAGCTTGAAATGTCAGAATGCACTTGTCATTGATAGCGACATGCGAGCTGGGATGAAATAAGGGTAATGGCGAATGAATTAGAATAAATTACCTGTCATGTGTTTCAATGAACATAGTGCTGATAATGGGCAACTGCTTCAGAAACTTGTTGCCTCGGATGGAGGTTTACTATTGATCGTTAGTGTCCTTGCAAGTGCACTGAATCGTCTTCGGCGTGGCAATTTTCATTTGCAACGCTAACTGCGCCCATTGTTATTCCCAGCAAGTACTGTTACCTTTTACAAACATGCAAACAGAAGAAAAGTGCAATTTGCACGGCATCTACAGTAGTTGAGTTTAAGTGGACACAGACAAGCATGAGGACAAATTGGCAGCCATTAATTCTCAGATATTTATTATTATTATTATTTTTTTTTTGTTCTGTGTCACTAACATGCTGTTTGTTTTTCTTCCAGCATTTCATCAAGGTTCATGCTGAAAAGAAGTATTCGTGTTCAAAATGTAGCAAGCGGTTCGGAGCGGAGTGGCTCTCTAAACACCATGAGGCAACCTGTGGAACGTCTTGGTGTTGCTCATGTGGAGCAAGCTACCAAAACAGGGAAGCTCTACTGACACATGCAAGGCGCCGTTCTCACACACTGCCGTTTGAGCTGAAGCGAGGCGATGCTTGCAAGTCAGTATCAACAGTTTAACTAGTCATGTTATGAATTGCTTGTTTAGAAGCTTGTAATATCTTGCTCAATGGCCCCCATCCTTGCTCTCTGCTGTATATTCATTGCTTTTAGGGTGCACTGAATAATTTACAGAACTGGTAAACTTACCTTAATTATATTCTCTCGCATCCAACATGAACTGATTTCAGGGAACAGCTTGCCATTGTGCGTCAGTACTACGCCAGTAAAACAAGCTGCAGTTACGGAACATATAGTTTCAGCTTTCTGCTACCCCTTTGTTTTAGCGTGTATAGATATCTGTTATTGTTAAAATGCAACTCAAAAAAGGCAGGGGCAAATACCTATAAAAGGAGGCCCTTCAGCCAATGGCATCGACCAGTTCTGATTGCATTGCAGGTAATCCCACCTTTTGTATAAACCTGCCGTTCTCTTGTGATTTCATGTTGCCAGAATAACCAGCACATCAGCGGCAGTTGGCTTGAAGGCCTTCTTTGATAGGCATTGCCACTAAATTCTTGGTCTGTATCTGACTATAGGCCTCTAGAAGAAATTAAAAATGGATGGGTTTTCTTTCAAAAATGATGTTCATGCCTATGCTCATTCAGTACCTCTGCTTTCTGGCTATATTTTTCTATGGCTGATATAGTGGCATATACAGTTTACTTGGTAATGCAATGTATGTATATATGTATGTATAACTTTATTGAGGAGCCGGCAAACGACAGGTTAAAGCTCCGTGACGCTGGCCAAGCGTCGACCCGGGATTATGCCCTACTCTGCACTAACTCATTTGGCCCGTTTGTGGTGGGTTGTGAGGCTCGTGCTTTTCGAGCGCACCCCGGGCCTGCTGGACGGCCCATAGTTGAGTGTCCTTGTCTGTACTTTGCACAGCACTTTGAAGTTCTGGCAGGTATGTCTTGGATGCAGCTTCGGTCGGGAACCTGGCAGTCCCACATGATGTGCTATTGGTCCGCCGGACCAACTTGACATACACTGCACATATCACTCGTGTAGATGTCTGGGTGGAGGACGTGTAGCACTGCCGGGGCGAGGAGTGACCCCGTTTGCATTTGCCTTAGGATGACCGACTAAGTGCCGGGTGAGGCGGCGGCATTGTCCGTCGAGCTAGGCGGTAACATATAGTCACTACCTCGTAACTGGTCATTCGGTCTTTTGTTTCGAACCACCACTCGGAACGGTCCCTCTCGGGGCCGCAAAAGGTAAGCGCTCGCGCCGCCAAATGGGCCGTCTCGTTGTGATTTGGTGAGGATGCACAATCTCCCGCGTGCGCCGGGAACCACTTGACGCGGATAGTGTTGCCGCGGTCTTGGAGCTGGAGCTTACTGATGATGGCGGCCGCCGGCGCGCACACTCGCCCCTTGGCTGCACACAGTGTTCCTTGAGTCGCTGAGCATGGTGCGACACTCGGTCTCCAAGATTGCCAGAGCAATTGCAACCTCCTCGGCTGCTGTGGCGTCCGTGCACTGCACGCTCGCTGCCGTTGTCTCGATGCCGGTAGCTGCCGCAACGGCCACTGCCACAAATCCTTCTCGCTTGTATTCCGCTGCGTCCACATACCGGGCGTGCGGGTCCTGGGTGTGTTGTTCGACAAGGACTTTGGCCCGCGCCTGCCGCTGTTCTTGATTGTACACAAGGTGCATGTTTTTCGGGATGGGGTCCACATGGATGTGGGCCCACGCCTCATCGCTGATCTCGTACAATTGCCGACTGGGAGATCGGGGATTGTAACCCAGGGACGTCAGTATACTGCGGCCTGTCTTGATGGTAGAGAGGCGCTCCATTTGCGCAGTGAGCTGCGCCTCGGCTATTTTTTCTAAGGTGTAATGGACGCCGAGCTGCAGGAGCCGAGCCATACTCGTGGTTCCCATTAATCCCAGCGCAGTCTTATAAACCCGTCTGATCAGCGTGTTTATCTGTCCTGTCAGTGACCTGCCAGTTGAGGTAGGCCGCAATGTAGGCTATGTGACTGAATACGAACAACTGGACAAGGCGCAAAAGGCTGTCTTCACGCATGCCTGCCCATCGTGTCGAGACTCGGTGTATGAGCCAGATAGCGTCCATTGCCTTGGTGGTAATCTTGTTGATGGTCTCGTCGTTGCGGCCATTCTTGTTTAGTTGCAGGCCTAGGACCCTGATCTTGGGAACTTCGGGGATGCGCTGCCCCAATGCAGTCACAATCTTTATGTGACGGCACTCCTGAGGGGGAGTGCGTTTCCGTCCCAGTCATAATGTTGTGAGGACGAACAGCTCGGATTTGGCGGGCGAGCACACTAGGCCTGTGCCGTCAAGGTTTTACTCGATGGCAGTAACAGCCTCTTGGAGCTGCTGCTCAATGCTGGCGTTGGTGCCGCCTGCCGCCCACAGGGTATATTGTCGTTGGCGTAGATCGTATGCCGGACGCCGGTCCCTTCTACTGCCCTCGCTACCCAGATCATGACGAGGTTGAAGAGCAACGGCGACATAAACGAACCTTGCGGGGTACCCGTGCTGCCGAGCTTGTGTTCGGGGAGCTTAAGGTCTCTGGCGTGCAGTTCTACCGTGCGGTTGGTCAAGAAGTCTTGGATGTAACTGTAGCTCGCTACCCCCATGTTGAGTCTCGATACTTTGACTGTTTGACTTTGTCGAATGCGCTTTGCAAATCAAGTCCCAGAATTACTTTGCTGTCTTGTGTCTTGTTGTCGATTATTTCTTGTTTGAGCTGTAGCATGGTGTCTTGTGTGCTGAGTCTGTGCCGGAAGCCGATCATCGTATCCGGATATAGGCCTTCTTTTTCCAGGTACTCCTGCTACCGGTTGGCAACCACGTGCTCTAGCACCTTGCCCACACTGGACGTGAGCGAGATGGGACGCAAGTTGGCGATGTTCTATGGCTTGCCCGGTTTCGGGATTAGGATTGTTCTTGCCGTTTTCCACTGTCGGGGGAGCTTGCCCGAACGGCAGCATTCGTTGTAGTGTAGCGGGTTAGGGCCTCGATCAATGCATAGTCGAGGTTGCGTAGCATCTTGTTAGTAATAAGATCGGGGCCGGCTGCTGAGCGGGTGCTGAGCTCGTGCAGCACTACCCGTACCTCTGACATGGTAATGTCTCGGTCGAGCCACGCGTTGGACAGCCCCCTGTATGGCGGGTGGGTTTCCGTTGGCGTGTGTGGCAGATACTTGGCTTCTAGGTTCTTGATAACGACGTCTTTTCCTTGTTGTATGGTGGTGTATATGAAGCAAGCCAGGCGATCACGCTGGTGTGACTTGGTCTTGGTGTCGTTTAGGAGGTACCGAAATAGATTCCATGTGCAACCATGATGTAGTTGCCCGTCAGCTCGGTTGCAGACTTCGCTCCACTGCTGGCGGCACAGGACCTTGCAGTGATGTTGAATGGCCCTGTTTAAGTCGGCCACCTTCTTTCTCAATTTGCGGTTCAGCTGTTGCCGTTTCCAGCGCGCCTGTATCAAACGTTTGGCCTCGATCAGGTGGGCCAGACGACTGTCCATGGTTATGATGTCCTCGTCCGTTTCAATGGTCTTGGTGGCCGAGTGCACTGCATCACGGAGCTCTGCCGACCAGGTTTCGATGTCTGTGATGTCTTGCGTTGTGGTTGGTCGTCCCTTACGGAAACCGTCCCAGTCCGTCCACCTATGTGTAATGGTGTTGCCCTGGAATTGATTGGGAATCGTAATTTCGAGGATGTAGTGGTCACTGCCCAGGTCAACGGCGGTGTTGCACCATGCTACTTTGCCGGTGTGGTCGTTTTTGATGAATGTAAGGTCTGGTGTGGTGTCTCGTGCTACGGAATTGCCAATTCGGGTAGGATGATTGGGATCCGTGATCAGGGTACAGTTGTGGTCCAGGGTATCCTGTAGTAAAGGGTGTCCATTTGCCGTGTCTTTCACTTAACCCCACGCTCGATTGGAGGCATTGAAGTCTCCTCCAATCAGCAAAGTGTTGCCTTTGGTTTGGGTGCTGGCTCTGTGTAGTAGGGTCTTGAATATCTATGTTTGGTGCTTGGGGTTACTGTATATGTTAGCGATGAACAGGCTGCCTTTCCGTTGTGTGCTTAGGATGATTTCGGTGAAGATGTATTCCATCCTGCTGCTGCTGTGTCTGACCTGATGTTCAATGAACGTGAGCCCTTTGCGGATGAATTTGCAGACGCCTCGTCCTTCCGCTGGGCTAACGTAAGCACGGTACCCAGCGAGAGTTGGGTTCGCCGTCACCGTTTCTTGCAGCAGAATGATGTCAGGTTTCTTGATTACCGTGGTGATGTGCAGCACTGCTCTCTTGTTGTAACTCTGACAGTTCCACTGCCAGACCGTAAGGCCCGGTAGCAATCCTATTATGGCTTGGGGCTGGGACATGATTGTGATAAAGGTGGGGCTTGCGTCTGTTTCTGGAGATATGGGTGATTGGTGAATTGCTCAGCAAAGATGGGGCTGCATACTATGGGCTTGAGGGTTTGTTCAATGAAGTCGAAGCGCTCCTGTATGGTTCGGTAGGACGTGGTGATTAGTTCCTCCAGCCGCGCCAGGGGTTGGTCAGTGACGGCAGCCGTGCTGGCGTAGGTGTTGGTGAGCACTTCAATTTTGGTTTCGAGCTGAGTTTCCAATTGGGTTAGGTCCTTATGATGTCGTGATGAGGTGCGTGCTGTTCTTCTCGGAGATAATGGCAGGTGTAAGTGTCTCTGGTGACTAAGCTGGGCCAGTGGTTGGCAGCAATGAAATCTTGTTAATTCTAACCCAGCTTAATTGCAGTTTTCTGCTTTTTTTGAACTTGTGCTTTTACCCCATCAGCCTCATGTGTATTTAAATGTTCCTCTTTACATAATTCGAAACAATTTTTGTTCTTAATCAAGGTCAAATTATCAGTAGAATGCATTACCGATTATATGTTTAACAAATTGACCACCATAATTCGAATCATCGCCTAACTCCAGAGAACTGTAAACTGTGGCCCTTACAATTTGCGAAAAATGCCCTCCTAAATATCGCGACCGAACAAAACAAAGAAAAGAAGAGAGAGAGACTCACAAAAAACGTTATTTTGTTCACACATCTGCTTTCAGCATATATCCCTTCATTCTTTGGTGGTTTTGTTTTCTTTTTCTTTTTCTGTGTTTGCTTTGCAGAGTGCTTCAAGGCACTTGTCACTTTGCTAGCTTGTAACTCAGGTGCCTTTCTTCCTCTGCTTTTGCCCGGTTGCTTATTCTTCTTTTATTGCGAAAGCAATACTACACCAGGTCTAACCGCTTGTCACTGTGTAACGTGTCCGTGGTCCCCTGGCAGGAGCTGCCAACTTGGGTCTCTCGTTTCACATGGGACGGTTATGTCAGAATCAGCCTGCCAGGACCCTGGCATTCACGTTGCCCCTATAGGCCACTAAGGCACGTTCATACGGCTTGGTTAAAGCAGGGCTTTATATGTGGGTTGGAGAAGAAGAACGCTCAGTCACCTGCAGCTAATGCTTTCGCTCCGTATTTGGTTCAGCAGCATTGAACCCTTCTCTTTTTTCTTTTTTTTTTTTTTAATTTTAGGTAGATGCTTTAATTTTTATTTTTTTATTCTGCAGTTGCTTTTGGACAAACGAAACAGTTAAGTTTGTTGCCTGCCTAGTATTGCTACATGCATGATGCATCTTGCCCAGATCCCATAGGCTTGCCAGCAACACACTACTAAATGTGCATTTGCCTTTGTGTTCCATCTCGCAAGCAAAATAGTTGTTTTGTTTGTCCAAGTGAATATACCAGTGAACCCTTTCGAAATGAATCTTATGTTCTGAAATAGCTGCTCCCGATTTGCTTTGTTTGCCTTTCTAGCCTTACTGCATGCGTAATGTATCTTCTCCAAACCTTGTAGGCTGGGCAGCAAACACCCTACCAAATATGCATTTGCCTTTATGTTCCACCTCACACACCTCATAAGGTGCTTGATATGTGTGAATAAAGATTAGTAATAGTAATATTATTATTAACAACAATAGTAACACTTTCCTATGCATATGATATGTATATTGAGATCTTGCAATTTCTAGTGGCTCGTTTGAGGGTGATATTTTATAATAGTTTTTATCATTTTTCCAGACGCAAGCAAGCTTCCAACCAGTCGTTGCAGCCAATCATTGTGCCAGTGGCAACGCAAGTTATCATAGTCATCCAGAGTCCCAAGGAGAAGAACAGTGACTCAAAGGACACCCTTTCACAAAATCCGACAAAGGCACCCTCACAATGGCGGAGCATTATTCCCAAGGCAAACCTTAAAGGTGACTCATCTTCCTGTGGACTAGACACCACCTCTGGCGTTTTGTCTGTTGGGAAAGTGCACCAAGGTTCCCAAACTAATGTGTCATGCAAGTGCAGACATACAAAGGATTCATGCATTCAGGCTTGCAGTGTGAAAGGTTCTACTAAAGATGCATCAGAACTTGTAAACCTTCCGCTCAAGGCATGCAAACGCTCAAGAGCCATGAAGACAGCAGTACACACGCAAACCTGTGAGTCTGATGTTCATCACGCTAGCATCCAGCCGTTGTCATCTAAAGCAATGAGCAAGAAAGCACGTCATCGGTGTAGCATCCAAACGCAAACAATTGAGAGTGCTGTGGGGAGAGCCCAGAAGGCGCGCGCTAAGCGTCTTATCGTTAGCCCTGAGCCACGAAAGCTGGACAAGGAAATAGCAACAAGTGAACTTTGGAGTGACCTTGATCAAATACTGTTCAACAACTGTGCAACACCCTCCAAGGAGTGGATGGACATTTTCTCTAGGAGTTCTTCAGCCACACAGACGCTTGACACTGATGCCCTCTTGAAAGACCTCTGCAATTCTTACCCATCTTCCCGTTCACTCTTTTTAGATGGGCCAAGGGAAAGCTTTTCTCAAATAGGTCTTCCAGCAGTACCACTTGAGCAAGGGTTAGATGTGATTTCTCCAAAGCCTGGTATGTTGCCTGTCTTAGCTCCCATTTGTGAGCCTGGGGTGACCGGTAGCTTGGAGGATAGTTTGCATGATGTTGGGCATATTTTGTCATCTGAGACTCAAACAGATGACCTCTTTGATAGCCTTCTGATTGAAAACATGCAGCAAACAGCAGCTCAGACTGACTTTCCAGCTTGTTCACACAATGAAACCCAAACTAATGAAGATGTATCCTTTGAAAGCACAGATGTTTTGCACATGGAAACTCAGACATCTGGGATTTTGTTTTGTGACTTTGAGAGTGTTGACATTGAAACACAGACACCATGGGATCACCTTGATTTCAGTTTGGATGATCTTGTTGTGGAGTCAGATTTTACTATGAAAAAAGATGCAGAATCTCAGATTGGGAACTATCAGCTTGTATGTCCATGGCATTGCCTGAAATCAGATGTATTAAATTCTAAAGGCTGGAACAACATGCAGACACAAACTAGTGGATTGCTTTAAATTAATAAATTGTTTCCAGGTTGTTTTGTTTGATTTCGTCTTTGGTGTGTTTAACATTCCAAAGTGACTCTGGCTATAAGTAGTGAAGGGCTCCGAAAAGTTTGACCACCTGGGGTTTTTAATATGCAGAAATCACACTCACACGGTCGCCTTGCTTTTTGCCTCCATCAAAAAGCGTCCGTGGGTTCAGCAGTGGAGCACCCTCACGTCTGAGCCACCACGGCAGGGTTGTTTCCAAATTGTAGCACTGGTAATCTTGGTTGTCTTTTTTTATTTTTTACTCATTAAGAAGATGCCAACAAAACATGGCAGAAAAGTTTCAAGAGAACTAAAATTTCCACTGCAGAAATGCAAAAGCCTGAGCATTGCTGCTGCAGGCTGTGCATCGCTTTTGCTCTTGTTATCATTATCAACTAAATGCAGCGTCATTGTCATCACTACTATCATCCTCTAATTAGAGAAGAACTACAATGTGCTTCTCGTCATCCCGGGTGGTGCACAGTTGGTTAAAGCACTTGGTTAGGGATCATAGGGAGGTTCCCAGTGGAGACTGGATTTTTATTTTTATTATGACTGACAGGTGGAGATTACACTTTCTTTCCATAGTTTATGCAGATACCACTCATGAATTGTTAAACACTTTCACATTAAAGCTAGGCAGCTTTATGATACCTAGTTTAACTTCAAGGAGATGTCATGTGGACTTTTTTTGGGTGTGTATTAACCCATATATTGTGTTGATTCATTCCAAGCTGATAGGGTGATTTTCAGCAGCCAGAGTGCTAGCCTAAACATGTTAGAATTTAATGCATTTTCTAATGTGCAGGACATTCCACGGTGTGAATACAGGTTATATGTGGTCGGATCAGCAATTGACGTTTGCTTCAGGAATAGTCAAGGGTACTCAAATAGCATTTCTAGGTTTTGATACCACTTGTATCGGTGCCAACCTGTTCAGTGTTCTGACTGTAGTTCCAACACCAGTGATGTCCAGTTTCCTATAAACACGTATATGTGTGCACATTTTAAGCAAGAAACACATCGTATGTATTGAAAGTCTGTTGGTCTCAAGAACAAATAAATTAAAAGGGTTGCCAGCGAAAGCTTAAAAGTCACCATTAGCTGCGGGATGCTGTCTCTTTTCTTATTGCTGCGGTATTAATCTTTGCTATGGGGTGTGCAGTTTTTCATTAGAATGCAAGGCTGTGTAGTTAGAAATATCCAACAGTTAGATATCTTGAATGAGTATGCCAGGTAAAGCAATAATATTTGCCCACATGTAGGAGGTGTGATTCTATAAGTTCTTGTATTCCCTATGTATCTACAGCCTTTGTCAAAAGTGTGGAGCCCAGAGGGTCTGCTTCTGAGTCGTGTAGTGGCAGTGATTTAGCTTTAGTAGAGGTCCTTCCCACTAGAGAGGGTAGGACGAAAAATCTTGCTGTGAAGAAGTTCAGAACACTGGAAATGCATTACAAGCTGCACGAAGTGGCTCAGAAGCCGACCCCCTTTTTGACAAAGACTGTCCTGGTAAATCAACAGGAAGTCAAAGCCCTGTTCCATCTACTTAAGTGATTAGTGAATAATGAAAAACTTTGAAAATTCTGCGAGTCCGGTTCACAAGGAAGTCTTTTAATCACAACCTCTCGTTCACAAGAGTCATTCTCGCATTTTTCTTGTTAGCGGGAG
Source organism: Amblyomma maculatum (assembly GCF_055883805.1). Lineage (NCBI taxonomy): Eukaryota > Metazoa > Arthropoda > Arachnida > Ixodida > Ixodidae > Amblyomma > Amblyomma maculatum. Next base: position 227,395,342 of record NC_139344.1, read on the forward strand.
ATACCCCTTTAATACGTGTGTTGCAATGTAGTCGCCAAATAAGCTTTTCAGTAAAACCAAACTTTCCACTGATTGTCACCAGCACTGGTCGATAGGTTGCCCATAAAAGAAAAAATTGGTAGTGGCTTAGCTCTGCTATGCCTAGGTATACGCAGTGTAAAGCGCCAGTGTAAAGTGTATTCAGTCTTCCGGGCCTCTCTCGCGGCCGCTCTGGGAAAGCGTCTTATGACGGTACATCGCGCGCCCCTTGTCGAACACAACCAGCATTTCATTGAACACATTAAAGTTCACCAGTGTTCTAAAATTCGTCTACAGGAAAGGCGCAGTATCTGTCACTCGTCGAACCCCGGTATCATTCTCACTGTAGACGAGGGGGATTGTTAAGAGAGGTTCGATTGCCCGGTAGGTTTAATAATTTGTTTAAGTATCGATTCAGTGGTGATTGGACATAAGACTTCTGGTTGGTCGCTTCGAATTTGGCGGCTCTCGCGCATTCGCATAACGGCCGGGCGGCGCGCACTCACGCGAAACTCTGCGCTGACCCGCGTAGTGTAGCTTTACGCTACAAAACTTGTAGGGCAACTGGAGCTTTCTATCCCGAAGTCGGGGCAGGGTGCCAGCGCGAAGATTGGAGGGGGAAGTGCTACAGTCGAAATCTAATATTCCGAATTTTAGTTATATTGAACTCGCAGATTATTCCCTTGAATAATTTTTGTAAAAGTATCTGAAAGCTGCGCCGTATAACGAACCCCAATTTCACCGGTCGTTCGATACATCGAACTCCGCGCTGCTTACTGGAAAGTTCGCCTTCTCCAAAGGCGATCTCATCACCCTCGGTCGTTTGCCAGGTGACACCGCGTACTTTGCAAGCCATGTGCGGAAGGAACAAGAGAGAACCGGTTCGGCGGCGGCCTTCTAGAGCATCGCCGCGGCCTGGTAAGTTTTCCCAAAAGGCGCGCATCTGTCTCGGTCGTTTGACGCGCGGCACCACTTGCCATGTCGTCGAGGAACAATGGGAAGCCAGTTTGGCCAACACCTCCTAAACTTGTTCCAGGCCTGCGCGTCACGTGCCTCGACGTCAGCTACGTCACCACTGCCCGTCCCAGGCGACGCGCCGCTTCCAACTCTCCCCTGCTTGTTGGCGCTTGCTGCGTAGCCGCGCTCAGGCTTTCCATGAAGCTACGCGTGGTTGGTGCGCAAGTGACGTGTAGATGTAGCACATTATCGTTGAGATGTAGGAAGAGTTAAAAAAAATAGAAAAGAATGAGAACGTTTGACAAATAGCATGTCGTGACGTTCGCTCCAGTTAAATAAATGCAAAATGCTTAAAAGCTTTACAAATGGGGACAAATTGACAAATAGCATGTCGTGACGTTCGCTCCAGTTAAATAAATGCAAAATGCTTAAAAGCTTTACGAATGGGGACAAAATTTATTTGCGGCACAAATGATGAAGCACAATAAACAGCCAACAATTGCTTTCATTATCACTTTTTGGTGACAGTCTTTAATTTGCGTGCTTTTGCATCAGCTTTTGCAGCAGCAGTGGCAGTATCGTTCCTGTCTTTACAATAATTGTTCAGGATCATATTTGTAGCACATTTTGCTGCCATGTTAATTACAAGTTCTGGCTCATGGCCGTTTTCACATGTGCACAGTTCTTCGAACTCTGGCAGGCTTTTAATCACAAGGTGCTTCACAATGTCCCTGTGATTAGACATCTGCAAGAAGTTCGTGGCATTTTCGGGCTGCAGCAATTTTTTTACAACAACTTCGGCGTGCATAACGATGGTAACAGCACACGCACTGGGAAATTTTAAGCCCCCTCGACTGAGGTTCGCTGTTAGTGAGTACATATCCGTGTCTCTCTCGTCATCTCTCTCAACAACAAGCTTTTCCTTGCAGGTGTCGCACTTCAAAACTTTCAAGACAGAGTGCGCGCAAAAGCCTGCAACATAGCCAAACACAGCAACACGTGAACTCAACTTGTCTAAGTCTTCAGACTCTACGTTAATGTCGAAAGACGCTTTATGTGGGGCACTTTGTGAAGAAGCAGTGTCTAGCAGATCATCATCGCTTAATGCCGGAAGGGTGCTCTGCAGTCGCAGCCTGCCTTCACATTCATAAAGTTGTCGGATGCTAATGTGATAGTGGCCTCCTGCCATTTGCCTGTACTGACCGAACCTGTGTTCGAGACCATCTGTCTGCACCTTTCCGAGAAGTACGTACTTGTAACCAAGTTCAACAGTACAGTACTTTGTGAACTCCAGCAAAGCGTAGGCTGAATGCCTCCAAGCAGTAAGAGTTTCTCTTGTGAGTGTACCATTGTCATGCTTATAAAACTCCCACACGTCCAACCAAGTCACTAAGGCACCCAAGAAGGTCAGCTTAGGGTCATCTGTCCTTGATGAAGCTGGCTGCTCGTAAACATCTCGATGGTGATACCCTTTGTGCGGTGTTTTAACATTTACAATTTTCCACCATCTAACGATTACTCTAACAAAATTTGCAGTCTGCTTAGCATGTTGAAATGCTGGCAAGTCACTGTGGGCATCTAATGCTTCAGCCACAAATTCATTAAATACCTGTAAAGCGAGCTTGACATTCTGTCTCTCTAAGTTGCTGGGGTTCAGTGCTTTTGAGGAGAGGTGGTAGCTGTATTTTAGGAGCTGCGAAGCTTCAAGCTTATGAAGCTCACGTAGTTCCTTGAAAGAAGCCCACTGTATGGCATCATGATGCACTGTGTAATTTGAAAGGTCAAACAGTGGGAAATAAAGGTTAGTTCCAGGATTTTTTTGATTTAACCAGTTGTTTCTAATGCACTTGAGCAAATGCACGGCATCTACAACATAAAATAAAGGCCGTGATGCGTCAGCCGGATTCGGATAAGCTGTTTTCAGCTTGGGGGGACTTGAAAACATACTAAGGGCTTTCCTGTTGATCGAATTGTTATCCGACACAACAGCTAGCACTCTGAATCCAAGTTTTTCAAGCCCGAGGATGACTTCCTTAAGCACTTTGTGCAGAGACTCGGCATTCAGCGTTCGCACAGGAAGAATGTGTACAACTTCTCGAAAAGAGCTGAGCATGCTTTGCAACATAAACACATGCGCGGATGTAGCGGCCACATTGGAGTTTGCCGCTGCTCCACTGATATTGCCACCTTTATAATCAAAAAATGGTTGGATATGGATTTCATCTACCATCAGAACAATATCTTTTTCATATTGCTTCAGTTGTTTGGATCTGCGGGCGATGTACTTCAGAAAATTACCATTCCCAGATTCATTTTGCGGTGACAACTGAAATGAAGAGCAGACATTTCTTATTGTACTCGGATGTGGCAAGACAAGGACACAAGATGACCTAAGGAACTTGTATGCGTGAGGGGATATGGTGTGCAAAATACAAGCAAGCACCATAATCTCTGATGAATATTGGATGCGTTCCTTTACAAGCAATGTCACCTGTTCTTTCAAAAATCTAATCATATCCCTTTTGCTGTCTGTGATGTGTTCCTCAATTTTTTCCAGAAGAGCACAAACAATATCTGGAAGGCCATCAGAAGGACACTCGTCGCTCTCAATGCATTGCATTCGATTCAATATTTCCAGGAGAACATTGACATCCATGACCTTATTTGGCACCAAGTAATTTCCAAAACGCTTCAAACTTTTGCCCAAGAAACAGACGCTTAACTCCATATCAACGGAGATGGTCACGGATGACTGCAAAACAGGTGCACTCTCGTTCACTATGTTCAAAAACAGCGCACAGTTAGGGCGATGAATGACTGCCCACACATCAGGTACACACACTGTCTTCAATCGTTCTTTCAGTTCAGGAAGCGAGAAAAAACTACGCTTAATTTCTTCACTGTGGTAGGAAGCTGCGGATTCAGAAATCGCACGAGCAAGGTCTGATGCTTCTCGGCGTGTTCGTTTGCTATCTGGTGATATTCTGGAAGGGCAGGCGTCTTGCTTTGACAAGTAGGATGGGCATCCCGGAAAGAGAGCAGGCACTGATCCTTTTCGAAGCCGGGGTACTTTCAATGAAACCTCGAGCACTCGCCCGGTCCTGGGATCCGTGTACGAAGTTTTCCGTTCAAGACATGACTCCTCGAAGTGCAGTGCGCATACCTGCATGCAAACAAAAGCGAAGGCATACTGATAATATGCGACTGCTAGAGCGAAATACCTGCTATATACTGTTCTCGTTCGATAAAAGGAATAATCGAATTGCGCTTCAAACGTAGTCTAGAAGCACAGTGTAACAAACAAATCTCTTACCTTGTTATTCTCTGTAGGAATAAAATCCTTCCTCGGTATCGCCCGCAGCCACTTCGTGCGTTGCACTTCGTCCTTCGGAAAGGAAAACACTTGGGCTTTTTCCCCTGTTCGGTAATTGCTTGAACATGCCGGTACACAACACTTGTTCGGCATGTCAAAACCAGCATATGCCGCAAAACATGGGCGCACAGCAACCAAATAGGGCAAGAAAACACACGCAGAACAGCAGCCCACTCGCACACGGCACAAAGTAAATATGGCGCGCGGCTGACTGGTGCGCCGGGACGCCGGGGACGCAGGGAGTAGGCCGGCAGGAAGTGACGTCCGCAGGCCTTGAAATGCTTGAAAGCTGTCTAGGAGGTGTTGGTTTGGCAACGGCCGGTAGGGAGCAGACGCCTACAGTGCAGCCGTGGTGTTGGGGGAGGGGAAACAATGCGAAAGAATGAAGTGCAAGGGTGTCTGCATACCCTTGTATCGGAGTTGCTACTGTTCCGGCATCCTTCCATCGAGTCTACTGACAATCAACCGGTCTCTGGGTGAGCCTCCAGACCTGATGCGACTGCTCCTGCGGAGCTTGTCAAGCAGTCTGACTGGTCCCCACCATCGTCTGCCTCAACACAGCTATATTCCTTCCGACGTCCCACTCCCTCCCTCCTATGGCTCAAAGCCGTGCTTCATATAGACCGTTTACAGAGAGTAGTTCCGCTCCTCCCTAGTAGGTGGCACCACTAGGACGGCCGTCATTGCTGGCCTTCGGAACGCATCGACGCGCAGTGCGGACTGCTGCGCTGTGCGTCTTGTGTAAGAATGCCGGCAGCCTTTTAAACACTGCTTCTTTGATGCAGATGCCATCTTTATTGTATAAGTATTGTGCGAGGAAGTAGATCTAATGACCCTGTTGTTTACTGCGGAAGAACAGACTGTTTTCTACACATGGTGCACATAATGGCCTCTCGGAGGTGTATCACAAGTTCATGTTTCTTTCTGGGTAAAGAAAGCGCCTGTGAGTTGTAGAGAAAGGCTATACCTCACACACCAGCTCATTTTAGCACCGGCAGTAGCCATGAGAATGCAAAAACGACCCTGGCGTTTTCTGAGGAGTTGTATAATGCGTCTTTGCATTGCTGCCACATTATTTTCGCAGGGCTTTAGGAAGTACCTTGACGTGGCTATTAATGTCTACGCATTTATAAGAATTGATTGTGCAGAGAGGCAAAGTCAGTGTGGGCATGTCAGTGAATCTGCTTACTTTAATTATAGTACTGTTCCCAAGAATGCGCGATCGAATCCTGGCCTAGCTTGGCGGCTGCATGCTTTTCGATGGAGGCGAAAAGCTAGACGCCCGCGTGTTGTGCAATGTCAGTGCACGATAAAGAACCCCACGGGGTGGTAAAACTGTCACTGAATCTGCTTACTTTAATTATGCACTGTTACCAAGGGTGCCGGATAGAATCCCGACCTCGGCGGCTGTTTTTAGATGGAGGCGAAAAGGCAGGCGCCCACTTGCTGTGCAATGTCAGCACACGTTAAATCCCCCTAGGGGGTGGCAAACCCTAAAAACCAAACCAAACTTTAATTAGATAAGCACTGCTGCAATACATGTAATAACTGCTGATTTTATGAAGATAATTCACGGGTCAATTATGAAATTTACCATAATAAGATTTTTTATATCCCTGCTTGCTGGGACTACCTACTGTGGGTTCTGAATTTCGGTGCATTTTACAGTCATTTTCGCCCAAGCGCAGGTGAACGCCGCTGAGCACCTGATGCGGCCTTCGAGCAGCGTAATAGTCTTTTGAAACCAGGACGTTTACAGGAGGCAAACATTATATCTTATAAATTGTTGGACATTACACGCGCGTCCATATTGAGCAGTAAATATTCTGTACAATGCGTGAACATTCATAATGCGTCTCAGCCAGCACGGTCTGAAGTTGCATTCGCCTTTTGCGCAAGAAAATTTAAAGAAAATACGTTTGAGGAAATAATCAGCTTGCAATCTATTCAGTTTTACAGAAAACCATGTTTCCCACAAAGAACGCTAGAGAGGGATAAAAAAAAAAAGAAAAAACGAGCCGACGGCTGGCTGGTTTGCCGACATGTTCTATATAGTCAATGCAGATAGTTAGGAGGGCGCAATAAATGAACTACGTGGTTAAATTAAATATTGTTTAGCACCTACAAACACTATGGGCATTCACATGAAGTTTTTTGGCTGTCTATAAGCTCGTTGTCCCCAGCGATAGCGGGTGCGCCGCACCGTGCAGCCGATTACCAACGTGCCAGAAGCCGTCAAACCAGAAGGCCCAAAGGCCGGCGATGGCGGAAGGGTCACATGATCAAATATGGCAGCGCCCATGCGCTCGCGCTGTAAAGGGTCTATATGAAGTGCAACACTGCCAAAGCTAGAGCTCTTGTTCGCGCTCCCCGCATCCGCGATGAAAAATAGTGCCTACTCTTGACGAAAGGAAATAATAGTTGCTTTGTCTGCAAGCTTGATACATTTTACATTTGCCATCAACTTCATAAAATGCACCTTTTTTTTAGGGAGAAAGGATAGGATTCGGTGAATTTGTATGTTTTGTTTGTCGTTTTCTGTGCCCCGCAACCCTGCCAGCTGTGCCCTACGCGCTGCTCAACGCAGCGACCTCGATTTCCTCTTCGGAGCGAATTTTTTTCCATAGATTCGCACTGCGAAGATGTCCAGACACGCGAAGCAAGTTATTGCAAATGTGTATGCTCGGAATAGAGCCCGTTTCTGCAGAAACCACTCGGCCACAAAACGAGCGCGTAGTGATTCGCCTCTTTTTTTTTTTTTTTTTTTTTTTCTAGCAGACTACTTTCGTAGCTTTCGCTGCGAATGAAAATGAAAAATTGTAAAAAGGGGGTTCAAAGTATTCCAATGCTCGGAACTAAAATCCAATCCTCGATTATAGCAAATAGCAATATTTAGAGTATAATATTCCGACTAATTAATTGAAATAATTAAAACGAATCAAAGGTGTCAAAATGCTCAAAATGAAAACGCAGTGTTCGATAATTAAGCATTTACACAAACATTATAAATTTCGTTAACCAGCATATGTTAAGAAAATTTAGAATGTTTAATGGCAATAATTTAAAAAATGAAACTGGAAAAAGTTGGGCACAGATGTGTCAAAATGCTCAGAATGGAAAGGCGATGTTTGCTGATGCTAAATATTGGTGTATAAAAGAAAACAACATACAAAGTAAAATAAAACATTGTCCCATTGTGTGAAACGCTATTGCGTCATACCCTTAACGGTAGAACGTCTCTCACAGACTGACCCGCTTTGGGACGTTAAAGCCCACAAACCAAACCCGGGAGTTGCCTCGACACAAACAGAGCCTTCCACTGAACGCCCAATGGGACGCATTAAGTTTTAAGAAGCGGCGTTTGGACTTACCGGTGACGCCATTGTGCGGCCGGCTATAAGCGAAAAAATATAGAACACAAGAAATTGATAAAATTAAAGTCGAAAAGCATCGTCCGTGGGCGCCTGCTATCGCGCCATATCCTTAGTGGCGGAGCTTAAGTGTCGTCTTAATTTTTTCCTTTGCTCTGGAGATGACCGAGCATGAAGACTGTGTCCACCTCCGGGATGCGGTTACCGTCGATGGCTACTCTCAGAGTAGGTGGGGCTTTGTGCCTGTCTTTCCCTTGGGAGGCCGAAGAACGAGATTTGGTGAGTGAGCAGGCAAACCTGACTCTTGCGGCGTGTGCAGCAGTACATCGGTGACTCAGGTTGCAGCGTTTCATCCATGGCTCGGGCGTTTCATGTGGTTGTCCGCAAGGTTATATTTTCGGCGTAGGAGTGAGAGAGATTCGGTATTGCGGAAAGGCCTCGTGCCATGGTGAAAAGTGTTGAAGGGTGGCGGGAAAGTACTGAGCCATGTGAGTACTGTAGGTGCCAAAGTGGAATGCAGGCGTGAACAGGGATACAAAGGAGAGTTCGACTGGCAGGAGCAGAGGAAGGTAAAGATGTATCCACGTGTGCGGGAGCCCACCCCTAGGAGGAGAGAGCTTTACAATGACTGAGTGATGCCATCGTCGAAAGCATTCGTGATATCTAGAGTTAGGATTGATCTGGCTCGCTTAGCGTGTCTAAGCGGAAGTCTTCCGAAATTATAAGAATGGTGCGCTGGTTAGAGAGGTGTGCGCGGAAATCAGTCATGATGTCTGGGAAGAGGTGGATTATCATCGATATAATTTTGTTCTGCCTGATATCGCATGTTCAAAGAGTTTGCCGAGCCGACAAGAAGTGAGGGAGGTAGTTCGGGTTTTTTTAATGTCAAGCACCTTGACTGACTTAGGAATGAATGTAGTGCTGGCATGTGCTCATTGTGCAGGCAGGTTACCGGTACGCCAGAATTCTTGAAGACGTCTGTGATGGCTTGGACGGATGGGTCGTTCAAAATCCGCTGACTTTGTTGGTGATTTTGTCGGCTCCTGGGGCTGACTTAGCACTGATGAGATTGAGGTTCGGGGGTTAGGCGGCGGGCCAGGAGCAGACGAGACATCGAGGCAGAAGACAACCAGGGAGAAGTGAAGAAAACGTTTATGTAAAACTTTTTACATGGCGGAGCATGTACAAGTCGACAGAGGAGAAAAGAGGTACTCGTGGATACAATTTCACCCCTTAAATACCGATTGTTGTCTCCAGTTCCGTAGCTGGGGACATGCAGTTCATCTCGGGCAGTGCAATCAGTAAGACACACGCGAACATTCGTGGTGCCGCCCACTGCCGGGGGTGGTACTTGAGCCTCCTCGCACAGCTTCGTGTGGCGAAGGTAGCGAGGGTGAGCTTCCTTGGGGGCGATGACGATCTTGTGCTGTCTAGTGCAGTTTGCGAGCGGTGTCAAATGCTGCCTTTCTTCGGTGTGGGGAGATACATTTCTCTACTTCCGCCAACAAAAAGGAAGCGTTCCTAGTTGTCGCAGGAACGCCACAAAGGTTTATGGTTTAGCAGCGCTGGCCATCGAGGCACTCTACTGAGGCTTGAATGGGTCGCTCACGAGGCGGCTAACCGCCATAAGAGCATGTGGATAGAACACCCGCTGTCGCCGCCGCCACCTTGGTGACATCGATGACCGCCGCTCGTCGGCACCCGCTTGGCTCTTGTCATTAACCGCTGTAAGAACCAGAACCCGTGAGCCTCGGCTGTAACACAATCGTAGCAGTATGTAGGAAACGCATGGCTGCCCGGACCTCCGATGGAAAATCTGCTTATCAAGGGTGGGGTTTGGAGCATCGCTGTAGGAGGTGGGCGCGTCGGAGTTGTGGTGGTGAGGTACTGTCCTTTGAACGTTTGGAGGAGTTCTTCGCTCTTAAGGGGGAGGTGGTGAGGAAAACATGTGACATCATGGGCGTGATGACGTCAAATTGAAATTTGAGATTTTTATGCACTGACATTAAAAACTACGTAGCTTGATTTAGCACACTCAGGTCCCGCATATTCGTTGAAAGCTCGCTGACTGCCTCCGATAAACGAGGCCGTTTTCAAGTGTTATCGGCCGAGGAGTACTCCAGCTCCACTGGTTCCAATTAGAGGCCCACAACACTTTACAATGGGCAAGAAGGCGCAATGTGCGGGCGCTGTTCAGAAAGAAGGGCCCCGTTGGCGGCGGCGCCCCTCGCTGCTGTTTCGGCGGTTCGAAGTGTAATTTCTTCTGTCAGCTCTGTCTCAAATTACCTGAGGTGAGTCGGCGAAGAATACCTTACAAGGCTAACAAAAAACATCCCGTGCACAGGGTTGTATTACGAGCCCTCCGGCAGACATGGCAGTAATTGAATTACAGTAATGAAATTACTGTAATTAATTACTTTTTTTTGGTAATTTGTAATATAATGAATTTTTTTTCGGTTCAGTAATTTCGCAGCAAAAGTAATTAATTGCTTTCGAAATTACTTTTACTAAACTGCGCCACTACTCCTTCAATAGACAACAAAGTAGAGTGCCGCGAAAGCAGGAACGACGTGCGGCAAGCCGAAGCCAGCGGAAAGGATCGGCAAAAGGTGACAGAATTGAGCAGAACAGTTCGTCTGAGACCTCGTGTGTAGCGGTGCCACTTAGTGCGGTTATCCCATGGCAACCATTCTCCAAGCAGCAGGATACAAGGCGCCAAGGCAATGCTGAAGGGACAGATGGTGCAAGAGGGCCCGAGTTGAAAACTAGTTGTGAGCGCGGCGCAGTGGCACCCCCTGTTGCGCCGGGTAGGGCACAGTGGTGCCTGGTTACACTCGTCACCACGGGGCGAGGGAGGATTGGAGTTGGGGGAGATAGGCGGAAGGGTCCATGGCGTGAGCCACCGTGGCTTGAGCATTACTGAGCAGTGAGCACAAGATGCCGACGTCGATTCTTGGAACTGCGGAAGCAATAAATAACCTAGCTCCTTCGGGCTCTGCAAATGGCAGAGACAGCTCCGGGCCAGCAAGACGTCGGGCTCGCCGATTATTTCACTATCGTTCGACCGTGCTTCTGTTTTTTTGTTTTGTTTTTTTCTGTTGTCTTGTTTTTGTAATCGCAAGTGATGTAAGAAAAAGGGAAGGAATAACTCTCTGGGACGGAATTTGGCGGGAAGACGAAACAATGTGTGTGTGCTGTTGTGCCGGTGGGGTTATCACACAGTAGCCCACCGTCAACAGGGTTGTGCCAAGGAGTTGGTTGCGTAGCGCTCGTCACCCGCTTCGTAAACGAGGGCTGTCAGCTCCCTGGGCGGTAGCGATGAATTCGAGTCGGCCCTGGTGAGATGAAGAAAAGACTGTATACACTATTTACAGACAACGAGATCGGCTCTGGGGCAGAAAGCTAACATAGCCATACGCGATTGCGCTCGCGCAGCGACGGCCGGGGAGATTCCGCCGCGTCCGCTCTCTCAGGGGGCGAACTGCTCCCGATGGACGCTAGTGACGAACTCACACTCGGAGTCTCGAACGGAAGCACTTGAGTCTCCGTAAGCCGAGAAACCGTTGACGCTCAAATGATCCAATCCGACGGCAGCACTTTCGCAGGTCCAATGGGAGAGCTTGCTGCGCTCTTGCTTCAAATATGCCGCGGGACGAGAAGGGGTCCACCGTCAGGGCCGCGGCGACGAGCTGTCTGGTTGCTCAGCTCATGTTCAAAAACGTCGCTTCTCTCCACATGGCACGGCTCGCCTCCAGTGCATCGGTGCTTTGCAGAGAAGTATCCAGATTTTGTGAAGGAGGCGTTCGCCGGAGAAGTTTGGCGTCCCGCTGAATTTCTGGGCGGCTTTGACCGAGCACAACAGTGCTTCGCGTCTGGAAAACAAGATTTGTTTGCTAACTTTACTTAGTTTGTGCATGGATGGAAACTGGAAAGTAATTTAAAGGTAATTAAATTACTCTGTAGAAGTGATTTTAATGTAACTTTATTACTTTTTGGGAGCAGTATGAGTAATGTAATTTAATGACTTTTCTGCAATTTTCAGCAAAGTAATAAGTAATGTAATTTAATTACTTTTCAAAAGTAATTTTGCCATGGTATGTCCTCCGGTCACTTGCACAGGGCACCCAAATGACATAGAAACAAACTGTTGGAGGAGTCAACGAAAGGCAGAATTGCTATATATAGTTTATGAAACCTATCCGCGTATCTGGTGTTGGTTAGAAAAGTTGGCGACCGAGAAGTCTGCAAAACTGAGCGGCAATTGGGTACAAGCGTCCCCCGGCCCGGCGCCCGCCTCTTTCAGGGGTGTGCGTTTGAAAGAGGCTCTGCTAACCCTGCTGTTGCTGAACCCAGGTTTGCTGAACCTGCCCTGTGCACGTGCATTGACAGGGGTGAGTACAGGGGCTCGGTAAACCGTAATACGTCTACCTCAGTATTTCTTCAGCAAGCTAAATCTCTCTAATACGAACACCTCTCTTAGCGTTTCTATGGGTCTGTCGTTAGTTCCGCCGCCATATGCTTGGACTGTAACTGAGGAGAATTTGACGCTGGCGACAGAGTGTATGCGGTTGCTCGACTGTGCGGGTGTGCGAGCGGGATCGAGCGAGATGAACGTGTACATTAGTCTGTAAATAAGTTTTTCTTGTAGATGTTGCCCTTTTGTGTTTTTATGTTTTTACGTGCGTGTTTGATTTTCCTTCCATCTAAGTGCTGATATTTTCTACCCTATCAACCCTGAGGAGCTCCTTAGCACCTTTGATGGATATCCGACGTTTCTTCAAGCGCCAGCGGGTGTCTGATTGAGGGCTAGCCAGCTGCCCGGCAGAACATTCTCGTGTTACATGTGACAACATTGAAACATTCGGCCAGAGTTATGCAAGCTGTCATCAGCGGACAATCGAGGTCGTCAATCCATGGAAGTGGCCCAACGAGCAGTGAGCTCCCGTGACTTAGTAGACCATGATGATTCTGCTTCTCCTTGCATGAGATTAGACTGCACTGACAACACCAAGGCAGCACTGACTTTTATCCAGAATCCAGAACATGACTTGGGAGAGCTTCAAGCCAAAGCTAAGCACACTGGCATCTGGACTCTGAAGTTACGCCTGCTTGTTAACCCATGCTCGCCAAATGTTATACGACTTTAAGAATGATGGAACATCAAGAGGACTGGCAAGAGGACTTTTCGCTGCCAAAGGCTGGCGAATTACGGCCCTTGGTTCGCGTATTCAGCCACAGCGAAAGGCGCCCTTTGTCGTTTATGCATTGCTATTTTCCTCCGAAATTTGACCGGAGACTCAAGATAGTATTGCGAGGTACGGGCTGCGGACTCCGTGAAGGTTTTAAACGGGTCTTTATTTAAATAAAAGCGACCCAAAGAAACGAAGAGGGCCCCAGGCCCTAAAAAGGTAGCGGGCTCCCCGAGCAGTCGTTCTCGTCTGCTGCTGGAGGAAGACTCTTCTCCACCGCTGCTGGCCGCACTCCGCGCAACGTGGTCACGTGACCCAGCCGCGGTTCCCGGAAGCGATGGTCTGTGGGTGGCCGAGCCGGGGCTACCCCGGAGTTCCAATGCGGGGAGAGGAGAAGGTGACGGTCGCTCTTCGCGACCCTCATAAACATGTCAAGTCCGAGCAGGACGCTCTCCTTCCAAATGAGAGCACCGCGCCCTCGCTGCCACCCCGTGGCGCGGAGGGTCTGCTGGCGCGCTCTCAGCACAATGTTCAAGTATTCGAGTGTTCACAGCCACCAGCTACTCGGAACGTAACAATAGTCTCATTGTGCACGCTTTCAGAAACTACAAAAAAAAAAGTCAAGAGGCATGCAAGGATCACGTAAAATCCCAATGGTACTAGGAGGCAATAGCGGCCTCACAAAACTTTATGGATGTTATGACAGGCAACAAACTACCCGTCGTACAGCAGCTGAGCAGAGTTCTGAGCGAAGAAGTTGAAAGGAACCGCGAGAAACTATATAGTTTCCACCATTATCTTTTGCGCAACGGATATGACGCCATTTCGCGGGAAGCAGTGGGGTCTTCATGTGGCCTCGATTTTCGGGCAGAAACTGGAGATACTCGCTTTCAAGAACACTTGGCTTCTTCTGCTGGAAGTGCCAAGTACACTTCCGTCCGCGTCCAGAACGAGATCCTCTCAACCTGTGGAGATATCCTGAAAGAGCAAATAGTAGTCGAAGGTAACACAGCGTTTACGTTTTCTGTCCTTGCGGACGAAACTTGTGGTTTTCTACGTGGGCATAGGCCACCAACCACCGCGGGTTCGAGCGTTGCGCGAGCCGAAGCCCCGATCAGCCGTCACCACGCGCACACTGAAACACCGCAGCGCGCACTGAACCTCCATAGGGAGGAGAGCACTTCGCTGCTAGGACACAAGCCTCCAAGTTCACAAAGGAGACGTTTATTGAAACGCCATCCTCCAGCGGTACACACACACACACACACACACACACACACACACACACACACACACACACACACACACACACACACACACACACACACACACACACACACACACACACACACACACACACACACACACACACACACACACACACACACACACACACACACACACACACACACACACACACACACACACGCACGCACACACGTACACAAATGTACAAACGCACATACACACACATACTCAGTCACCGTGTCCCTGGAGCGCGCGAGGAGCAAGGCTCCCCTGCGCGCACGAAGTGACACGGAGTACGCGCCGCAAGCACGCAAGGGCGCGCTGTGATCTCTCTCCCGCAGTGACCAAAGGGTTCCTTTGAGAGAGAGTGGGCAACCACCGCATGGTACGCCTGTCGCGGATCGTTGGATCACGATCGACAGGCTCGAGCTGCACTCTCAGGTACGACCCGGAGCGGACGAACTCGAGTACACAGTGGTCTGCGCGGACAAAGGCCGGCAGACAAGAACAGTTGCGTACGCACCTTGCGATGTCTCGGAGGGGTCTCTCCCTGGGCCCCGCTCGGAGGGTCGCGCGAGTGCGGCCGTCGAAGCGGTGCCGTGTTCCTGCCAAAAGGCGCCAATGAGAACAGCCACTGTGACGCCAGGGCGGAGCTGTGGTCGAGCGACAGTGACAAGTCGTCCGGACATCTCTCCGCCGCCTCAGGCGGGAGAAAGGGAAAGAAGAGAACAACAGGGAAGCGGGAGGCTGCCGCGCAAAGGGCAGCCGCAGCAAGCCCGAATCCCACAAACTGCAGATATATTGCAGAGAAAGAACAAATGCCAAAGGCATTCGCTTCATTGACAAGACAAGAACCGAAGCTTGCGTTCAAGAGCAGTTTTCTGCAATTTGCAAAGCTGGAGCAACTGAACGCTGCTTTCATCGCCGCTGTGGTCTTGAAATTTTTAACTTTTGCCGGGCTGATTCTTTCAAGCCTCGCTGGACAGGATTACGATAGATGCTCTACAACGGCTGGAAAAGAAGCAGGAGTGAACAGAATAATACGGAAAGAGGATCCGAAGGCACTAGACATCTACTGCGCAAGTCATAAACTGAATCTCGTGATCAACGATTTGAACGAGGTGTCCAAAATTCGAAACACAGACCACAAACTTTTTCCGTGACAGTGTGTTCTGAAAGAAATTGGTGCCCAACATTCCGATGCTGTGTGAAACAAGATAGTCTGCAAAGTAGAAGTCAATTAGGATCTTCTCTCGACATTAAGTGGCCATAGTCTAGTTAATGTCAAGGAGTCAAGCTCGAACGCTGCAACCAGGCAACGAGCTCACATCCTCTGTTGTGCAACGACAAGCTCCTTTTATCGTTTGCTTGTACATTGTTGCGAAGTACAGCGCACTGCTGGAACTCACTACCAACGCTCTGTGTCACAAACCCCCGCCTTTACGGTCAAAAGAAACGCGGGATACCCTTTACGGTTACCCGTCGTCCCTCTATGAGGTTTGAGAACACATTTAAAAGTTAGGCCGGTCAACCCCTGAAGTACGTGTGTCGGTGTGTGATTGAGGAATAAGCTCAAATAGGTCACTTTCGTTTACAAACAATTGAATGTTTATAAATAGTAGTCTGAATCGCACTGCATAATAATAGAGTACAATAAAAAATAAAACGCCGCGACAAGATATTGATCAAATATTAGTTAAATGACAAGAGGAAAACCCGACACTGAAAAACACTGCGACAAAAAATGACTATAAAGATAACAAAGCAAGTATTCTAGATGTAATAAGTATGGGCAAGGGTTACATAGAAAATAGCGAAAAATATCACTAAGTCAGGTAAAGGTTAACATAAGCGAAAATAATGTTCAATTCAACAACAGTCTGTGGCGAAATGGAATTCTCACGGCTTTCTTGCGAGTTGAGGCGTCGAAGGCTGGATTCGGTAGCAGAGGCCGTACAGATGAGGAGACGATGCGTCGATCGCGGGCCCGGTTAAACAAAAGACGATTTCCCAGAGCGGCCGCGAGACAGGCCCGGAAGACTGGATTTGAACTAGCGCGGGCGTTCTGCGGTCTGTCATTTTATACACTCGGCTTCTGTTCAGCGCCCGCGTCAAGGACGTGTGGTCGCTGCCCCATCGGCGTGTTGAATCTTGCTCAGTGGAGTTGCGGGGTCCCGCGAGTTTCGCTCTATATCTGAGGCAGAAGCTCCCGCAACTTCCGTTGTATAATAGGTGAGACAGCTTGTGACACTCTGCAAAGTGTATCCATAGACTTCCGTACTGTACGCGACCATATCACTGCATTGCAGAATATTTTTCGCGACCACCGGACTAACGCTGAAGAACAGTTTCTGACGTCATGGACTCATCAAGTGAGGCAGCCAATCACTTGAACGTGTTAATCTCTCCACAAAGACAAGCCTCTCGCCAGGTCCGCCGAGGCAATTACGGGATTCAGAGTGCGGAAGAATACTATCGCTTGGCAATATATGTGCCCTACTTGGGCTCTCTGACTGATTTTTTGGCTCGCCGTTTTTCTGAAAGCAATGCGAAGAGCTTCAAACCTCTCCAGCTGCATCCAGCAAATATGAAACATTTGAGCCGTATTGAGTTTGTTGCCCTCGTTGAAGAACTGCAAGGTTTTTACTGCATCGAAAACTTCGAGGAAGAGTATATTATATGGTACGAGATGTGGTGCAACAAAATTGAGAACTCGTCAGATGTAACTGTACTCTTAACTTTTGCTTCACATTCCTCAAATTCAAGACATTCTTCGCCGCTGTGGCATGTTGTGCCGGTGGGGTTATCACACAGTAGCCCACCGTCAACAGGGTTGTGCCAAGGAGTTGGTAACCCAGCGCTCGTCACCCGTTTCGTGAACGAGGGCTGTCAGCTCCCTGGCCGGTAGCGATGAATCCGAGTCGGCGCTGGTGAGATAAGAAAAGGCTTTATACACTATTTACAGGCAGTTACACAACGAAGTCGGCTCTGGGGCCGAAAGCTAACATAGCCATACGCGACTGTTCTTGCGCAGCGACGGCCGGGGAGATTCCACCGCGTCCGCTCTCTCACGGGGCGAACTGCTCCCGATGGACGCTAGTGACGAACTCACACTCGGAGTCTCGAACGGAAGCACTTGAGTCTCCGTAAACCGAGAAACCGCTGACTCTCAAATGGCCCAATCCGACGGCAGCACTTTCGCAGGGCCAATGGGAGAGCTTGCTGCGCTCTTGCTTCAAATATGCCGCGAGGCGAGAAGGGGCCCACCGCTAGAGCCACGGCGCCGAGCTGTTTGGATGCTCAGCTCATGTTCAAACACGTCGCTTCTCTCCCCTTGGCACGGCTCGCCTCCAGTGCACTGATGCTTTGCAGAGCAGTATTCGGATTTTGTGAAGGAGGTGTTCGCCGGAGACGTTTGGCGTCCGGCTGAAGTTCTGGACGGCTTTGGCCGGGCACAACAGGCAAAAGCCATTGAGGTGGTACTGGCGTTGCCAGTTAACACCTGCACTGTGGAACGCTCCTTCAGTACACTGAGGAGAGTAATTAAAAACCTGGCTACGCTAAACAACCACAAACGACAGACTGGACGGCCTTTGTATGATAGTGTACACAGAGACGTGTGATGAAGAACAAGGCTTGCTTTATCACCCGGGTCATCACGCAATTTGCCCGGAAAAAATCCAGGCGTCTGAAGCTGCTATTCAAGGATGACTGACCTATTGCATTCACATGTTGGTGAGTATATTGTGTTGTGTGCTTTTCGTCAGCGCACAAGTATCGAGAACCCGCCGCAGCGATACTGACAACTCTTCACGAAGTGATTGAAACTTTTCGCACTTTGCTTCTTTGTTCGATAATAAAATGCAATGTTTCTCCAAGGCTGGCTTTGTTCATAATTTTGCTTTTAAGTGCATAGTTCAGACTGCAAATAGGTGCTTTTGGTGCTAACTTACCTCCTCTCCCACACACCCTCGGCTCTCAAGATCCTTAACATGGAAAGTATGGGTATTCCATACAGGCATAAATGCGTTACGAAATTTGCTTAAGGACGGGACGTTTTCTGTCTGGGTAAACGGACAACAAAGCGGCCATTACACCTCAAACACAGGAGTATCACAAGGCTCAGTGTTAGCATCTTTGCTATTTATTATCACACTCATCCCATTAGCATATATGCCGGTGGGAGTGTGATAATAAAAAATTAGCTCAAATGCCAAAGGTACAGTCCATTATTTGCGTACACGATGTCGTGATTTGGTCTGCTCATAAATACCTTGATATATTAGCTTTATCTTCAGACATCTTATAGTAGCGCGAACAAAAACACACAAGACAGGGTACAGGACGAGCGCTATCAGACATCTTATAGTAGCGCGAACAAAAACACACAAGACAGCGCTCGTCCTGTACCCTGTCTTGTGTGTTTTTGTTCGCGCTACTATAAGATGTCTGAAGTACTGCACCAACTAGGCCGACAACACATCTTACTGTAGCTTTATCTTAAAGAGACTTTAAAAAATTAGGGGAACATGTAAGATCCGCCGTTAAGAGTATGGCGTGATAGCGTTTCACGCACACGGACGATATGTTTTCTTAGTTTTCTTATTTCTATTCTTTATATCTTTATATTTTTTCCCTGACAGCCTGCCGGGCGATGACGTCACCGGTAGCTCGAAAGCCACATCATGAAATTGGATGCGTCCCCGTGCGCGTTCAGCGGAACGTACTGCTTGCGTTCGATGCAATGCCGGGGAATTCACCGTTAATGGTGTGACGCAACAGCGTTTCACATACAGGACTATGTTTCTTCACTTTTGTATATTTTAATTTGTTTTGTTTTTTTTATACGCCGATACTCAGCATCAGCAAACATTAGCTTTCCATGCTGAGCATTTCGACACCTTTTTACTCAGCTCAACCTTGGAGGATCAGCGTCTCCAAGGCGAGGGCGGCAGCCATAGCCGCTGCGGTCCTGCACTGAGTACACCACCTTCCTATATATCCCCCCACCCACTCTCTTTCTCTTACCGAGAATAAACGTTTTTCAATAAATCGAGTTCAGCTGACCTTGCTGAGCCAAACTAGCTGACTCAAATCATCACTTTCGGGTTTTTTATGTTGTTTGTGTCGAAATGTGGCATTTAAGACATTTAAGATGCGGCGGCGGTGGTGGTGGTGAAAAACATTTATTAGATAATTATGCAGCCACGAGTGACACACACGCTGAGAGAAACAAATCTACCGGCGACGGCAGCAAGTCATCGCTATGGAGCCACCACACCATCGCAGTACCACAATTTAGGCTCGGGTGTTGTCGGAAGTGTTCAAAGCATGGCAGGAGAAATGTGGGCTTGTAGTTGATCGATAAGTGATGGTGTCGCGGCTGGATACCCCGCGCTGAGCGGCGATTATTGGCTCATGCGCCTGACCTTGTGACCACTGGCGAAGGACACCCCCAAACGTAGAGAAGCGCAGGGGGAGGCCAGCAGGGCATCGCCTCGAAGGCATGCGAAGGGCCGAGGCAAGCGCTGGCCCCTGTGGTGGTGGTGGTGGTGAAAAACATTTATTAGATAATCTTTACATGCGAGAGATAAAAAACAAATGTGGGGGGCAGGCCTTAAGGGCCAGCCTCTTACAAAGTTTAGGAGGGGCCCGTGGTCCGGGACTACTGTGGCTTCCGCGGCAGCTCAGGCCCTAGCCACGAGAGCACGTTGGCTCTCCAAGGTAGAGCAGCCGAGCAGGGCAGCCTCCCAGCTCTCTCGGGTGGGTGAAGGGAAAGGGGAGTAAGCGGGGTTAGAGGGGCAAGCCCACACCATATGGTGCACATCTGAAATCGCGCACCCACAGTGCGGGCATCCTCCCTTAAAAGCCGGATTGAAATACTGTAGTACTGCCGGGCACAGTACTGTATTGGTGTATAAACGAAGGAGGCCGCGCTCCTCAGTTTTGGTTAGTCCTTTAGGGGGGGGGGGGGGGGGGAGAAAGGCAGTGTCGAGTTTTGTACAAGTCAGCAATTTCTTTGTATACTTAATGACCGGATTGGGTTCCAGTTCTTCAAGCGGCGGGAGCCGAGGCGATGCCCAGTGGTTAAGCGCGCGGGCTGAGGCGTCTGCGGCGTCGTTCCCTCTATAGTCCCGCATGTGCTGGGGCCCAGATGACAACACGTGTGTCCGGGCGATCCCGGTACTCGCATCTGCAAAGGATTTCGGCTGCGCGTTGCGAAATGCGCCCTTGCTCTACATTTCGACATGCTCCCCGGAAGTCAGGGATGATAACCTTGGAGTCATGCTCTGCAGCGGCCAGCGCTACAGCGACCTCCTCTGCGTGTGTGATGTTTGGGGCGCGGAAATTGAGTCCCTGAATGTATGTGTTCTGGTGGATGACCGCGGCCGTGTACCACCCTCCATGGTGTGGGCCAGCAGCATCCGTGTAGAGGACTCCGTAACGAGAGCCGTAGCGCTCTTTTAGGTTCGCCACACGCGCGGTGCGACGGCCTTCGTGAGTCTCCTTTGTCATGTTTTGTGGCAGAGGTCGAACCTTGAGCGCGTAGCGCCAGTCCTCTGGAACTTCGGTTCGTTCCTCTGTTTGCGCATTGTAAGCAATGTGCAGGCGGTCTAGGAGGCGTTTGCCTGCAGGGAATTTGCTTAACCGCAAGTATTGGTTGCTTAAGTGCGCCTCCTGCAACTCTGCAAACGTGTTGGTCATCCCAATGAGCCTTTGATTGGACGTCGTTATGGGTAGGTCTAGGGCGCGCTTATAAATTTTGCGAAGGATCACCTCTAGGGCGTTCTCATCGCATTTCCGCAAGTTGAGGTAGGGTGCCGCATAGAGTATCCAGCTGGTCACGAATGCATTGGTGTTATGGATCTCCGGAAAACGCTCAGGCTGAAAGCATGAACTAGACGCCAGCCGTACCCACTCGGACGCACATTTAATAGACACACACACGCACACACACACACACACACACACACACACACACACACACACACACACACACACACACACACACACACACACACACACACACACACACACACACACACACACACACACACACACACACACACACACACACACACACACACACACACACACACACACACACACACACACACACACACAGACGCTAACGCGCAACCAAAATTAACAAAAACTAACACAACCTACAAAGACTGATGATAGACGCGATGCTTCACACTAAGAGGCAGCGTTCCACTTTCGAGCTTACAGTTCGAAGCGGGCGACACGTTTCGTGGGTCCAGGCAATGGCGTCGGCGTCGAGGTGGCGTTCGGCTTGCAATGAGCTGGTTTTGTTGGCCGCAACGGGCGACCTCCCATTGCAGCGTAAGCTGAAGCAACGTTGGCGTTCGTGGCAGCGTTGAGGTTAACCTCCTGGGCGATGCAGGTGGACGGTGGTACAAGCTTTGGAGGTGCCCCCTGGACGTAGCAGGTGGCTGAGTAGTCGCTCAATCCCCGGAACCGGTTTGGGAACAGCAGGGAGTCTACAGTGCAGCGCCGTAGAACATGAGGACATCGGTAGAGCAGCAGCGTTGCTCACTCCCAGCCAAGGCGTCCCTCACCTCCCGGAGCCTCCGCTTCTCTGGCTTCCACCCCCCTGCCGCTCCATATCGCGCCTTTTTATAACCTCTGCGCTGATACACGTCAGCCTTATCGTCGTGTTCATCGTCTTCTGTTCACCAATCAGCGCTTGCCATGTCACCGACTAGTTCTTCATCTTCTTAATCCTTCGTTGGTCCACGTAATCCTTTTTGCCGTCGTCGTCTTCTTTGCTTTCGCAAAGTGCCTCTGTATTAGGCCTCTTACATGTGACACTTGGCCAGCCTCAGGGAGTCTTTGCATCGTTCTAGATATTGAGAGAGTCGGTCCCTGACCATGGTTTCCATCAACTTCCCCACACAAGAAGTCCATGAAATGGGCCGAAGATTTTCGATGTTGATGGCTTTTCCGGGTTTCAGTATGAAGGTGACTAATGCGGTTTTCCAATTCGTTGGGAGAGGTGTGCCCCCTTCCCATATGGCGTTGAAATAGTGTAGAAGGCTCAGGTATGCCGGGTCCGGGAGGTTAGCAAGGAGCTTAACCGTCACTCTATCCCGTCCGGGCGCTTTACCACGTTTCATTTTTGCCAGTGCCGCTTTTAGGTCGTGGAGCTGGGACGGTCTAACCAGCTCCTCATTCTCAGAGCCTGCATATGAGTATGCCGACCCGCGGGAGTCCTGGATGCTACAGAGATATTTGTCTCTCAGCGCTGTAGACAATTTAGTAGTGTCCCCATGGAAAGCATGAATAGTTCTATAAAGATGTTTCTGGGTTTCGTTGCGTGTTTGGTTCTGATCGGCCCCTGCGGAGCGCGCGGCTCCCTGGGGAGGTGGCACCGTAAGCTGGCCTCATGAGTGGCAGTGGATGTCTAGAATGGCCGTCGGCTTCCAGGAATCAGACGGGACGCCGTCGCCAGAGATGGAACGTGAAAAAACAACCAACGAAGAAACTGGCAAGGAGGACCCGAGAGGAGAGAAGACGGTCGACGCGGCGTGAACAAGAAAAGTGAGATTCAACTCGAATGCTGGGCGGAGGGAAGACCGTGCTGTGGAGAAGGCGTTCAGCCTGAAATTTGTAAGTACTGTAAAATACATTTGATGAAATCCGAAGTTGTCGCGAGTGGGTCTGCTGATCGAGAGAAGAAAGCAGAGAACTTGTTCAGCTGATGGATAGTGTGATGGAGGATTGGTGCTTAATACTAAACTGACAATTAGATAGTAAAAATAACTTAAGAAAATTTGATAATTAAAATTAGCAAAATTTAAAAATGAAAGATGAAGAAATAGAAATTAAAAAAGAACAATAAAAATAAAATATAACAAACTACAAACTGTTGAGTCATTTGTGTCGCAGTACTCTATAGCTAAAAAAATTGAAAGTGGGTGAGGGAGAGCCTGAGTTCGCAAGCCAAGCCAACGTTTCGACGAGGGACTTGTCTTTGTATGGGCCTTTGTCGAAACGTCCTCTTGTCGAAACGTTGGTTCGACTTGCACTCTGAGCTCCTCATCAACCCTTGTTCAATTCTCTTTCATACCACGTAGCCATATTCTTCCTTTCGTCTCACCCACGGTGTCCCGCTCAAAAGAATTGAAAGTGATTACTTATTATGTCGTAGTCCGTCTTAGCGAAAAAAATTGGGAGTGGTGACTCGTCGCGTCCTAGACGGTCATAACTAACTGAAAGTGGTTAGCCATTGTGACGCAGTCCATCGTACTATAAGTGCTGAGCCATTGCGTCGTAGTCCGTCGTACCTAAAAAAAAAAGAAGTAGATCAAGCACTAACGCGCTAACCGCGTGAGGCGATAATGCGCGGCGACACGCCACGCGACAGTGTCGCGCGGTTGGCTAAGGGCCGCCAAAGCATTGCCGCTCGTCGCTGTCGCTCAGGTTCTGGGCTTTTCGAAAATTTCGGCTGTCGGAAGAAGCTCGCGAGGTAGCCAATCGCAGATGGCTTTGGGGTACTCAACTTCCGTTCAGGCTTTTAAGGTGAAAGCCTTTAATGGCTCATCTGTCGTGGACAAAGTGTGTCCCTCTTTTGCGGCGGCTGTCGCGTGGCGCTCCTCGCGCGTTCAAGTGTGGGATTGCAGATGGTAGGAAAGCTAGACAAGATAAGACTTCTCAGGCTTTCGCCTTTCACTACTATAGTCGCTAAAGTCCCTCGTAATTTCTTTTTTTTTTTTTGCAAGTGAAGTTTGTTCTTGTTGTCCGGTTTGAGCGAAGAACCATGCAGACGCTGACTTCGTCTAATCCGTACACATATGAACGCATCGAGGTAATTCAGTAATAGTAAAAGGGAGCGGGAGAAAGTCACTGCTTGCAATGCGAGTCTGCATCACAGTAGTAGCGCACCGCTGCGCTGTGTTCCTTTATGATGCGGTGATTTACAAAACATTTCATCAGTGTTTTATAGTAGTACTTCATGCCGTTTAGTGTTAGAAATGAGATACTAGCGTAGCTGTACTCCCCTTGACCGAACGACGAGTCGACGGTAACAGAGCAACGATGAAAACTCGCTGCTGTGTCGCCGAGTCATGTTGCTTCGTGCGGTGTGCAACAGCGGCAACGACAGGCGTTGGCGTTGTTGTCGCGCGACGCTTCACCAAGGATTGTCGCCACATGCGGTTACCGCTTAAAGCAAACGAACGCACTCTATCGCGTCATCCATTTTCTTTCTTTTTTTTTTAGTGGGCCATGTAGGGTGCTCTAGTGAAGATATATAACAAGCCCCCCTTTTGAGTAATGAGATATTCGTGGTAGGCACAAAATACCGTCTGCGGTGCAATTATGATACCTGACGGGCGCACGGAAACTACCAGCATGTGCCATATATGTCGATCATGTCTTGATTCTTCAAGGTGGCGCAGATGTAGCATCATCAGCACTTCTGGTTGGCCCAAGTTCAGTCTTCGCTACGCAGGTGGCATCGCGTACCAACTGTGCACATGACCATCGTTGCCCCAGGTGTAACTAGAAGTTTAGACGGCCGACCTGCAAAATGAGCACGAGAAGGAGCTCCTGCAGCAATTCGTGCCTCCTATGTACAACATTGGAGGTGCACGCATAAAAAAAAAAGCAAACGCGGAGCCGCGTCCGACTTCAACCGCACGACGCGCGGCGGCGAAAAAGCAAACAAATTGACCTGTGCGACGTATACGGGCTGCAGTACATCAATAATCGTTTATGTACCTGACACAAAATGACGTGCACACACTTGGTATTTGTCCGTACTGCTGTGAATGCTACGTCTGTTATGCGTGCAAGCCATTCTCGCCTGCGAGTTTCCGAGAGCTCATTGGTGTGTCGCATTCGTGCAAGCGTACCTTTGGCATATTAAAAAAACCCGCAGTCGTCTTGTCCGGACTTCACCTTTTGCGCTTTAGTCTGCGTTCGGCTGTTACAGCCCACGACCGCAAAGTAAACAATCGCTTCGGCACTATTTGCGCGGCCCGCTGCACGGTCGAGCTGCTGCCCGGTACGGGAATATGGCGGATGCACAGCGCTTTCAGCGTTCTCACAAGCTCCATATAATTATGTTCACATCTCGAATAACGCGCAACAAAAATTGCAAGCATGTAGAAAAAAAAAGATTTTCAAGAGTCTGCGTGAAGTAATTCCCTTTTTATCGAAAGAGCGCGAGACTGTACTAAGTAGCACACATTGTGTGGCCCACCTGGGGCCCATATGGGCAAGTTGGACTTGGGCAACCACGATAACACCCATGAGGGCCCCCTTTTAGGGATCAAGTGGGGAAGCCCAATTTGGGCTTGCCGCTGCTTTTTCCATCTGGGCATCATATAGGCGTGGAAAGGGTTAACTGAGTACATTTTCCCACATGTGGCCCTCAAGGGTCCCGCTCGGGGAATATTAGGGTCGATGCAAAAAAAATTTGGGCTTTGTGTGGAAAAATTCTGGGCTAATCTAATTGGGGCTGCCCGCTCAAAAGCGCAATAGGTCCCGCATAGGCCGCGGCGGGGCTAAATACGGGTATACCCACGCATTTCCTACATGGGACCCTTGAGGGGTTCTCGAGGGAAGGTCAAACGGAAATGTAGGTTTCATGCAGAAAATTCCTGGGTTGCCCCAAATGGGGCTGCCCATCAAAAACCTAGATAATTTCCGCATGGCCTGTAGCGGGGCCGGAAAGTGCTCCTTCCCGCTTCTGCCCGCATCGGTCTCTTGCGGGACACTTTAGGGCACTTCCGATGCAAATGTGGGCCTAAAGCGAATAGTAGACGGGCTAGCCCAAATGAGGCTGCCCACTCAAAAACTGAATAAGTCCCGCGTTGTTTGCACCCGGGCTGAAAAGCGGGCATGCCTCTACGCCGCCCACGTGGGTATTACTTGGGTTAATTGCGGGCAAATGCAACATATATTCGCACTCCATGCGGTAAAAATAAGATAAGCCCAATTGAGGCTGCCCATGAAAGGCCGCATAGGCCCCAAATTGGCCGTAGGCGGGCTTACAGCTCTGAAACGTCTTCTCTTTATATTTCAGGTACCATTTTATTTATATAATTCATCTTATACCGGCCGCTAATTGCATCCTTTGGATTTTTCACATAACCGTTCTATGCATATCCGTGCCATAAATAAAGACTATCTAATTTTACTCTAAAAACTACGTTAATTATGCAGTATTAGCAGCAAATATGCAGCAGTAACTGCTCCACTTTACGAGTATGTACTGAACTACCTCAAAAGTTTTCCTGCGCCATTATCATTCTACATACACCACCGAAATAAATATTCAGACCAACATTTGGGGGGTGATGTGGGCCATCCCACATAATTGTAGTGAACTAGGAATAAATTTCTTTTATATTACTGAGTGTCGAATACAAGATAAATTAATAGTGCTCAATGTTTCACACTTGGTGATTAATGGAATTCGGGCAGCCCCGAAAATACCAGATTCAACACATGAGGGCAGCACGGGGGGCGAGCTCGAAACGGAATGGCCTCCGCAAAGCCCGCGCCGGAACAATTGAGGTATTGGAGGGATTAATCGACATAAAAACTAAAACCTTGATCAATGGGGTGGCACTGCCTTCATAAACGTAGGACTCATTAATGATTCTGGTATGCTGCCCATATTCAGCTATCTGGGCTGAGTGCGGGCTGCCCACACGGGTACAGATTGGGACCAATCGCGGCAAAATTGGGCAGCCCACGCGGGCCCCCTCTGGGTACGTATTGCAAATCCCGCATGGGGCCCGTATGGGCTGCCCCCACGGGCCCAACGTGGGCCCCCACGTCATAGCCCATTTTGTGCTACCTTATATAGCCAAAATAAGAGTTGGCTGTAACTTGTTTGATGCGGATGTATACGGTGGTTATCGCTCGAGGAACTGTCCATCTGTATGCGTCTTCCATGTGGGCTAGCCGCTATGTCCGAAGCGAGATGGTAATAATCTTACCAATAATATACTGTATGTGCTAAGAGGAGTGTGTAATTCTCTTCGTTATCTGAAATGCTGAATTAGCGCTTGTAGGTATGGTGTTCATGAATTCTTTTCCGTTGGTGTATTTCCTGTCTTTCATCTAGTTCATTTTTGCGGCTCTTATGAGGCTTCAAATTCGTTGGTGGCAACATAAAACCGAGAAGATACAAAAACGCCATCTTCTAGACCCGACGGGCTCTGAAAAATCCCAAGCTAGCGGTGTTATGTAGTACATCAGTAGGCGCGTGCTCACGTAAACGAACCCATGCACTGCGGCGCTCCATTAGACCTGCACTCTAGTAGAGCGCGTTGCAGGGTTTTGCGCTTTTTCTTTTTTAACTTTTTCGCTTGTGTCGTTGAACGCCGCCAGGCGTGCGCGCCCAGAGTTACTTGGACAATTCACTGAGTGTCGCTGATTGAACTCGGTCTACAAATGAGCTTCCTCTCTTTCTGCGTTTACAAATATACTACTAGTGGTTTCTTTATAAACCACTTGAACGATTTTAGTGCCGCGATTCCTTCATTTCCGAAGGAACTGCCATACAGAGCTAGCCTCAGGCCGGCCTGGGTCCGCCACTTCAAGTCCGAGCTCGGCCCAAGCCCGCAACGTCAAGCCCGAGCCCAGCAAAACAGCAGTTTTCAGGCCTGTTGGCCGGAACGGGCCCGGGCTTTCGGGCCGGCCCGAGCCCATGCAGTGCTCTAAGAGGAACGCACAGCAAACTGAGGGTCAGCTATGTGCGAAAAGCCCCGAAAGGAGGAAACCGGGAAATTTCTGGATGGAGCAGGAGGACCGCAACGAGAGGCTGCAGTGCAGAAAAACTGCAACATATGGTTGCAATCAATTCTCCTGAACGTGAGCAGAGAAACAGGCAAACGCGTAAGAAAGAATTGAGAGGGAAAAAGACAAGCGCACAAAAACGGCGGCGGGAACTGAAGTTTTTCTTCAACCCAAAAGCGCAACACCATGTGTGTTCAACGAATCCATTAACGTTATTTGGTCAGAGTTAAAACACACACTCACAAATTAGACCGACAAAAGAAAGGAGACGATCACGCAATCGGGACAGAGCGTCCCATCCTGGACCCGATTTCGGAACCTGGTTTTCGTCACTGCTGCGCAGCCGAACTGCCACATTTCCCCCCCCCCCCCCTCTCCATATCCCAGCGGCCTATACATGTCGGCTTCGCTTTGAGTTAGCAATGTGACCTTGACAAGGCCCGAGCTTTCGTAGTCGGCTAGCCGTCTTTCTAAATTGCACTTCAGCTTGCAGTGTTTGTTTCATATAGGAACCCACGAGCGGCGCCAGGGAGGGGCTGCTCGATGTCCCGCTGCACAACTACCTGTTAACTTGGCGCCCTTGCTTACAATATAATCTTACAGGAAAACTACAGGAAAAAAAAATACAAGGAACAAGGTCCTTTAAGAACTCGGCATTAGTCTGGATTTTGGCATGGTGGGGGATAAACGCAATAGAATTGAGCTGAACTCAGGCGCAAAGCGGGAGACCTGTGAATACAATCGAAGAAAAAGCCATCTCAGTCAATCCGAGCTTAAAGGACTGGACTCAGTTAAACTAGGTCTCAGACTCGCCATGTCGAGCATCGATACTACGGGACTCCAATAAATGGCTCAACACCGGCATCGCACCGTCAACCATGGTCCGACAGCTCCCAGCCCGGTTAGAAGAAAGGGAGTCAGAATTGTTAATGGGATTCGGCTCCTTGATTCCTCCTCATTCGTCTTTCTAGGTATTAGCTCTGTTGACTGACGAATAGTTGAGTTCAGCGAAAAATTGCGATATGAGACATATTACTTTACTCTTTGTCTAGGTGTGGGACACCGTTTACTCAAAAAAAAAAAATGGCTTACAAGGTTTATGAAGCGGAATACGGCATCTCGATTACAATAGGTCACATGTGCAATGGAAGTGAGACGGGCAAGATGATGTCGATCGTATAGTAGCCCCCGATGCTTTGGAAAAAGGTTCTTCCCATCTACTGTACATATGAAGCAAATACAAAGTCATAGATGACATTAAATATTTTCACAGGGCTTCTGCAAAACTTCTGACCTAAGGCTAAGGCCAAGCAATCGTAATGTAGTTCTTTTAGATGATTATGCCGGCTGCGCACTATATCTTCCCTGAAGAGTTCAGAAACACCAACCTCATATCTCTTCCGCCAAACATGACTGATAAGACTCAGTCACTTGATTCAGTCACCAACATAAGCTACTAAAGCACACTGTGGAGCTGCCTTGGTACGGCACCACCTTCTCTGTGATGAGAGGCAGGAACCCCGAACAGTAGACCTTCCCTTGCTTCAGACAGCTTAAACTTGCGTGGGATGCCGTAAGTGAATAAGCCATCACTATAACTGCTGGCGTGGCGCTGGTATTTTACCAAATCAGGATTCGTACCAAGAACGCAGTAGTTGTCCGGAGGATGAAATTCTCCAAGCAAGGCTTCGAGAATTCCAAAAGGCAGGTGCACCTGAGCCACAAAACGCCGCAGAACTCCTGGGCGCGGATGACAAAGCGGACGCAGGGGAGCAGCTCAGAGACGAGGTGATTTTGGAAGCGACAGTGACTGCAGAATCGGAGGCTGATTCAACGGCCAGTGAAGAGTTCGTCATCGATATAGTTGTTCAACGCAAATCTGGCCATCACGCGCTTTATGGTGCGCGAGTCGCTTCAAACTACACTATAATTTTGGAAGACCACGATGATAATGATAGTGTACTCAAAATTGCCGGTTCTCTGTCAAAATTTGAGATCAGTGCACATCACTATGCACAGAAGCAGGAATTAATTACAAAGTCTTTTCAATAAATAAGCTTTACGTTTTTCCTCGTGACTCGTTATTATAAATCACTAGCTTTATAGACAGTCCTTCCCGGAAACCAAAGTGCCCATATTAACGAGGCAAGAGGTAAAATGGTTTCAAGCCTTGCGGAAAGATTGGTAAAAAAAGCGTTCTCAATTTATTCGTGCTCATCAACAATACTGCAATGGAATGTGCTCCGATGTTTGAGGTGGCATGGCATTTGGGAAGGACCAAATGCAGATCCTTGCCATCGCTGTATGACTTGATCAACATGGACTTATTTGCCTGAATAGTTCTCAATACTTGGCTATTAGACCTCGGGCAGAGTGGTTATGACAGTTCATCAGTAATGTCCAATTTTTGAAGGAATGGTCTGCTTCCTAGTAAAATGGTGACCCCTGATCACAAATGAGTACATCCTTCAGGGTCAAAATGACCGATGTTACTGTAATATTTTCGACATGTTTCACCTCAACATACTTTAAGAAGCATGAACAAGACCATATGCACTGCATTGACAATGCAAGAAATCAACAGCCAACTTCTCCTATGGTCGCATTCGCAGCTTCCTGAAGAAGTACAGCCAGGTCGCCTATCTGATGTTCATCCTGTGGCAAGGCCATACTCCCGTATTAGTAATGAACTGCATATTACTGACGGTTTAATTTGTTATTGTCAACGCCTTATCATTCCAGCAGTTTGCCAAGCCGATGCTGTTCAGAAACTGCACCAGATACATCCTGGTATTGTGACTTGTAAGCCAAAGTAAGCAAGACATTGCTATCCACGTCTGAAGCTGGGACAGTTGTCAATCCAGTCAAGAGGCAAACCCTTAGCAACGATATTTTAAGTAGCTGAGAAGCCCTACATTGATCTATACAACAACCATAGTAATCAGGGCGGTGACGAGAGCAGCCGCAGTGCAGAGCTATCAGACATTCCACCTGTAACGAAAAACGACGTAATGGAAGGACAGCGTTAGCTGCAATGAAAAGGAGGTAAGCATTTAAGGAGAATCAATTAACCGCAAATTTTCTGACAGAAGCTGGAGAGGCCATAATAAAAAAAAAAATAAAAAAAAAACTGGTCACATCATAATCGTATACGCAATGCCTGGTAACCTTGAGATTACCGTAATCTTGGAAGAGCGCTATATTATCTTATTCGGTAGCATAGGGGACGCCAAGGATTTAAAAAGTAACGGACCAATCAGCTTGCTATCCGTTACGGTATAGCGGATCAGGAAACCTTAGGCTTCAATCAACCAAAAGATCAGCTAGAACTTCGCAAAACCTACTCGGCAGTAGCTCATATATCCCCGCATCAACCAGGTGACAGAAAAATGCTTGGCCGTGCAGAAACCCAGCTGGCAGCACTCGCGGGTAGATGTTACTACATATATAGCTCTACTCGCCGTAACCATGCAGCGCCAAAGTTGGACGCCAGAGGAGATATTCCGGGAGAGTCACGGCCACCTGGGCGGGACAAGCGCTTGGATGAGGCGGCCGAAGGAAAGTAATTGGGGTCGGTGCAGCAAAATGGCGGCAGTGCTAACTGGAATGGTGTATTAATGAATAAGTAATGCGGGATCCATACGGTGCACAAGACGGAGACACGGACGAACCCTGGGTATCTACTGTTGTGACCGTGCATGGTCCGCGCTTGCGCGCACTATTGTGCGCTTGTGGGCATGGTATTGATATGTGCTGTTTGTGCAAGGGCTCTAAGTGAGCCTGTTCACATGAATCTTTTTGTGTGAGCATGCTTTGCTTTGTCGTGACCCTACAACTGCCAAGTTGGCCCTGTCAATTGGGAACGTCAAGAAAAATACAAGGAAACGTCGCCCTGTGAGAAATAGCCGGAAGTGCTTTTGTTCAACTGTTCACCCTTCCCGTCGAGAGGAGCTATTGTCAAGTGAGGAATGCCTATTGTCCAAAGGAGACGATCGGAGTGACACGTCCGCTGACGTACAGGAGAAGAAAGGTATCGTATAAAGAACAGAGCATCACGGCTCTATCTTGAGTCGCTGATCATTCAGACTACAGCAAATACGCTAAACCGTAATCATGGTAATCTGCGCCCTGTGTACGCAAGATGTCTGAGTTCTGTGATGCGCCGTATTTAAGGCAACGGTTTCCCGTTTCGCCTCATTGTGAACAAGGCTCCCGTGTGGGAGCCGAAACGTCATTCCATCTTTCTTCTTTTGGTCGGTGTCGTTTATTTTTCGTCAGGAGAAGAAAGGAGCATGAGGATTATGGCCATTAGAGGATTTCCCGTGAATGCAGGAAAGAGTTGCAATTGCCGGAAAGGGACAATGCTGGGAGCAGTATTCGTGGCGCGCACGTACACTTGGGTTTCTGAGAAGGAAATCCACTTGCCGGAACCAACATAGCGGATCTTTGCAGAAGAATCGAAATTTACCTCCTCGCCGTTCCCAAGCTCTACCCGACAAGTGACCACGCCCGACAAAACAATACTGGACCTGTCAGTGCATCAGACCATCAGTGCAGTGATGTGTTCGATTGGTTGCCGATATCTGAGGGGTGTGCCCTGGAACTGATTGGTCAGCATCTTCAGAGAGGGGCTAGACAGAGGGGATTTAAGGACGTTGCAGAGCACGAAATGACGCTCTGAGCCCTGGGTATGCGGCTCATCCAGACGCTTCTCGCTATGAACTCTTAACGCTTGCCATTTTGCTGATATACCCTTTTTTTCATGTAAATAAGTTTTCTCAAAGTGCCATTAAACCTGCTTGTATATATTTGACCAACTTCGAAGATTCAATCCTTCATTTCATTCTTGACCGGGGTTCCAGAGCAGACTGTATATTCCTCGATTTCTGCAAAGCTTTCGATAAAGTTTCTCCCCAATTACTACTCTTCAAATTAAGTAACTTCAAACTCGACCCTAACATCGTTTCGTGGCTTCAGTCTTTTCTCACTAACCGTTCTCAATACGTGACAGAAAATAAATCGAACTATCGTTCCTCTCCAGTGGGCTCAGGCGTTCCCCAGGGCTCCGTACTAGGGCCCCTACTTTTTCTAATTTATATTAATGATTTGCCTAACACCATTGCTTCTTCTCTGTGTCTCTTTGCTGACGATTGTGTTATTTACCGTGAAATTAACAGTGACTCTGACATTTCTGTTCTTCAGTCTGATATTAACCAAGTTTCAGAGTGGTGTAAATTATGGCAAATGGAGCTTAACATTAACAAGTGCAAACACATGCGTATTTCTCGTCGTAACAATGAAGTAGCTAATTACAACCTCAATAATACTCCTCTTGAAACTGTGTCTTCGTATAAATACCTTGGTGTGCACATAACTTCTAATCTTTCTTGGAATCTGCATGTGGAATCTATTACTAACAATGCTAACCGCATGTTGGGGTACCTGCGCCGAAACTTTAACCTTTCTCCTAGTTCAATAAAATTGCTTCTTTATAAAACCCTTGTTCGTCCTAAACTGGAATATGCAGCCTCTGTCTGGGACCCTGGCCTTGCATCTCTAGAATCTGAAATCGAATCTGTTCAAAACCGCGCGTCACGTTTTATACTTTCAAACTATCACCGTAACTCCAGTGTTACCGTTATGAAAACAACATTGTCATTGCCACCGCTTTCACTACGCAGAAAAATTTCTCGCTTATGCCTATTTCACAAAATCTATTACCACAATCCTGTCCTTAAGAGCCGGCTACTAACTACCCCCACATATGTTTCAGGTCGCATTGATCATCTTCACAAAGTAGGTGTTCCGTCATGTCGTACTAAACAAGCCTCTTATTCTTTTGTTCCAAACACATCTGTCAGTTGGAACCACCTTCCTAGGCACATTGCTGATATTACGGACCCAAAATCTTTTAAGACTGCCGTATGTAATTTATATTTATAGATGGCAGTCAAATGTTTTTGTTCGTTTTCGGTGACATTGCTGACTGTCGGAAATGTTTTTTTTTTTTGTCTCAACTGCTTTTCCGCGTTTTTTTTTTTTTTTTTTGCGCCAATCCTCTTTTTTTTTTTTTTTTTCTGATCACTTTTCGCCGTGTTATTGTTTCTCCTATGTTGTTTTATGCTGCACTGTACCCTGTACCAATGTATCTTTCCCACTCCCCTCTTTAATGCCTTCGGGCCCTGAGGGTATATGAATAAATAAATAAATAAATAAATAAATAAATAAATAAACCCGGAGTCTCTGCACGCTACCAAGTGAAGGCCGGGTCGACTTAGTCCCAGCGTCACGACACTACTGGGAGTAATTTCAAGGCTGCAAACGCCACAAGCAGAGAAGACATCAAAAAGAGACGGACACGAGAGACAGCAAAGCGAAATAGCCAAGAGGGCAGGATAAAATTACAATGAAAAAGTAGACAAATACACAACTTTTGTGGCGAATAACCCGCTACAGATGTGGTACAAATCAACACAAAGCCAGCCTCGAACGAGCCGACCAAGCGGGAAGGGCGGATTTGCTGAAGAAGCATTCCTATGAAACGAAGGCTAGAAGGGCGGAAAAAAAAAACAAAAAAAAAGCACGTCCCAAAGAAATTCATGGCGGAAGGGGAAGAAAAGGGCGTGAATGAAGAGCAGAAGGAATTAACGAAGAGGGATCTTAAAAGGAATACCAAAAAAAAGCCCCCCCCCCCCCCCATATAAAAAGAAGTATATAAATAAAATAAACATGCAGCCGTTATAAAGGAAACGGCACAGGAGAAAACAACTGGTAGAACTGCAAGAAGCTGGAAAAAGAAAACTCGCGCAGGGCGACTGGCTTGACAATAACGAAGCAACTGTGACACAATAGACTTAGGTAGATGCAATTCGAAAGGCTTCAGCTATCTCTCTGGTGAGGCATGTGCTGCTTTTCTCGAAGATAAATATTTTCTAAATGACGGCAAATTCACAGTGAGCGCTCTCTCCACGCTGTGCGACACTTGCGCTGGAGACCAATGAATGGGGCAAAGTTTCCAATTATACATTTCACTCACAGCGCGCTAAGACAGGGCTAAACGGAAAATGAAACATAAACAAGCGCTGATTATCATTTGGGCGAGTTGGTACATATTCAACTCGTCCAAATATTCACTTTACTCAATGTTTTTCCATTTATAGAAGTCACTACCATGAGGCAGGAAGGGGGTTGCGGAGAAAAAGGAAGGCCGGCGAAAAAAAAAAATAAATAAAAGAGCAATAGGCTGGGGTAGAGGTGTGAGCAAACTCACGAGGTTTCGACCTTATGAGGTCGATCTCAACTTCGAAATTACCACACAGGTCAAAAGTCTACAGGTGAAATTATTTTAAGTGAGGTCAGAAAATAGGACCTCAACCTCATGCGTGAGTTTGAGGTTGAATGACGTCGTATTTAGATGAGGTTGGCTTTTGTGGCCGAGGCTTTTCGCAGTTGCCGCGGCTTACTCTGACGAGCAGTCCTTCTGAGCCGGAGTTCGAGGGTACCGCCGTAGTGCACAGCGCCGCTTTTAGTGTATTGGCTGTCCCCATTAGGAAGACCGGGCTACGGCCCGCTCCAGACGTTGGGAAGTTCCGCCGTATCCGTCAGTTCGAGCTTACAGGACGGTCTTCTTGAAAGGAGTTCAGTTATACCCCTTCTATTTTGTTCGTTAATTATTATTCTGTTAGTCATACAGGGAGCTTGCATGAAGCGATGCATGCTGGGTAATACGCTATATTGTTGTCGCTGGCAGCAGACGACGCAGCACGGCACTGCCACACAATGCTGGAGCGATCGGACCAGGTCGACTGAGGGTTCTTCACGATTCTAAAGATTCGTCTGCACGAGTGCGAGGAGGCAAAGGATCCCTCAGCGACGTCATTGCGAACGGCTCGCACGGGTCAACAGACGCGAGATCGACGCTAATCCGGGCAAGTGTCAGACTAGTCGCCATAACTAGAAATCATGAATGACGGCGATGTCGACGGGCGGCCACAGGCCCAGACGCACAGTGCAGTCAGTTGTTCGCGCGTAGCTTGACCGGTTCCGCGTCGCACTGCTTTGCATTTCTTCATAGGGCGCCAGATCTTTCAGACGCAGCGTGGACGCATTCGTTCCTAAGGAATCTGCCGACACGCTACACAGACGTATACGGGCAGCGCACGAACAGCCGCGTGTTTGTTCGGCGGACCGTCGAAAACGACAAGGCACTCGGTCAATTCAGCCTGGCTGCGCTATGACAGCTGCATGTGCTGCCCGCGCCGTCCGCTGTCGACAACATCATGGCGCATTACCCAGCATGCATCACTTCATGCAAGCTCCCTATAGTGTTAGGCTAGCCAATCGCCTTGCAAAGAATCGGCCTCATTTACACCGTTGGCTAAATATTTTTGACTATCCTCTTTTTCCATACGGTGCATGGAAAGTGCAGCTTTCCCTCTATACATATTTCCAGCCGCCAGTCAAAGCAGATGGCTTCTTCAACCAACAAGTGTGGAAGGTGACAAGTGTCCACACCACTAAACCTTACAGCACCTTTTTATTGATGATCGGACTTCTATTAACTACGCACTAAGAAAGAAAGAAAGAAAGAAAGAGTCAGCACGCGATGCATGTCAGTGGCAATAACGATGAAGATTACCACACTACAATATATATATATATATATATATATATATTTCATCGTATTTCGCGGGCTTTCTTTAAATGCCAGAGGAAATGTCTGATTTCCTTTATGGGGTATAAGTATAACGCCCCAAGAGATTCAGGAGATGATAGTGCAGGGCTCCGCACATTTCAGGGGTTCTTTAACGTGCACTGACATCGCACAGCACACAGGTGCCTTGCTTTTCGCCTCCATCGAAAATCGACCACCGTCGCTGGGATTCGATACCGTATCCTTGGACACAGAAGTCCAGCGCCCTAACCACTGCGCCACCGCGACGGGTCCCCAGAGGAAACAGCTGTTTCTTAAGCCTTCACAGCTAAACGAAATGCATTGCGCCCTAGACTGAATATTTAAAAACTGCGCCGTTATTCTTAGTTAATAATTTAATTAAAAGGGCTATAAAATACTCTGAGGAACACTACATGGTGGCAATCTGTATTTAATTAAGCTTCATCCAGCAAAAGTGCCCCGCTTTCTTTAAAACCCTTGGCTTGAGTAATGCGAAACACTCAAGAGACAGCTGCCAATATTGCCGTAATAAGTATAATGGTATCGTTATCAATGTGGCTGGTTTACGATTCTCGACAGGGATCTTAATTATTATTTTCGAGGTATTATGTTGCTGTTTTTCTCTCTTTTGAGGTCGAGCATCCGACCTCACCCTCAAAATATCAGTTTCAGATGAGGTGAGTATAGGTCGCCTCATCAAACTTCAAGTGATGAGGTTGAGGTTGAGTGAGATCATGAAATTTTATTTGAGGTTGAGGTGAAGTCAAATGCCCACCTTTGATCCTGAGTGCTTTAGCGTTATTCGCATTACATTTTTGCAGCGCAAATAGTTGTAGGGACGTGTGGCGATTTCGGCGTCGTACGAGAAAATGAGGTTTTCTTTTTTTTTTTTTTTTTTTTTATGACATCAACATCACATGGTTCGCGGCTCGTCAGCGCGTCGGCACACCATGGCACAGGGAGGACGAGGAGCTGCTTTACGTCCTGTGCACCGCCTGTAGGGACGCCACTGAAAGCCGCCTAGCGGTCGTTTTCAAAAGCCTTTCCGGGATACGAGTTAACGCTGCTCATGCGTCGCTACGATAATTGCCGACGTTCGCGGCGGCGATTTTAGAGCGCAGCTCTGGCGCCCGTTCCTGGGTTTCGCGTCGGCGTCGACGTCGAACTCGTAACCAGCTCCGCCTCCCTTTCAGCCCCCCTCTTCCTGCGTGACGCGGTTGCCGAAACGGCGGCTCGCTATTAGCGGATCACGGTGCGTGCATTATAAGCCAAAACGCAGAGTCACGCTCTCTTCACTCGCTAGCGGCGTCAGCGGCATCAGTCAATCGCTGCTAACGTTCCTATGGGCCTCGCGCTGCCTCCCGCAACCTCCCTATAACTTAATTGCTCTCTTCATTTCTCCGACCACAAAGCTTCTTTCATGACAGCCAAGAACTGTTAGTGGAGTGTTTCTTGAAGGAATACGTGTGAAAAATTAAACAAGTCTGTAATTGTACATACGTGTCTTGCTCGAAATCTTTGCCTCAATCACGGCCGGTCTCGAGGGAGAGCGCGCTTCGATACCGGCCGTGCCTCAATCTATCGAAAAGGTGAAACAGCTGATGAGCTGCACTCAAATTTCGCATTAGGAAGTAACGCAATTGTCGGCAATTTTTTTTCGTTTTTGTTTTTCCAGCTCCTTCCGATTTTTTTCTAAGGCTGCATGAAGCATAAAATAAGCATTGATGATGCTGCAGCCATCTGGAGGAAACTAATGCGTACACGCACCGGGTGCTCTCTACCTCACCTAACCCACCCCCTTCCCCTCTAGGCCTCAGGTCATCCTCATGAATAAAGGTTTATGAATGAATGACTACAAACAAACGCCAAATCATCATCATCATCATCAGCCTGACTATACCCACTGCAGGGCGAAAGCCTCTCCCATATTTCTCCACTTAACCCGGTCCAACCCAAATGACCAGCTGCAATGTTGATTTCCTTTTATTGTAAATATACTGCATCGACTTATCAATTACTCCAACAGAATATACGCTGTTTTCTTTTTCTTTTACTGCCCATGGTGACGCTCCTCGGCCTAATATTTATTTATTTATTTATTTATTTATTTATTTATTTATTTATTTATTTATTTATTTATTTATTTATTTATTTATTTATTTATTTATTTATTTATTCATTCATTCATTCATTCAGCCATACTGTCAGCGTAGGCCAAGACAGGAGTTGCATTTGTTGTTTTTTTACAGTACGAAGTAACATTGCACCTATGCTCATGGTACTGTAAACGCACAAACAGTGAAAGAGATAACACTGAGAAAAAGCAAACGACATATAAATAACAGAAAAAGAACACCCCACTCACACACTGCAGTTAAGGATAGATTCAAGCACGTCATCATTACGAAACATTCTGCGCTACGCGCTTTTACATCGCGCCAGCGCCGCTCTCTTATATCGCTTCATCAGCCAAATTTACACTATTTTAATACGATGTCGCTAAGGGTCCCGTTTCGTAGGAAGTATGGTGTCTTCGTCGTTGTCGTTGGCCGTGAACGAGAAATCCCGATTGAAAATTCAGGGACAATTTTAAATGTTAAGACTGACGCTAAGTTTTTCAGAAAAACTCCGTAACGAAATGAAAATAATTGAGCGGTAATGCAAACTGAGTCAACTTTGAGTGTGGGTGGGAGTCGAACCCAATACTTTTGTGTGCGAGACAGACACACGCTCATTCACAGATCGGGGGGTTCGCTTGTTCAAGCTGAATAAAGGTAGACCTAATTAATTCGTGACACGAATGGGGATCGACAACGCAGCGGAGTTCTGATCTTAATAGGCGATGCTTAATTAAGCGTCTCCCTGTTTAAAGCATCCCCCACGGGATTAGCCATGACAATGAATTGGTTCGTATAGCGATGACACGTTTCACAGCGTGTACAGTCGGAAATTAGTGAAACGCTATAAAGCGAACGCTTACAAGCTTTGATAAATTATACGCTTCGTAAAGCCTATGCGCTTAGTTCAAAGGACAAAATATTTAGAAATCCTGCTCTTAACAAGCACCGCTTACAGGCAATTAAATACATGTACCATGCGCTTGGGGCACCGTGTTTGATTCATTAAATCTCCTACCTGACGCTCATCATATCCGTCTTTACTTTGCACTCAGGACCTATGAAATGACTTTAAAAATTAAGCGCCGCAAAAATATGCAGCATTGCACTAAATAAATGAACTGTTACAGATTTACACAGCAACCAACATACTTTGCTTCATGTACCTAAAAGCGAATGATAACGACCTTAAGATAATTCACAATTACGCGCCGATATTCTTTGAAGTGCTTTCATGTCGAAATATAAAACAGGAATGACAAACTGCTTGTTAACAGTACGCTCTTTGTCGTACTGCTTGTCGATCTGGGACGAGTAAATACATTCTCCAGCGCGTTTTTTACGGCTTTCTTACATTACACCAAAGAAAAACTATTGCCAGAGATTCCCCGCATTTTGTGTCGCAGTGCATTGGCAGCGGATGCTGTTAATTCAACGATGCAAACGCCGTGGCCAAACGAATTCATGACGGGACGATTGCATAGCAACACACCGATAGCAGACGACGCGGCCGACTCCGCGCTCCCTGATTTTACAACTACGCCTCCAGAGGCGTGGCCGTCGCTTTGAACGGCGATGTCTAAAGGCATCGAGGGATGTCCTGTCAGGAGGGGAACGCCCGCTTCATGGTGACGGTGAGAAACGCCTACATTAGGCCTAATGGGAAATGGGAATTTTTTGGAGTTTTCACGATGGAACTTTTAGAATTAGCCCAACTTCTACTGGCTGACAATGGATTCCTAACAACACAAGTAGTGGCTAGAGGTCCGCTCAATACACGCGAAAGAAAGAAAGAAAACGACGTGATCGATGGGGAACTTTCTTCCTCAAACCTTTGAACTTTCTGAAAGCATGGCAGTTGCTATACCACATGCCACTGCGCAAAGGTTTAAGCGTCTTCTATTTCTAAGACTGCCACAAAAATGACTCCGAGGAGAGCTACGGCGGTCAGCATTATAGCTCATTGAGCCACATACTTCACGATGTTGATGTTTACGTTACCTGTAGATTATTAGTAAACCGAAATTTTCATCTCTTCCATCTTCCATTTCGCGTCTCCGGTGGCGTGTTCCTCATATCGCTGCATCATCGATATCTAGAAAAAGCTCTTAGCTGTCAAAATGAGGTGAATTAACCTTATTTTGACAGCTCTTTCTTTGGCAACTTTATGGACCATATTCACTATCGGATATAGTGGGCAACAGGTGTGACAACCTTGTATAATTAGCGCGGTTCGACGCTAAAAGAACAAATGTTTCAGAGTGGCCTCCCGCTATCTCGTAGATTCTTCTCATAATTTTCAAATATTGTGACCGTATGTAAATACGAAAAGACTGCGCAGCCTTGTATATAAGTTGAAGCTTTTGCCTGTTTTTGTTTTCTAAAATTAATTTTTTGGTAGCGAGAGTATATATCGCATAAAATTATTGCATAGTATTCCTGAAAAGAACCTATACAACCAACGTCACCTGCAAGAAGGCTTGTATTGAGATGAAATAGCTCACGTAGGCAAAAGTCTTTGTTGTCTTGCGTCGTGTGCATCTCACGGCAATACGTTTAGCCATTTTGCTCGACTTATGCCTTGAGGTGAAGCATTAAAGCTGACTTGTTGCGGTTAGCCTGGCAGATACGCGTGACCTGTTCCAGCCCACGTCCTCGCAGGACGAACGTCTGAAAGACACTGTCCTAACAGGAGATCACAAGCGCTCGTCTACTGTGCCAGACTGTATTTTCATAGAGACGAGACGCAATGCTCCTGTGTGCTGTCTGATCTCAGTGCACATTAAAGGATCCCATGTAATCGAAATTAAGTTAACTCTCATAAAAACGAAGCACACGATGACAATAGTCTTTCGTCGAGGTACGCTGTAGTGGTTATTGAAGCTAAATAACCTAAAAGCAAGCACTCATAAAGCCTTGAAATCACATTAGAAATTTCTCAATGCTTCACATCTTTCTTTATTGAAAAACAATACTTTTTTCTTTCTTAATTTTCACGTTTTTCATTGGCTTTCACGTCTCTGCATGCAACTGATGTCAGCGTTTGGTTTCTACGAAGACCCTGTCATCATGTGGACGGCTCCACATGCTTGGTAGCTAGGCTCCATGAACTACTACCGCTCTTTCCTGCGCGACGTTACAACAACAATTCAATTCGGAGACGCCTGCTGGAACGTCGACCAGGTCCGTGGGCTCGACACACTGCAGGGCATGGCGCTCTCGCTCTTGCTCTTTGACCTGACAATGCCTGGTCTCCCTGCTGCTTTCAATACCACCGACCGTGTTATTGGCCTGGGCCCGTTTGCGTTACCCGCCCGAGCACAACCCGGCGTCTCCGATACAATTCCGGGCCCTGCCCGAGCCCGTATAAACTATGTATGACCTACCCGGCCCTGTCCAGCCTACCGAGTAGGCGGGCTGAGGTCCGAAAAAAAATTTAATCAGCTAAGCGCGCTTCACTAATGTAAATGTTATTACTTCAAATTTCTCTGGAAAGAGACCCTCAAGTTCAGAACAATCATATAATTATCATTACCACCAGCCGGCAAAGGCTTCTCCCATGTCCCTCCAATTAACCTGGTCCGGTATTAGCTGCATCCACTTGACCGCTGCAAACTTCTTAACCTCATCCGCCCACCTGACATTCTGCCGCCCCCTGCTACGCTTTCCTTCCCTTGGTATCTAGTTTGTTACTTTTTTCGACCATCGGTTATCCTCTCTTCGCACTTCATGCCCTGCCTATGCCCATTTCGCCTTGATTTTCACTATGATGTCATTAACTGCAGTGATTTCTCTGACACACTCTTCACGCTTCCTTTCACGTAACGTGCACCTACTATTTTCCGTTCCATGTCTCTCTGCGCTGTCCTCAACTTAAGTAAAACCCTTTTCGTTAGTCTCCGCGTTTCAGCTTCATAGGTGAGTACAGGTAAGATGCAACTGTTATATACTTTCCTCTTGAGCGATACCGGTAAGCTGCCAGTCATAATCTGCGAGTACCTGCCAAATTTGCTCCATCCCAATCTTATTCT
This sequence comes from Amblyomma maculatum, assembly GCF_055883805.1. Taxonomy (NCBI): domain Eukaryota; kingdom Metazoa; phylum Arthropoda; class Arachnida; order Ixodida; family Ixodidae; genus Amblyomma; species Amblyomma maculatum. The sequence continues at coordinate 227,438,099 of NC_139344.1, forward strand.
CCCAGTTATTCCCCTTTCATGGTCCGGATCTGCGGTTACTACCTGTTCTAAGTAGACATATTCCCCTACCACTTCCAGTGCCTCGCTACTTTTTGTAAACTGCTGTACTTCCCCGAGGCTGTTGAAAATTACCCAAGTCTTCTGCATATTGATTTTTAAGCCTACATTTCTACTTTTCCTGTCTAGGTCATCAATAATTATTTGCAATTCATCCCCCGAGTTACTTAACAAGGCAATGTCATCAGCAAATCGCAGATTACTGAGGTATTCTCCATCTACCCTTGTCCCTAACTGCTCCCATTCCAAGTCTCTGAATACTTCCTCTAAGCAAGTTGTGAATAGTACTGGGGAGATCGTGTCTGCTTGCCTACCACCTTTTTTTATTGGAATTTTATTACTTTATGCTGAACTATGGTTCCTGTGCAGCCACTATAGATATATCTTCCAGTAATTTCACATGCGGTTCATATACACCCTGATTTCGCAATGCCTGCAAGCTAGACTGCCGAGGTTTCGACTGAGTCAAATGCTCCTTCATATATAGTAATGAATGCTATGTATAAGGTCTGGATATATTCCGAGCATTTTTCCATCAGCTGGTTGATCGTATGGTATGGTATGGTATGGTATGGTATGGTATGGTATGGTATGGTATGGTATGGTATGGTATGGTATGGTATGGTATGGTATGGTATGGTATGGTATGGTATGGTATGGCATGGTATGGTATGGTATGGTATGGTATGTTATGGTATGGTATGGTATGGTATGGTATGGTATGGTATGGTATGGTATGGTATGGTATGGTATGGTATGGTATGGTATGGTATGGTATGGTATGGTATGGTATGGTATGGTATATGAGGTGTGGTATGACCTCAACTCTCCAATAGCCGCTTGTCAAATCCATGGACGAAAAATACCGTGCAATGCGAAGACGATCCAAAAAATCATCAATTCAGATAAAGGGGTAAACATCTTTCTTTGTCATGTTGTTGACCTTTCTGTAGTTGACACAGAAACTTAAAATACCATCCTTTTTCTTGACGAATACAACGGGGCATGCACAAGAACTTGTTGAGAGCTTTATAATATCATTGTGAAGCATCTGCTGGACCTGATGGCGAATCGCATCTCATTCCGTTGAATACGTTCGATAGGAGTGCTGCCTCACAGGTCGTTCGGTGTCTTTGGTAATAATTCGGTGCTTGGCAACTGCCGTCTGACCGATTTCGGACAAGAGAGCAAAACAGTTCGCGAACGAATGCAGGAAGTCCAGAAGGCAACAGCGGCCGCACCCCCGAGGGTCATTGTTTAGCTTCCCTGACGCAGACTGGGAGACGTCTTGCAGGGTCGGAGGACACAGGACAGCTCGGTGAAAAAGTGCGAGGAGAAGGCGACGAGAGCTAATGGCTATAAAGGTGAACTGGGAGAAGATACAGCCGGTTATAGGTACTCCTGAATTTCGTGCAGTCGTTCGCCATAACGAGGACGAGATGCGTCAGACGTGAAACTCTGCAGGCCCATCTGACTGTAAGAGCAGATGCGATATAGATGGCCAGGCTCTCCGCAATGATAACAAAGAGGGCGGTGTCTTCCAGACTGCCGCCTTCCAAGTAGGCTGCCAGACCTGGTCCCGGGGCGCAAAACACCAGAAGGGTGCTTCGGGCTCTGGAGAAACGCGAGTCTGGTAGGCGAAGGTGAGCATGGTATCTCAGCGTAAGAGAGGAGTGAAGGAGTGGGGGATGGCTGTACGAGTGGCTGCATTGCTTGCTGTAGATCATCGCGTGTAACGTTGTAAATTGTGGCGGGAGGTGACTGGAGGCGCTCAGTGGGAAGGTGTTGCAATTCCTCCCGAACAATTTGGCGCAACAGCTCCCGGAGTACATGGTCATTGTTATCTCGTGGCAAGCTAGGACAACTGACGGCCGAAAGTCAGAGCGTGCGGTCATACTGGACGGCTCGTTGCTGCAGCGCCCGTTTCATGGTGGTATAGCTTCACGGGCAAATTCATCCACGCTGGTCCGGGGGCTACGAGCGAGACCAACTACTCCTTTATACATCATGCATTAAAAAACGCACTTTTTTGGTTTCGGCCATGTTCGGTTCAGCGCACCGAAAAAGTAAGGTCATGTCTTCAACGAACACTATGACGCTTTCGTTGTGCCTCTTCATCGAATCGACACTGCAGAGCCCGTTCAGCCCCCCCCCCCCCCCTTTTTTTTTTTTTCCCTATCGTGGCTGTTTTGCCAAATGGGTATTCTATGCGGGACTATAGGTCACTGTGCTGTCCATGCAGATATTTTTCAGCATTACTACGTGTGGGATTTCCCCGTGTAATGGTCACGTAAAAGAACAACAAATGCTGTTTAGCATGCCTTCAGAGAAGTCTCCCATTAATTAAGGCTTGGACATTTGGACATATGTAACTTTCAATACTGAACAAATGCCTAGAAAAATAATTCACAATGCGAGAACGACGTGGTGAAACACCTGCAGACGGCCCATTCGCTCACCTTTCCTCCCTCGAGGGAGTGCTGAGCAAGCCCATCAGAAGTGGCTCGACTGTCACTGTGTGCACTGCCGGCAATTGTACTGCAAAACGATTTTACTATAGATATATTGAACAACATGAACATAAATAGCCCTGTTAAGGTGACGGCCCGGCATTTTGTAGCGGCAGCCTCCGGCTGGGGTTTTTGATTGTTGACACCTCCGAGGTACGGCGTTATTATGCGGGCACAAATTCGCCTGTTGCCTTCCTTTGGCATCTGCTCGCGCGTTCAGTCAACAACCTTTTATTCGGAGGTTACTGGAATAGCCCGCCATGGTGCCGTACTTACGGTCAACGCGTTTTCGTAAGGCACGGCTATGAAACTCTAGGAACGGGCAGCATCACGCAATCTTCCAGCTAGCGGGTGCCTATCAGCGTTTTCACAGGCACTGGCTTGCCTCACGGTTAGGTAAATGCTTTCCGCTTTTTCGGGCCCGTGAGCACCACTGAACTTGTTGCAGTCCAACGACTCGTTGCTTGGAAGTACCCCCCCCCCCCTTCCCCCCCCCCCCCTCCCTCCTCCTTCCGCCTCGACTTCTGCTGTCATTCGCCCGAGCCAGACGGCTGGCGCTTTGGCATTTTTTTTTTTTTTTTACCGGCTGGGCTACTGGATACGGTCGGTAGGTGACGTGTTCTGCAGATTATTTCGTAATATTCGCGGACCCTGAAATATTCGGCGTGTCTGAGTCTTGTGTACGCGTACACCCGTGGCGAATTCGTAACACCCGCGTGCAAGTGAGAATCCGCGTCACGGCTCCGAGGCAACAGGTGTCCGACATTTCACTTTCGCACCGATGGCCTTGCGGCACGGTGCCCTCCTCGAGCACGAAAGGCAGTGTGCTCAAATTCAGCTGGTAACCCACTGTTTTTTTTTTTTTTTTATGAGTGCAGAAGGTTAAGTGCCTTGCTTTCCGAGCGCTGAAACAGCCCCGTGTTCTAATCTATTACAGCAACGAGTTTCACCCTACGAGACAGCGGCTACCTGTTGGCGTACTCCTGCAGGGCGCGCTCTTGTCGGCCGATCGAAGTCCTCGAGCGCGCGCAGCGGGGCAGCGCCGTCGATTAATTGGGCCCCGGCCGCTATCGACCCGCGCGCCGCTCTCTGTGCAGCCAAGATGGCGGCCGGCAACCGTGGAGACGCGCTCGCACCCTGGGCCAGGCCGGACCTTCTGCAAGCCCGCGACGCTGCTAGGACCTAGATGTGAAAATAAATGTATCGCAGCTACCTCTGCGTCGAGGTAAGTGAGCGCTCTCGGCGCGGTCGGCCAGCGACTTCAAGGAGGCCACTGGGACACCGCTTGTTTACCAACAAAGTGTGCGCGTCATGGCAGCCCCGGGCGGCCCCCCTCTCCGAGACGAGGGGCCGACGTCTACCTACGGCTGCGCCTCGATGCTCAACCTCCGCGCGCCGTGACGCCGCTGCGTCGTCGCTCTCTACCGTTACAATAAGGGCATTGGGACAGAGTAGGGCTGGCGCGAGGCCGCCTGATTGGTGTCTGTGTAAGTTCAGTGATATCCACGACCATCGACTAAGTGCGCTGGCACGATGTGCTTGCGCAACACTTTATCTTCGTCACAGAGTGCCTAATGCAGTCCTCAGAAGCAAGCGTCACGGCGACTGACCTCGACCAATGACGCAGTGCTCTTTAGAAATATCGAGTCTAATATCGGCATTTGTATGAACTGGAGTATCGACCTGCCATGTGTCGTCGCGGGATGACCCTGTTTCGCTGGCTTTCTTGCATTTACACTCACTGCGTGGAGAAGCGGCAGAGCCAGGATTATGATCTGTTGCAACGCGTTCTGTTGCCGCGAAGCGCTTCAAACAACTAGATTGGAATTCATGGTTCCTTCCGTAAATTATGTGCTTATTTCGTGCTGCGAGACAACAAGAATTGTCTTGTAGGTTTGGCTTAGATTGCTGCGTAATAAAGTCGTAATAAGCGCAAAAAGTTATGTTATATTATTCAGCTAAAACAGGGATCAAATCATCGTCTTTTTCAAAGATCACGTCTATTTTAGATGACAACGGCCGTCTATTGCAGTCACAGAGGTAAAGGTTTAGTGTGTTGTGTTTATTAGGTCAAATAGCACTCGTACACTCCAAGGCGCTGTGGCAGTTTGCACATACTCCAGACTTGTTGCTTCTAGCTCTGCTGCGCTGAATGAAACAAGCGCTCGAGGGTGCTGAACACGCAGACGTGAACCAAAACAAAGACCTCAGTCTTGTTTCACGGCTGTGCTGTCCAAGGGTTAAACGCTAAACGGGATACTGTTGACCTCATTGAGTCGCGCGCGATGTGTCATGAGGCCGCTCTACGGAATGATGTCATGTCTGCCCAGAAGAAAATTGAGTCTCTAACTCTAGTCGTATGCGCAAGCCTGATCTAAGCACATTCGCGACGATGAACTTGCAGTTAGATATCCGGATAAAAGGTGTGCTATTTTTCTCCGTAGTAGTCAGTAAAACTACGTTAGCAGCGAGGACTAAGCGCGAGAGCGCTTTGACAAGAACGGCATGGAAGCGCCGTTCCGTCGAGTGACGCCTCGATCTCGCAGGTGGTGATCCTGCTGCTGCTGTCGCACGTGGGCTGGAATGGGCCGTCGTCGCCACGCGTGCAGCCCTGCTCTCGGGCGCAGTCGCACGTGGCACGCCAGCTGGTTCGCCGCAAGGTGACTGCCGTGTTGCAGCGATACCGGGTCTCGCTGGGGCCCGAGTGCCCGCTGCACCCGAGCCGCGACCTGTTCTGGTGGCCGCCTGACGAGTCCAAGCACAGCTGGAGCTGCCCCATGTGCGGCCGCTCTTTCTTCTGCCACGAGAAGCTAACCAGCCACTGGGACCAGGAGCACGCGCCGCAGATGCCCCCCAAGGTAGGCGGACGGCGCTTTAGGCGGAACGCGGCACACTCTACCACGATCCGCAGGCCGACCGGGGCGTGTGCCTGGCCGACTATTGCGACATCCTGCGCTGCGACGTGCTTGGCCCGCGGCTGGCGGCCGCCGAGCGCGCCTCGGCCTCTGGGAGCTCGGCTGTCGTCGAGGCCTTACCCGACAAGCCCAGGACGGACGAAAGCAGCTGCTCGCCGCCCGCCGCCGACCACCCGCGCTGCTCATGCGACCAGAGGCACATGAGCGCCCTGCAGCAGAAGTGCCGGGTATGGACATTTCAGCATCCCTCCTTGATAGTCCGCGCGAACCTGTCCACAGTGATAGCACTTGTAAGAGGATGATGACCAGATGAGTGGATTTTAATAGAAAAATAGCAGCTTGGCCAAGAAATGCCGCCCCTAAATTTGCTATGCCATTAACACTTGGACCGTGACACTTCGCGGTTGGCGCCGCTACAAGTAGTCTCATACTGTACGCCGTTCTATATATATATATATATATATATATATATATATATATATATATATATATATATATACCGGGTGTCCCAGCTAACTTGAACCAAGGGTTACAAAATAATGTATTTGAGGTAGGTCAGTGAAACCAAATGCATACAACTGCCAGCTTGTTCGCGCACTACAGGCAATTTTTTGTTTTGCATTTACTTAATTAGCTAATTATGTTAATTTCTCTAATTTTTTAAATATCGACTTTAGACCAAACATGTGAATTGGAAAGTTGTAGAGCACCTTCAGAAACCCCCATTCCATTAACTTCGATAAAGAAAGTCTCACGTGTATCTTTTTTTCCGGGCTCAGAAGAAAGCGCGCGAAATACAAATAATACCACGTGACTAGCGCATTTGTGCGCCGCGATTGTGGTGCTCTCAGCCGTGGTTTGAGCGAACGACATAAGCTGCGTCTGTGACCCGATGGTCCCGTTGCAGCGGCAGGCAGAAATGTTGGCGATGGTTCGAGCGAGCTCGAGCTCGCCCGTCGCCACCGCGATTTTGGCCACGCCTGCGCACCGCAGCAGCCTACATCACGACAGGCGGATGGCGATAAAAAACCGGCAAATGAAGGTGCAGCGCTAATTTTAATCGAGTCACATGATGTCATCTCGCCTCTTTACCCAAGCCTGTATGCGCAGATTCAGTGGCTGATACCTTATCGCTCATTCGTTTGTCGTGACGTTCGCTGATGGGAGAGAAGGAGGCCTTGTTAGAATGTCGGTGGTGTCGGCTCGCCGTTCTCGCTGCTACTGCACCGTCACGTGGGCCGGCTGTCTGACGCGGGCGAAGAAACCATCGCAGGCATATCGGCCTGCCGCTTTAACGGGGCCAAGAAGACACGGCCGCAGCTGATTTCGTTCGCTCAAACCACGACTGAGAGCACCACAATCGCGGCGCACAAATGCACTAGTCACGTGGTATTATTTGTATTTCGCGGGCTTTCTTCTGAAGCCCGGAAAAAACGATACAATTGAGACTTTCTTTATCGCAATTAATGAAATGGGGGTTTCTGAAGGTGCTCTACAACTTTCCAATTTACATGTTTGGTCTAAAGTCGATATTTAATAAATTAGATAAATTAACATAATTAGCTATTTAAGTAATTGCAAAACAAAAAATTGCCTGTAGTGCCCAAGGAGACTGGCAGTTGAATGCAATTGGTTTAACTGACCTACCTCAAATATATTATTTTGTACCCCTTGGTTCAAGTTAGCTGGGACACCCGGTATATATATATATATATATATATATATATATATATATATATATATATATATATATATATATATATATATATATATCTTTTATTTTTTCATCGCGAACATATCATCCTAAGCGTCTGCGGAAGGCCAGTGCGGACTCTGTATTTAGAATGTATTATATCCTTTATCAAAAGTCCTAGGCGGTTTGCTTTTGGGATGCCATATGGCTCGTTATGCATCCCCCGTATTCCATTTTCTTTTTTACTCCAAGAGCAACTCTGCACCTCCGCCTTCCGCAGGTGAGAGCTTGCAATGATGCTACGAGAATCCCACTAGGCGGCTTAGTAGCAGACTCCCCTGGGCTCTAAGCTTAGTGCCAAACAGCACCAAATATTTTGTTCGCTGAACATGACGTCAGAGTAAACGTTGATCTATTGTTCCAGTGCGTTCATATTGATTCGATTATTTTTAACACTATTATGATGATCACTGAAAAACAAGTAACACTTTGAAAAGCACATAGGCGTCCCGTGCTTATTTTTGCCGTTCGCTGTATATGTGCAGTTTCTATTGTATAAGTTATAAAAAATACATATTTTGGTGAGCAAATTGCATCACTTCACCACTAGCAGTTTTTCCTAATTATTCAAATATATTATTTCTTTTTTCTTCGCCTTTTCATTTCATCTAAGCGAAGTAGTCTGCATCCACGCTGGCTGATATTGCGAGGTGTGACTCCAGCGATAGTCCGTAATCGGTCTCACAAGCAAACGCGACAACGAATTGGTAAGAAAAATAAAAACCATAAATGAGGAAAAAAAAAAACAAGAAAGTGGGACCTCGAAAACGTATGTGTGAGCAGTGAGCAGTGCTAGCGCAAACATTAATGTACAATGTTTGTCTACCTTGAGAAGCAGCCGGTAGCGTAACTGAGTGCCCGCTCAGTTCATTACCGTACAGTTGAAACATTGAAAATGAAATCATAATTGTCTAAAATATCACTTTTTGCACGAGGGAGCCTATCAGCGAGCAGTTAATAGTGAACTGTTCACTCATCAGCTGCCGCGAGTAAAAAACTAGTTAAATGCTCCCAGCTTACACACATTAGCCTTAAGTGACGCATTAAGAAAAAAACAAAAGTCATATTCCGTTTCCTTTCTGAAGTTTTATGCGCACATTTGTAAATTAGTTTACTCCCTGTACAGGCACGGTTCGTGTGTTGTCATTATAAATTAAATTACTAACGGGAGGTGGTCAGACAAGCTTGGACCACTCCTAAACCACAGTACCCATGGCGTGTACTCGAGTGACTTCTTGCCTTTTCTTCTGCACGTCGCATTTTCGCTGGACTAGCGGTTGTTCTGATGCCCTTGTATCGCGAGTGGTGTCAAAACTAATTGGCTCTGAAATCAAAACAAGGTTTCTGTTTACCTATGTACTGATAATATGCGGACGATAAGGTAAATCAGCAGGTGAATTTTTGTTTTCAGATCAACGAAATATCCCCCACCGATACCAAACCCATTATATCTCTTCGACAACGACCCCTTTCTAAAATTCATTCATTCATCGGTCGCGAACTGTCCCTTGCGCATATCAATGCATTATGTCTTTGAATAGAGGGTTCAGCGGACGAGGACGGCGCTGAGGAGGGTAAAGCATCCTGGAAGCTTCGGTTTACAGGACACGGTATACTGCTCCGCAGTAAAAGAAGCAGAAGAGCGGGACTGGTGTCCGTTTATTTGATCTTCGCACTCTTTCCGATTGAACACTTTTAAGTTTGTCTGTTGTGTTGTTGCTGTTGCTCAGATTCCCTCCCTTTTTTCAGATCGTCGTACAACAGTGCGTCATGGGACTTCTCTCCATTCTCTCTGTCAAGGACTTTCAAGACATTGAAGGTAATTAAAAAAATATATTGAATGGCGATTACGCAGCTGGTAATGCGGAAAATCAGTGCTGTCTGACATGCGATAGCGGTTACGCAGATAAAGATACAGCCCGTTCCTTTCCCGCTTTTCAAGGTCGCAGAGAGAGGACCGGACGAACAAACAACGGCGAATGCGAGAGTGGGGGATTTAGTGCTCTAAAAAAAGTAATAATAACGTTTTACGCTTTTCTTTTTTTGCGTACTAGAGCGAACAAAAGTGGTACACAACGCTCGGAAAGCTGTATACTGCATCTAGAGCGGCGTTTACATAAACCCAACAGCAGCGGGTTGGGTTGAGTTATCGAGTCGAAAACCCATGTAAACTCTGTCGGGTTGTGTCGAGGGGTCGAGTCGAGTCAACTCCGGCGCAGGGGGTGGTTGGGTTGACTAGACTCGACCACGCAGCAGAAAGCATGTAAACGCTGTCGGGTTGAATCGGGGCACAGTGGGAGAGGATAACAATACGGAAAACGCTGGAGATGAGCGGAGAAAAAAAAAACGGAATTGGGTGCCGTCTGCTAGTTCTTCGCCTCGATGCGAGGGGCCACCGTAATCGCCGCTCGTCGGGTCGGGTTCATGCAAACCCGGTATGATCGAGTCACTCAACTCAACTCCTCAACTAGATCCCCGCTGTCGAGTCCATGTAAACAGGGCTTAGAAGAGAGAGACAGTTGAGGCTCTTTTTTATCGACAAGCACGTGTTAGCTCGCTTTGACGCGTAGCCCTCCTTCCCGTCTAAATGCTCCGGCACGATAGCAGTCATGTGGCCGGTGTTCTTTTTACATTGCACGGCGGATATATGACGTGGCAATTAGCACTCGCCACACTGAAATAGTTATGACGCGACTCCTACCGTCCGCCTTACATCACGTACCACTCGTTGTAACCACATGACTGGTCTCGAGGAAAGCGCGCTTCCCCTCGAGACCGGCCGTGCGGGAACACAGGGCGAACCACGTCCGCCGCTATGAACGAGGATGGCGCTGGCAAACACCCTCAAAGATACGTCACATGCACCATAACTACCTAAGAAGGTATACGATTGAACAGCCGTCGCGATATTATAGCGACGCATATCCGACACTGCTGCGGCGCCGTTCAACAATTCTCCGAACAGACGCGCGGCACACTGAAAGCAGCCAACGGCATGCCTGCAGATAGAGGGTACCCTGTCAGCTGCCTTGAACTCAGATGCAGACGGAAGATGGCTTTGCGATGCTGTTTTGGCTAAAGCGACTCTGGTTTTTGTGATGAGCCACCGGCAGTGTGTTTTAAATCATTTTTGCTCCTGAGAGTCTGTGTAATATGCCGCAAATTACCGTGGTGTTCATTAATGACACCGTGTGTTTCTAATTCGCAATGCTCGGGAAAGCATGATCGCTTTGACTGAGTATCGTCCTTGTTGATTATACTGGTCTTGTCTTGCTGCACAGAGAACATACACATCTGTAGGTTTGGGCACCGCGCTCGGACCACATAGCTATGTTCTTCGCACATTCCTTGCAGACGAGCTCAACAATGGGATCTGCTCTTACCTCACCTGCAATAAGTACTGGGATGACTCCCTAAATGAGGTCAGTGGCACTCATTCGAAGGTTGTTGCTTTTCTTGTGGGACCAGCGAGAATTTTCTCCAAGGCTAAATGGGGACTTTTCTCTCTTTTTCAGGAACGGCGCGTACCAATGTTATTCAGTATGATAATAGGAATAATACTCGTCGGTGGGTTCTGCCTTTGCTACTACATCGTTTGGATTCTCTTTGAGTGAGTATGAAGAGATGGACAAGTTTGGGCACAGCACTTCATCTGTTTTCGAGCATTAGCGAGGGCAACTTTAAGTAGCGAAATGACTTATCGCTGTCATTAGGGACTCGTACACTGTTGGAGGCCGCGCATCCTCTGAACAAGGCTGCTGTACTGAGCACCCAAAGGAAGTATGGCTATCCCCTCAGTGTGCATGTAAAGTGCATTGGTTCGCTCGCAAAGGGGCCACGCGATAAATCGTCATGGCTCGTTACCAGTCAGTCGTTGACTAGGACAAGCTGTCAGGCTAGTTGGTGTTGGTCCATGGTTGACAGCGCTTAACCACACGGACAGAGAAAAGAACACAGTCGTGCACGTGGTCAACAGTCGTTGACCCCGGGATATATATGTGATGCAATAAGTTATCTACTAACCCCAATTACATAGAGTTTTAACACCCTGCCAGTGGACCAGTTAATATCCCGTGAAACATTGGCAGTGTTACGGCATAATTTATCTGTTCGGTGAGTAACATATCGTACTTGTGTTTCCATTTACCCGCTCGCTATGTGGTAAGGTAGGGTATATGTGTGATGTGGTAAGGTATGTAAAGTATGGGGAAAAAAAACTACGCTTTATACAGTTTCAGAAGAAATAATTCGCTTTACGCCAGATGGAATCGAGCCAATAGTGCACGTGGCAATAGAAAATCAGGACTCGTCGGCTCAAATTTATAGTGGCAGACATCGGAAAAGGCAGGTGCAAGAACAGGGAGCGCGTCAAATATTGCCTCAAGATGGGCGTGTTTAGCGGTAAGGCACCAGGAATGAAGGAGCTCCACACTAAGCATGTCCATATCGGGCAGATCTTCGCTGTAGCGGGCCAAGCTCCCGAGGGGAAATGTGTGCTTCCGATGCGCAGGGCAATCCCACTGCCTAGCCTGGGCGGCGGAGGAGGCGGCGCGGCCTACGATGACGTGTACTGCAACAACAGTCAGGTGCGCTTCTCGAGCTTCGGCCTGTCGTCCGGCCGCGATGGGCCGGCCCGCCAGTGCCACTGCCGCGTCCTGGGCCGCCACTCGTACCAGAAGCACAACATGGCCGCCAACATGCGGTGACGCCGGTAGCGGCCAGGTACGTCCACCGCCTGGGGCCGTCCACGCATGGCCGAGCAGGCACGCCCGCCTAGCGTCCCTGTCCGTCGACGTGCATCGCCGAGGCACTTGGAGTTGGCTTTTACGCTCGGTGGCGCGAAACACACTCCTGTTACCAGCTCCGCCTCGACGACGTAGCGCAGTGCTCTCTTAGATTGTAAAGGGCGCCGACTGCTGTGGCTTGACGAGTAGTGGTGAGGGTGGCAGCTCTGTCCATGAGTGTCATCTGGAGCGGACGGGCACGCATTCTGCTTGCGTATGCACGTAGCGCCTGCTTAGCATGAGACCATGCGTCTGGGCGACTAGATCCCCAGTAAGACCTTGTAGGCGCCATTTTATGCTCTCGAAAGTCTGTAGTCCCCGCTGTTGCTCGCCCCCCCCCCTCCCCCTTTCTCTCCTCATCTTGGTGCTACTCGAGGAAAAGCAGCTCTTTTTCTGAGTCCAGCTGTCGCCTGCTTGAACTTGAAAGATGTGTGCCGACAGATTCGCTGCGTTAAAAAGGATTTCTGACCCGCGGCAACTGGCAGAATGGTTCGAAAAGGGCTCATGAATGGGCTAGAGCAGTGCAACACAATGTGATGGCTTGCGTTTCACCCGTCCCTGCCGCCTAGAGTACATATAGACACACAGCGTAGGAAGCGAACGCTGTACATTGCAGTGCATTTAACCGCACAGTTCACTATATGCGTTCAAGCTTTGTGACTGAAGTTAATAGACGGAACCACGTTCGACGGTCCAAGAGCGCTGCACATAGCATAGCGGAAGCACTTTTGCGCGTCTAGCGTGCTCGGTATATAAAGCAAAGTCGACCTATTTTTATATGCAAAAGGAATTTTTACTTGCCTTCGTGACCACCAGCCGATGTACGAACCCAAAATTTGCTCACACGGACAAAACACGCCACCAAAGTAGGAAATGTCGATCAAAAGGAGAACAAAATATGCAGCCGCGCAACGGCTCGACTAGCCTCACTTTCTTATTCCTCAGCTTGTGCTGATATAGCAATAGGACCAACATGCACCGGCAATATTCACTTTCTTGCCCCTGCCGCTTTCAAATGCGCGGGCGAGAGGGTTTTAACCACGGGGCACGCAGCGATGTGGCGGAGAAAACTGCTGCGGCAACCTGCACTGCAACAGTCTTCTGGACATAGCACCTTAGCGATGAGCGCACTTGAGACAGAGAACGCTTTGATCGCGTTTCCAATTCGTCGTACTTCATTCATTGCAGCATATGCTGGTTGCATGACCCACAACCGACATATGGTGCAATCTTGTCGGTCACCGGGAGGCAGAAAAGAACAATGTCTGTTGTGCATGAGCCAGTTCGTGCGCCTTGGTCTGAACTGTCAACTGAATAAACGGAACGGGCTCGGTCCTCTTGTGCTTCTTTCCAGTCTGCTCCGCTTATCCAATTGACTGCGCAAAGAACAGTGCATCAAGATCCCCTCACCTTAGATAATTGTTGGATCATTGCTTGCCAGCCTTAAAGCTGACTAAATTCGAGCTCCAAGGAACGAGTATTCTACTGCGATGATAATTTGAGTTGCATCTTCATTTTTCAACGCGCATTCATTCAATTATTGGAGGCCCATCGCCGAATCATGGCGGCAGAACAGTTGTTCGCGAAGCTGTATACCTACAATATAGTGCAATGAACAGATGGTGCCTTATCGCTTAATCCGACGTTTACACAAATGGTCAGCTGGAGGGCGTGTAGTCAGTACATACTGCGCTAAACCAAACCTGTATTCGTTTTGGTTTAGCGCCCGTGATTCCGCATGCGCCTTGTGCACTAACAATATCAGCGCACCCACCTGAGCGCGAACTAGCGCGCAGACAGCAATAAGAGCGGTAACGCCTTCATTATCCTGCAGCTTGATTATCGGGGTTAAGCGGGATAAGCCCTGAATGAATGAAACAACTTTATTGCCTAGGATCCCTAATCGCGACCGTGGCGACTACCCCATAGCCATTCCGCAAAGCACATATCGTTTGCCTACTTTGCCCCCTCTACGGCACGTGCAGCGAGGTTCATCTGCAAGGTTAAACCAATCGGTCCACGTTCATCTCCTTGTCACCTGGGACACGAACCAACAGTTAAGGCGACAGCCTGTCGGTCGCCAATCTATCTTACACGTGATATTAAGCAGGGGCAGGAATGCTTGCGGTGGACGCACACTTAGCATTCACCTGCATCCCAGAGCTTAGGTTAACGCTTGCAAACAATATCAGCCTCACTCGGGTCACTTTTTCTTCAAGGAGAGGAGTGAGAATGTTGTTCTCCTTTCTAGGCGTCCATCGTAAGCATTCTCATCTCTGTACAAACAGTTTTCTCAATCCGGCCCGAGAGCAGCACGCAACCGATGCATGTGACATGCTTGCCCCAAGCAAGTGCGTCACCTCAGACTTTTTTACCAAGTGAGCCCGTAATCATCCATCCAACAGTAGATGCATGCATGGCGTCCTCTGCATTCATTTCTCTAGCCTCACTGATTTTGCTCCCTCCAACTGTCTTCAAGAGCGATGAAAGCGAACAATGATCATTGAAGGATCCACTTTTTGGACGTTTGCTTGAAACTGGCACCGCCATTATTGTCTAGGTGAAGTATGGACTAGGTTGCGTAAATATACGCAAAACCATTTTCAGAAACCGACAGGAGAGACCACAAATACTAGCTGGCAGCCTTTCCTCAAATTAAAGAAAAATGGAAATGCTGCTCCGATCGGAGGACACCGGTATACAGTCCGGACGCTACAGATTTCGTAAGGCTTTTTATGCTGTCATCACTACAACTTTTTTTTTTTCACTTCAAACACTCTAATTCGAAAGTTGTTCCAAAAGCTGTCAGTTGAGAACAGTCCACTGCGATTTTCGTTCTTAGGTTATCACAAAAGAGTACATGAGTATTAACAAACTAAGTGCTCAGTACCAACTCAAGGCAAACGTAAGGCAAGGTATCTGGACGTCCACGCGCGCTTGCTAGCTTAGTCTTTCACCTGTCGCTGTTTTGCTGCTCAGTGCATGCGTCAAGTGCATGAAGCGCGCTTTAGTCGCCTGCGCGGCTGCGCACCAGTTCCAAACTAGAGGGAAGGTGCAGGGTATGCGGCCTCCGGATGAACATGCCTCTGGCCTACATGCTCTGCACTAGACGAAGCTATGTAATACTTCTTAACCGTGGTTGAAGCGAAGTAATAGGGAAAGTGGGACAGTGCTGTTAGGTGATTATGCAATAACAGAACTAGCTACACACACACTGCGTCCAAGGCACAATCTAATGAGTTAACGTCACTTACACACACTTATACCCCAGCCGATACGAAAGTCACATATCCTCCATAGCTGCATCCAAGGAGGGTGTCCAGGCCGGTTGTTGTAAACAACGTAAATGACCGGACTAACCATGTGGCAAGTAACTACACTAGAAATAGAGCAGGCACAAAATGAAAGGACCGGGCAGCACAACAAAATGCATTCGTCCCTTTTCCTTCCTGACCATCCATCTTCTCTTCGATTTCGTTAATTTCGATGCCAAAATAACACACGCAACCCTCATTCTCTCTTGAGTGTACGATGCGGCCTTGCCTGCGATCGTGGCGATCTCGGTAAAGGCAGAGAAACGACTTGAAGTAGCCATGTCGCTTCTGTCTACGGCAGGCGCCATATTTGCTGACGCGTATTTTGACATCTCACCTTGTATCTATGGTGTCCCCTACCTGTCCCTTCAGTGCGGTAACATCTGCAGCTTGCGCCCGTCTTGAAAAAAGAAGACCAAAAAACTTATTTGCAGGTAAACTTTCGTTGCTCTCTTCTGTACTAGTTGCTGAGCATCGCTCGCTTCTTTTGTTCCGCGTGCTGCACACATGGTAGGCGTGTGAGCCTTGTTTCCGCCGCCTGACGTCCCTCTCCCCCAGCCGAGCTTTAAGCAGGTGCCGCCGCACAGACTGAGAGGTGCTGATGAAACACTGCAGCTCATGTCTCTTCAGTCTTGCATCGCGACTTTTGAAGCTTGCGCTAAGAAGCTGGGCCCGTTTCCTTCTGCGTTGGGAATCGTGGAGTGACCCTACGCCCCCCTTAGCTGCCGTCGCCTGCGGTTCGGTCGCTTTTTCCCGTGGAAGCAACCCCCTTAGCTGCCGTCGCCTGCGGTTCGGTCGCTTTTTCCCGTGGAAGCAACGGCGGGTGCGAGAGGACGCAAGGGCGGCGTCGGCAGCCTCCTCTCTCAGGAGGCTGCGGCCGCTACCTGCGAGTCAGTCCTATGCTTGAAAAAGAGAACAGCCGACATCGCTCTCGTCCTGACCGCACAGGAAGGCCAAGCGACCTGATGAATGGCGGGCGCTGTACATCCGCCGCGGGGCTCTCGCGTGCTTGACACGACGCACCGAGCGGGGCAAGTAGCATGCCAGTGGCATGATCAGATAGCAGGGATTCACGACCGGCTCGTACTCCTTACCACAGGGTGCCGCCGTCAGTGCCTCTTGCCTTGCGCCAGTACGATGAGGATTGCCCCGCTCAAAGCACGTGCATGCAGCTGAAAACACACTGGCCACTGCTGACATTGCTCGTTCGTTTGTTTCCCCGAGTTGGGAATTGTACGTAGTGTGGAGCACGCTCGCAATAGCCATTTTGGGCAAACTTTGATCGTAACTGACCGGTGCATGTTTTGCTAATTATCGTGATTTGTCTATCCTGCAGCAGGCTAAGGCAGTTGGTCAGACACGTAGTTTGCCTACGTAGGAATTGTTTAGAAACAGCTACTGTGAGTCAGGGAGTAGTAAGCACCCAGTATTTGGAGCAAGCAGTGCTTAGCACGCATACTTGCATGCCCCCCTCCAGCATCTGCACGTTGCCACACTCGCAAGAACGAAGCTGCATTTCGTGTCCCAAAACGCTCACGTTTCTTTGATGAATCAGAATAGAGCCTGGTGCAGGCATGCGGCCAGTTTTGCCCAGCTCACTTGTGCAAGTTCTGATGTGAGGAAAGAAAAAGATATCTGCGGCTACAAGGCTCCGATTCGCAGAGCTCTTCACGGGCGTCCGTCATTCACGGCAATCCCAGTCGCATAACTCTGAAAGCTCAAACGGTATTCAAACGTGGAAATTGTCTCACCTAAGTGCGTTTTGTGAATGTCCCGACGCTCCTCGTGGGTGCCATGATTGGGCTGCCGTCTCCTTGGAATGTCACTGTAGTTGGTCAACCGTCTTAACATACAGAGATTAACTGACTCTCTTTAGATTAACGTAATTGGGGTACGAAATGTTAATGCATAACCTTCTCGAAGGATCGACATAAATGTTTCTGTTTCAGTGTCACACATTAGTGGGCGAAGAAATCTGGAAGAAATGCATCTTTTCGTTGTGCTTTCGGTTACAGTCCCGCAGCTGTCATTGGAATTATTGATCAATTTTTGGTGAACCAGCAGTCTAGTGGCTCTGGACTGGACAGCATCCAGACTTGAAGTCTAATGACCACTGTCAGGTAAAGTAAGACCACAGTCGGCCGGGACTACGTCTTAGCCGCATATGAACGAAGCTGCTAGACGTTTTCGCGTTCCAATAATGCACGACGCAAGTAAAGAGGACTGTATTGTCCGCAACCGCGCTCTCACCCACTTTCATCTGTCTTTTCATTTAACGATAACCGCGGAGAAATTGTTTCGCTTCCCTTGAGTGTGTCGCCCACAAGCGCAGCTTACGATCTTAGATGCACTGCGCTGAGTCAGTCAAGCCCATGCTCAGAGTGGTGTTCGGATTGGTCTAGCTCAGTGCGCGCTCATGTGCTGGGCGCATGTGTGACGGCTCCGCTCTGCTTGCCCTCCCTGTCCCCGTCCCGTGCACAGCAAGCTGCGCTGCTCACCCCTGGTAGAATCGCTTGGGGTCAGGAGAAGCCGCCGGAACTGGCCGCGCGACAGCCGCGGATTGTTTCCGCTTTGGGAGCGTGACGACAGGTACAGAATGCCCGAGACTGTCCTCCTGTGAGGCTTCCCGGATCCTCGCACCCTTTGGTTTGTGATACACATGTGGCTCTGTTGGACAAGTTGGCGCGTGCCTTTGCATGCCGAGTCTGTTCACGCGTGTCATTGTATACTGCACACTGTGTTCACTCTTACCGCGATGCAATAACCTCGTCAGTGTGTAATGCACAAGGTGGTGACTTCTCGACACTTGCCCAGCCCTCGGCCTGGCGGCTGCTGGCTGAGCACTGCATATTATTTCATCCATCGGTCGGCTGCTGCTGCGCCGTGCACTGCTAGGTCCAACCTAACCACGACCGTACTATATAACCAGGTACTTAATTTTCTTGATAGGCGTTTCCAGCGCGCCGGTTCCGAGAGCATAGCTGTCACTAAAAAAGTCTTCTTAGATTTGAAAACGCAGTCATGGACGAAAAGAATTGTGACGCCATAGAGCGCGACTTCCAACTGCTTCTTTGTTTCCAGTGAAACGCATTCCACACGCGCTCAGGATTTTCGACGTCATCCACTGAATTGCAGAGATGTCGTGAGCGCTTTGACAAGCGTGCTTTCTGTGCACCTGATCTCATCTGCTTCGATGATTTCCCTGGTACCCCGTTATTTATGTCCTGTCATAATCATGCTCATTCAGAAAACCCGAAGGCAGCCGCGCACGTGACAGTGGGCAGATAGGTGTACGTCAAGTAATTTCAAGTAATTACTAACATTCTACGTCTGCACACCTAACTAGCCTCAGGGCACCGACCAGCTTGGCCTGTGTATTTGTTCTCAGCATGAAAGATGAATACGGCATAATACAAGATCTTACCGAGGTAATGTTTTGCAAGACTTCTGTACGTAACGAAAATAAAAAAAAAATGTAGAGAAGGGTGCTCTGCATACACTAAATTCATGCGATCTGCTTTTCTTAATGCATTGCAACGAGTTTTCCATGAGATACCTGGAAAGGTACAACATTTAGCTTTTGCTTATTTTGCTCCCTTCGGGGACTAACGTTCATTCCTCGTTGAAATTTAATACAGTTCAGACAGGGCCATTAGATGGGCTACTAGGTGACTCGGGGCTTAGAGGGTGCTAAAGCCTAGTGGAAAAAAAAATATATATATAAAAACACTGAGATGGGAGAAAGACGACAAGAATTATAAGTGGACGTCCTTTGTCGTCACTCTCTCTCTCCCCTCGATGTTTGTCTTGTTGAGGTATTTGCCAGTTGACACGCGTCTACTCGTCGATACTGATGACCATGAAATCGTGGCAGGATTTATTCTTACACACAGTTTGGAGTGCACGCGATAAGTGGAATTGTAAAAAGCCCACCCGAGGATTAAACTTCCAACAGGCATGTTGCTCAGGTCCAGAACTCTGCAGGGATGAACTTTGGGCATAAATGAATTAAACGCATGTAAAAAAGGACTAGCGGCAATGCCATGCTATACGAGCGACCATGCACGCTGTTACCCACAAAAATGACAAAAAAAAAAAAGAAATGAAGAATCAGCCATATGTCATAAATATAATGACAATAATTATAACCTTACAGACAGTTGGGGACTGTTTCGCAATGAGCCAAGGCGTGCCGCAAAGAAAATCGCCTTAAACGAACTGATAAAAGGGCCACTCCGCTTAGCTGAAAGAAAGCTGGGGTCAAGTGAAACAATAGCAGTTAAAAAAAAAAAAAAAAAAACCTTCAGTGGTCCCAGTATGCAACATTCTTAAATGCATGCCACTGGTATAGAAGGTTGCCTTGCGGAAATGCGAATAAATTTTTAATACCAGTGAAACAAGCTCAAATACCTGTACATAAATGTTGCGCTAGAAGTTCTGTAAATTTTTTTTTTCTTTTTCAGAAGTTCCAACCAAAGCTGAATCATCATTGATTTAAAGGAAATCACCCCTCTCCTGTAATCAAGAATAGATGTAAGCATGAAATGGGTTTTATTACCGGCGTAGCACACGCACGCGCACAACTATATAGATTAGTGTCACCGTCGAGCGGTGACAAGGTGAACAAACCAGAGCTCGTTACTGATCATGTCGACGGATGGCTCCACGGCACCTGCTGCGTAGTTTTTCCCGGCTCGCGCATTCTGCAGCGACGGCAACTCGCGCCTGATTGTAGCCTCGTCCGTGAATTGCCGCCTGGAATGTGCGCGCGTCGCTCGGGCTACAGGACAGAGCGTAGATCGGGCAGGTTTTACCACGGCCGGTCTCGAGGGAGAGCGCGCTTCGAGCGTGCGCTCTCCCTCGAGACCGGCCGTGGTTTTTCATACCGCGGGGTTAGGAAGACACTTGCCGACGTGTGCGCTGTTCCACGGGCAACGCAGCATGTGAGCACCCAAAAGTGACCCGTGAAAGTTCGGTGAGGTTCCCCTTCGTGTTCTCTATCCACCGACAACGGGAACTATAAAAGCATTTTGTGCTTAAAACTTGCAGACACAGCGGGAGTGATCTCTGCCACGTGTCACTTTCTGAGCCTGTATTATCCTTAGGGGGTAGCGAATTCATACATGGGCTCTCACAGTGAACGTAATTAACAGGAAACCTGTTTTGCTATTGTCCATGATTTGTGCCAGTTGGCTGAGCGTATTACTTGTTGTAATCTTTTTTTTTTCTTTTCTGTACTTTCCGATTTTAATTTTTTTGTACAAGGTAGGTGCGGAAAACGAATGAAATACCGTCGAAGGATTTGTTTTTGCTGCTGCGGTCATTTTTCATACAATACTTCGAGGCAGAAAATCCACTTTCTTTGACGGCAAAGCAAAACCTTCCACAAAGTCAAAGCCTTCCGTCCAACCGGCACACAAGAAAGGTGATAGCGATTTTGTGCACGCACAACTGCCCCAAAAAGATAGCAAATTGCACAAACGCGAAAGTTTAACGTCTTCACGGATAATTTTGGGCAGGCTTTTCGAAATAAAAACCTTTTCTGCAAAGCCATGCAGACTTGCATAGCAAAACATCGGCATCCTTCTGTAGCATATGGACGTCGGGGACATTCATCTTTCGTGGGGGAACACACTGTCAGACCTGGGCGGTGCCCGAGTGACAGGTAACGCGTGCCCACGCAGAACGTGAATATTTTCCGCGACGGATGGCCATCTGCCTCCAGCCGCAGCGTTTGCTCTGCGTTCCATTTTTCGCAATGCGCACGTTTGTAGCAGGGCATAAGGAACAAGATGCGAGAGAAATCACAGAAGCAGATATTATCCGGAATACTGGCTTTCCCACAGTTGCGTTCTCCTTTAAGGAAAGCGCGTTATACCCCAGTCACACGGCACTTCTCCAAGGTCTTTACTGCAAATGAGGTTTATTGCATTAAAGGAGTCTTTAAGCTGCCATGGCACATCAGAATATCAGTGGATGACGTCACGAAGTTCAGAGAATGCATGCAAATCACCTAAGCGTCAAATCTCAGCCTCAATTCTTTTCGTTCGTGTCTGTCTCCGCTACCTTGTAGGCTTTTTAAAGATGCTCCTAAAAAAAAAAAGATCAGGCACTATTCCCATTCGGCAGGAAGGCTTCCCCTCGCATCGAGTCGGATGTACTTGCAAAGCGCTGTGAAAGGAGGGCTCTCCTGCTGCGATGCTTTGGCGGGACCTGAGTGCATGACAGCAACAGGGCTGAAAAAAAAAGTGGGCAACACGTGGACTCACTCGATAAATACCTGCAGCCAGCAAAATACCTACAGCAGTGATCTCAAAAAGTGAAAGGCATTATGTTTAGGGTAGCCTGCTGACCTTCTTTAACAAAGCCGAAGAAACGCCACTCCACTTTTCAGCCTATCCAAGAGAACGAGATGGCGGCCAAGTTGCTTTTAGATGTAATTATGGGGGCCTCCTGTCCATCCTCCTAACAAAAAACAAGTGTGAGTTGGGAGGAAGTCGAAAGATTGTGCATGCGATCTGGCTCCTGCTGATGTTAACGACAATGCTCAAACTCGCCACCGCGGAAGTTATCCAAAAGGATATGAGCTCAGCCGGTAGCCACCGAAGCGTGGTTTACCTATACACCACCTAATAATTTTGTGGCGCGCTGTTCACTGACTGCATACTGCGACATGGTGAGCGTATATCAACTGCATGCCATACACGCCTACAGCTGCTGCACTCGATGGTTGTGTGTCAGATTGCAAGCTGTGATTTCGTGTGTGCATTACTTTTTCTCGGCCGAAAAAGAGGTGGCTGTTTGACTCAGCCAGCTTTTATAGCGAAAATGAACAAAAACAAAATCATCGGCTTTTTTTTTTCTTTTCTGATCATTCTGGTGTGATATTGAGCATTGCGGAATATCGTTTGCATTGTGCGAACTTTCAATTTGACCTACTTGCTTTTTAAGGAAAACTACACTCGTATCAGCACCTAATGTTGAATGTATAGCAAAAAAAAAAAAAAAAAAAACGCGGAAAAGCCCCTCCCCCCCCCCCCTTTTTTTTTTAATTTTCAGTGTCGTGGCTAGTCAACCTGCTTAGTTTGTAGAGGCGTTGGACGGCCACGGAGGAAAAGATACGACGTGCAATGGGGCTATGACGAACAGTGCTCATGCCACAAGCGCGCCTCATACGAACACCTAGCAAACAAACAAACAAAAATTCGGCAAAGGCTCTCGCTGAATCGTTCATTGGACTCAGCTAGAGGGAGGCTGGTTGACGCCACAAGGCTCCAGGGAGGCGCTTCCAACCAACGCTTTCACACAAATGGAAACAGAGAGATTATTTTTTTATCTTGTTTGACGGAAGCCATGTCAAGTGCCGATACCGAAAAAATGCGGAGAAAAAAAGAAAATATGTACTCTATATACACATAGAATGTACGCAAATCGCGTAGCCTGTGTAGCGACAACATAGCCTACATGCGTAGTAGCGTTTGCCGGCGCTTCCTGTGCCCGACGGCTTCGGAGAATGCGCTTGGCTTGCCTTTCGCGGGCGAGCGACTCATTCACGTGGGTGTGCCGCAGCAAAACGCATCGATTATTTTTGTGACTATGTAGCGACGGGAACCGCCGGAACGCGCATCACGCGCTCGAAGGCGCCCACAGAATCAACGGAAGTGAATGAAAGACCGAAGTGCCTAGGCAACGCCCTGCGCGATATTTGTAGGCTGTGGCCAGAACGCGTCGTTGGCACGGCGAGCTTAGTGGAGGTCGGTAACTCAAAGTAAGAGTTTAGGTGTTTTCATCGTAAATATGAGGACACTACAGGATAGCGGCAAAATTTGCAGCGGCGCCTCTGTCTATGTTCGTTCCGTTCAGCACTCCTTGGTTCTGCGCATGCGTGTTCTTGTACGGCCACGAGACTTGCGCGAGCACTGCGGTGCTCTGCAGTGCCTGTGTCCCAAGGTGAGGTCGGACAAACAGACCAGCCAAGAAACGCGTACAGAGGGGTGAAGGCAAATCAGTCGCGATGCATTTGCTAGCCGAGAGACTTGCGGCTCGTAGTAACGGAACGCAGCTGTCATTTCGTGTTATCTAGCGTTCGTAGAATAAAAAAAAAAAAAAAAAAAAAAAAGCGGACTGCGTGCTTTCAGACAAGAGTGAAAACACTATGGCGCCGCACCTGTTCGCATTCTGAGGCTATGTACAGTGTAAACTGTGTCTGCTGCCCTGCAATGCCCATTGTAGAGGGTATATGGGAGCTTTGTCAAGCTGCTCTTGAGCAGGTTTTACTCCCATGCACCTCAAACATGTATGAAAGCATGCTTGTTTGAAAAATAAAAATTCAATAAATTCAAGTCGAAGGTGCGGCGCTTCCCTCCTGAGAGCATCGCGCTTTCCTCATTTCGTTACTTCTCCTTTGGCCAAAAGTGGCAATATTGGATAGGCCCGTGACGTCAGCGTGTACGACACTACGATTTCCCCGCCGTCGGAAAATAACGGTACCAAGAATTCACCCCGGTCGGTGCTGCTATCACCGTTGGTGCTACTACACTGCAAGGCAGCTATAGATAGGTAGACGCGCACTACTGGCATCCTCTTGGAATCGGGACGAGCGAATTCGTTTTATTTGTTTCGTATTTTTTTCTTTTCTGCACACTGCTCAGCGCATAAGACGCACTCCGGGGCCCGCCGTTTGTGGCCACCTCGTCTCAAACAAGCGCCCTTTTCTGGGAACCAAGCGACAAGGAAACGGTGCGTGTTCAAGAGAGAAGAGGGCAAACGCCTTTCTCGGTTAGCACCATTCGCTGCAGCGACATGCGATATTGAGAAACTTCCAAAGAAATATCTTCGCTGTCCAAAGGGCTCGCTGTGCGGGTAAAGAGAAGAAAGAAGGTAATACGCCTTGTCCCGTGAAAGAAAGAAAGAAAGAAAGAAAGAAAGAAAGAAAGAAAGAAAGAAAGAAAGAAAGAAAGAAAGAAAGAGAAAGAAATGGGCGAGTGGCTGGTTATCCCACTGCGATAGCATTGCGCAAACAAGAAAGAAGATAACCTCTGCAGTTTCAGAAATGAAATCATTCGCGTCGTAGTGCTGATTTGTGCCTCTTCGGCACTTTTTTTTTTTCTCCTGCCCCAGTTAAATCGCGCTCGATCCTTAAATACATACCAGCAGAAATATTGCGCTTAGCCTGGAGGTCACGTGAACAGAACACTGGTTGCGTTAATGAAATGGAGGAACAATATTAAAATGGTGACACATAAGCACAACGCACCACAAATATCGTAGCTTTCTTCCACTCTGCCCCTCCGCCCAATTCTTTTTTCTTCGCTGTTTTTCAGTAACGAGGGATGTTTCATTCCGCTTCCCTGACCATTCATTTTTGGAAGGATCCAAGAAATCTGAAGGAGTTGTTTGATTTAGAAATGCATAAACAGGAAAAAACAAAAAAATAACTACCGTGCTCCCAAAATATCAGGTGCTAAGATGGCTCGCGCGAGTGCCATTTGCACACACCAAGACTGTCGCCACGAGCGGGACTCAAGCTGCTGCACCAGCATACCCTCATGCCGGTCACAACCCAAGTACAAATCTGCACAGTACAAACGAGAACTTATTTTTTTAGCTTTTCGGTATTGTTTAATTTCTTCGGGCCATCTTGTATTGTGCAAGAGACCTGCCAAGTGGGCGAACCAAACCTCCGGCGCAGGCACGTACCACACAGTCCGAGTAGCTTCAGCCAAACCGTGCGGGAGGCGTCACCGCACAGGCGAGGATCAGTCGAAGGCATTCCCTACTACCTATAGTAGTCACTTGTCTGGTTAAGCAATGGAGTCGTCTCGAGCGCGCTGGTTACATTAACCGTTGACGAGTTGTATTCGGGCACTTAGCCATAAAAGACGGGTAAATTACCCCGAAGACAAAATTAACGAAAATTCTGTGAAATTATTGTTGCTGGGAATTCTTTTTAGCACGTTCTTAGCATGGAAGTGCAGACGAACAGTAAATGCCAGCCGATAACGATTAATGACCCTGGTGATTTTCGAAAAGAAAAACGTAGTCGAGAACACATATGAGGGTGAACGCAACCGAAATCGGCTCTTAGTAAACGATGGCGCACCACCTGCGTCGCTATCTCTCACCTGTCAGGGAAACCTTGCGGCCGTTTAGGGCTCCTCGCAATCATTTGCGTGCCCTGGCCGCTTTCGTGATTTATGCCCGTACTTGCCGATAGGAAGGAACCCTTCGAAAGTAACTTGCAGATAAGATGACTTCCGGACGCTTCGTTAGGGGCGGAGAAAAACAGTACCGGATGCTCATTTCCGACAGAGACACGGGGCAGTCTGGCTGAGCCATGGATGGAGCAGCCCGCTGGTCGAAACGGATCTATTTCAGTCCTATACATCATTTTTATGTTGCGCGCCCTTCGTCAACGGGTGAAGAGCGATGCCGCCGCTGGAAACGTGCACTGCCTTAAATCGTGGCAAAGAATTGGGCGCATTTTTTCGTCAAGCATTCGTCATATCAATGGCTGCAGGGAACGCAGAGGGCGGACGCCAAACAGCACGTAGCGGGGCCTCTCCTTCACTCACACGCGTCGGACGGCGTTCACACTTCTCAGCTGGATCACGCTGTGCAACTCGCCGAGTGGGGCCCAAGCCCTCCCGCGCACAGCTTTCTGCAGCACTGCATTCATACCTAGAGTTAGTGGAAACTTTTCGGGGACGCTATAAAGGGCCGGCGCGCAAAATATTCAGGTCCGCTTTCGGGCTCATCAAGAAAAAAAGTAGAAAGCGTTAGACAAGCCATTTTGTCGGCGACTGAAGCTTTCTGGAAGGGGAGTATAAGAACCATATGGCATGGGAGACCGTCTCCTTGCCTGCTTACGCAGAAAGTCACGAATTGCAGCGTCACCCGAAGGATCCTTGAGGCGGCGAGAGCAGAGCGGCCGTCATGAACGCCGTTCCGTTCGCGTGCGCTAGCGAGGAGGAATGGGAGGGAGTGGAACATGAAGCCCCGGCTAGCCTAGTGAAACGTGAAGCCCCGGCTACTGAGAAGTTGGGTAAAAGCGCACCTCACAGACACGTACGGCTCGACGCAGCGGCTAGCGCTCAAGGCGATGTGTTCTCATAGGTATTCAGCAATGGTCGCGACGCAGAGTGCGGCTTCTTCGACAGTCGAGCAGCAATCGAACCCCACCGAAGACAAGAGTGCGCAGACACGAGGCACAAATCACGTCGGAGGAGAAGGAACCATGAGGAACAAGTATGCGCGTGGTGCTAACCTGGGTTGCTCCCGTATCAAACTCTGCCGATTAGCTGGCAGTGACCATACTAATAAATGAGAAATCGTCAGTATCCCCGTGTTTTTACGGCCCTTGAGCACAGACTTGAACAAAAAAGGCCCTCAATGGAAATCAGCTTCGGAGCGTGACCCCTAGGTTCGTGGTCGCTTCGAAAGAACCCGGCGCTCGATTCCTGTAAACGACAGCCGTACGCCTACGAGAGAATTGAAGGAAGATTTGCAGAACGCTATGGGCTTCCGAACGCGCTCAATACATTCTCCTCTGCAAGCATTCTTTTTTTCTTTTTTTTTTTTTTTTTTTTTTTTTTTGTGAGAGTTAGTAGCGAATACGGCGAGACAGCGTGGACGCTTGATGAATTGCATCATGAGAAATGCGTCGTCACTTTCGCCGTCACGTTGAAAAGCGCGTTGACCAATGCTGTTGAGCCTCATACAATGGTCACAAGTGCAGCACAGGGCGGCTGTGTTTACGGTAGAGCCTGCACATAAAGATGCTCGTTTTATATATAAGTCAATACAAACACTACATGGCTGGACAAGTAAAGAAAATATACCAGCCAGTCGAACCCGCTTATTACGAGCTTTTCTCAACAGTTCTTTATAGACGGGCCTGCTTTAAGCACGAGCGCGGGCGGAAACTATTTATCGGGAAGAATAAGTCGAAACCGCGCTATACTACGAAAGGGCGAAACGCGTACGCCGATGAATTGGCCCTGACATGACAACAGATGTAGACACAGTAGAGAATTAATTTCTTCACATAACGTTGTATGAGGAATCACTTGCTGACCAACAATAAAAATACTCCCAGCAGATCAGAATCTACCATAGGTCAAGCTAAATTCTGTAAGACATCCAGGGATCAAGTACCTCCATTATTGCCAGGATGGCTTGTGCACTAACACGTGACTCGGGGCGTTGCGATGATATGCGCGGTGTTTGTGCAGGCAACAGTCGATATCAGTTAAGGTTGCAGTCGCGGATGCTGCCGACGATGTTCGCATGAAGGTGCTATACACGCTCAAAACACCGGGTCAACATTTCCTTAATAAACTCCGACTGCGCAGAGCACTCTGTCTCTATACGGGGGATACCCCCAGTACCGCCGCCAATGAACTCATAAACGGGGGCCTTGAAATTCGTCTATTAAAGTACATTTCGAGCCATATCAAACCACTTTTTACGCATTGCGGGGCAGCCAACGCGAGGAAAAAGGAAAGAAGACGCGCTCTGAAGGTTATAACAATGTGCGCTAAATGTTCGACACGCGCAATATCCAATTCGTTGCAAGCTACGTGTTTTAGATTGTTGACGCTTGCCCAGTTGGAGTTGTTCGGTACAGGGCACAAGTTTTGTTCAGACCGGACTAGTTATAGTCGGGTAACGCTGCCGCACGGTAGCTCCCAAACGTGGCAACTTTGCCGGCAGGGCAGCGCGAAACTCCGCTGCTTGCATCGTCGCAAGACAACTCGTTTGCCTTGGTGCAGCACACGCACAAGGAGGCGACGGCGGCATATCAATATCTCGCAGTTTGTTTTAGCGAGCTCTTCTTTTCTTTCCTCCTATGAGCAGCTTACGGGCTTGACTTTCAAGACGCCACCACTATGCGTGGGTCATTTGATTTCAGAACGGCCCCTTTCCTCGACCGCTCCAGGTCTATACTGTATTTCACTCCTGTCGCAACGGCACCTAACTCCGGCGCATAATTTTGCAATCACTGCACGTTTACTGCACTCTGCGCACATTTGCATGAAGGCAAGAAAGCCACGCATCTCCTTGACGCCCCCTCGCCGCACTTTGTACAAAAACATGCGGCCCGAAGCCTGTCTTAAGACGGCCGACAAAATAAAAATGTGCCCGTCTACGGCTGCCAGTCAATCTATTCTTCTCCGCCAACGTGATGTCGATCATAATTCCGGTGATTATCTGTATCGTTCTTTTCTCGTCTGTCTCTACTTTGCCTACGGGACTGCCCATAATACGGCGAGGTCTCTTAAACACGGTTATATCACGTATACCCACACCACTGCCGACTCATGCCATTGCTGTGTCCTGGACATTGTTCGCGTCACTGCACAGACTCGCTTTGTTTTCAGTACGCTCACGTCTTGCTCTTTGTGATGTTGTACTATAGCGAAGCCTATGGCGACATTTCAGCCTGATGAGAATAAAATCTTTTCCGCTAATGAAAACGCCTCTGTCTTCTTTGGGTGCACTCGAGCGCCGTGTACACAGCCCCAAATGGGAAGTGACGGTAAGTGTTTATCGACAACGCTCGCAGAGGGCGATCCTATCGTGTACAGTGAGGGTGGCGTTCTTAACAGCAACGGTCTTATTTCTATGGCGGCGAAATGCAAAAGATGTTGTGTGACGTAATGTCAGGACATCGACGTGCTTACATCGCACAGCAGGTCCATATGCTGTGCAAGGTCAGTGCACGCCCATAAATCCCAGCTGATCGAAATTAATCAGGAGTTCGCCGCTACGCCATTTCTTCCAATTCCCTCCTTTCATCCCATTCTTCGCATCTGCGGCATGGTTCAGGTGTCCACCCTGAACATCTTTCCTTGCCTTTCCAATGTTCGTTTTCTTTTTTTTTTTTTTTTTTTTTTGGGGGGGGGGGGGGGGGGGGGGGGAGGCGGGAACGCCTGCGGCTTTCTTCCGAGCTTTTCACTGGACGGAATCACGTTATCTGGACGGGAACTCCCATAAACAAGCTAGGGCACTGCGCTGGCAGGTGGCATTGCCGGACACTGATTGGCCTGCGGGTATTTCGCGTCAGGAGACCACATGACATGGCTGTCCCCTAGGCCGGGGCTTGGTTGAGACGAGAATCGAAGCAGGACCCTTGAAAGGCATGCTACTCCTTATAAGCCGAAGCCGCGTAGGCACCTTCGTAGGAACTGGTTGAAGCAAGATTTTGTAAATGCCCACAACGCGGTAGCTCACAACTGTCTGCTAATGAGTATGTGTGAGATAATAGAGGCACCTACAAGGGATTAGTAATAGACCGATCCCACCGACCGATCTGAGCATGTGCCGATTTTCCGGAAGTTGCACCGCCGCTTGTCCTGCAATCTCCGCTCCACATGAACTCAACTCACATTTCTCATACTTCACCTCTGAGAAAAATTATTTGTCATTTCACAAAATTACAGTGACTGTTGCATACAAAGCAAGCGTTTTAAGGGTCCTTAAATCTTCCCTTTTAGGCGATAGCCTCGTTCAGTTGTGTAGTGCGTATCGGAAATAATCTAGGGTTGTGTATAAAAAATCGTGTCATGGTAACTAGTTCTGGTGATTGATGATTGATTGGTGTGCGATAGGCGATGGCGAGGTAAGGAAATCATTGTAAATGATGAATTAAAGGAAAGAAAATGAATAAATTGGATAAAGGGGTTTCAAAGGTGTCAAAATGCTCAAAATGAAAAACCAATGCTTGATTACCTAATAACGAAATTTTAAAGCGTCAATTGGTCAAATAAGTGAAATAACCAAAAACAAAAAAAAGAAGAATATAAAAATAGGGTTCAAAGGTGCATAAAACTAAAAGCCAATGCTTAATATACTAATCAAGAAAATTGAGAGGGCGCAATGGACCAATTATTTATTAGAAATAAAGGAAAAGCTGAAAAATCATGAAAAAGGTCAAACGCAGAGCAAAAAGTCGATGCTTGATGAAGATACACGTATCTTTGATGCTATCTTTGGATACATTTTGTGTATCGGCATTAGGTATATCGTGTGTGGAAAATGCAAGTATCAAGGTATCGGTATCGAAAATACATTTTTAAAGTATCGTGTATTTTGATGATACTCGATACTAAAGAAAACTTCACATAATGAAACCGCTGTGAG
The DNA here is from genome assembly GCF_055883805.1 of Amblyomma maculatum. Taxonomy (NCBI): domain Eukaryota; kingdom Metazoa; phylum Arthropoda; class Arachnida; order Ixodida; family Ixodidae; genus Amblyomma; species Amblyomma maculatum. The sequence goes on from NC_139344.1 coordinate 227,468,576, forward strand.
GCTTTGGGTTGACGGCGCTCGCTCAGACAGTAGTACAGGCCTTGAGACAGCTCGGCTTGTAGTACCCACCTACCCAAATGCCCCTCAGCATCAGCCACATTTCCAGATTCCCTTTCTTTAAAACTGAAGGAGGCAATGGTAAATAGATGCTCACGAGGTGCTTTACTTTTGAGCACCGAGTGCGTACCACGACTCTGCTAAGCCTTGAACAGACAGAGATATGAACAAAGCAGAAACGCAAGGTGAACAGTAGGGATCTCGCAAACTAATGTACCCGCTCTTCCCACCCTGTGCTATGCGCCCTCCGTCTTTGCGGCGTTTGATTGTCGTCAAGCAGTGCCCTCAGTGTGCTGACGGACTCACTAACTTATGCACAACCCAAAACCCCTGGGCTCCGAATTCCGGCCCTGCTTGGCGGCAATAATACAAGCTTATAAGGCCTCGCCCACCACGAGGCAGTCGGCTAACCACGTTCTTGTAGTTACGGCGTTTGACGCAAAACAAATCCATAATTTCTAACTGCACAGGGAACAGCCTTCCACAATACATTTTTTTTTTTTTTGAAAAAAATATTACCACTTTCTGTTAAAAAAAAAAAAAAAAAAACCTTCTATCTTTTACCTACAACCAGCCGTAGTTCTCCAGCAACGCTAGTGAACATTGAAGTTCCTAACTACCTCCAGGATGCGTGGGTAAACGTGGCTATAGTTCACTCTTACACGCTGATAAAAGGCATCTTCATCTAATACAACACTGCAGTGTGCTCGCGTGAGTATGTAGAGAGGCTTTTCTCTTTGTGTCGCGTTTAGAACGCCCACATCGCGCTTTTTCCGGACTAAATAACGTTCAGCCATTTTATTTTTCTTGTTTTCCTTCTAGCTTTTAACAATATGCAGAGCTTCAAAAGTTTGTTATCGCATTAAGACAATATGTTCTTCAAATGCACGCAGGTTTCACTTCTGTATTTGTATGTATAGCCAAGTGCTCACAGGTCTGTTCGCACGAAAAACATTAGTTCAAAAAAATATTTCGCTACGCTGCTTGTGGAAGCAATCGCTTAACTGTAACCATGGTTTCAATTCAATGTGAAGTTGTGACAAGGACAGCTGCCCAAACAATAACTCCATGCTGAAAAACTACGCCATAGGAATGCTCTAAAGATTCCAGAAAGCACAGTAAGATTTCGTAATGACGCTAATCGTATTACAACCTTTATTATGTTAGGATCGACGATACAGTACCGAGTATCTGTATCGAAACTTGATTTCGATCCTGTATCTTGCATCGGCATAGGAAATACAATTTTTCCGAGTATTGAGTATCGGTATCGAAGATACTTTTTGCCCAGCCCTGATGATGGTAATAAAAAAAGCATTCAAAGGTGTCAAACTGTTTTTGACACCTTTGAACCGCCTTTTATAATAACGCATTTTTTCAATTATTTCAATTAATTATTTGATCAATTACATATTATTAAGTTTTCTTATTCAGCACCTCAAGCACTGACTTTTCATCACGAGCATTTTGACACCTTTAACACCTTTTATACCATTTCTAATTAATTTTTACTTTGAACCGCCTTTTATATAACGCATTTTATAAATTATTTCAATTAATTATTTGATCAATTACACACTCTTAAGTTTTCTTATTCAACACCATCAAGCATTGACTTTTCATCGCGAGCATTTTGACATCTTGAACACCCTTTATACTATTACTAATTAATTCTTTCAGTTAATTATTCAATAATAAACTCTAAATTTTCTTAATTCACATCATCACTCATTACCTTTTCATTCCAATAATTTTAACCCCCTTTCAACCCCCTTTCTCTAATTCTTCATTTTCATTTATTTCTATTACTTATTTGACCAATTACACACTCTAAACTTTCTCCCTTAGAATCGTCAAGCACTGGCTTTTCATTTTCAGTCTGAGCATTTAGCATCTTTGGAATTGGACCTAGTTTTTTTTTTTTTTTCAATTTTTTCAGTTTTTCAATTGCTACAAATTATTTGATAAATTACACACTAAACTTTTTAATTAGCATTATCAAGCATTGGCTCTTCATTGTGATAATTTTGACACTTTTGAGGCTCCATCTTATTAATGTTTCATGTTTTTCAATTTATTTACACATTCCAAATTTTCTAAACAGCACCATCAAGCGCTGGCTTTTATTCAGAGAATATGCTCACAGGTTTTCATTTTTTCAGTTATTTTAACTAATTAATTGGCAAATTGCATTAACTTTTTTAAGTTAGCATAATCAAATTGGCTTTTCATTCTGAAGTATTGACCACGTATCTGCATTATTGAACCACCCCTTTTACAATTAAAAAAAATTAATTTCCTTGTTTAATCGTATAGTTACATTTGATTTCAATAGCTTGTCGTCGCCTATCACACAACAATCAATTATCCATCAGTAGAAGCAAAAATAACCATGATACGATTTTTTACGCAGACCCCGTTATTTCCGACACGCGGTGCCGACAAGTATTTTACTCCTTACTACAACGCCGACAGCTTTCCGGCTAAATGCATAAAACTAGTCATTTGTCCCATGTGCTGTTATAGCGCCCAGGAGCGAAACAGGTGAACTTTTTTTCAATGCACTCTGACATACACGCGAGCTAAAAATCGGTCGGAAACACGGCGCGCAGGTACGGCGGGTGGCTGGAGCGGTCGGTTGACTACGTGTATCAGCATGCACCGCGGCAGCGGGGGCGTCGTGAAACTGGCCGGTGGGACCGGTTCATTAGGCGAGCAGCGAAGTGCATGTACGCGAACTAGAATCCGCAAGTGGAGCTGCGAACGGGAACCATTAACTTAAAGCATTAGTTAACACTCAAGTTCTGATACAGACCTCCCTTCCATTTATTTTGATTTTTTTCCTCTATAGTGCACTGCCTACGCGTTTATGGGCATCGGGGGCCGCTGCATTCAGTCCGTGCCGCAGATAATTTCGTTCACTCAAATCACTATTGGGACCACCACAATCGTTGCGCGCATGCGCTAGTCACGTGAGAGTTTCTGTATTTCGCGGGCTTTCTTTGCAGCTCTGGAAAAAAAAGACACGTGAGGCTTTCTTTATCGGAAGTAAATGGAATGGGGGTTTCAGAAAGTGTTATTGAATTTTCAAATCTTATAGTCTAAAGGTATCAAATCAGAGAATTTCTTAATTACTAATTAGTTAATTGCAAAATAAAATTCCTGTGGTGAACCAGACGACTGGCAGCTGAATGCAAGAGGTTTCCCTGGCCTACCTCAAATGATTTATTTTTTAAACATCGGTGAAGTTAGCTTGGACACCCTTTGTACAGTATAGTAGCGGACAGGACGACTCCTGATTAATTCCGACCAAGGGGCGTCTGCGCGCTCCGCCTCCATCGAAATGCGGTCGGGATTTGACCCTGCGCCTACGGGTTCAGCAGCCGAAATCTATAGCCACCGCGACGAGCCTGCATCCGAAGCAGCCCGCACGTCGAACGACTGGTCACTTTTCAGTATCCGGTTTGCATGAAGGTGAATTCCAGTAATAAGTGGAAGGCACCCCCTCAAAGAAGCGCCCTTGTTAAACGGTACAGGCACCGCGACAGGTAAGTCAAGGGGTATGCGCGTAATCGAGGCCTGGCATGATGGATGACGTCAAAGGCGCGTTCGAGCGAAGGGCACAAAGTGGTGTGTGTACGAGCACCCATCGTCTCTTTACGTACGTTGGTGTCATGTGAACGTCCAGCCTAACCGTGGTGTGGCGATTTGCATGGCTGGCTACACGATTAGGCGAAAGCGATGCCTATTGCTAACCGATGCCAGACATCGTGAGTTTGATGTCACATGTGAACAGGTGCGTATGACGTGCAGTCTTCGTCAAATGTACGAAGACCGCTGTGAGCCCGAAATGAAGCTATCGTCAGTGCATGTGAAAAAGGTCTTCGCGCCTCTGAGTTATGGAGCATGAGAAGGACCGTTATCATCCCTTCCCCTAACTCGAGAACGTGAATACACATACCGACAGTAAGAACGACTCGATCAAGCAAAATACAGCCCGGCAGAGCCTTTGTTGCAGTCGCGCGGCCAAACTTCTCAAGCGGTTTGATCGACACTTTAGCGCATACACCGGACGGGGCGCGATGGCACGAAAGCATACAGGTCGTCGCTTACGATTGAGTTTAACGATATGAAAAACGACTAAGAGCAATATTACCGGCAGTTAACCAAACGCTATGGCCGGATAGAACTCCTATACAAGAATGAAATTGGCTGTAATGAAGAGCAATCAGACGTTCCGCCAGTAACGAAGGACGAGGTAAAGAAAGCCTTAGAAGCTATGAAGAGGGGGAAAGCAGCTGGGGAGGTTGAGGTAACTACAGATTTGTGGAAGGACAGAAGCGATATCGTGCTAGAAAAACTGGTCACCCTGTATGCGCAACGCCTGACGACATCGAAAGTACCGGAATCATGGAAGAACGCTATCATTATCTTAATTCATAAGAAAGGGGGCGCTAAGGATTTGGAAAATTGCAGACCCATCAGCTTACTATCAGTTACGTATAAAGTATTTACCAAGGTAATCGCTAATAGGATCAGGACAACCTTTAATCAACCAAAGGATCAAGCAGTATTTCGGAAAGCGTACTCTGCCATCGACTATATTCACACTATAAACCAGGTAATAGAAAAGTGCTCGGAATATAACCAGCTCCTATACATAGCATTCATTGACTACGGGAAAGCATTTGATTCGGTCGAAACCTCGGCGGTCATGCAGGCATTGCGAGATCAAAGTGTAGGTGAGCCATATGTGAAAGTACTGGAAGATATCTATAGTGGCTGCACAGCAACCATAGTTCTGCATAAAGAAAGTGATAAAATTTCAATTAAGAAAGTTGTTAGGCAAGGAGACACGATCTCCCCAGTGCTATTTACAGTTTGCTTAGAGAGTGTATTCAAAGGCATGGAATGGGAGCTGTTAGGCATCAAAGTCGATGGAGAGTATCTCAGTAATCTGCGATTCGCTGATGACGTTGCCTTGTTAAGTAACTCAAGGGACCAACTGCAATTATATGATAAATGATCTAGACAGGAGAAGCAGGAAGGTAGGCCTAAAGGTTATTATCCAGAAGACTAAGGTAATGCTCAACAGCCTGGGAAAGAAACAGCAGTTTAATATAGGTAGCGAAGCGTTGGAAGTGGTAGGCGAATATGTCTACTTAGGACAGGTAGTGACCGAGGATCCGTACCACGAACAGAGGTGGACATTTGACCTCAAAAAGTGCAACCTCACCTCAACCTCAATAAAAATTTCCTGACCTCACTCAACCTCAACCTCACGCTTTGAGGTTGAGGTTTGACCAGGTGACCTCACCTCAATTTTTCTGATGCCACCACCGACCTCACTCAACCTCACCTCAAACTCAAACTGTGAGTTTGAGGTCGGTCGCTCGACCTCAAAAAAGAAAAAAAAAAAAGAAAAAAGAAGAAAAGGTTTTTCATTTGAGAACACTAACTATAAAACGTCACGTCACAAGTTCTGTGCTTTGACACGCCAGAATGACGACATAAATTTAAGCAACATTGAATATGATGAGGCTTACTGGGCCTCGGGCATCTCTCAAGCTATCCTTGTAGCTTTTCGCCCGAGGCCCATTTCCTGTATATTACTGGAAATATTGTTTTTTTTTTAAATTTTTCAAAAAACTTGAAACGAACATTTGCCAGCAGGGCTACTGATTCATAGCAGGCTGACCTAATAACGGCAGTATAATTGGTCAGTTTCAACTCTTCAAATTTTATTTTTATTTGTTTTGATATGGTGACCTTTGACCTAATTCCCGCTGTAATGCTTGTGTGCCCTTGGCGCTGCTGGATGCTAACCCCCGAAGGTCTGCAGTGAAACGTCGCACATACCTGTGACCGTCAAATAGTGCTTCCTCATGACAAGCAAGTCATAATTTCTTGGTGAAGACATTTTCCTGCGATTTGAAATCGAATCGGATGACAAAATCACAAGCAATCTAATGTTTCTTCAGTGTTACGTCTCTGTTACAAAAAAAAAGTAGATCGACCACTTACGTATATATGGAAGCTGTAGTACCATAACATTCTTTTATCAAATTGACTTCTGACATGGGAGTTATCACAAGAGGCGGACAGAACAAAATGTTGCCATATGCAGAGACGCTTAGTTACGAAAAGGTAAAGCGTGCTTGACTTTTGACATTACGCTACTTTCGATAATCCTGACGAGTAGGTTGTGCTGTATAGAAATAACGCCGTGACAAATTATTGGAAAGATTACCCTCCCTTCTACTTATAATAACTAACGGTGAATTTGCAGCCCCAAAACATTCATTTTATCATTGATGGAAGTTAAAGAAATATTACGTTGGGTTAGGGATAATTCGCGCATTACCTTGAGATGCCGAGAGAAGCTCAAAAGCTGGTTTCCTTGTCCACACAGTTTCTTGTCGTAGTGAATGTATTCCAAGTTTACAGTGCTTTTCATTTCTTTTGCTTGTCTATTGTAACGGAAATGCCCTTCGATGTCTTTCTCAATTCGACAGCTGCGCGCGCACACATCATCATGGGTATTTAGATTTTTCGCTATATCTGCCATAACCACGCCTGCCATAACCGCAACCATGTCATGCACCCTCGACGCCGAACGCAACAATGGGGGGGGGGGAAGGGTGACGAGTGGCCGTACCGCAGAAAAGCGGCCGGTTGTGAGTAAACGCGAGTGCACAAACGCGAGAGGGGGCACTGGTAAGTGACCACACAAAACGAAAATAAGAAGTGAGGAAAAATAGGGGTGGTGCAAGTGTACTGAAAAACTAAAGAGAAGAGGAGACGCAGATCTTCACTCGCGCATTCACACGCTCAAGCACAGCGCACACATCTCGCTCTCTCACCCACACTGCCACTGTCCTTGTAACTCTCGGCCTCGTTGAGAGAAACACACTTAAATATACCTAAAACTCACAAACTCCCAGAGGCGCGCGTATGTGCAGTGGCTTACTTTCCAAGAAGTGCCGAGGGGTTCCCGGGTCCGCGCTTTGTCCGCTAGTTGAGATCGGACACCGGCAGCGGAGCCGAAAGAGCAGAAGCCAGCTTACGAACAAAAGGCGCGCCCGCCACTTTGGCTGCAAGCTGTACAACGGAGGGGAGGCCCTCGATAAACAAACATGTAAAGGAAAAAGGCGCAAGCTCACGTAGGGTATGAGAAAGAAATGACTGCAAGTAGTCGCCAGTCACTTGTCTGTTCTGCAATGATTTTTCGTGAAGGACACAATAAATTTATCTTTTTATGTAAGGGTTAATTTAATGTCTAGGGACTAATAATAATAATAATAATAATAATAATAATAATAATAATAAAAGAGTGGATTGCACATATACAACTACGATCTACCGTCCTATTGCTTTCTTTCGTTTTAACTCGTACCATATACAATAGCAAAAACAGATTTTATTTACTAAAATACAGTCTTCGTGGGGTGACTTCTCGTCAAGCCATTTATCTCTCGTCTCTTCTGCATCCTTGTTCTTTCCGTATGCCTCTCTGAAACCTCCTCTCTCGTACCATCCTCTCCAAGCAATTCCTTGGTTGCTGGATCTTGCGCTTCTCTCTTTTCTACTATTCTAGATTTTTTTTCTTTTTTTCCCGTGAAGTCGACACACCCACGTAGGTCTGGAAACCCTTCGAGTTTGCGCAGACGTTCTTTACTTCCCAAACTCGCTCGGAATGGTGGCGGGATCTTGTTTCACCTTCTTTCGAGTCTGCAGCCGTCATCCGACCCCACTCGTTTGCCGCGCTGCACTTTACGCCCCCCCTCCCCCTCTTTTTTTTTCGTGTCGAACGCAAACGCACAGACGCAAACTGTTCGTTACGTGCGCGTTGGTAGCCAAAAGAGTGTACACAACAGGCGTTAGAAAGGTGTTTTGCCGGCTATTTTATCGCTGTGGGAAACAATAATTTCGACCTCACAAGCCGACCTCCCTAAGTTACGACCTCACTCAACCTCAAACTCACGCATGAGGTTGAGGTCTCATTTGCTGACCTCACTCAAAAATATTTCAGGTGTTGGCGACCTCACCTCAACCTCACCTCACTCCGTGAGGTTGAGGTTATTTTGAGGTTGAGGTTGACCTCATGAGGTCGAAACCTCATGAGGTTGCCCATCTCTGACCACGAAAGGGAAATAACTAAAAGAATAAGATTCGGATGGAGCGCATTTGGAAGGTACTCAAACATTATGACCAGCAGCTTACCGGTATCACTCAAGTGGAAAGTGTATAACAGTTGCATCCTATCAGTACTGACCTATGGGGCTGAAACATGGAGATGAACGAAAAGTGTTCTACTTAAGTTGAGGACAACGCAGAGGGTCATGGAACGGAAAATGGTAGGGATAACGTTAAGAGATAGAAAGCATCAGAGTGGGTTAGAGAAATAACTCGTTAGTCGAAATTAAGAAGAAGAAATGGGCATGTTCGAAAAGAGGATAACCGATGGTCTCTAAAAGTAACCAATTGGATTCCAAGGGAAGGGAAGCGTAGCAGGGGGTGGCAGAAAATTAAGAAATTCGCAGAAATCAGGTGTATGCAGCTAGTACAGAACTGGGTTAATAGGAAGAAAATTGGACAGGCCTTCGCCATGCAGTGGGTATAGTCCGGTTGATGATGATGAAACAAACGCGCGACCTTCGTCATACATACCATATCAGCTCCTCCAGTCGAGATCACTTCTTTATCATGCAAGGTAAGTGATGGAGTGCTAACGCAATCAGGGCCATATCGATTAGCTTCTCTTGATTCAACTATCTTATGTTTGAGCTGATTCCTGCGCAAATTCAAGAGTCCGCAGTGATCAGATTGTGGCCTATCCCTCGCAAGGGTGGCCGCGCAGCGTCACGTGTTGGTACGCCTCATGTGCCTTGGCTTACCTTGCAATCATGCATGCTCTCATAGTCGCTCATTAATGCATCGGCCAGTTTGGCTGATGTGGCATTCCCGCGTTACAAAACAATTTATAACTTCTAAATTGTCACTTTGTTTCTGAAGCGAATAATTAAAACATAGAGAATTAGTTTAGTAATACATTAACTTTGAAGAACGAAAAAGCAGTGCTGATACGCAGCTCTCAACAGCTCTCACTTGGTTTCACTGGGCTGGGACATGCCGTCATCTCTTCTTTAACGAGTGTTTACCTTTAGTTGTGACAACTGGCAAAAATATTTGAAGCGTTTGTAGCTAGTTACATGTTAACAATTCAGCGGCAAATAGTATCCCTCAAGGGGGGCCCCTTCAGCCAATGGGGTCAGTTCCTAGCGCTGCTTCCCATCCAGAGGGAGGGACACCAGCCTCTTTTCATGTCTTCCTGGCCTTCAAAGTTCCTTCCATTCCTTTCCTCTGGGCTCTGAACACCGACCGCCAATACAATAACCTTTCTTCCTACTGACATGGGCGGGGAGGATTCTTTTGTGCCTCAATTGCAGTGAGATTTTTCTTTGTCGACACCATTGGCTGAAGGGTCTTCTGCTGCCTTCTTGACCTGTAACCGACTGTAATTGTACGTCCGACGTAATCATATTCTGTTCTCGTTAAAGGTACGACTGACGTCACTGCAAGCCTATGGCAAAAACCGCGTTGAGTATGCATACATTCTGCTTGCTGCGTGAGTAACTGCCTGTACTGTAAACAAAATAATTGGACCAGAAACTATTAGGTTACGGACTGTGTGCCGAAAGCTTGTTGCTTTGCTGTAAGACATGCAAGAAGGTGGGGAGGGGGGTTGGGGGGGGGGGGGCTGCACGAAGAAACGGCGATGTCAAAGAGTGTACCTTCAATCCATTGACCCTGTAGGTCCATAACGCACGCATTTTGTATCTGCTGTATCTAGTTTATAAACCACACCTGCTAGCAATACTGGCAAGTGTCACAGGTTTGCTGAATAAAGTAGTATTCGTAATAGCAAGCCATACAACGAGATGTTTGTGTGGGTGCAAAGCAAATGACCTGTCAGAAGGTCCGACGCAGTTCGAATACGCCCACTGTTATAGTGTATGACTGGATTCGTCGAGGTGATCGCACGACATAAGCAGCTCGGGTTCTTGCTGGACGCGCAACCCTTCGTAATAAATCTTGCTTAGCAGCATGCCAAAGTGTGTCGTTTGGATACAAGCCACATCGCGAGAAACAAGTCTGCTGAATGCGTCAGTAGTACAGTAGTATTCTGTTGAACAGCAATAAAATTACAGTGATATTGACAGCCCGCCCTGATCCTATGCAGGCATATATGCTCCATAGGCTATGTGAAATACTATAGCCATACCAAGCCAATGCAGAAAGACAAAAGTAGAAACCAACATAGCAAAAAATCCCTCTATGAAACAAAAGATGCTCTTTGTGCGAAAGGGTGATGCGAACAGGGCACTTTTGCTTTTCTCTTTTAATATACATCATATATGTATCGTGTCAGTGATGACGCACGACGAATATTGAGACCCGTAGCGAAAAGAGCCTGCGAGCACAATTTAGCAACCAAAAATTACTTTCCACAACAAGTTTGCACAAGCAGAGCGTCGAAACAGTGTTATTGCAAAGAAGGAAATCAATTAGTATTCGACAGAATCGCCGAATCACAATGTACAGACCTCAGGATTTGTTTAAAGAATGAGTTCACCCCCAAATGAGAAAACGACCTTGTCCATATGTCGGTCCAATACCGACAGACACAATGGCGCACCTTGGCCCAAGCTAGGTCGACAAGGTTGGGCTTGGTTCCCGGCCGACCTTCGGCTGCCGACGTAGGGCCAAGACCGGAGGCCAACTTTTCAGGCACTGAGACACTGCCCACCTAAGCAACGCAAAACGTTACCTGAATAGTTTCAAATATCAGTACGCATAACGTTGCCTAGATGTTCCTAATGTCAGTTTTTTATCATCTTAGTACGACGTTTGCGCCAATCTACGGCATTCGTTTACGTTAAATTCACAAGGATTGTGATACTGTTTATTATATGTCTGCACTGGGCAAAAAGTCACGTTCTACGTTAAAAAAAAACGGTGATCCTGAGATTATTCTGAAAAGCTGAAAAGTTTTTAAGACAACAGATTGCAAGGAGCAGATGCCTGGCAGTGAACAAAACACAAACATTTTTATGGTAACCAGGTCCAAAATGTCAGTCGTACAAGAAACACTGCACCAAAGAAACGCTACGAAACAGGAGATGCCACCGCGCTGCATCCACACATAAAACAGAAACTTCTAAATTCCCCACATGAGACCCTCATTTTAGAGCCAATGATACTCGCTAGTCGACATTAGTTATTTAAACAATTTTTAAGCTTGCGACGGCAGAAATGAGAAATAAAATAGGGCATGATCATGTTGCGGATATTTTTTATTTGAAAAGACCGCTCTGTCGTCCTTATGCGAACATTATCCAAATGCATTCGCTAATAACATATATGCTAATTCTGAAGAAGTAGCCTTTCTGAGGCCTTTGCATATGCTTTTTTAATACTGCATGTACTGGGTTCACGGAAAGCAGCATTATTCAACCCACTGCGCGTACATTACTAGTGCAATACATCTGCCTTGCCAACTTTGTTACATATTACAGTCCGCCTTTTCCACGCTCAAAGTACTTGACCAACCTAGTTGGCAGCCAACCACTGCCCTACTTTGGGCAATGTTTGGATGCCGGTCGTTGGCTGAAAGTATTTGGTCAACTGTCCCCACCTTTAGGTGTGCATTGACTGGCCGAGAATACCGGCTGCTGAGCTCTGCCCAGTCATTTATCGACGGTCGGCCATCGGCCAACTTCAGTTCGGCACCCCCAAGGAAGGAACAATGACAAAAAACTGCATGCCCATATCTAGGAAAGCCGTAAATGAGTTCGTGATTACGTTAATGATTCAGAACCGTAGTAAAATCGCAAATTATATTGTGAAAAACGTGGAGTTTGTTGCATAGAAAAAACTTAAATGCCTTCTCCATTCAATATCAATGCTGAGCAATAACCACAAATATTTTATATTGCCTTAAAGACAATTAGGCAAAGGAAATAATGTGGAAACAACAGCTCGACAGTAACAAGTTTTATGTGGATTACGAAAAGAGACAGTTGGATTTCTGGGTTTAAAAATAACCGAAATCCCGATTCACAGATAACAATAGCGCGAAGAACGATTGATGAGTTTCGAAGGCTTCAGGAAGCATTAGCACCTCAGAGAATCCTAGAAGCCCACCTGGCCCACCGTTGTAACGAATGGCTTCGGTCAACGAGGAAGTCTTCTATGGCTACTTGCCCTGGGTGATGGGTTTCTTTGGCTCTTAAGGCACAAAGAAGCAGACGCAAAACGTAACCTCCACAGGGCACCGTTTTGACCAGATTCTGTCAATGAAGAGGACGATGTGGCTGGTCACCCTCGAAGATGAATTCCTTGGCTTCGAAGTTGCAGACAGGCCCTCGCCTCAGATATAACCGAAAAAGTGCACCATATATCAGCTCAGCCGCTGATCCTTATATGCAGCGTGTCTTACGAATTTTCACAGATGGTGCATGCACCATGCATTTCCACAGCGGGAGCAGTATATGTGGTCACTGGACCATCACACCTAATTATAAAAGTTGCCAAAATTTCTTCCTACGCTGTAACGTGCGATTACAGCGCCAAATGTTTGGCCCTCACACAAAAGCGAGAGCATGTAAGTTCATCCGGTCGAAACGCCGTCGCTGCACAGCAATTTTGGCTCGGATTTTGTCCGAAGTCTTCGGAACGTGGTACAGAAAATGAAATCCTGTAGTTAAGGCGGTGCCCCTTCCGCTAATTACGCCTGGGTTCAGATGTCCACCTAGAACTGTGACAGATTCTGCACCTTTATTTTCCTAAATGTAGCGCACTTTAACCCATATGTAATCCCGTGTGAATGTTCTGTTGGCAATTATGGAGAGCAATAAACTTGGCGGCTTTACCAATAAGCCCGTATCATCGACGTCTCGTCCAGTCTAGTCAATCCAACCTTATTAAAACCCACATTAGCAACACCACAATGGTGCCAGGAGTGTTTTATCACCTGTGAATATCAAGCAAACAGTCAATCGGTCGTATCGTCCTTCAGCAGCCAGCAGTCGCAAACGGCGACTAGCAATCAAGCATGGCACATGTGCTCCCGCCATTCCCCAGTTTTAACTTTCGCGCTATCAACGACAGCACAATGTTGGTCACGAATGAACCTTGTGGATAGAAATGTTCGATAACTTTCTTTTGGCCTGTGATTTTACGACAGATGCACGGAAGAAAGTGTCCCTTCTGCCCTACGTCGGTGAAGAAACACGCTATATTTCGATCGCTCCCCGACAACTCCATGCAAGCTGCATCTAAACGGCCACAGGCACAAACCCAGACCGCGTAGAGGACGTCGACGCCGTTATACGATGCTGTATGAGCAACACTGAATGCATATATCGCCCCGTGACTGAAATCAACTTTTGCAACCTACAAATTTCGTCAAGCTCAGCAAAATGTTGGCAAGTCACTGGACGCCTTCTACGCGCGCCTCTGGCTACTATATCTCGACACTGACACTTTGAAAACGTCGACCTTGAAGTATAAAAAATCAAACAATTCTTGCCACAGCATCTCGATGCCAAGCTTCATTCCCTTACTTTACCGGACTTACTTAAGCAAGGACGAATGCCCGAGGACGTCGAGCATGATGTGTGCAAAACTAAAAAAGAACGTCGACAGCGACGCGGCGGTACTCGCAGTGCACAAGGAAGGACAGCATCATGGCCAACACCAAAAAAGTAGACGACCAATGCCACGTCAGACATACTATAACTGCAACGACTTCGTGTCTAATCAGCAGATTGTCGTAACTGCGGCGACAAATGGCCTCACCAAGGCGGACGATCAAGTTCGTGCTGCATGGGGCAAGAATGCAAGTTATGTAGCAATTAAGGTTGGTCACTTCGCGATATTCTGCCATTCAGCGAGGCGAATTGTCCAAATAGTGGATTACAACAATGATCGCAGCAGGAACTAGCATGCAGTGTGCAGTAAGAAAAGCTCAAGTGCTAGAGAGCATGAATACCCGTGACACTAGATTAAGCAGTGAAGAGCCCATTGTTGCTGCCTTGACTTCCCCTCAAGCAAGCTCAAGTCCAAAAGCTGTTTTCATTGTCAACAATGTGCCCATAATTTTCAGTCGAAATAGGTGCAACAGTGTCCATTGTCGAAGATGGCTGGTGAAGATGACAAGAGCTTTCGCATAAATCTGTCCCCAAGAACCATACAGCAGAGAAACATACCATACAAAGCAACGCCTCCACTTGAAGGCTTAGGCAGTCTCTGTCTCAATGAAATACAAAAAGAAATGCATCAAAAAGGATATATTTGTCATTTCAGGAAACTTTCACAGCAGCCTCTAATCTGGGGCTTGTCCAAACCATACACTAAGTTTATGCACATCCAACTGACAAGTCAATCGTGGGAGCATTCCCCAAGTCGTTCAGTGGAGTTGAAAAACTCAGACCAGCAGGTCCACCTCCTAATGGACAACACTGTCCACCTGTTGCTCAATCCCACAGCCGTATCCCGTTTTGCCTTACGTGACGCCACAGAAAAAAAACTTGAACGCCTTCAGGGACCTACGCAGTGGGTGTCCCCTGTGATTATTGTGCGTAAACCACATCAGCCTGATGAAATTCGAATGTTCATTAGGCCTGTTATGAACACTTGCACTCAAAGTGAACGACATTTGTGTCCGACAATAGACGACATCATCGTCGCCTGAAACAGTATGCTCCGATTAACTTTGACCAGAATAATAGATATCATCAGCTGGAATTTGACACTGCTTCGGGACACACCTCACAAAGTTCTCGACGCATGTGTTGGCTTGTTTCACTACAGACGTCTAAAGTAGTGTGTGTAACCCATATGTAGCCCAATGTGAATGTTCTGTTGGCGACTATAAAGAGCAATAAACATGGCGGCTTAACATATCCTCCTTGGTATCTATACTACTAGGGCTTAACCAAGAAGCCCATATCATCGGCGTCTCGCCAAACCTAATCAACCCAACCCCACCCGAACCCATGGCAGCACCACACTAAAACCAATTTACAAATGAAGTGCACGTGTTCACCGAAAAGTGAGACATATACAGCGCCTTCCTTTCCCTAAAAAACCATGCAACTAAAAATATTTAAAAAAATTCGAGGAACGAAAAGGCGGCGTTAAAGGCCCACTCTTAAGGAGAAGCTTAAGGGTCCCCCTATTTTTTTTTTTCGCCTATACAGACATCCAGCTTCAGCATTGCCAAAATCGCTCCGTCTCGGTGGTGCAGGATAGGGCGCTCGACTGCTGTGCCCAAGGATGCGGGATGGTATTCCGGCCACGGTGGGCGGTTTTCGATGGAGGCGAAAAGCAAAGCACCCGTGTACTGTGCAATGTCAGTGCACGTTAAAGAAACCCAGGTGGTTGAAATTACGGGAGGCGCCTCAACGACGACAACGTGGCAACGAGCTTACGGACCGGACATTGCAGCGGCCTCGGCTGCACGTCTCGGACTTTCCTGCTTTTCTCGGTTTTCCCGCCGTTTATGCCAAGCGGCTTTAGCGCTCCTGCCCAAAAGCCCGCACAATGGAACTCATCAGTGGCACCGAATTTTACCGCTGGACTCCTGATATCACCCACATTCCATCTTCATTCCGTCCTCCGAAATCCATCGTTCATTTCATAACAGGCAACATCTTTTTCTTATTTATTTTAATCGTTTCGGGGTATCAGCCTGATAATAAGTGTACTTGTTACCGTGTTTGTGATTCTCTTTCTCATTATCTTGGTAACTGCACTTCAACGTCGCATATTGCTGGTAAACTCCGTCACCTGACGTCCGCTTATTCTGGCGCAAACGCTTAGTCAGTAATACATGTGCATGCTCCCCGTTTGAATGAATGGTTGCAGTTGTGAGTAGCACATTGCCCTACTGCTACTGGCCCTGACACTCATTCCTATGACATATGGTGTGTAGCACTACTAGCCGCAATCATGGATTTAACTAATTTCTGTCCGAAGCCGCTATTTCTCTCTGCATGAATTTGAAGTGGAGAAAGAGAAGGTGGCGACGCGTGTCACGCAGCTTAGCAGTGCACAACAACAGCAGCTTAGCAGTGAAGAGGTGGAGCTGAAGCCGCTCTCTCTCTCTCTCTCTCTCCGAACTTGAAGCATAGAAATAGAAGGTGGCGACGAAGTTGAGGCCACTTGAACGACATGCGACTGCTCAGTCCGGAGTAGCACGTGCTTGTACAACGCTGCCTGCTGAATGCCACGGCGTCCATCCGCAAATGTGAGACGCGCCCCTCTCACTGGCTCATCTGTAGCCCCTTCGCTCTCTGCTAAGCTAAAACGCCTGAAGCGCGCGTAAAAAAATAATCATTGGTTCACGGTAAAGGAAAGGCGCAGTATCTGTCACACTTGTTCAGTCGACACCTGAATCGCGTCGTAGGGGAAGGGAGGAAGGTGGTAGTTAAATTGGAAAGAGAGAAATAGGAGCCGTAGTGGAGGGCTACGGAGTGTTACGTTTCTCCCCCGAGAAGTGGGACAGCTGACGCGGCCACCGCATAGCAACAGGCAGAACCGCGAGCGGATCGGCCATTTCGACGCCGTTCATCGGCCGCGCAACGCTTCCTCCCGCGGGCAAGACTCGACGTGTTCCTGCCACGCGCCAAATGTGTGTGCGTGCGTGTGTGTGGGCAAACGCCGGCCAAGCCTGGAGCTCGTGAGAGAGGGAGCCGTCCTCGCCCGTCTGCAGGAGGTGGAGGAGATGAGGTCGGACTATCTGCGATTGAGTCATTCGTCGTGAACCAACATGTTTGGCTCTCCCTTTCTTGTGAGGGTTTACCCTTTCCCTGTGAAGTGGAAAAACTATAAAAAGCAGCGGCCAACTCCGCTGAGACAGAGACTACTTTGACGCGCCGTTGGCACGACGCTAGACACCAGCTGTGTGAGAGTGTCTGTAATCTCTCCGGGTCAGCTTCACTGCCCGTTTCTTCATGATGTTGCAGTAAAGGTTGTTTCGTTAAAAGACGCCTCGTCTTTGCTGGCACCTTTGATGCCGTCCGCCGTCCACGGAGCCGCCAGGCCAACGCTACCGAGGGGCCGCGCGCCGCAGCGGTACGCTACCCCGGCACTCGCGACCCAAACCTAACAATTGGCGTCAGCGGTGGGATGAGTACGCGACCCCCAAACGTAACAACTGGTAGGCATCGGTGGGATGACGACGACCAAGCCGTAACCGTGGTCGGAGGAGCGAGGCGATACCATCGTCCAACGTGAACAGCGGAGGTACGAGGACGACCAAGCAGTGACCGTGGTCGGTGAAACGAGCCAGGCCTGACCGAAGTGCAACATCTGGTGGGAAGAGCGGAGATGTCCGAGGCGTGACTCGTGAATCAAAGCAGCTCAGCGGAAAAGGCGGGAGCAGTGCAACGAGCCCTGTGTGATGACTGGTTGCCTGCAGCGGAACGACTGCGTTGGATTCTTGGCTGCGAGGTTTGGTGAGTGCGGGACTTTCTTCTACTGAGTTTTGCCAGGCTTTTGTTAAGTAGAGAACAGAGCTGGTAATTGTGTTGTCGTTGTTGCTGGGTTAAGTGCAGCAAGGCAATAGTGGGCAGTAGAGAAGGCAGCACTCTGAACAGCCATGAATTTGGATTTGAAGTCGTTGCGCAAACCGAAATTGCTGGAGCTTGCGAAGGAGTTGGGTCTGAATTTGTCAGACAAACTCAGAAAACCAGAAGTGTTAAAGGCTATTCTTGCGTTGGAAGCTGAAGATGGCGAGCTTTTGGAATGCCTTGAGATCATTGACGAACGTCAAGAGGAACGTGAACGTAGAGAACGTCACGAGAAAGAGATGCGTGAACGCAGGGAACGTCACGAGAAAGAGATGCGTGAACGTAAGAAACTGATGCAGCTGGAGATTTCAGCACATAGAAGGAGCGTGGAAAGGATTAAAGCTTGCAGTGCCATTCAGTGTAACGGTTCAGTACCGCGAGATGGTCCGCCACCGTTCCTCATTGCTGAGGATGTGGCCGAGTACTTGGCAGACTTTGAGAATGTCTACAGAAGTAAACGCTTCGAGCGAGATAGTTGGGCGCAGAAGTTGGTAGCTCTTCTTTCCGCTGAAGCGTCGGAAGAAATCAAGCGATTGGTTGGCGACCGCTTGAAAAATTACGATGCACTAAAAGAGTCATTGCTGATACGATATCAGATAACGCCTCAGGATCTTCGGAAAAGATATGAGAGCGAGAAACATTGTAACACGGCTTACTTTGATTTGGCCTATCAGTTGAAAGCCGCTGTAAGCGAATGGCTAGACAGTGCGGAAGTTCCGGAGCAAATCGAACTTGCACCGGAGTGTGAGAAACAGCTTGGGGAAGCGGCCGAGCAATGTGACCGCAGTAGCGAGCCGACGGAGCCTGGAACAGAAGAGTATCCTGTTACCTTGGTCGAGCCACTAGCTGAGACGGTTAGCACAGGCTTAATAGGCGAGAAGTCCGAAGTGACGCCGTTAAGCGAGGTGAACTGCATGCCGACCCAAGTAGCTGCAGGAGATACAGTTCCATCAAATGAGAGTGGGGAACTGGCAATAACTGAACCGCCTCTCGAGTCGAAAGCAGAAGCTTGTGTAGAGCGCGACGGAGATGGAAATCAGCTAGGAAATGAGAAACTTTCAGTCTCCGAAATCGACTGTGTTGTAGAGCAGGGCGCGCAGAAAAGCGAATTGCCAATCAGGGAAGCTGCGCAACCCGCAAGTTGTGATCAGCCAGGGCAGACCGACGAGGAGTGCGCGTCCGCTGTAGAGAGCGAGACTTGCGAAGGCGACAGCGAGCGACCAGAGCAGAGTCAGAATCGTTCGAGCCCCAATACCATGCTAGGTTGTATTCGCGAAAGCAACCCCAGTGCGAACGCGGACGTAGCACACATTACCCTCACGCTATCCGAAGCGCCCCAGCTGTCGAATGAGCTTGATCGTGCGCCGGTTAGCTCTGAGCGAGGCGACGCACTGAGTGGCGAGCCGCCAAAGCAAATGCCTGGAAGGGGGACTGATGCGACTGACGTCAGCCGTTGTTTTCGTTCGGACTTTACTGAAAGTGAGTCCTGCGCTGCTGGCCGCGATGTAGACGCGGCGCCGCATTTTGACCACTTTGACGACACCGGTGTCCTACTAGCTCCGGTTACCGCTAGCTTGCCAAAGCTCGCGCCGAAAGAAAGTAGGACTAGAGTATTCAAGTGCTGCCACCGAAAAATGCGGAAGGGCAGGCACGAGAAAGATTGCTGCCGTCGTAAGGAGAGCAAGCTCAAACGGTTCCAAAAAGAAAGCAGATGGCTAGTATTCCAGCGCTGCCGACGAAAAACGCGAAAGGGCAGGCGCGAGAAAGAATGCTGCCATCGTAAGGAGAGCAAACTCCAAAGATTGCGAAAAGAAAGCACAAAGCATGTGTTTCAGTGCTGCCGTAGAAAAAAACGGAAAGGCAGGCGCGAGAAAGAATGGAGCAAATTGAAGCTATCGAGAAAAAGAAAGCGACTATCCCAAAGACACAAATGCGCCCGTGCCCAGAAAATGCGTGACTGGTGCGCAAAGCGTAAGGAGAGGGATAGGTTGTTTAGAAAAGCGAGTGACTCGTGCTGGTATGTTTCTCTGCACAGAAACAGGAAGTTACGGTTGTTCCGTGAAACGGACAGCCGAAGCATTAGTGAAACGGGTGATCTCAACGGTAACGCCGATGGCTTAAGTCGAAGCCCATAACTTGAGAAGAAGCCTTTATTCACTAGTTGGTGTTTTTCTTCCTGACATAGGATTTTGAAAATTTGTATTGTATTATCTTTGTTTGAAATGCTGTTTTGAAAATGCGATTTTCAAATTTGTGGACGCGTTCCAAGTGCTGCTAAGCTGCCCTTTAATGTAGATGGGGGCATAAGAGGGAAATAGTCTGGCAAAACTTAGTGAAGTTTGTGCCGTGCTTGCTGGCTGACCGGTTGAGTTTTTAGCGTGGTTGTGATGCTGTAGGTTGTCAGAAATCTCTCCTGAAGACAAGTTGCAGAGTGCCTTGGAAACCCGGACTTACCAAGGAATTCTTCAGGCTGATTGGCTCAAGAGAAACAGAGTCGGATGAACCCGGCTAGCAGCAACATCCCGATCCCTCCGGACAGCGGATGCAGTCCCCTGCCCTTCGGGATCTCCCTCCCCCGGCGGGGCAGTCTGTTACGTTTCTCCCCCGAGAAGTGGGACAGCTGACGCGGCCACCGCATAGCAACAGGCAGAACCGCGAGCGGATCGGCCATTTCGACGCCGTTCATCGGCCGCGCAACGCTTCCTCCCGCGGGCAAGACTCGACGTGTTCCTGCCACGCGCCAAATGTGTGTGCGTGCGTGTGTGTGGGCAAACGCCGGCCAAGCCTGGAGCTCGTGAGAGAGGGAGCCGTCCTCGCCCGTCTGCAGGAGGTGGAGGAGATGAGGTCGGACTATCTGCGATTGAGTCATTCGTCGTGAACCAACATGTTTGGCTCTCCCTTTCTTGTGAGGGTTTACCCTTTCCCTGTGAAGTGGAAAAACTATAAAAAGCAGCGGCCAACTCCGCTGAGACAGAGACTACTTTGACGCGCCGTTGGCACGACGCTAGACACCAGCTGTGTGAGAGTGTCTGTAATCTCTCCGGGTCAGCTTCACTGCCCGTTTCTTCATGATGTTGCAGTAAAGGTTGTTTCGTTAAAAGACGCCTCGTCTTTGCTGGCACCTTTGATGCCGTCCGCCGTCCACGGAGCCGCCAGGCCAACGCTACCGAGGGGCCGCGCGCCGCAGCGGTACGCTACCCCGGCACTCGCGACCCAAACCTAACAATTGGCGTCAGCGGTGGGATGAGTACGCGACCCCCAAACGTAACAGGAGTAATTTCGACCACCTGGGGATTTTTAACGTGCACAGAAATCGCACAGCACACGGACGCCTCATCGTTTCGTCTCCATCGAAACGCAGCCACCGGAGGCCGGGTTCGAGGCCACCGCGGCGGGGCCGCGTAGAATGGTAAATTGGTTTATAGGAAAAGATAGGCGCAATATCTGTCATACTTCTCCGTGGCAGCTGAACCGCGTAGTAAGGGAAGGGAGGAAGCTGGGAGTGAAAGTGTAAAGAGAGAAAAAGGTGCCTTGGGGGTGGAGGGATACGGGGTAATTTGGACTCGAAGCGGGCCGTCGCCGGCGTCCGTGTGCTGTGCGATGTCAGTGTACGTTAGAGATCCCCTGTTAGTCGAAATTACTCCGCAACCCTCCACTACGGCACCGCTTTCTCTTTCCGCTTTCATTTCCACCTTCATCCCTTCCCTTACAGCGTGGTTCAGGTGTCCACAGAGGCGTGTGAGAGATATTGCACCTTTCCTTTTCTATAAGCCAATTTGCAATTTACTCGTTTTAGCTGAGGAGGAGGCGAGCGGCCATAGATGCACGAGAGCGGTGGCGTGTCACAGTTGTGGACGCCGTGACCCAGATCCCAAAACTGTATTCGTCTATCTGCATATATCTAGACTGTTTACTTCATACATTTTATCGTGTCTTATCACCTAGCACAGCAGTCATCACGCCGATTCATCGGACATTCTGTCGCATCAGTCACACCTCGGCCCCGTTTATCAGCCACATGCCCAATTACGACAACGCACCTCAATTAATTTTTTGTAAGGACTGCCATCGACTTGAACGATCTTCCCACTGACATAGCCGTTCATTCTAACACAAGCCATTTCAAAACCGCCATTGAACAATTTTTGTTAATCGCGATAGTCCTGTCAAGCCTACCCCTTATGTAAAACCCCGCACTCCTGGGGTCTTTGAGGTATTGGAAACAGATAAATAAATAAATTTAAAACAAAAAGGAAAACAAACAGGAAATAAGCTGTATTCATTCATTTGCACTAAAACATCAAGAATAAAAATAAACTATGTTCAGATAGTGAAATCATATGCTGAGAACTTTTATATTAAAGCAAAATGAAACAAAAAATAACTAAAACGCATAAAAAAATGTACAGAAGAGTTAAAGGGCCACTGTCCAGGGAAGGCCCTTTTAAGCAAAGGAGCCCAGTGTTTCGATCAGGTACCGGAGATAGCCTTTACAAAATGCTACAGTGACATGCGTGCCGCAAAGCATCGAAAATACAAATCAAAGCTCTCTCATGCTCTCCTTCGGGAAGCCAGCTTCCCCGTTTCCTGCGCTGGCCCGACAAGCCACAGTAATGACGTGCGTACCGCGAACGACGTCCATTGGTCCGTCTCGCTGACTGACGGGAGAAGGATGGGTGTCTACCGCTCGCTGCGCGCTTTTCCCTCGCCACGGCCAGACTGAATCCAGCGGCGCGTGCGGCGCGCGCTCCCTCGGCCGTTTCTTTTCTTTTCTTTTTTTTTTTTTTTTCGAGCTCGCGGAGTGCCGCGCCCCACCTCCCTCCAAACGCGGAGGGGGAAGGGGAATTTGTCTTGCGGAGGCTAGACGACTCGGGTAGGAGAGTGAAAAACCTTTGCGAGGGAACGGATGGAGAGAAGTATGACAGAATCGGGTGATTGCGGTGGCTGTAACTGCGTTATTAGTTACTCTTTTCAAAAACATTTTGCGGCCTTGCGTTCTAGGGGCGAAGTCTCACAGTCACCGGGGAAGAAAATATTTTCGACCGGAGGGTGGACAGTGGGCCTTTAAGCAGTGCTGCTAGAGTCCCTAGAAGTATTTGCTAGTCTGCCGTCCGAGCGGGGTTCCCTATGGAACCGGTTGGCCGCTTCCCGGATGAAAGCGCAGGGGACGCTGTACGCATTCGGAGCGTGGTCGCGTTGTGTACGTGGTGCTGTGGCGGTTGTGCCGTACTGCGAATCTGCGCCGCGCTGATCCGTTGGTGCCGTGACAAGGCTCGTGCACCACATGCACTTTTTTTCGCTCGCGAGCCGGAATGCGCGCAAATTAGCTAGCATGTGTGCAAGTGTGCCTTTTTTATGGATATGTGATCGCGTCATGTCCAGAAACCTTCAAGGACAGAGTTTGAAAGAAGTGTTAGTGCCCTTCCTCTCAACTAACAGCTGGCTGTTAAAATATGTTTTAGAGGTTGCAAAACGGAAGTCAACAAAAGTGATGGAATATTGTGATGAGTGGCTACTAGGCTTCCTAAGTACCAAAGAATGCCTATCAGCAGTTTGCCTGAAGCGCGGTGCGATTTGAAGGGCTCGGGTTCCCATCCTGCGTGCTTTAATTGTGCATGCATCCGAAAGTTTTTAGTTCTACATACGTGTTATAACTTAGCTAAACGTCCGAAGAAGTTAAGATGAAACTATAGCGTGAATGAAAACGCCGGCGACAGCACTCTGTTGCTCGCACACATGGTCCTTGGAGCCTAGAATGTGCGTCTAGTGTAGTTCTCCATGCAAGCGCAATTGTTTGCACAAAATCCTCAGAAGTCTTCATTACAATACGGCACGGCGGTAGCTTCAGCAGGATAATAGGGTATAAAAAGCAGCTTCGTTTCTACATCGGCTCAGGGGCATGCGCGCAAAACTTCGCTCACGAAAAAAAAAGTCGCATCCATGGTTATGCCAACAACTCGGCTGCGAATTCAATATTACGACTAAACTGAAATCAAAGACTAAAGAGCGGCATCGCATGTACAAGGCACCTGACAATGAGCATGCAGCGAATGCATTTCGAAGCGCACGGGCGCGCGCGTCGTCTGCTCCGTCAGCAGTGGCGCACTCCGGTTCACCGCAGCGCCATCGCGGCGATCATTCAGCGGCAGCCCCCGCCGCGGCCGGCGGACGACAGACTAGCAATATTTCTAGGGACCCTAGTACTGCGCACCTACTTCACATTTCATCAACTACGCAAATAATCGGCTTTAACATTTTTTTTTCTTTTCTCTCGTATTTATATAAAAAAATCTGCCTTCTTCAGTAGTGTGTAAACTATATAGTATTCTAGTGTGATAAACTTATCCTTCACGGGCAAGATACTTGCCTTGCCGCGTCGTATATTTTTTCCTTGCCCGCGGCTGGTTCCTATACCCTCTCAGACACACTCGTCTATAACCGCTCCGGTCTCACTTCGACGCAAGTATATTGCTTAGAATAAACAATGACCATGCAGTGCGAACCACAGAACGAAGAAAAATAAAATCAAATGCCAACATATTATTTTAATTCAGCTTGGGTTACGATGAACTATGATTTTGCGAGCGTTAATATGGTTACATCGAGACCGTAATTAGGTCGACTATTCGCGATTAATTAAAGAAAAAGTAAAGCTATCATCGCACAAACTCAAACGAGAAAGGTAATCACCCTAAATATGCCGCAAACAAATGGCGCAGTTTCTACATTCAAAGTCGCTTTCGGCTTGGCTGCGGCAGGAAAGAATTTCTCTTTTCCATCTCGTTGACATAAAAAATAAATTAAAAAAAAAAAACGCACGAAACTGCACTTCCGAGTTTTCTTCCTGCCACCGCAGAAAAGTCAAAAGTGCTTGGTACGCAGCACCAGCAGCACACGCAGTGCGAATCTGCTGAGTGGGTTCCCCGTCGATGGCATAGCAGCGCAGCAGCATTGTGGGACAGATTGCATGAAAATCTCCCAAATTACAACGAAAGCACCAATTCGGAGCAAAATGTTGTCTTGCTTGAATGTGGAGCAGTTCAGATTGGTCAAACAGGACTGTGACGTCATCTCCCAGGAGCGGAGCGCTCCCGCTGCCGTGGTCGCACCAAAATTTAGCCCGGCCGGGCCACTCGAAATTGACCTCGGTATCCCATTGCAATGGACTGCGCCCAGCTATATAGGCTTGAAGATTTGTCAAATCTTCCAGCCTCTATAGCCCTGTTCGATGGTCGCACCCAAATTTGACCCGAACCAACCCCCATATTTGGGCCAAATTGGACTTAAATTGATATCTAAGTAATGGACCGCATTAAGCTCGATGGTCACATACAAACTCGAATCAGAAAACCCAGAAAATTTGTCCCGGGTGACCCGAAATTAATATACCAAATAAATGCACCGACGGCCTGTGCTTCTGCGCGAGTTAGCGGTGTAATCACGTTAAAGCACTGTGATATCGTACAAAAATCATGACAACGTCTGAATATTCCAATAAAGTATCTTGAGCTTTCATCGCTGAAACGATCCGCTCTCTGTCGGCACCTATCTGGGCCTCAAGTAACGCCAGTATAGCGCGAAGCAAAGCGATCTACGTCAGACGTCAGCGACAGCCGGTCACGTATGTGACCTTCGCCACTCGTAAACGTGAATTGGCCTTCATAATTAAGCGCCTGGCCATGTCAGCTGCCACCTGCCAGGCCGTGAATTTTCGCTCACAACACCATTACAATGCCAACTCTGGCGACGCCGAATTTTCTATTTTACGTATTTAGTTATTAAGCGAACTAAATAAAGCATTCTACATTTCACCTGTACGCTGTCAGGTGTTCCTTTAGAGGCCCCAAAACTAAAAAAAAAAATTAACGGACTTCAATTTTAACCCTGGGGCTACACAGGGGGGCTACGACGGAAACCAAGTAAGAGGTAGAAGGCTTCAATCAATTGACTAACTAACTAAATACGTTCAACAACTTTTTAAATTTCCATTTTAGGGTGTATGTTGCATTTGCGGAATTGGAGCTCGTCCTCCAGATAATATGGTCGCGAAAAAAGGTTCCTTGAACAAATGCGCATTGCGTACCGAAGCGTCGGCTCTCAGCGAGGCCGCGGTGGAAACGGAATTGACAACCAACCCCCGTGCGCCCGTCTGGGTCTCAGGTACCGTGATGTCAACAGACCTGACGAAATCTCTGGGTGCAGCGGTCTACGCCACAAGCGCTATGTTACTCTGTGAAGTTGCCTATCAGGGTGACAAAGAATTGTAACGTGCGCGCTACACTTTATATATATATATATATATATATATATATATATATATATATATATATATATATATATATATATATATATATATATATATATATATATATATATATACACATATATATATATATGGGTGGGTACGTGTGAGTTACTAAACAACAAATTAAAGGATTAGAATTAAATAAGGCGAGTAGAAAGGTTCATGTACGCGAACAATAATGCGTAAGGAGAGCCGATCTTACCCAAGCGGACGGAGCATTAACCCCCCCTCCGAAAAAAAAAAAAAAAAAAAAAAAAAAGTCGGTCTGCGACTGGCCAGTGGGGAGCGCCGTGACATCGCATAACGTGCGCTGAGGTGTGGAAGTTGCCAACGCAACGGCGAACGTCCTGGGAGACGGCAAACCTGCAAACAAAGCTGCTTCCAGATTACAGGATTCCAAGGAACTCTGCAGTTTCCTATAGTTCCTGCATCTTTTATCTGTCAGTTATTTTTATTTGCTATTGTGTAACACCAAAAAATTACAATGTTTGATTTTAATTCTAAGTAAGAGATAGGTGCCTAACAATACCCACGAGATCATATATTCTATAGCAGTCGTAAAGCAAAGCATTTATTTTTACTTGAACAGTGCAGACAATTCGAAATATACAGTTGATTATAGATTACTGGATTAGGAATTTCATTCTATGCTTAGATTCCAAAACAATTTATGAACTATCAGTTTTGCAAGATTAGTGAAACGAATTTCATGAAAGGTTTACTGTACACCAAGAGTTGCATAGTTTAGCTTTTTTCTCCTGGTGCGCTCTACATTTGCTAGAGGGCATGGAGATGGGACAGAATAAAATCAGTGCAGGCTAACAAGTCGGTGCAATAAATTCTGTGCATACAGCACGGTTTACTGCAGTTGATGGAGGCATGGGTGTCCATAAGAGATGCAATTAAAAAAAGCAATATTTGGCAGGAACTATACATGAATGCCAATAAAGCCCTTTATATATTAACGTGTTGTCACACTTACTGCGATTTCAGGTTTGCCAATGACAGAGACTGCACTGTAGAATATGTTTCCAAAGGCTGAAATATGCATCACTTAGCTAGCCGACTCGGACTGATGCCAAAAAGAAGTGTAACTACACGTCTAAATTTCATTTACGTGAAAAAGCAAATTGCTTGCAAGACATCTGTTCTTTGCAACTCTGGCCATCTATAAAAGTCGAAATTAAGTGCCTGAAAAAAAAAATAATAAATTAGGTTGCTTACATTATGTACTTCTTATATTTGCCACATCTTCTCGCGTATAATCCGCCCCTGCATATAACCCGCATCTCCAACTTCGAACCTCATAAAATAAAAAATAAACAGTCTTAAGCATAGCCTGCACCCTGATCGAAATAAATATGGATAGGCAGACAGTGATCAGGTTTTTTTTTTTTTTTCAAAACAAATTTACAGCAAAAACATCGGCGCAGCGCTGCCATTGTTGTTACCACTGCTGTGATCGGAGGCTTCACCGCCGCCCACCAAGGGGTATAGCAAAACCTCATTTCAGCCCCCACTAATTCTGACTGCCGTCAGATTCCTGCACAGCGCCCATTTAAGCCGCTTCGGAAGCTCATTTCTTCAGAGGCCCCGTGGCTGGAATCGGTTAATTGGGCAGGGCTTCCAGTGGCGCCGTGTCGAGGTATCACCTGTTCGAGAAACAATTGTCCAAATATTCATCGTTGCGCTGAACTGCATATTACAACGCGATATAATACTCACTGACGTGCAAACGCGTTGACGACAGATTGACGGTCTCTCCGCGGTCACATAGTTTCGTTTTCGGGGCTCCGCCGCCAACCCATGAGATAGTGACTACCGATCGCGCTGATCAGCCTGCCACCGCGCCCGCAGCTGCAAGTCATCAAGGACGATATCGTCGATGGTTTTTTTTTTTTTTTTTTTTTTTTTTTTTTTTTTTTTTATCGAAGACGTCATTCTTAGCTCGCTTAATTCAGTCCGCGTGGCATTTGTTCTCCCAACTTGACGAAGCACTTTGTCCTTCACGTGCTGCTAGCCGTTTTTGTGATGCAGTCTCCTCATATGCGACGTTAGATGTTCTTTACGGAACTGCGCAAAATTGTACTTGTCGCGGCACCTGACTTTGAAACAGCGCTTTTACAAAGCGTGCGTAAGTGTGACCAGTGTGGTGTTGTAGAATAAATAGACTATGGATGTGGAGTTGGCTATGCCCTTATCATTGACTCCTCATGGCTTGACACCCGTCAATGACGATGGGGGCTGGCTTGGATAATGGTGATGGGCTCAACACGGCCGGCGCGTAGCCGACCCTTCTCATCACGACCCCCCCCCCCCCCCACCTCCAAAAAAAAGTCTGACCTCCCCCCTCCCCCCCCCCCCCACTTTTTAAACGCGTTTTTTTTTTCGTTCAATATAACCCGCAACAAAAATGATGAGAGAAAATAAGTACTTATAAACCCGTTTCTCCACGGCCCCATAAGTAATTAAGGCCTTTCTTTACTATTATATTCAAATCTTTCAAAAATAATTTGGTGATCACGTTCCACCCTTTTAAAGATGGCTCTTTCTATTCATAAACTGAAGAGAAGTACTATACATCTTGTGAAACCTTGACACCTTATTCACGCTCCAGCAGGGATAATCATCTAGACAGCGCTATACGAAACTTGGGAATCGGTGTATACCAAAAAGTCTTGTATCTCACTGCACATCATAATGCCTTCTGGACCTTCTACAGCCTGTGCAGAAACTGTAGATGATAAGCTTTTAAGAATTCACTTGCAGGTTTTTAAAAAAAATGCCAAAGCAACTTTGTTGAAAGTTGTACATTTTTCCTTTCGTTAAATCTGAAGCCTTCACCAAAATAGCAGCTTCAGTCAAAGTATGATGGTTAATTTCAAGCAGTTAAATTACCAGCGTAGTTTCAGGGGCTATAATTATGCCAATTCCTGACTTTAATTGTGCCTTTCACACACTAGTTGTAATTATGCCTTCCTAAGCCTAGTTAAACTTGATTAAGCTTACCTAAGCCACAAAGTGAAACAGCAATGCTGAGTGAAATAATGCGCAACAATATGCTTTTGCACATAAAACTTGCACTTAGCTTTGTAGCTATGGCTACACAACTGTGAATTTCTTTTATATTAGCCTCTTCACGTTTGGTACCCCAGCAAAATTTCAATTTGGAGGCCCTATTTGAAAAAACTATGACCCCATAAATGAACAAAATTATCGTCAAAGACTTTCATTACCATATCATCGCTGTTTTTACCAAAAATATATTAGAAAAAAAAGGTAAAGAATCTTTAGATAGAAGAAAGTCTGCACCTCTGGGGGATGTTTTTTTGAGCATTCACTACTATAAAAATTTCAGCACATCTTAAGAATGCCTAATCATATAATAAATGTAGCAATGAAGCTGAATGCTAATTCAGTTAATGGCTTACCCTTTGGATATGCCAAATGTACAGGTTTTACCTAAAATGAGGCTTGGTTAAACTAGCCTAAATGTGGTTGCTAACCATGCACTTTTCTACCTATAAATGCTGACAATTATGCAATGGCGAATTCACAGGCTGCACCTGTTTATTGCCACGGTTTTCAGTCTATAGCCTGCATCTAAAGTACACTCCACAGGGCTCAATTCCTGGTTGAAAAAAATTTCATTTTAATTTAATTTTTTGCATTACTACATAACCCACCAAAGCCAGGGGCAGAAAAATTATGTGCATATGCTTACTTGCATCACGACCACTCATCCTTGGTCACTCACAAGTACTCCTGCAGCTATCATGTTTCAATTCCAAAACCCGAGCTTTTGGATAAAAAGAAGCTACCGTATTCATATCTGATATGATAAAGGTTGACCTTTGCTGTCTTTCTTGCTCTGATGGCAATTCAGTATAACAAAAAACTACAGAGTGACTGTTGTGGCACAGAATAAGAAGTAATTTATTCAGCTGCAAGTCTTTCAGCTAAAAAAATTACTTTCTGCACCAAACAAAATGGGGAGCTTATATTGACAGGTGCTGCTATATTAATTTTATGGTTCCTTTAATTGTTGTTGTCTGAAAGTTAGTTGCACAGCCTCGTTATAGTTGTCCAGCATGCAACGCATCATTTGTAAATAGTTCACATATGCAACTTTCTCTTAGATCAACACCACAGCAAGTAATGCTGGCGCTTGGGATACAGAATTACCTACATACCACCTTTTAGTGTCCAAGAATTTGAGTCGTCTGCATGTAAGAGTATGTAGACAAAAACATTCTTGTATGCAAAGCAAAAATAGGAAGGCTTTAAATTCAAACTGAACATGACATCTAATATTGAATAGCCAAAACCAGGAGCATCTGTTCAGCATGAAACTTTTGCTTTCTTCTGCGACGACCGGGGTGAAAAGGAATGGCTAGTACCCGATTTGTTCTTTACAAAATAAACATCTGGTTAGAGGCAAAATGTTCACAAGCAGAAAAACCAACTGCTACTCACGATTAGGTAAGAAGTCAAACCCCTTAACAGAAGCAACTTCTCGAGCTGCAGGAACTCTGTAGAGTGCGGCTCGAAAAGGAACAGGGGCAAGACAGACAGGCAACACAAGCGCATGCATTGTCATTTGCCCAGCTGCTGTTCCTCATTGATGTTGCACACTACAGTCATATCAAACCAATTAGCCTGTACATCTATTTGCAAGTACCCATTTTCACTAGAAAGTGGTAGGTACTGCTGAATAGCTGGTGGAGGGCCTCGCCACATCTGGATATCTAGACAACCGTGCCACCCATTCAGTAATGCCTCTCTTCTGTGTGTGCAAATATTTTGTGAACTGAAAGAGAAAATCAATGTGGTTTCAACTCCATCCTAAGCAAAGAAGTTAAATAGGCCTTTTTCTTGAGTAAATTGTTTGCTGCAACTGAAAACTTCCGCATTTACCTGCCATGGCGTGGGCATTTTTGTGTAGTGGGGACCTTGGTACAGATATTCCAGTAACCTTCCTTGTCATTCTAAAGGAATTGGGGAAAAGTCTGAAAGTTTTTTTTCCTTGAATATTAGCAGATACCTAGCAGAAAAAAAAAAAAAAGAAACTGGCAATAAGCCACTTGACATGAAAAAATGACAGGTTCCATGCCTTTTTACTTGCAATTTGCTCAGAAACCCTTGAGTATGAAAAAGGCTTTCTTTTTCTTATGGCCTTACACCTTTTAAGCTATAAGAATATTTTTTTATTTTACCCTAAAGCAAACGTTTTCGACAGCAGCTGTAACTTGCTCAGCTTTCTTAAGTACAGAGCAGAAATTTAAAACATATTTTCATTGGCTAGTATATTTTACGTAACAAAAGTTACTTAAAGAGGCCAAAAACATTTCTTGAACGTGGTAAATAAACTGACCCAACCATAGTACAGCAATAAACATCTGAGACAAATATACTTGCTCAACATACAGCAAAAAAAAAAAGACACTGCTTCTCCAAAAGTTACTTACCATTTGCTGCACCAGTTTCAATTCCTTGCAACACCTTCCTACTTCTAATACATCTTTTGCACCATTTGCATGGTATCGTTGGTCAGTAGAAGCTAGAAACTAGTCCTTCAGCATCGCAAACAGTGGATGCCATTAGAGACAGAGTGTGAGGTGAAGCAAAGCACAGCAAATGCAGTAAGCCATGCACCTAATTTGCCAGTAATGAATTTATATGTACGAGAAAAAATATGTATAGTGAGGCCGTGATAACCTCACAGTGCTGGCATTGACACCCAACTTTCGTTGCAGCAGGAATGGCAATCAAGATTGCTCATGCAATACATTTTTACAGTCATCAGATTGGGCAACTTTGATAAAGATTCTTTAGGTCATCTTCAAAATGAGATTCTGACAAGCATTTAATTGTGAATCAGACTCTCAGAGCCACTTTAGCATTGGTTTGCTTTATTTACTACCACCAAATGCTGTGCGAACATCAAGGTTAATAGAAAGTATGTCAGCCAAAGCCATACTAACTCATGTGAGAGCATATTCAGCTCATTCGGTTGAAAACGCATCACCATAACCGTAACAGAGAATTAAAAGAACAAAAATTTGGCAGAAAAAATATGCATACGATTTCTTATCAAAACTGTGATGCAACGGTTCTCTGTGGAGCATTCAAGGTGGTGTAATATCATTTTGTTCCCACTTAGCACCCATCCAATAGTCAAATTAGAGGCTAGTTTTTGACAGGGATTCAAACCGACAACATATGTATGCCTTTCATTGCAAGTATAGGGGTTCATCTAGAAATGGCACAGATACTGCACCTTTCTTGACCAAGAACCAAACCAACTAAAGGTGTTTAGCAGTGTTATAAACTGTTTGGCAAAAAAAATTTGCGGAATGAAACCGCGGTGTTAGAGGTGCTATTGCATCTAATCTTAGGGCGAGGCTCAAGTGCCCTCCTAATTTTTTTCACTAGCTCTGGCATGTTACCGTGTCACAAGCAAATTATAGTACATCCTCACCTGACCGCTCGTTGAATAGCAGAATTTCAAAGTAATAATAAAGCATAGCTCACAAAATTAACGTATGGCAAACTATAAAGGGAAATAGATGGGAGGTAGCTGGAGGGTGGTACATTACTTCTACAAGCTCAACTGGAAGCTGTGGGCGTGCCATCAAGCAGTCTTTCACTTCATGCAGATTACAGAAGAAAAAAAAAATGCTTTTATCAGTGCTAGTCTTAGAGGTAGCTTTAGGACTGAGCTTATTTTGGTGTGTACTATTTTGCCTTTCATTAAACGTGCTTGTCCTTTCCTTTCTGCCCCTCAGTGGTGGTGCAATGATTAGGGCACTCCACTACTGTGCCCAAGAATGTGGGATCGAATCCCGGCCATGACAGCTGCTTTTCAATGGGGACGGAAAGCAAGGCGTCCGTGTGCTGTGCGATGTCAGTGCACGTTAAAGAACCCCAGGTGATTGAAATTTCCAGAGCCTTCCACTACGGTATCTATCTTATCCTGAGTCGCTTTGGGACCTTAAGCCCCAACAACCATCAATCAACAAACTTTCCTTTCTGGAGTTAAATTAACTTATATGGAACATGAAGATATTTCCTGCAACATGCACCTGCAGACATCAAGTTTGAATTAACTACTTTGCCCCTTATTAAATGTGCTTGCCCTTCTCTTTCTGGAGTGGAATGAACTTATATGGAACATAAAAAAAGTTGCTGCAACCAGCACCTGGCGACATCAAGCTTGGATGAGATACGCAGACAATTCCTTTTGTTGGGCTATCTTTGTTCTGGCCTCTCAGTGCCCTGTTATCAGGAGCCACAATAAGCACAGAGGAGTAGCAGGCACACATCCCAAGACAGCTATTTCAGATAAGGGTTGCCAAGCTGCAGACAACATAGTGCAGCTTAGCTAGCCGGTGAGTAAAGCCAGTTCTAGCGCCGCATTAAAAAAGAAAATGAGCACACTGAAGGAACCTTTAGCAGGGTTTTTTTTAACAAGAATGAAACTTGTCAAATATGTATGAAGCACAGCATTGCAGTGTTTTGTGCATTTGTCCCATTCTTGATTATTTTCATATTCCCGAAATGCAAGCTTCAACCCAGCTGAAGCCTCTCTTGAAAACCGTAGTGTCAATTTTGCCACAGATAAAGAATATGCTGCGAGCCCAGTAACATGCTTTCAAAATGGCTGAAATGTAGGTATTTAGTGCATTTGTTGACACCAATGTCTTGGCAGTAAAACTTGGTCCAAAATTTGCCAACTATCTTTTTCTGGATGCATAATGTCACCTGTCCTAAGCACACACAGCAGTACTCATTTGGGAAGTAAAAATAGTTTGCGCACTTCTGTTTCTTTGTTCATAACTAAAGACTGAAGCTAGTATCCCGTCGTATGAGCAGTGTTTACTAGGTTGTAAGAAGCCTGAATACATACGACAATCAGTAACAGTTAGCCTGTAGCTGAAATAAGCTCCTACCTAGCTTCCCACGTAATCACAAGGCATTTGTACTGCTTGAAATCAATATCTGGATATGGTGGATTTCTGCGAGAGAAGGCATCCATTAACAACACCTGAATCTGTATGAATCTTGTCTGAAAATGAAACAGCTTTATAACCAGTCACTATTAAAGCTACCCTTTAGCATTGCTCAACATATCAGATACTACAACTGCATACTGCACATAACTTTTGAAACACGGTCAATGCACTGGCGTGTTGCAAACTGGAAACACAGCACACAAAGGAGGGCCAGCTCGGAATGCTATCGGCGTGCAGCGACGTGACGCATAGTGGGCGGTAGTCACCACAAACAGATAAGACTGCAAGCATTTAAGTGTCCAGCAGAGTTGAGCCTCGGACATCCTGCAAGGCCTCAACGAGACCAGTACATTCCATATACCTGGTGCACGCGTGCAGGCGCTGTTAAAAAGGTATGCATATTTTGACTAGTAGAATGAAGTCACGTTCATTGCAAATTTTTTTATCTAAACTGGAAATTATCCTTACAGCATATTGTAGAGACCAAGGCTTTCCTTTGGGAGGACAGGAGGCATAGCAAGTTTGGGATGCGTTATAAGTGCTTATGTTTTGATGAAACTGGGAGGGGCAATGAAGAGAAAGGCAAAAATATTTTGAAGTCCCTTGACTGGTCTTTGGGAAGCTTTTTCACTATGCTTAGATGATCACCATATTTTAAAAATTTGCAAATGTTTTAAATTTTGTAATAGTGAATCAAATATTTGTTTATTCGATTTGCTGAACAAATCAAATAGCGTATGTTTAAAATTATGAATGAATCCATTCTCAATTTTCCAAATAACTAGCATGAAGTTCAAATAGAGCACATCATAGTTTTTCTAAAAGGCTCCGTGAAAAACAGCGCTCAATACGATGCCGCATAACAAGCTGCAGCCATCAGCCTGCACAGCAGGTCGCAGCACGTTCGTACATGGGGCGGCATTCACAAAGAACATACTAGGGCCTTCAGACTGAGCAACAAGACCGGGTTAAATAGCAAACCCTACCTTCTTGCCCAATATCGGAGGCCTAGACTCAATATTGTATGCCTGTCATCAACTCTGGCATTCAAATGCTCATTATTGTCATCTGTTGAAAATGGAAATTCTTCCCTGTATATTTTGTATTATTTCAGATACAGAGCAATGTACATAACTAATCCAGATAGGTCAATCATATATTATGTTCGGATTCCAAAACTGTATGAAAATGGGAATTTTACCACAAGCTATTGTCCTATGTTTCGAGTTCCAAAAACATGCATGTATCTTGGACTTTTACTGCTGCTGCTGAGCCCAGTGGTGCCAGGGCCTCGTCAAGAGACTAATTACCTCCTTTTGTCCTGCCCCACGGGTAATACCATGCATTGTCCATTCAATAAACAATACAAATACATGACATGATGGTCACAGAGTTAATATACTGACTTCGTGTTGCCTGTCACCTAATGGCTCAATGGCTGTAGCTGTCGTCTTTCTACAGGCAAATACCGAATTCTCTGACTTATAGCACCGCTAAGACCCTTTGTTAATTCGATTCATATGAATATGCATTTTTAATAAATATTTGCGTACATAACAAATAATCATACAATATTCTATTCATGTTCATTTCGGTTTCTAAAAAGTATTCTTCGCACACCCTCAAATTTTTTTCATGATGTCAGCATATTAGTCTTGCACTAGACACCCCAAACATAAGTCTCTATTGGCCACTGACCATGTCCAAAATAAAAGAGCCTTTACGAGTGCACCACAAATGCATTAAGTCGTTTCACACAAGGTTACCTGCCAATGATGCCATATATATATCATCTAATGCCAGAGCACTGCACCATGGCATTGGTGCAGTGTTAGGGGAACAATCAGATGAATTCCTGCACTTAACATGCTAACAGGAGAAAATTCGAAACCAAAGTGCAGGGTTGAGCAAGTGACCTTTAATGTTGGTTACTCACCACCCTTCATTCCCTTCAAAGTTGCCTGGAGCTGCCCCTTCATATAGCCTACGAGAGCAATGAACACTTGCCGCAGATTAAAAAAGAAATATGGCTAACAATGTCTAATGGCCATGTGAAGTTTGGTCTAAAGCATTTGTGCCAAAATTACAATCATGGAGAAGACACAGTGAATGTAGAAAAGCACATATTTGAAAGAACTTATTAAAATGTTATCCAATGTGCCTGAAAGTTGTTTAACGTGCTCAACTGTGAATGAATGCTTTTGTCAAAATGGCCAACATTCATAAAGAGCAGGCACTGACAGCAAAACAAGGCTAGACTTTCAGGCCTTCACCATAATCTATGCCCCATTTCTGAAACTAAATATTAGTTTCCATGAATTCTATAAAACAGCGTGAAATGAAATACTGCCATACTGCCACTGTGAAATACTGCCACTGTGAACAAAGACCTACCCCCCAAAATTTCAATGTACTGCAAAATTAAATCATACTATACCAGCAGTAACCATTGCAGACATGCAGAAGAATATCATTCTCACAGAAAGAGCATCATCTATGTATGTACAAATGTTGCAGGCAGCCATGGGAGCAGGAAGCGGAGGCAACTGCCTGTGGTCCATTTTCTGGCTCATAGTGCTGATCATTCTTTCCGTTCCTGTGGCTGGGTTCTGTGCCTTCTTCTACATCATTGTGTCCATCTTCACACCTTGCATTGCACCACTTAAGGCCGTGGAAGACTTTCTACATAAAGGTGTCAACTTCCCACACACTTGTTCCCAGAACATGGTACATGGAAGTTCACTGTGATGACACCTGCTCCAATGCAAAGATCACCCCTTTTATAGTGTGCAAAACTCAATACTACGAATAACAAAATGCTCATTTGCAAATTTGCTGTGGTTATTTTTTATTGCACTGAAAGTGCTGCAATGGCTGTGGCCTCTTCAAGAATGAAGAAGAATCCACTCCATGCAATGTGGCCCACAAGAACCACGCTGGATTCAGTGTTCATCATCCACCAAAGCATGATTTGTTAACCCTTTTGACTATTTTTGCCGTACGGGTACTGCGCTAAACGCATAGCGTTTAAAAAAATTCGACACTGGTGTGTTTATTTCAGAATATTCGACAGTCAAAGGGTTAAACGCTATAGAACACCTTGCATGGAAAGAGCAAATAACTGATCACTGTAGCCTGAAGAATTATTCCATATACTTCTTTTGTATGAAACTACACTTCAGCTGTGCATGTTACGCAAGCTTAAAAGCAACGTTGACATGCTACGTAATAAAGACAGTGCCACAACAAAACATATTTAGCGTTTCCTTCATACTACAGATTTCAAATCTATATATGCAACTGGAGGAAAACCGAATGTACAGGCGCGGACATGAGTAAACAAAGCACGCTTTTTCGTTCAAATTGCAATCATGCCTTCTGTATTGGAGATAAGAAAACATTATTTGTCCAAGCGAAAGCACACTGGTGTCTATTACCGGCTTGCATTTACCATGACTGCCGGTTTCAATTATAGAACGTGTGAAAAATAATAGAAGGAAATAGGTGTCTATTACCGGCTTGCATTTACCATGACTGCCGGTTTCAATTATAGAACGTGTGAAAAATAATAGAAGGAAATAGCGTACTCTGTTTACTTTTGCCTACACTGGTGCACAACTTTATATGTATCCATACACTCACTCTGGAATTTGCTGCCTTGAAACGTCCGCTCGCTACCCATGAAAAAGCTTTTGACAGCCATTGCTTCTTGGTGCAATTTTGACTTTCTTTGGTTTGTATAAGTTTATATTTTCTTGAAAAATGATTCTCGCCCTGCCCACTCCTGCAATAGCCTCATCAAAGCTACAGTATGTATAAATAAATAAAAAATTAGCTGGGGCTTAGCTTTAGTTAAGCCCGGTAGGTTGCAAAAGCCAATAATAGCATGGCTACGCTATAGTTCAGCTCGTAGTGTAGCCAACTGTGGTGCACAATGTTGACCGTACGATTAACACAGGACACATATTGGAGTTTACTATTGTTTAGCTTTATTGTTTATATCTATGAAAACACTTTGATGATCACTGAAGTAGTGAGACTTCCGTCGTTGCCGCCTAGTTGCATTCCTACGTTCTTGACTGCTCAATGAACACGTCGACAAAGAGTCTGCACTGTTCAAAGCGTCCATTACATTCCATTCGGAGTCGTCACTGGTTGAGGATGATTTAAAAGAAGCGCGACGCGGTCATCTAGCTGCATCTTGAGCGCGCCGCCGAGCGAATCGCTGTTCCCGTTCATCTGTCTCTGTAGCCCACTGTCATTTCTTGGCTTCATCGAGACTGTGTGACTTTTCTTTCTGTTGATCAGGATGCATAGCGAGTGCCTCAGCTGAGCAAGCGCAAGCATTTATATACCCATCGTTTTCCTCCTCCTCTCAACTGCGAGAGAAGAGGTGACAGCAGCGCCTCCACTCAGTTGCAGCACAGCTTCAGCTGCAGCGCGCCGTGCCTACCGACCGCTGCCACCCGACGACTCGACTTGGTAACCCATCTCTCGCAGCTGGTATGATGTCACATCCATCTGGGGTCATTGAAGGTCAAAAGTGCCTACTGACCATGGCTACGCGAAGGGCTAAAAATGGGAGTAGTATTACTTTCACAATAAAATAAATATCCAGGCAGTTGCGTTTCATTCTGCCATTATGTCCACAATCTAATGTGTCTCAACATTGACTGGTAGATATGAAACTCATTTACCAACCTTTTCAATGAATGCAAAAGTATGAATATCACTTGCTGTGCTTCACACGCTAGACTTAATGCTAGTTCAGCAAATATTGAGGTGAATGACGATAGCAAAAGGATTGAGTGTTAATTCAAGTTACACACAAGAATCTCCACTGACAGGTTAGCACAAGTGTACTAGAGGAGTCTGAGAAATGCCCATCCTATTTGCTAATGAGAGTACTGGTAACCCCCAGGTTGTGTTAATCAAAGCACATTAACTGTGCATGTGCCAGGTGAAACATTTGGTGAGAACACACTTTGCGTACTTGGAGATTACTGGAGAAATGGACACCTTTCCCTCCTTTACAACCTCTATCTAGCAACGCTAGCACTCCAAATCAGAGAAATGGATGGCTTTGCAGGGAAGTTACCAAGACCCTTCTGTGCTAATAACCTCATTGGTGTTGCAAAACTGAACTTGTTTTGAGTGCTACTCCATCTTTTCTTAACTCTCAGCCAATTATCTTCATATTCTGTGGCTGCACATGATGATAGACTTCGCCGCCCCAACATGTCCTTATAACTGGCTGTTGGCAATAAAAACCACGCAGCATGTCATCCACAATGCATAGCTGCATTCAACAAATCATTCCCATGAAAGCTGTTTCTTCAGAAGTTTAAGCTGCAGTGCAATAGAATCTATGAAATGTGCTTGGTTCATAAAATCAAAATCGCAGGCAATAAAAGTGTCTCACAGAGTTGCACTACTCCTCTTGCGTTACTGGGAAATACGATTTCCCAGTTACTAGGTGACAAATCCCGATTGTATACTATATTTAGCAACCAACCACACATGGGCAAAAATCAAATGGGTAGAGCGCGAGGTATGAGACAAGCTGAAATGACGTGGTAGTCACCCAGTGCGGTGGTTTCTCTAAAATGCTTTAGAGCTTAAGGAAAAAGCATAAAAAAAAGGTAGCAAACAAGCGGATCCTCTCTGGCAAGACATGACATGAACAAGAGAAACATAGCAGTCTCTTCATAGTCTTATCCCCTTCACAGCCAAATTGTTGGGTGAACTAGGCAGCTGCTTGCTGCAATTTGTGAAGCTGCTCCCAGATCGCACTGCGCACTGCATACACCTGTATGCAGTGCGCAGTGCGATCTGTTGGCCGTTACTTCTAAGCATTGTTAACAGATGGGAGCATTTTGCTGCTTTGTTGAATTTTGTTGAGAGTTTCGTGCTTTTTAACTGGAAGTATGATGCACCTGATAATTACACCCGTGCAATTAGATACCCAAGCGGGTGGTGTCCAGAGAAAGCATCATGACTGAAAAAACAGTCTGCTGGCATGGCGGCTTTCCTGTAGTTAATTTATGTATGGGGACCAGAGGTGGACATTTGACCTCAAAAAGTCCAACCTCAATAAAATTTCCTGACCTCACTCAACCTCAACCTCATGCATTTAGGTTGAGGTTTGCTCAGGTGACCTCACCTCCATTTTTCTGAGACCACCATTGACCTCACTCAAGCTCACCTCACACTCAAAGCGTGAGTTTAAAAAAAAAAAAGAAAAGAAGAAGCCTTTTCACTACTTGAAAACGCTAATTATAAAACGTCCTGGCACAAATTCTGCGCGGTGACACGCCAGAGTGATGACAAATTTTAAATAATGTTAAATATGATGAAGCTTACTGTTAAGAAAGAAAATGAACCTTCGTCGGCCGGGCTACTGATTTATAGCAGGCAGACTTTATAACGGCAGTATACTTAGTCAGTTTCAACTCTTCAAACTTATTGTTAGAATTTGTTTTGTTATGGTGACATTTTGTACGACCCAATTCTCGCTTTAATAATTGTATGTCCTTGGAGCTGCTGGATGAGAACACCCGAAGGTATTTTAGTCTGCAGTGAAACTCCGCACATATTTGTGACCGTTCCACAGTGTTTCCTCCACGACAAGCAAGTAATAATTTGTTTGTGAAACCTTTCTCTGCAATTTCAAATCGAATCAGACGGCAAAATCAAAAGAATTTAATGTTTCTTCATTGTCACCTCTCTGTTACAAATCAATCTACCACTTACGTATAGGGATGGATGTAAACTGTAATACCATGACATTTTTATTGTAATTACCAATCACATATGACTTATCACAAGACATGGACAGAACTAAATACTATTGCCAAATGCAGAGACACTTCGTTACGAAAAGGTAAAGCTTGTGCGCACTGTTGACTTTACGCTACTTTCCGTAGTCCTGACGAGGGTTATGCTGCATGGAGCAAACGTCATAAAAAATTATTGGAATGATTGTCCTCTCTCCTTCTCCGTATAATTATTGATAAATTTTCAGCCCCAGAACAGTCCTTTTATCATTCATGTAAATTAAGGAAATAATATGTTGGATTAGAGATAATTTGCACTTTACCTTGAGATGCTGAGGGAAGCTCTACTGCTGGCACCCTTATCCCCACAGCCTCTTATCGCAGTGAATGAATTCCAAATTTAAGAGGCTTTTCATTTCTTTTGCGTGGCTAATGTAACGGAAATTATCTCACATGTCTGTCAATTCGATAACTGCGCGCGCACACATTATCATCGGCATATTTTGATTTCTTCGCTAGATCTGCCGTAACCACACCTAACAGCGTACTGTTACACTGGATGCTGAACGGAACAATGCGACAGACCTTGAAGAAGGGCGGAACTCAGCTGGAAAGGGCGGAAACTTCAGTCATAAATTACAGCAAGTTGTCGACCACGGCCATGACTGAGTGTCTTTGTTTCAAAAATATGCACCCCCTTCTCGAGTCCGAACACTGGAGGAAAAGACGGCATCGGCAAATGGCGAAGAATATAGCATGTTGTTTAGATACTGCCTTTTTTGCCGATTTTGGGTTGCTCACCAACGCCATGGGAGGGGGGGACTTTCCAGGAACGTGTGGTGTCAACAACGTGGGGCTGACGCACCAGCTCCTAGTCGCGACGAGAGAACCACACCCACTGGAAGAATAGAGCATGAACACTTATACCGTGTTACAGGAGTTGTTTCATTTTTCTTCGACTGTGCAACTCTCCCTTGCTCATTATCCGTGAAGAGAGAAAGGCCAGCGGGTGGTGAGCGGGGTGCCGCAGGGTGCACGAAGGAAGAGCAGAGTTCGAACACTAACTGGCGTGTCCCCACCCCCTCCCAACAAAACGATGCAATGCCTGCATGGTCGCCAACTGACAGGAGTCCGCGCAGCCGACGAACAGGAAAACACCAGTCGGAGGGGAACGCACAACTAAAAGTTAGATAAGCAAAAAAAAAAAGTCGCGAGAGGAAGTTGTTTCTTCTGTTTGTTTTTTCTACGAAGAGGGGGGGTGAAGATTGGCCATACCTCAGTAAAGCGGCCACATCCCAGTGGTTGCGAGTAAACGGGTGCACAAGCACGAGGGGGCACTGGTAAATGACGACACAAAACGAAAACAAGAAAAGAGGAAAAATAGGGGGTGCAAGAGGACTGAAAAAACTAATGAGAAGAGGAGACACAGACCTCACACATTCACACGCTCGAGCACTGCGCGCGCATCTCGCTCTCTCACCCACACTGCCACTGTCCTTGTAACTCAGCCCCGTTGACAGAAACACGCTTAAAATTGCCTAAAACACACAAACTCACAGAAGGAACCCGAAAACGCAGAGGCGCGCGCATGTGCTGTGGCTTACTTTCTAAGAAATGCCGAGCGGTTCACGGGTCCGAGCTTCGTTTGTCAGTTGAGATCGGACATCAGCTGCGGAGCCGAATGAGCACACAGCCATCTTACGAACAAAAGGCGCGCCCACAACTTTGGCTGCAGGCTGTACAACGGAAGGGAGGCCCTCAGAGAAACAAACATGTATATAAAAAAGGCGCTCGCTCACATAGGCTATGAGAAAGGGATGACTGCATTTAAAACAGCGGGGTTTCAGAACTGTCTTACAGTTCTCGCCTCAGATGGTTCCCACCTTTCTATGCGTGGAGAGATGCTGTCTTTCCATAGGGAGTTGTCAGTCACCTGTCTGTCCTTCAATTATTCTTTGATAAGGGCGATTAAATTCATCTTTTTAGGTAAAGGTTAGTTTAATGTCTAGCGACTGAGAGCAAACTAATAATAGCAATAATGATAAACAGTGAATTGCACTGATACAACTATGACCTACCGTCTTATTATGTTCAATCGAATTAACTTGTACCATATACTACTAGCAAAAGCAAATTTTATTTACTAAAATATAGGTCTTTGTGTGGCGACTTCTTATCAAAGCATTCATCGTTCGTCACTTCTGCTTCCTAGCTTGTTCTTTCCATATGCCCCTCTGAAACCTCTCTCGTGCCGTCCAGTGCTGCATTTAAAAAAAATTAGCCAATATGGATCATGTTTTCCCAGATAGTACAGAGTTCCCGCATTTTTATAGAAATGTATCAATGAGGTTTCACTGCATTCTGGTTAAGTTGCCACAATTACCACAAAAGTAACTGAATTCTAAACTGAATTCTTGTAAACTCCCAGGATATTACGAGGCTATAAACTATCCAATAAAGGAATGCTTCAACAGTGCTCCTACCGAATTAAAGGGACAGAATGCTGACCAATATTTGCAATAAGATTATGTTGGAAACGAAAAGGTCTTGACTTGTATATAATATAGATAGAGAACTATAATATCTGAGAAACGGGGATTTACAATTTTAATCTGGCACTAAAAATCATAAAAATGAGTGAAGTGGCCTCTTGTGGCGAAATGCTGTAATTATCACTGTAGTAACTGACGTGACCACATCTTCGAGCAATGTCACTGGTTTTCGTAATTGCACAGCGTTGTCTGTTCTTTGAAGAGCGCTCACCTTGACTTATTGTATTTTACACTCTCTCCCGTGTGCCCACC
Source organism: Amblyomma maculatum (assembly GCF_055883805.1). Classification (NCBI taxonomy): domain Eukaryota; kingdom Metazoa; phylum Arthropoda; class Arachnida; order Ixodida; family Ixodidae; genus Amblyomma; species Amblyomma maculatum. The sequence goes on from NC_139344.1 coordinate 227,512,172, forward strand.
AGCAAAAAAACCACTCTCCTTTCACATCACTTATGATGTGAAACCTACTGTCGATGAAGCGTACGTTCCTGTGCCGCAACTAATATGGACACTACTGCGTACTAAAAAGAAGTCTTGTTACTGTCTGGCGGGTGAGATTTATACTAGTTTTCGGTACATCGCTTGTTTGATATGCTATCATCATCGTAGTTGCTACTCATGGTTTCCAGCGTCGGACTACATAAAAATGGGCGGATGCACTGATCGAAAAATTCTTGGCAGAATATATCTACAGTGTTTTTGACCAAACCGCTATGGAATCAACAACTCGAGGCAGGAAGCTTCCGACTGTGCAAAAAAAAAAAAAAAAAGAAAAAAAAAAAAGTACAATGAAAGTACAGAGTTCTGCCCTTTCAAATGTTTAAGAGGTGTAGTTAGTATGCTTCATAAACCTATATACCAGCAACACCTCAATGCAGTGAGCAAAGCTTCCTCTTTAAATCAACACAAGGGGCAATAAGAATATCCTGGAAGTACTGTATTTAAATGAATGTAAAGTGATATTAACTCTAACTCTCATTTGCTTCTCAGGGCCAGAAAAAATGTGTTGCTGGTGTTTTTTTTTTGCGCTCAATTTTAACAAGACTTGCAATTTTTATACATTTTTCTTGAAAAAGGTATAAACCTGTCCCAGAACCTATCCCTTGGCAAGCAGGTACAAAACCTCAAATGACATGAACCTCGCACATCGTCCAAAGTGAACAGAATTAATATGCAAGGCTCGAGAAATGCATTCACAACAGATGTGTTCGCAGCCGCACGGCCACAGCACCCTACACACCTTGTGTGCAGTGCGAATTGCAATCATTACAGCACCAATTTGAAGGTCGCGCACCACCGCTCACTGCTTGCAGTATGTACCACATGATTAGCGATCACGGCATCTGCAATGAGTGGCAATCCTCTGTGCTTAAGGGTGCAGTCTCAGCTTGCAAGTTCACATCATTCGTAGTGGTGCAAGAATGTGTTCAACTTCTGCACAGCACAATGTACCCTTGCAGGGGACTTTCATGAATGTGTATCAATCGTGTTCGTATCAAGATTCTACTGCACCTGTGATCTTGTATGACCTAATAGGAGTGCTCAGACCTGGACAGCATAATCATAAGTGGTGCACTGTTGCTGCCCATCAGGTGAACACAGCAATGCTCAATTTTCTAGTCAAAAGGTGATCACTATTACTGCCATGCTACAGCTCAAAATTAAGACCTTGAAAGTTTTTACTGATAACTTTACCACATAGAAAGGCATGCCACAGTACTACCGCACATTTCTCCCTTTCAGCTCACTTTGCAGTGTTTAAATAAGTAGGCATAGGGCTAGGCAAAACTATGTGAATTCTTTTTTTTTTTTTAACTATGTGATGCAAATGCCTATGCAAAGAATTTCTGCAATCACATATACACTGACGCTGCTAAGAATTCTTGATAACCACTAGGTTGCTGCGTGCCTGTGTTGCCATTACCTCAATAAACCAGCATTAAAATTCAGCTGATCAAAGCTTAGTGCAAGTAACTCAGCATGAAGCAGATTGCTTGCAAAGGTGTATATTTTTCACCAAGGCTTACAACAATAAATTGTACAATACCAAAAAAGTTAACATGATATCTGGATTACATGCTGGCCCCAATAATGAAGAAAGCAAATGCCGCTGACAATAAGCTGTTTTGTTGGCTCCCTGCCACCTGGTCTGTTGAAAGTTGTCCCCACAGCCATCTGCAGGCTTCACTGATGAGCGCTGTAGGACAGGAAGAGTCGGTACAAAATTGAAGCTGCAGCTGCCACACCCACGGGAATCAGCCAGCTCATCCAGGAGCTGCACAAAAACCACAGAGCAGAAGTGAGGGCCCAATATAGATTGACATTCCTGAGCACTCCTTTTTGTCGCACAGACTCTCGAGAAGAGCTGCCTGCGATGAACCACTAAAGCACAAAAATTGCACAAAATCGAGCAAAAGCCCAAGGTTTAGAATGCAAAGTCTGCCTGTGACCAAAAGATTTTCATTTCACACAAAAAACAAACAAACAGAAGATACGAGACTGAGGTACAACATTCTTTGGCACACAAGACATTGCAGAAATGTTCACTTCGAGTATTTGTTTGTTCAGGCCAAAAATGACTGATTGATAAAACAGCTAAAAGAAACACTGGACTTAACACATACAAAAGACTCAAACTCTGAATTAATTTTTACAGCCCTGGTTGAGCCAGAGTCTAAATTGCAGCATTGAGAGTTTCTGCATTCCGACTTTTTCTAACACACTAACTCACGTCACTAGCCAAATTATCTGCTGATATCGAATACCTATACTAATTACCGCCAGTGCCCATTCAATTCAATGCACCTCAGTGACTTAAGTTGAGCGACATATTGGTCTACACATACTGCACACATGTGCAGCAAATGCACCTCCATTTCCTGTTGACCCCACAGGATGCTGCACAGCTGTTAGAAAAAGCACATCTTTCAGTCTAGGAAAACTGGGCCACAGAAAGCAAGATAACGATGAAAAAATTCAATTCATTTGTACATGCAGCACAATGGTGCCCAAATAAGGGCTCAGTATTCTTTAGGGTCCTCAAAGACAGTACTGCATGATAAACCTTGTGCTGTTTTCAGTGAATGCAATGCTTATTCAAGACTTGTATATCCCAAAGAGTCCAGCATTTGCAAAGTAGTAGTGCACTGACCAAAAAAATGAAATGGTGTAACATTCCCTGTTCACCATGCATGCTTATGAATGAAGTCCAAATCGTGCGTCATAACCCTGGGCTCAACTCAGCTTCAGGCACTGTCTTGATTTGTGGACACAAGCGCTATACAAACCTTGTATAAAAGATGCAATGTCCACAAATGTGGACACTAAATACTAATATAATGCAAGAAACCTTGCCCAACATTTTTATAATTAAATTCCACAAGGTTTTACAGTGATAGTTCATATATTAAACAATATTTCTTTTCATAAAATTTTATGACACTGCAAAGAGCTATAGTTGTGTTAAATAGTACTCAAGGGGTCCAGAAAACCACTCAAACTGCTTTCCACATAAAGTGGCAAAGGCACCATTAGAAGCCAACTAATACGAACAGCCATAAAGATTAAATATCAATATGAAAGAAATGATTAGCCTTGCAGCCAGTAGCGGCTAGACACCTTACAATGAACAACTGTGCAAAGCATGTCCTTAATATGATCTAATTATGAACATTACAGTAACACTTCTTTCTTGTTCCTGAGGAAATTAGTGTGTGTAAGACAAGGGAACAGAAAAGCATCCACTTGGGAATTTCAAGAACACAACTGGTGGCAAATAACAATCAAGTGGAACAAATTGAACTTCTAAATTTCAGGTACTTTCAGAAAAGAAGCAGGCAACTTGAAATGCATGCAAATCACCGCAACTCCTCAATATAAACACTACGTGAAAAAAAAAATAATAAATACGCTGATTATGTGCAACATCTGCAATCATGTGTCAATCATGTTAAAATCATGTGTCAATCATGTTAAAAAGATCAATTATGATCTAAAGGTAGAAAAGTATTGTCAAAAATTAATTTGTACCTTTCATTGGAGGTGCTAGCTGCCCACTGAGTTTTCTTCTGCAAATGGGAAAAAAAAGGACGGGTTAAAGCAATATTAAAAGAGGGAAAAATATTAGGGACACTTTCAAGGGCTAAAGAAACAAACTTACAGCAACTTGACCAATTTTCTTCTGGTCCTCCTAAAGAGACATTGATATCAAGGTAAGAATTCCAATGCAAACAAAATGCAACAACATCAGTGAACAGCTTACAGTACCTCACAAAGATCCCCAATCTTGTATTGTTTCATTAATTCTCTTGCATCTGTGGAATGTCCGACATCTTCAAATGCCTCAGTGGCATGCTTTCCTGTAGAAGAAGCAGCAGTGAACGAAGCGTTTTTTTCTTTTTTTCTGCTCAGTACATTAAAATTTAGTGATGCCAGCCCCCTGTACACAAGGACAAAGCTACAAAAAAACTCTTTACCAGCCTGTTCCAGGAGAACCTCTTCGCCACCTGGGTGCTGGAATAACAAAATGCTACAATCAGTGCTGATTGCGTTCTTTGTTACATCGAAACAGCAATTTATTGGCTTGGCCTACAACTTCAATGGTGGTGTAAACGAACAATGGGCCGTACCAGTCCTTGCCCTCATTTCAAGATAAGTTGTGGGGCAAAGTTCGGTACACGTGCGTAGACACGCTAGCAGCAATTTTCTATTCTAACGGTTTCTTATATACACAATTTTTTCTTGGAAAGAGTTTGCGTGGGACACAAGAGAGCTAATGAAAAATAAATTTGCAGCACCTGAAACGGCAAGTGAGCATAAATAACTTTAATACCATGTCGCATTCGGACACGGTTAGTACTGCGATAAGATATGCCGCCGAAGAGGGGCTGTGTAGCCTTCAACACGGAATAGCTCCTTCGGGGGTTCTACATTTTTACCGTGTATTTTCCTGTGAAGGACTTTACGGCAACTTTTCGTCTTTCTCGTCAAGGCCTCTGAAGGCTATATTAGCGCGAAGCTTTGGGCCGTTATCCTCAAGGAAAACCTTCAAGTTGAAAACCTTCCCGCTGGCAAGGAACCATCTATGGTCAACAAACTCAAATCTACGCTTGGTTTTAGCGCTAATAAAAGCAAAAAAAGAAAGGGAGGCAAGAGAAAGCGGCGTATACTATTAATGCTGGTGACTGCACAATATTAACATAGCGGCTCGGATTAAAAGTGCTGCACTGCCATGCACCCAGGACCGGAAGGTCGAGTAACAAAGAGCACAAAATGAGTGACAAACCATGATGATCGCGCACCTGTGTTGACTGTGCTACATCTGACAGTTGGGGCGAAGGACCTGAGCGCATGGCATGCTGCACAGAACATTCTGGAGACCTTACGGCGAGCTATTTTGTGTTGAATAGCGGAGCTATAAACCAGGTACTCATCGCGATGCTGTGTGAAACGACACGAACAATTCATAAAAGTAGATACATGGACACATTAAACACTGCTCACTACGGAAATCAAAGAGTACCAAGCAGGAACGGTCACTTTCCTTCTACGCCTCAAGGTCGAAATAATCAGAGATCACTTACCTCTTCCATGAATTTCGTCACGTCGTAGACTGCGTTGTGAATTAGTAACCACGCTGAAGTCTTTTCATTGTGTTTTTCAATTTCAGTTAGCGTGTAGGTCTGTGTCTGAGTGGCCATGGCTGCAGCAAGAGTACGAAATGCTGATCGAGAAGTAAAACAGCGAAGCTACAACGCACGCAACCACGTCGCCTACGCCGAAGTCAATGAGGCAGAGGGACTTCCCTGACTGTTATCCTGCTATCGCCCGTCAGCTCCGCCTCACACGACGCACTTGATTGCTGCGCTCTCTCGTGGAGTTAGTGGAGCCCAACTGACTGCAATTTCTTTTCACCTTTGTTGTGCATTTTAACATTCATTGGCTCATTTTACAATTTTAAAACGATTAAATTCATTTTTGCACGTGCAAATTATGACCTTATCTGCCTTTTTTTTTTTAATGGTGAACTGGGTCTTGGGGTAAAACGGTAAAACTAGGATGGCCTATGATTGGCTACTTCGTCTTGTGCTTCCTTGCCCGGATGAAAAAGCCTTCTTGGCCTGCTGTCAGGCGGATGAGTAATGGCGAGCCAGTGGTTTTCATCGGCTTGAGGTTTTCTAGTTATTTGCCACGGAAATAATCTTTTGCCGATCAGTGATGCGCCATGGTGTGCAAAGAAGAAATATATGCATGGTTTAAACAGTTAAATGGCGCGGTAAGGATAGATACTATGTGCGGTTTGCTCAATTTGTGCTTACCCTTGGAGCTACGATTTCTGGGTACTTGCTTAGAAGATTTAGCCAGCAAGGATTACACGTACTTTCAGAACGCGGAAGCGCGTGCAAATAACTTTAGCGAGCTGTCTAAATGCACCAATGTTCGAGACGCTGTAACGAGAAGTAAGCTGATTACTTCGTTGGCCTTGCTGCACCTCTGCAACCGCAGTTGCTCGCATGCCATCTTCCAAGCCCTCTCCGAAGAGATGAAGTGCGCCAAGCAAGAGACGTATGATACAAAGACTCTAGAAGAGATGCTGCTTCTGTTCACCATGGCGACGCATCATCCTTCGTTCAGCTTTGACGAGCGCTCAGAGTTCGTCAAGTTTCGTGAAAAGCTGGAGAGCCTCTGGGCAGCTCAGGTGGGTGCGGACACTTTGCGGGTTTCCGAAGGTTTCGTCTTCGCCTGATTGACAGTGCTCTTTGGTGTGCTTTTTCATGAGTTATTTTTTAATGCTAGCTGCCTTATATCATTTTAAATAGTTACTTGTGCGGCATCGTTGCCTTTCTGTAGTGGTCAGTCTGCTTTCGGCGAGTGCCAATGCTCATGACAGTAGCTGTGTGAACCTTTTCGCCAACGGGTTCCAGTCTCGACTAGCACGCGCGATTTGTTTCTACTACACAGCGCACACTTGTGCTGTGTTCTCAGTTAAGAGCGTGCTGACAGCAACTGCTGTCAACAACGCAAAATCGGATGGAGTGCTTACACACACGTACTACTGGTGTCGCCCGGAAAAATGGTATGTTTTCCGTTCATGTTTAATGTGGCAGGCTTGTGGCTGCCATATGCAAAGTGATGTGCAACTAGCCATATTTGCTTATGGCTGCTTAGCTGAATGCGTAAATGTGTGCGCATGGAGTGACCTGGCAGTGTCAAATTCGTGATGTGTGCGGACTGTTGCAGTACGGAGCGCCGGCTGCGTGCTGCGACATGATGCCTTTGCTTTTCAGATCTCGATTATTGAAAGAAAAAGGAATGCCGAGTTCTAGAGTAGTCGCGTTCAGGCTGTCATCTGGTCTGTTATTGGACCATAAAATAGAGTACCTTGCAATATATTTCTTGAAATGACGCTTCACATTTGTGGTGGGAATGGTCAGTGGTGATCTGATTATGTGATGACCTGGCACTTGTATAGAGAGTAGTGTGACATGTCACGCTTTGTTGCCTCTGGGGTGTCCACCATCCGAAAGTCTACCCATTACCACTTGGACATTTCCATCCACTTCACTTGGTAAATAATATGTGAACCAGCTTGTCTATGTAGGGGTTTGGTTAAGTGAAGGCTACCTCAGAGGTACACTGTGTATCTCTGTGCAGTTTTGCAGTCAACGTGGATACCGTCTTTCAGAAGGGTCACCTTTGCCTCATGGCATGCCAAATAGCTGGAGAAGTTGGGGCTGAATTTGCTAAATGTGATTTGTGAGCAAGGAAACGTTCTAGTTGCATTTGTTTGCAGTATTTGTCCTTGTTGGAAAGTGCTGGAAAGTGGTGAATGGCTTTCCATGACTTTCTCATGAGGCTTCAATTGCATTTGCAACTTTTGTGCATACTTGGAAGCAGCATTGCATCTCTCAGTGTTGAAATGATGGCCCTGTTTGTTCACCAAAGTGTGCCAAAGTGCATTTTCATTCACTGAATGCTGTGTTGTGCAGAAACAATTATATCCTCGAGTACAATTGTTTGACAGTGCAGGCTCAGACCTGAAGCTTGAAACTGCGAGAAAAGATAAGTTCATTGCAATCAGTTGTAGCACTTGTACACACTGTTTAGCTGTCCACGTACAGATGCCTCATCCTTTCTTACACTTACCTGTGTGAAACCACGCGGCTTCCATCAGCGCTCATAAGGGGTGCTTCTAATACTTCATGCAGGGATTTATCACTGGCAGTTTCTGGTCCCAACTTTTGCTCAGTCAACAATTCGACCACATTTAGAGTATGTGTTCACATGCCCGCAGTGGCTCTTGCTTTGCTTGGCGACAATTTCATCATGTGGTAGCATTTTACAGCAGTGCAGACTAATTGGCCATGAAAGTTTCATTTAGCATGCTTGAATGTACGATTAAAAACAGTAGTATGTTTAATGGCTGCATTGCCTTGTTCATAAAAACGAAAGCTTAACAATCAAGTGCAGTGAGTGTGCATCATTAAGGATTAGCATTTAAGGGAACTGCAAGACACTCACCTTTATTTACTTTGGTAAAACAATGTTAAAAGATTTCTTGAAGAAGACGAGGTTGCATATTTTTTTCCTCCAATAGCCTCCAATTGATGGTTGCATTTGGGCGACATAAAAGATAAAATAGTTTCTAAAACAGAAACCTTTAGAAATTAGTTTTGTACAGCCTCTTCCCAAACAAAAAACAAAAAATTAGTAGCAAGTGAAGTTGCCATTAATATTGTCGATAACATCTTCCATGCATTCAGGTAGAGACAACAGAAGACATCCACCTATTCAGATCCTTGACAGAGGTTGTACTGCTCATTTTTAATTACATTTCAAAGGTTGTGTGCACTTCTGCTTAGGCTCATACAAGCTAAATTTGATGTTATGGTCCCCTGAATATTCTCAATGATGAAAATTAAGTCGGCGCCCTTTCGTGTCCAATCTAAAACCTGCACAGTTCGTGCCCCCAACAAAGCTTTCGTAACTCAACATGGGAGCAGGGCTGTAATTTGTTGCTAAAATACCAAAAAGTCCATCATTGAACAGCTAGCCCAGCACATCACATTAGCCGGCACCGTTACATATAAGATGATGCTTTAAAGGGCCTTCTACATTGAGTGCACCCCATATTTTGTCTGAACAGTGAGTGACAACTGCTGAGAGCTTGACATGAAGCCAGGCGGGCATCTTGCGAGCAAATGAAGCATTTGACAGGGATCAGCTGCCATGTAAAATATGGTTAACAATCAAGTGCAGTGAGTGCGCATCACTAAGGATTAGCATTTAAGGTTTGATTCACGAATAACAAGGGTGAAGTATGGACACATTGCTGGTTACAGATCTAAGAATAGCTACTTCCAAATAACCAGCCAAAGGATGAGAATGAATTTTTTTCTGCCTTTCCTCGCATATGGCTACCTGCACATTAAACAAATGACTGCTGCCAGACACTTTTCATAATTAAAGTACAAATTCTGCAAGTCCCGTCTTGGTGAGAACGTAAGCTCATTGGCTCCGATTATCAATAGTTCACTGCTCGTCGGTTCGAGCAAATTGCAGGTCCTGCTGCTTCTGGCCTCTAGATAGGCAGAGTTTTCCCTCCGTCATGCATCCGTTCAAGCCTGCTTTATGCAGACTATTCCTGGTAGTGCATAAATAGATGCTAAACTGAGGGCATCCCTAATATCCTTCATGCTGTGGAACAGGTTCATAGCAGCTGCTGCAACACTGAGTAGGTCAGTTTTGGAAAGAGTGCAGTGCTCGCAACCTTGTTGTAAAGGGCCACTGAGGCAGCAGTCTTCATCCCGGCTTGCTTTTTCTGATTTGCTGCATTTGGTGGCTTCCAAATTGTCTGACATATTGTTTTTCTGCAGCACATCCTTCATCTAGTGTACAACTATCACATGCATAATGTTCAGCAGCCCTCTGGGCAGCATTCTCCGACTGGGAATTTCGCCAATTTCCCCTGATATGCATGGTATGCTATATTTATTCGTACGAATAGGGTAACTGCGCTAAATAAACAATAAACACATGGACAACAGAAAATGTTTCTTGGTGAGGGGAGCTGTACATACAGAAGTCGGGGGTCTGTATTGGCTCCAGAGTAGCTCCTTTACTTAGTAATACTGTTCTCGCAAAACAAGACAGGAGAATCGGTAGTAATCTGGGTGACTTTTCTGTCAGTGCATTTTACAGTTTAGATGATTATCTCATTTTTGTAGAAGAAAGGGTGATTCAAGAGTCTTATTCTTAACTTAATGGTTGAATTACTCAAGGAAAACAAGCTGCAGTTTTTGGATATTTGCCTACGTTTTGAAGCGGCCTATATTTGTTGGTTTTTTTAACCCTAGATTCATGAAAGCACCCTTAAATTTTTCTTACGGACACTCAAAGACAGTTAAGAATGACGTTGTTCTGCCAAACATTGGTGCTGCTCTAAAGCGGTAACCGCATGAGGCGACAACCCCTAGCGATCCGTCGTGCGCCGCCGCCGCCAACGCCTGTCGTTACCGCTGGTGCACACCGCACGGAGCGACGGGGCTCAGCGACAGAGAGGCGCGTTTTCAGCGTTGCTCTGCTACCGCCGCCTCGTCGTTCGGTCAAGGGGAGTGCAATCAGGCTATATCCCGGTTTTAACACTGAACAGCATGAAGTACGATGAAACACTGATAAAATTTCTTGTAACGCATCACATTTCAATAGGTCACAGCGCAGCGGTGCGCTACTACACTGCGGTGACTTTCTCCTGCTCTTTTCGAAAATTAACAATATCTAGCCACACTATTCTTTTTTTTTTTTTTTTTTACTACCCTTCCAAGCTTTTACTGAACTGTCCCGATGCACTCGTAATACACGGATCAGACGAAGTGAGCGTCTGCAGGCACCAGGTTCTTCGCCCAAACCGGACTAGAAAAGCAAACTTCACCTACAAAAAAAAAAAAAAAAAGCCAGAACGGAAGTTGAGCATCCTAAAGCCTTCTGCAATTGGCTGCTTCCGGGCGACACGCGAAATTTACTAAAAACCCAGAAACTGACCGACAGCGATGAGCAGCAATGCTTTAGTGGCCCTCTGCTCATCGCGTGACGCCCGCCACGAATTGTTGCCTCATGTGGTTAGCGCATAAACTCTTGTGTTCACACAGTAGCGGGTAGTGTTCAGCATCAGGTTATTAGATTGAAACCGGCTGGCTACCAATGCGCTGTGATAGCGACAACTAGTGAAAAACTGACTAAGAAGATTAAATTTGGTTAGACTGCCTCTCAGCAGCCCAAGGGCCAAAGGGAAAAAAATGAAATACGCAGTTATACCTTACCAACACTAGGTCGCACATAATTTGAAGAGCGTTGCGAAACGGTTACGGGGTGAATGGGGTGTGTTTGGTTCCCTTAAAAGTGATTCGTTTGTGTGCCCATGTGCAGAGGAAAGTTGATGGTACAACTAGCCATAACCCCTTTATATGTCATGTAAACCACAGGTCACATTATGTTCCCTGTGCATGTGATGAGGACTATGAATTTTCTTTTTCCTGCAGGTGTTCTTTTGTCGGTCAGATGGGAAGGTGTATTACCATTCGGTTAAAGGAGCATTTTAACAACCCGTCTTTTGATGTGTATTCCCATGTCTCTAAACACTGCAGGGCCTGTGAAAAGAAGACAAAGAAGTGCTTTCCGCTACTAAATGAGACAGAATTTGTACAGGCATAAGGACCGTCGTACACGAGAAGTGTACGAGGCGTATGTTATTAAGAAAAAGACACATGTGTGGTTTGTTAGCGATCCTTCGATTATGCTTGATGATTGTGAGGTGCGGTTTCTGGACGTGAGGCTATGACGGAATCGAATTGATAGCGTTGACCACATGGTTTTTGTTCATTTTATATGTCACCTTTCATCTAGTATATTCAGGTGTAGGTGTGTGCACGTCCTGCCTTCTCTTTTTTTGTTGTCCGTGTGCTTTTTTAGCGCAGTTGACCTATTCATGTGGTGAACATCAACCAACTAGCCCAGCTCACTGCTCTACTGCTAAATTTACACCTTACTGGTGTTACCATGGCTTAACAAGGGGACGATAAAGGCATGACACTGATTCGCTGGTTGAAAAATCATCGTGAAGTGAAATGTGAACCATGGCAGGCATGTGGGCACACACTGTGAAAGCAGCCACATGTGTTCTGCAGCAAATTCTTGTATGAAGCACTAAATGTGGCCCTGCTGATGCAACTAGTGGAGCTTCTAGTGGATGCTCCAAGGCAAGCATCAAAAATGCAGAATGGATCTGCTGTCTGCATGTGCTTACACCGTTGCTTCTCAGCATGCTGGAAAGCAATTTGTCTGCCATTCACATGCTCTGTTTTACTTTTAGGGTACCTGTACTGGAGTACATGTATATTAGAATATGTATATGCATGTATATGTATATAGAAGAACACGATTCCGCATGGCCACGCACCTTTGGAGCACCATTGCATCTAACCCGGCCACGAATCATTGCACAGTGGCGCCCAAGAAGATGCATCTTTATCTTCTGCCACTCTGCAACAGTTTTCTACTGGTTTGAGCGCAATGATATTTTGCATGTGTGCAGCCACGCAGAGCCGTGTTCCCATTAAGTGAGATTGACCCTGTACCTGTACTGTATGATGGCCGTCGCCATGTTGATAGTCACCACACTCTTCCAGTAGAAGACGCGTCTAGAAATTTGAAATATACCACGGATTCTGATGCCGAGAAATGGGGATTTGCTTTCTCAGTAAAACTGTGCATGAGTTGGCTTTGATCAATAGGCACCTGGTGCATATGCATGCAAAGAGGTAAAGTGCGCTACTGTGCGACATTGTGAAGGCGTATGAAAGAGCAGTGAACAAGGGTAGAGAAGGAGCCTCCGTTCGCTAGCCGAGCCAACGTTTCGAAAAGTGGACTTGTCTTCGTCTGGGCCCTGATGAAGACAAGTTCACTTGTCGAAACGTTGGCTTGACTAGCGAACTGAGGCTCCCCCTCTACCCTTGATCAGTGCTCTTTCGAATTGTGCAGTCATCTTCTTTCTCTTGCTCTACCCTGGATTGTGAAGTCTAGTGGCATAGAATGTTACCATATTGCACAAAGTGGCTGCACGTCAACAGAAGGGCTTCATTTAATGAAATTAGGCTTGCTTGCCTTGATATGGAGACTTGTGTATTACTCTTTCTATTTTTAAGAAAACAATTGAGCCACATTGTCTCATGTGCTGATATTATCTTAGGAGCATTCAATAAATTTTGCTCCTTGGCTGGTAACGAAGTAGAGAGATGTAAATTTAAAGGGGAGCTTGAAATGGACCCTAGAGCATGCTACCATTTAATGTATTCCCCCACTAATGTTGAGGAGGAGCTCTCTCTGTCGGTGCACTTGTCTCTGCATGCCATCATAAAAGAGCGAAAGTGGCTGTTGACAACACTAGTGGTGCATTGTGTTATTGATTTCGTTATCTTCTATGAAACGCGTGCCCTTTAAATGTTCCTTCATCTTGGAAGAGCACTAGAAATTTGATGGCGCAGTTATGGAGGTAATTTGGTCGAGGCAAAGCATTCTCAATCTATGGACGTGGTTCACTTTCATGGTGTTATTGGTCTTCTGATTTGTGTGGGGCTGAGTATTGTCGACTTGAATGATTTCACCTTTCTGTGAACAAGCTGTATGCATTTGTGCATGTAGTTCCTATTGTGCCTACATGTAGCCTGCTGAGCTGATAGGTGCACTGTTTCAGAAATGAAATCTATGCAGCTTTTTCCTGTTTGTAAACATTCTCTCATTTTGGCTTCTACACCTGTCTGACACGTTATGCATTTTCCTGCTGCCATCTTCCAGTTAAGTTGTTAGGCACCTTGATATACGCTGTAGCATGCTGTCAGCATTTGAGTGTTTTGTCCACCAGACCAGGTCTGTAGATGGTCACATTCACTTTGGCTGTGCCTTGAACTTCTTTGGACGAGGAGGAATCATGCTTTTATTCCTTGAACTACCTTTTAGTCATTAGGTCGTAATGGTGAGCAATGACTCGCCTCTAGTGGTGGTATGACGAAAAATGTTACTGTCTTCTGCCTTCTAATGAGGAAGATTTTAAAAATGTATGTTACCAGGCTTATTTCTTGTCATATGTGACCTTTAGCTTACAAGGCACCCACCTGGAGTACACCCTCTTCAAACAGAGTTAGCAGTTGATGCATTTCACCTCGCTGAGCAGTGCATCATGAGTATCTGTGATCACAATCTACTTAATTTGACAAGCTCTGGAGTTTCAGTTGATTACGGTGGAGGTTTTGCCCCACTTATAAGAAAAAGTTCAAATGGCATCACCACTTGCAAAGTTCTGAGAGCTTGCAAGGCTGCTCTAGTGCCTTCTGTTCAATAGGCAGATGTTTGTGATCTCTCTGAGATCTGGAACTGGTCCCCATTATTTTATGATTCTTGGCGACGGTAGTGTGTGGCGCAGTGATATATTCCAGGCTGGTTTGCAGTCCCTCTTCCCATGTAAGTTGGGATGTCTGGTTGCTTGAAATATTCACTCGAGGTTTCAAGCAAATCACAGTAGGTGGAAAAAGAGGGACCGCAAATGTCTCACCTTCACTGACATCAATTTAAACAATATGCCGTAAATGCCGAAAGTGTTTGGGGTAGCTGCTGTCGTCATTGCCTGCCAGGTTCGTTTACAAACGAACAAAAGGTTATAATTAATGACTGCAACTTTGTGCCATTCTTGTAAATTATCCTGGCACCATTTTATAGCACTTCTGGAACATCAGTTGTGCAACCGAAACGATTTTTGCTAAATAAGTAGCTTCCGGCAGGCATGCACACATAAGCTGAAAGCTAGGGCTCATGTGGTGCGGACATGATTTGATCAGTGCATCCAAACAAACATAACAGCCCCTCTTGTAACCAGCATCAAATATGAAGAACAGAAGAGCAACAATGGTTTGAATTACATGTTGGCCTATGACTGGTTCCTCTGGCACTTATGATCTGCCATACTGCTTAAAACCACAAAGTTAAATCTTCCCTTCCTGCAGTACCTCTAAAGATGGTACTTTGAAAGTGCCTGTCTCAAAGTTGTAAAAGTGGTTAAAAAGTTTCTTAATTAGAAGAAAAGTACACGTAAAAACTGGCTATTTTAATGGCATTGGTAGTGTCAGTGAAAGGTTCATTGACACAAGTATGTGTGTATTAAATGTTTTGTTCATTTATTCTTTCAGAGTATGGCAGTTGCAGCACCTGTGGAGAGCTATATGGTGCCTTGTGTCCAGTATACTACAATGCCATTCATGCCTCCCTATCCTGTACCAGCTGATGCTGTGGCATCCCCACCTTACATTCAGAGCTGTAGCCGCCCGCACAGTGCACAGAAAGGTGAAACTTTCTTTTCAGATGGCTGCTGCTTCAATTTTGTTAGCCTACTAGAGGGTGCACCTTCTTAAACTCATAGCTTTCATTATATGACTGCTAGAGGTTATCCATCTGCATCTTGAGTAGCAAAATTGGCATTAAAAATGATAATGATTGATTATTGAACTCAGTCAATCATCATCATCAGCCGGACTATAGCCACTGCAAGGCAAAGGCCTCTCTTATTTTCCTCCAATTAATCCGATCCTGTGTTAGCTGCATCCACTTGATACCTGCGAATTTCTTAATCTCATCTACCCACCTAATTTTCTGCCACCCCGTGCTACACTTACCTTCCCTTGGAATCCATTTGGTTACTCTTAGGGACCATCGGCTATCCTCTCTTCGAACTACATGTCCTGCCCATGCCAAATTTCTTCTTTTTAATTTCGACTAGAATATCGGTAACTTGAATTATTTCTCTAACCCACTCTACACGCTTACTATCTCTTAACGTTGCATCTACCATTTTCGTTCTATGACCCTCTGCGTTGTCCTCAACACTTTTCGGTAGAACACTTTTCGGTAATCTCCATGTTTCAGCACCATAGGTCAGTACCGATAGGATGCAACTGTTATACACTTTCCTCTCGAGTGATACCGGTAAGCTCCTCAACACTTTTCGGTAGAACACTTTTCGGTAATCTCCATGTTTCAGCATCATAGGTCAGTACCGATAGGATGCAACTGTTATACACTTTCCTCTCGAGTGATACCGGTAAGCTGCTAGTCATAATGTTTGAGTACCTTCCAAATGCGCTCCATCCGAATCTTATTCTTTTAGTTATTTCCCTTTCGTGGTCCGGATCTGCGGTCACTACCTGTTCTAAGTAGACATATTCGCCTACCACTTCCAACGCTTCACTACCTATATTAAACTGCTGTTTCTTTACCAGGCTGTTGAGCATTACCTTAGTCTTCTGCATAATAATCTTTAGGCCTACCTTTCTGCCTCTCCTGTCTAGATCATTTATTATTAGTTGCAGCTGGTCCCTTGAGTTACTTAACAAGGCAATGTCATCAGTGAATCGCATATTACTGAGATGCTCTCCATCGACCCTGATGCCTAACAGCTTCCATTCCATGCCTTTGAATACACTCTCTAAAAAAACTGCAAATAGCACTGGGGAGATTGTGTCTCCTTGCCTAACACCTTTCTTTGTGCAAACGTCTTGACCTCATCCGCCCACTTAACTCTTACCGGCCCCTGCTATGCTTTCCTTTCCATGGAATCCAATTTGTTTCTTTAAGAGACCGTCAGTTATCCTCTTTTTGCACGACATGCCCGGCGACCCACTCAGCACGCTTCCTATCTAAAGTTATACCTACTATTTTCCGTTCCATAGCTGTCTGCGTTGCCCCTCAACTTAATAATTAATATTGAAATCAATATTACTTGCAAAAGAAGTGAGTATAACACTAAGTAGAATGGAAAATAAACATGATTGCAGTGCTAGCCTGATGTTTCTTTTTATGTGAACTTGTTTACCCAAGCACTAGTTCATTTTGTTCCTGCTTTCTAAATCTTTGTGGAGCATTTGTAGTCATCATGCATTGCAGGTGTTGATGCATCTGATGTAGGAGTTTTTATATATCAGGCACTAGAAGTTCCCTCGATATGGTGTTTATCAAAAACGTATTCTCTGTGCAGCCTGGAATTGAGAAATGCAATCTTGGCTGCATCCTGTGCCTTTCATTTAAAACACGGTGGAAGAAAGAGAGGTGCTCCGACGCCGCCGCGAGGAGCGGCCGCTTAGTGTGACTTTTACGCATCACGCGGCCGCCAGGGGCAGCACCCGTACTGGGGGCCTGTCTCGTCGCTCGTTTTGCTGGAATTTCTATGGGCGCGCTTGGGATGGGCGCTTGATTTTAGCACATAGGGGCGTTCGCCTGATTGAAACGATTTTTTTTTTTTGGTTGGAGGTATGTACCTTCATATTTCTGCCCATTTCCTGGGTTATAATTCGACTCGAGGCCATATGAATGATTTCTTAACTGTTATGCAGCTTTGCGGTTTACGAAAAACACAAGTAATACAATATTTCCTGAAAGTACTGTGAGCGGCGTGTAAAAAACATCCAAAGGAGTGCAAGATGACTATGTGAGCCTTCACAGCTGGCAACATGTGCAAAGTTTCGGGTACTGTTGCGCTGAAAAGAAAAAAAAAAACTAACACAGTTACGTTCGCCCACTAGGCTGTTTGAATTTCTTCTCGCCGTTCATTTTTCCAGTTGATAACAAAAACACGCTAATGTCCTTGTTTATAGAATTGCGGACAATTGTAGAAGGCTTTTGTTGCAACCCAAATATAAGCATGAAGCAAGAAATTTGAACAGTGGAACCCGCAAAACGCGCCTTTGCTCTCATTTCTTTTTATTACCATGCACATGTGCATGTCGTGCATTGCAGCACAATTTGAAGGTAGGATGCTGCAGGGAGATTCCATGTAAGATCAAGCAAAAGATGGTCGGCCGACCTCATAAATTGATTTTAAAATTTGATATATTGTTCCCCGATGACTGGAAAGAAGACATCTGCAATTGATTTTGCTGCCAATGTTTTTTTTTTGGTGGGGGGGGGGGCATAGGAAATTAATAATAATGAAGGAGTTGAGTGCCGCGCTTATGTTCCCTGTTGTTTTTGACAACTTTGGTTATTGATTACAGAAAATATAATAAAAATTAGGTAGCTGAAAATGGTCTCACTAAAAATATGCATGCTTTTGTTTGTATTCGGATAAGTGATTTTTCGGGAAGTGTAGATTTTTTTATTTAGATAAACAATAAAGGAGAGGTTGATGCCGCATAGTGGTTCCGGCTACTCCTTTCTACAAAATTTATAACACCTGGTCTGTCTTTGCAAAAAAAATTTAAAGTATAATAATTGGAAGTGGATGCAGCTAGCACAGAACCGGGTTAAGTGGAGAAATATGGGAGAGGCCTTCGCCCTGCAGTGGATATAATCAGGCTGAAGATAATGATGATGAATTGGGTCACAGCAAAGGAAAGGCGCAGTATATGTCACAAATGTTCTGTGGACATCTGACCCGCGCCTTAAGGCAAGGGAGGAAAATAGGAGTGAAAGCGGAAATAGCGAAAGGGGTGCCGTTGTAGAGGGCTAAGGAGTAAATTCGACCACCCGGGGATCTTTAACGTGCACTGGCATCGCACAGCACACGGATGCCTCTTTTCGCCTCCATCGAAACGCAGCCGCCGGCGGTCGGGATTGAACCCGGGTACTCCGGCAAAGCAGTCGGGCATCGTAACCACGGGCGAAATAGGCCAGAAAATGAAATTGTGCCTATTTTGCAGGCCTTTGTCTATAAAAAAAAAGTCTATAAAAAAAAGCGGTCGGGATTGAACCCGGGTACTCCGGCACAGCAGTCGGGCATCGTAACCACGGGCGAAATAGGCCAGAAAATGAAATTGTGCCTATTTTGCAGGCCTTTGTCTATAAAAAAAAAGTTTTTGGTAGAGCGGCAATACTTCCACATTGTGTTCTCAGCATATATTTATCTATCAAACTTCGAAAGCTTATATTTATATAACGTTTCAGTACAGACGTACGATCGTGCTAATTTCAAGAAAACAGCGAACAATGAAAATTTCTGAAGACAACTAATTTTTTTTATATATTTTTAATACTTTCTCCACCTATTCTCCTTTACTTCAGCTTTCAACTTCATTGAAAACATATTGCTTGATTTTGTCGTGCTAGTAATTATGGCCACTGCAATAACGCCCTTGTGCAAGTCTCAGCGCACAACGCAGGTTTCAAGGTTCTCCAACATTTGTGGATCGCACACTATTTTTCAACTGTGGCATAATATTATATTTAGACATTTATGTCTCGACGTTTCAAATGAGCTGGCAGACACTGTAGTGAATGATTCAGAAATTTGTATGCGTGGTGTTCCTGATGCGCTTGTGGCATCGGGCAGCACAGAGATGTTTTTCGAATTTTACTTTCACCAAAACACGGATTGCATAAAAATACGATGAAGTGCAATAAGCACGCAACATATTCCAAATATTATTATGAAATTGTGAAGGTCATGGAGAACCGCCGCATTAAAACAGAATGTTTCTTTGCTGTAATCGTTATCTAAATCGTTCGACGCACATTACCTTCATTCCTGTGCACAATTTCTTTCATGCTGTCCAGGCTCTGAGTGCCGGCACGAAGTGTGAATTGCAGATCGAACGCGCAGCAAAAAACCGTGCGGATATGCCGTCGGCTGAGATAGGCACGCGCATCCGGCTACAGGTAGCTTTGCTTTTTTTGTGTTCGATACTTCGCTTTGCCACTGGAGGGCCACGTTCAGTCTGATACCATCTAGCGCAGCGCAGTTTCTCATATGGCAATGGTTGTTGCATCCACGAGGGTGAAGCGGGCGCTCAAATCTTCCCGACAGCGCTTTGATCTTGCTTCCTTCACAGCCGTGTTATCGGCGTCTGGTTGCAGTGCGAAGAGCGGGCAGAATAGCGAAGCTCCATTGTACATGCGTTAAACAGCTACCCAAGAGGCATTGCACCGGCAGCATGATGTCATGAAGCTGCTCTTTAATTGGCCAGACGTGGCAACAATAGGCTAGAAGCACGCCTGGTGAGCGCTCGGGAGCGCCGAGCGCAGCGAGTCGTCTGCTCAAGCAGACGACGCGTCTCTGTGTGCTCGGAAATGGAGTTATTTGTTTAGTCAGCGTTGCAAAATTTCTACCTGTTCAGAAGTCGAGGTGTAAATATTGAAAAAAAAAATATCTAAGGGCTGGGGCCTTTTATTGCTGATTTAAGTGGGAAATTATCAACGCGCGCGCCGATGCTCCATAGGCACACCAGCAGAACCGGCGGAGGGGATGGCCCCCCAGAACATGTGCTGCCCCTAGCGGCTGCCCTCTCTTCCGATCACACTAATCGGCCACGCGCGCGCTGCAGCGCGACCGCGCCATCGGAGCACCTCTCTTTCTTCCACCGTGATTTAAAATTTGTGGAAAGTCGGGGTTCTCTTGGGGCTTTATGTGTTAAGTGAATTTTTGTGCTGATAATGCTCTTGAAACTCGGGTTGAGAGTTAAATTGTTATTGCTTATTCAAGTCATATGGAAGATAAATGAACACACAGAATGAGATGTTAGCATCAGTTCAGACTTGGCAAATCAGCACAACAAAGAACATTTCTTCTTATTTTTCTTTTTCGTTTTTTGTAGCACGCCTTTCTAGTATCGAGGTGAAACCAGAGCCACAGTGCAAGAGGTCAGTAAAACTGAGCCTCCAATGGTCAGACAGACACCAGACCGAGGTAATACGCTCCTTTCCGGAGATCTCTGGGCTTTCTCAAAAGGTATGTTCTGTCACACCTTTTACAAATGTTTCATTCAACTTTGTGAACAGTAATTGGCACCTGTAATATTTAATGGACATTAATATGTTTGTGACTTGCTTTTCTAGCTGTCTCGTCTGAGTGCGTCTGATCCAACGTGCAGCGGCAAAGCAATTCCTCAGCTGCCAGGTATGTGTCGTAGAATGTATTAAATCATGCCGCGCTGTGGCGTCAAGCAGTCAGGAAGGTTAGGGTATACGACAGAGACAGCATTCTATTGTGGAATATATAACCAAGATTATGGAGTCATTTGCTCACTTGAATAAAATCGGAAAATGCTGCACCGACGCAGTATGAAAGAATGTGTCCAGTTTTGTCGAGGAGGTCACCCAGGGTGGCTTATATGTTGCAAGGTGTTTAAATGCTGTTGCAGGTAACCCGGTGTGATCCTAATCCCAGGAGCGCTTTCTCTTGGGTGAATCGAGGTGTCCCAGCTAACTTTAGCCTTAAAAATATACCAAGGCACGATAAATGGAGGCAACCTTAGTCATGTCGTTGCCAGCAATTGTATCTAGTCACTCAGAATGTTTCTGTATATTGAACTGAAATAATGGAGCCACATAGTTAAAGCAAAAGATAAACTAAAAAAAATTATGTTTTCAGCAGTTGCACTTCCAAGAAAAAAATCAGTTGCCAAATCATAGAGCAATCCAAAAAAGTGCCTGATTCATCAGATTTGTTTTCGTGTGTATTGTACATTGTATTTTTGTTTCATGTTGAAAAGAAAGCGCATAGAATGTGAAAATTTCATGTAACCATGCGGTTGAACACAGACAACAGCACTCGCAAAAGCCGGTGACCAGGCCTTCATTTAGTGCGGAAAAAAAAAATATGCCCATATCTGGTAGCTATATGCAGATCAAAGCAAAGAAGCATTTTTAGTGATTGGTCACTCATTCTGTTTATTGGGCTGGAGAAAAATCTCCAATTTCAAAAACAAAGCACTGTATTGAAACGCAGAGACTCTACATACGAGGTGCCAGATGCAAAATACTATCCACCACTAGGATAGTGTTTCAGCCTGCGCATAGCTACCAGAACTAGCTGCCTGCTGTTTACTTCACATTGTGTTCGCCCTGTCATATTCATGGCACTGTTGAAAGCAACTGCATTAAGGAGCTCCATGTTTGAGAACGCTGCTGTCGTGGCTCTAACCACATAAGTCAGATTTTGCCACATTTTGCATGTTTTCACTTCAAACTGGAAAAAAACCTGCAGCCCATATGAAAATAAAAACTGATTAATTAGACATTTTTTTGGATCTCTCTATACTTTGGCGGCTGCATTTTTGCCAGAAGTGCAATTTCTAAAAAGAAAAAGGAAAGGCAAGTTTCTTGATTTAATTATTCAATTGAACAAATTACAAATAGTAGCATACTCTGAGTAACTGCATACAGTAGTCAGCAACATGGCTGAATTTGTCTCGGCCTATCATGCCTTGGTATAATATTTTTAATCTTTGGGAAAACAAACATTCATTGACAGCATATGAAGCTTGCTTTGGTTCCAACCAACGTGCACGTGCTTTAGGCCACATTATTCACTCACACTTTTTACATTGTGTAGCATTTTTTTTAAGCCTACAATGACGTTATTTACTTACGTGTTACTGTTCCAGTGTGGCTCTTCTAGGGACTAGGAAATGAGTTCAGAGGCTGCTGGTAAATGTGTTCAACATGTAGAATGAATGCGTTCGAGCATTTGCTCAAAGTATAACTCCTTGGCAGTTCTGCAGCCACATATTGTTTATCAAGCCCAATTTCAATATCTGACAAAAGCTCAATGGGATAGTCTTGAAGCCTACAACCAAGAGGCAATGAGGACCATTACACATGGCTCTGCAAAAGAATGCACAGCTTAACATCATTGATGAGCTGGTGCAGCAGCGTTGCGATGCGATTTAAGGCCAGTCTATCACACTGTGCGAAAGCACTGAGGGCTTATGCAACTACACACTTATTCTTCAGCCACCAACGCCAGTTCTCCCTCCCTGGAGGTTTGTGCGGCTAAGTGAAAACAAGCCAACAGATAATCGTAGACCAACGTTTATCAACTATCATCGCTTCGACAGAGGTTGGAAGAGTAAGAGGCTCACCTGCCTCAAGGGTCCATTGTTGTATTCGTGGATGCAAGCATCCAAGGTTGCAAAGCAAGAACAGCGGTCTACTGTCCATGCAGACCTGGCTTTAATCAGACCTCCACGTTTTAACCAATGGAGCCACATGCATCATTTTTTTGCTGAGTTTGTTGCACTTCAAGAGGCACTCTGTTCCGTGGCTGCCACAACTGTGCCTCCTGCAGCCCCACATTCTCATCCGCACTGATGCCCTTCAAGCAGTACAGTTTCTCCGACATGACAGTCACTGCCCAGTAATATGTAAGGACATCTACCAGCTCGCAGCACGTATCCCGCAGTTTATACTTATTGAGTGCGTCCACGGGACATATTGCCTTCTCAAACATGCAGATTTAGCAATCCACCTTGTAACCCTAGGGTCATTATTGCCTCGGCTCCTTAATTTTGGCAATACTGTTCTCCTTTTATGAAGAAAGGAATACCTCCGGTGCCTCATGCAGGCTGTTATCCCTCCGTATGCGTTAACCCTCACCCGCAGTGTCACCCATGCAGAGGAGATGGCGTCTTGGAGGATCCAGGTCAGGGTTGCCCTCACTCCTGCTGTCACTGAAATTTCCAGTAAAATTCGAGGAGGTAAAAAAAAAAAAAAAAAAAAAAAAAAGAACTCTATTGGAGTTGCCCTTAAATAGGCACTTCCAACATGAACAAAACTGGACTTAGGGCAAGAACTGTAAAATTGGTGTAGTGATACTGTGGCTGATGACAGAAATTGTACACAAGGCAAGAATAGCTCTGAGAAATATACTAATCACATGCTCTTCAAGCTTTGAAAAAATAAGATGCTTGATGCTGCCACTAGAATGCTGCAGCAAAGCGTGCCACTGCCTTAATTCTGCCACATATTACGATGAACAGGAGATATTTTATAAAGGTTACCAGCGCTGCATCTGAATGATTGCAACAATAAACAGGATTCGTTGCAAACAGAAGCTGGTGGAGGCTACCGGGTGGTACAAAACCACACTTAAAATTGCCTAAGTCATCACACTAAGTTGAAGTTGCTTGTGTGAAGCACTTGTTTGAAATTGCTAGTGTCATACCTGTACAGGTTAGAAATGTGGTCTATACTATATGGGGGTTAATTCTCGCAAGAATGCGCCACAGGGGGGCTAGACACTACAGTCGCCTTCTAGCCCCGATGTTCAGCCCTAACACAGACAGAGCTGTGACTCCCAACCCGCGGTGTGAGAAGTCGCTACTGCAGCGGGTTCGAGCCAGAGGGGACAAACACCGAGTTAGGCACTCGAACAAGCTTTAATCTGTCCGAATAATTGTACACGGCAAATCAACAGCACACAAATACAACCGCCGTTTAGCGAGCGCGCGTACGGGGGTGAACTAAAAACCACCTAATAGGGAAGCGCACCAAGGAGGTGAGAGGAAGAGTCTTCTCACCTGACACAGCTTCGCGCTCGCATCCCGTTGCGGTATGTGCCTACGGTCAGTGGGCGATTCTCGGTGATGGTGGTGGTCTCCTTGGCGGAAATCATGAACCGCGCGCGTGCGCGCCCAACCGCCAAAGAATGCCGAGCGAATTGCTACAGTCGCGCTCCTCGACACGAAACTAGAGAGGAGGTCTCCCGGTTACGCCGGCAGGAAAGAGGGAAGCCCGCGGTAGCGTCGCCGCAGGGCCCGGGAGGCGGCGGGGGGTGGCCAGCATGCCCTCTCCTCCGCCAACCTCTCTGCCAGCGCGCATAATCACGTGTGTTAATTACGCACGGGCGTTATAATGGAGGAAGGGGGATTGTGAATCCCCGCAACTATGTGCTCTTTTAAATCTACTCTCGAAAGCTTGGTAGGAGGATATTTCCCTTGTGTGTCATCTGTGGACCTCGAACGAAGCTGTAGAGCAGTAAATTCACTTCCAGGTGACCTCTACTAAACACACTGAAAGAAATAAACTAATTTGCATGACTGAGCTATTCCTCGGGAACACTAACCTTCCTTTGCGGTAAGGTGGCTACGTTACTGAGAAAACATGTAAATGGAAAGAAATCTGGCTACATGCATTCCAGAATGCATACATAATCTTTGCGGACACACATAAGCTGGTCAAACGTTTTCCTTGCTGTAATGCGCATGCCATTAGTATCAATTTAGCACACATATTACACCTGTATGCTACAGCAGCATTGCCATAGAGAACAAGTGGTCAAATGGAAAGTGCTGTCACATCACTCACTTCATGTGCTACATTTTTGGTCACCCATGCTGGGAAACTATCCAGTGAGCCAGATGAGAGGTGATGATGCATGCATGTGGTAGTTTAAATATTTTTCAGCATACCACGAAGCGTATTTGCCTTTCCACAGCTCGCGAATCATGGAAGACCACATGCTCGTCTTCCATGATTCACATTTTGACAACGTGTATGCACTACTCACATGCCTTCATGAACTTTTACTAAAAGAATGAAAGAAGAGAAAATGCAATTTGTTGAAGTTCGCACCCTGCAAAACTTAGCCAGTTCGATGATTGGAATCGGAACGAAACAGCTTCACCAGCTGCCTAGCAAGCTGAACAAAGCTTGAATGCTGTTAAGAGCTTGGAATAGTGGACTTAATGCATACAAAAGCCGCACATAGCATTTATGACATCAGACTTAAGTTCAGGTCTTATTAGGCATAACAGGAACTGCAATTAAAGATACTGCTGTATCATTTTAATTGATTGCCACTCTTACGCTAACCTGCCCCAAAAGCCAGCTTGACATTGAGTGAAGACACAGCTTAAATAGACCTCTCCTGATTTATGTCATCAGCGGCATGTTTCTGGTGCGATTGGTATTATGTGCAGCGTACCAAGGAAGCTTTACATTTTTAAATGGGACAAAAGTTGACAGGAAAGTGATTATCACAAGCATAACCAGTTTAGAAACAAATGTGGATGATTTTTCTAACTGCAGTGTGCTTCTTTAATGTCCCATTGTTTATTTCAGGAAGAGGTCTATTCTGTATTCGCATGCACTACATTGTCGGAACTTGACTTTGACGCCACAGCCGCCATTTGTCAGTTGAAAATAGAACTGGAACAGTGCAAGAAGAAACTTAATTGTAAATTGTTTACTAGGCATAGCTAGGCGTAGGCGTATTCCTAACTGTTTATATTTACTGGACTTGTGCAAACATGCAGAAATTTCTAATAGTTGGTCGGATATAAAATTATTCACTATTTGTTTCGACCAACATGTTTAGTGTCCAAAATCTTGTTCCATGCTGTTCTATCCACTCTGAACTGTTACCAACTTATTCAAGTTTCCATCTTTCTCCTAAAGTTATTTTTACTGTAGCCTTATGCTTTGATTTAGTTTTAAAGATATATTGGAAGGTCGTGAAGTAGTCTATAGGTTCAGTCTCTGAAAAGTAGAAAAAGAAAGGAATTAAAAAAAAAAAAAGCAGACTCAGGTTCCATAGTGCAAAATTCTAAATTTATTTACTCATAGAGCCTCATAGGCCTCTCAATGCAAACTTTTTGACTCATATTATGAACTTATTATGAACTCCCTTTGCTGTATTGAGAGGTGCAGAACCAGTTGATGTCTTTGTTGGTGTAGAGCATGTAGTTGTGGTATATATACCTTGGCATGTATCGACGCATGCTGAAAGTCATTTGCACTGCAGTCGACCTGAGACATATCGGAATTATCGCATATATCGAACTTTCAGTATATCCCCTGGACAATCCCATGCAAAAGTAGGGTTTGCATTTGTCGAACTCTCGTTCTGTGGAGCATTCAATATATCGAATTGCACACCATGTCCCTGCAAGGTATGCTTTTTCTAATGGTGCCCCCAAGATTATTTCTCGCGCTGGAGCCAAGTTGGTGACGCCTCGGTCACCTGTTGGCAACGCTAAAGCTGTAAAACTGCTTGACTAAGTGAACGTTGAGTTCGCTTGCAAGTGAACTTCCGCCTGGTGTGCTTAGTTTCAGCGCGACACTTTTATGCGGGGAAGCCGACTTTCAGTACACCGTTAGCTGTGCAGTGAAACCAGCCTTGCTGACTGAAGGCAGTTGTGGCAGCTCTCGTTTGGCTTTCTTCGCTGCTGAGGGGAATGGAGAAATCAACTGAAGTACTGTACCCTATTTTAATTGAGTTATTATTGCATTTATAGTGTGTCAGTAACAGAATTAGAGCTGTTGTTGCCAGCACTGGCTGTTCAAAGCACCGTCTGCAGTAGCTTTCATGCACATCCCAACCCCATCGACACTTGTGCTATGTGCTGCGAGATGCAAGGTGCTAGCAACACTAACTCCCTACCAAATATTTGCTGCATGTGTTCACTTCTACGGAGCTGCACATGGAGGTGTGCGGAGTATGCCCCTCTTTTTGATGCCTGGTGTTCGCTTCACAGATCGCTGTATCCGCTTTAAGCAGTTAGGCTGCCAATATGTTGGTGGGTAGCCTATCGCTGCAGGAAGTGTGCCGCTATTCTAGATGCATCATATTCAGATTTCTGGGTTACCATCTGCTGGCATCGAATTATCAGTATATATCGAACTATTCCTTGATCCCCTTCAAGTTCGATATGTCTGGGATCGACTATAATATAGCAAATCGTCTTTATAGCATTCATTCAGTTATGTTTTTGTACAATTGATTTTAGAGTCATGGTGTATCGATTGCAACCAATACTCTCCTCACTTTTTTGTTTGTCGCAGCATGCGTAGAAAAGAATGAGGAGCTGGATGGAATGTTCGAACTTTCAGAGTACTTCAAGTAAGAAATATTTTGCCCTTCTTTTTATTGTTTCATTGATGTATTGTCTGTGAAACAATTGTACAAGACATCAGTTATGGTGGGCCAGGACAAACAGAGCCAGAGTGGTAGTGCACTCTAATTTTGTTGCGTGTAATAAAAAAACACAGTAAAGGCAAACTTCAAGTTGTGCTAATGATTGCTATCATTTTGAACAGCCTAGTTGCTTATAAGGAAGGTGCACAGCATAACTTGCTCCTGTACAGTGATTATGTAATAATTGTGTATGCGAGCAGTAACTGGGAGCCGTCATTAAAGATGCATGGCAAGAAGAACAGATAAAAAAAGTCTTAAAATTTTCAATACAGCTGAAATTTGTGATATATCACTTTCATCAAAACCTTATGCAGAAGTGCAGTTTAGTCAGTCAAAAGGACAACAACCGAGAAATTTCCTAAAATGCCTTTTCAAAGCCGCTTGCGATGATTGCAGAGGCTACAAAAGAAATGAGTGCCAAGCGCCAGTAAGGTTGTCTTTCCTACACAGCATGATCATCATGTGACAGCTGTAAGGTTTGTGCCTGCTAGGCTGGCATCCATGTATTACAGCAGTATCACGTGAAAAATAGCACTCAGAGAGAAAGCTGCCATATTCTCGCCACCTCTGCGACAGTTAGCGTGGTCAATACCATGCTGGTTAGTCTGCTGGTTCCAGGGCACTATTAACTTGTATGGGAGGCACAAAATCTGCTGACCATTTGGCTGCCAACTGTTGTTAGTAAGGAAGAGAGAAGAGAGCTATAGTCATGTTGTTTCTGTAGTTTTATTTTAGTGTCCCATTAACTCGCCTACAGCCAAGCTCTTTTAAAGGAGAGAGCACTGGAATTTTGGCATCGAATCTTTTTTGGTGCGGTGGAGAGATTGCTGTCTAAAATATTCTATTCCATATCGGTAAAATGCTGTTCAAAATTTTTACCGAAAATTTTTCTGTCAGTGCATGCGCCCGTTTTTATGTAGCCCGATGGTGCAAACCATGAGCAACGACTGCAATGACGACTAGTCGTCGACAAAAAGACGTGCCAAAAACAAATATACATTTTACTTACCAGACAGTAATTAGACATTCTTAGCGTAGAGTAGCATCCTTTACAGTTTCCACACTCGAGACTGTTGCGGCATGCCTCGTTGATGAAAGTTGTAGTGGACGCTATCAGCACTTCATCCACGGAATCCAAAACGTTACGACACCGCCGGGGTGGCGCAGTGGTTACGGCGCTCGACTACTTTTCCCAAGGACGCGGGATCGAATCCCGGCCTCGGCGGCCGCTTTTCGATAGAGGTGAAAAGCAAGGTGCCCGTGTGCTGTGTGATGTCAGTGCGCGTTAAGGAACCCTGTTATTTTGCAGACATGTAGTCACATGGGGTACTACAGTGATAGTAATAGGGTTTCTCCACAAGATGGCACCTCAGTTTTTACGAGATTTTCACTGACAAATTAAAATTGTAAAGCCTCTTTTCTGGATATTTCATATATGCTGGCAAAGAAGCTCGCGGAATGCCTGCACGTCAGGAGGGCGCAGCAGAAAATTGGAAGCAGAAAGTCGGCTGGCATGTCTGAAAGGAAGGCCTTGTCCCGAAAAACAAATGTGAAAAATGGTCATATTTCTGCAGTAGTCAGCTGTTGGACCTTGAGTACGCTGAGGTTAAGAATGACATATCTTTCCTGTCAAAACTAGCACTTTCCACCAAAAGGGTAGAGGAAAGGAAGCAATTAATCTTGAATTTCAGACCAAATAATTTGTGTGAAGTGAGAGATTATAAACGATGGTCAGTGGACGCGGTAAAAAACAAGTTAAACTGAGTCTGCTGCAAGCATGTGAAATACTGCACCCTCAGACAAACTCAGAAACAAGTCATGTGAGTGGGTTGAGAGATTTGATTTGATTTGATTTGATTTGTGGGGTTTAACGTCCCAAAGCGACTCAGGCTATGAGAGACGCCGTAGTGGAGGACTCCAGAAATTCCGACCACCTGGGTTGAGAGAGGCAGAGTGGCTGGTAGATTTAAAAAATTTGTAACGGGGTTGTTTACAGATTAAAAAAAAAAACGTAGCACTCATACTTTTTAGGTTTTGGCAATAGGACCTCACAGCATTGCAGAAGGTGTGCTTAGTGTCACCTAGTTTTCAGCTGTATTCACATAAAAGCAGTTTGATTGGCTGAGGCTTTGCCTTCCGTATATATGACAAACCACCCTCTGCACTTGCATGAAAAAAGTTTTGTGAATAGCAGTGGTAATCTAAAACCAGGCATATTCTAGGTTTCGCAGTACTAATCAGGGAATGTACGCTACAGCAGAACCTTACTAGTTTGAAGTCATTAGGGCCATAAAAAATGTATTTATTAACCGGGCACAGCAAAAAAATGTACTGGGTCATGCTTTTTTTTCAGATTGAAATGAACTTTGCAATTGGCCCATACTTTACCTATAAGAGCAGACTCCTCAATCAGCAACTTTGCGATTGGCCTATACTTTACCTATGAGAGCCGACTCCTCAATCAGCCGCCACAGTTTGTTTTGCAGTCTAGTGAGATGACATCACAGCATGTGCACAGCTTAAAGCAATAAAGGCGTAATGGTGCAATCTCACAGGCAGCAGTCTGAAACAAAAGGAGATCAAAAGCAGAAAAACAGTACTCCACATTGCCTTCCACATTTGCATGCAGGCTGACTTAGTATAGTGGCAAACTGAATGGTTCTGTAGTTCCGGATTCTGGTGCATGGCACACCCCATAGGGGATTGGGGAGTTTCATCTTCAGTTCAAAATGCTTATCTCAGTGGGGGGACTGGCAGCACAAACGAGCTCGGTAAACTACGCACAGTTTAAATCTTGTGTAGTGGATTTACGTGCATGGAGCCGCATGCATCCTACCAAGAGTGAGTACCGGCATGGCGCTCTTACTACCTGCTGCCTGACCAAAACTACCGTGGCTTGCATTAGAATTTGGGTTGGCTGGTGCTAAATTTTGATGCTCATTAAAGGGTTTAGTAATTATGAGTATAGGTGTAGAGTGAACATAAAGTAGGCATATGCATGCGTCTTATACTGTTGCTCATTTATGCATGTATGGCAGGTGTCTGGTGTGACAGGCATAATGAGAAAATTGGCCAAAAGGTAAAAGGAGTTTTCATTCTCCCCTTTTCTCATTGCATTGTGCAATGCGGATGCACAGCTGGGAAATGTGGCCTTACTAGCTATTGCATTGTAATGGCCATTGTTTTATGCGTGTCATTGCATGCCACTGTGCCTGTGGGCTATGCAGCTGGGTGGCGAGTCTTCCACCAAGCTATCTGGAAAACGAACTGGTGGGCCCCTTTTTTGAGCCAGCACCCTGTGGCAAACCTGGATTTATACCCTCACCTGCTGTGGGCCCCGAGACTAGTTTACCATTGACACCTGAGGATCCCCGTGTCGGACTGCTGGCCTTTTATGGGGCCAGTGCAGATGCCCCATTAGCTGCAGCACCACCCCTCTTGGCTCCTACTGTCGGCTCCATGATTCCACCCATGGTGGCCCCCAGGTAGGTTTGCAGCATTCTTGAGAGTGATCTCACCAATTTTATTAAACATTTGAAATAAATGTTTCTAGCTGCCCTTCTCGCTTTTTGTGGTCACACCTTCCTCTGAAACACCCAGTTACCACTCCACATACACTCCTCTGTCGCCACTATGTACCATCTTTGCCAAAAGTAACCAAGCAGCCCTCCCGGCCGGTAGAGCAGGCACGGGGCCGAGCTAGGAGAGTGTAAGCTCACTGACGTAAGCATGCTCCCTTGCTCTCCTTCTTGGGATGATAAAAAGTAAGCGAGTATCATATGCAGTATTTGATTTGGCGTCTTCGGAGCACTGTGCTCCGCACAGGCATCGCTCGCTCAACGCTTCTTTTTGGCTGGCGCTCTGAAGCTGCACTCTTCGTTAAAATGTGGTGCTCCTGTAGTTGCAATGAATGGGCAAATACATGCTATTCTGCTCGTTTGAATTGTCGGTGAAAGTAAGGAAGGGAATGGATTTCGAAAACTCTACGCGCATTTTTATGCGGCTCTTATTCGTCTGCTGTGACTCTTCGTTAAGCTGCAGGAGAGAAAAATAAAAAATTTCCACCTGTTTCAAGTGGCCCTTTTACTACATACAGTATTTCGTGCTATTTGATAATGCACAGAAAGTGCGTAATGTTTTTCATGTTGGTAATTATGTTCATGCATTAACCTCCGGCCAGTCTTTTCGTTTGATGAGCAAACAATAAGTGCGGCTGGGTTTTTTTTTTCTTCTGGAGCACCATGTGACCAACCTAACAGCTATGTGCTCTGGAAATGAAGAGAAAACCTGACACGGGGTATTTTAACTGCAAACTATTTTTGTGTTACTCGCTATTACTTGATTGGTAGTTTAGTGCTCGCTGGCAGAGTAGTGGCATCAGTTACTTGGCAAATAAGATGCTGGAATGGAACCTTCAAGTGCAACGCAAGATCAAGCTTGCAAATCTGAGACTCCTGCTCTTGCTGAACTCCCTGACCGCAACAGGCTGAAGCTTCAGAGGGAGTTTCAATGCAAATAGCAAAAGAGCTTCGTAGGCAACCCTCGAAATAGTGAGGCGTTCTTGGGGATCATATGCTAGGGAACATTTACATCACCCATTCACTATTGCCAAATATTTTTGAGGCAATTGCAATCTCGGCTCAGATTTTCTGGCATTCATTTTGGCGTTACAGTTGCAAAAACCGTTACGCACTTCTGTGCGGTAGCAAACTGTGCAAATGCGACATTTGCGGATTCTCCACATTACATAGACAGGAATAACCACATTTGAAACAACGGAAAATATTGCCTCGTTTTTGTTTCTCTCTAGTTCAATGAAGCGTCGCCATCGAAGGCTAGAAATCGCGGAAAAACCACACCAAGGTTTCGATATTCGTGCCCTGTCTCACTGTGTTAAAATTTCAAATGAAAGAAAAACAACTACTTTCGAAATCATTTTATCTACAGGAGCTGTGTACTCAGATTCAACGCGTGAGGTATTTCAACGAAGAGCGCAGCTTCATGGCGCCAGTCAAAAATTGCCGTTGAGCCAATTTTGCTGTGCACAGCACCCTCCATGACTAGCACAGAGCTCAAAGAGCATGAAATCGAACGCCATACATGCTACATGCTTACATTTTATCATCCTAAGAAAGATAGCGAGGGAGCAGCCTTACATCAGCAAGCTTACACTCTTAGTGGGGAAGGAGCGGCCACCGACAGTTACTGCCACGCCGCTGCTCGTTCCCGCGCCTGCTCCGCCGGCCGGCTGGGCTGCTGGGTTACTTTTGGAAAAGATGGTACATTATTGGCACTCAAGAGACCCTTTCCAATTATCTCTCCTGTGCACTATGCATCTGCCCGAGACCATTTCTCCTCTTTACTTATTTTTCAGGTGCATTTGGCTCCCATCAGGTTAACATTGCTATATTTGCCACTTTGATTTAATTTCTGTCTTCAAAGGTCCTTATTTGCCCATTTCCCCCTATGGGAAAACTGCTCATTATTTTGAACTCTACCATTTTCGTGCTATGAAGGAACCTCTTGCAGACACAGTCAGGATTGAAAAGTTGCCACTGATGAGTCTGACTTGTCCAGGGATGCCACAGATTTGTTGTTTGTGATGAACAGCTTGAGCGGACTTTGGTGTGTGTGTCTGCGTACATGTTCTAATGATGTATCATTTCTCATCCTGACCTCTTTGCAAGGTCACATGGTTTGGTGGTGAATGAGAAAGGATAATTGCGTGACTTTTCGCAACTGGTGTGTAGCAAAGGAAGAAGTGTTGCATTGATATTTGTTTTTGTAAGTGAAAAGTTCTCGAAAATTCCCCCAAAGCGTGTCTGTCCGCACCTGAGAGGGATTGTAAAAATGCTGTCATTCTAGCACGCAATGTTAGTCTTTGTGGTGCATGCATTGGATTTCAATGATTCATGGACTTTACTGATAATTTGGCAAGATAATGGATTTATTTGCTTACTTAAATGATCTTCAGTGATTTCTGCATGAATTTTTCTGGCTTGCCAAGAATGAGGTACAGAAAAAGCAATGTAGCCCTCTTGTGGGCAGTGTGAACTGTGCAGGTCAGGGCACTGAGCATGTTGGGCCATCGCCATGCAACTCTCCTCTGTCTTCGGCACCAGCATCACCATATGAGTCGCCACCAACGTCTGGCTGCAACTCGCGGGCCACATCTCCCTGGACTGGTACAGCTGTGACCAGAATGCATTGGGATGGTGCACCATCTTCAGTCGAGGAGCTGCTGCACAAGGCGCATCTTAAAAAATATTCTCATGCATTTAAAAACTGCTCCTTGGATGATGTAAGTTGCGTAAAAGTTTTAAAGATGTGGTCAAGTTCTTTTATTTTTTTTTAGCCTTAAAATGGGGTATCCTGAATGATGCCTATGCTTTTTGTGAACATGAACTTATACTTATCGATGTGGGCAGCGGTAATTAAAATGTGGTATGTAACATTTACTGAACTTGTCTAAAATCGAGCCTCATCTAAAATAGGTAAAGGTGTCTTATCTGCGTAGAGTATAAATGCTGAAAATTGATTCCTTTTGAACTGTTGAATATTCATGGGAAATTTGTTGGAAACTATTCAATAATAAGAAAGTTCTTAGTACTGTAGTACTCACGACATACCTTAACATAAGTGTGATAGTGCTAAGATACCCACTCTTTCATTTCTCCAGTGTTTGTTTGTTTGGCCATCCAGTAATCCTCACAAGTATGCCTCTGGCAGGTGATAGTTGGCAGGTGACATGACTGGCCACTCATTTGTCGGCGGCTTGTATGACACTATTAGTCCACATGTGATGGCTGAATTGGCAGGAGCTGCCAACTTGGACAGCACATTTAAGATGGGAATCAAACCGACTGTGACTTGCAGACCCCGAGTTGGACACACTACTCATAGGCGATGCAGGCATGTTCGTGCAGCTTGTTTACAGTGGAGCTTCATATTCTCTTAGGCAGTCTTTCACGTAATGTGGTGGGTTACGACTGCGCACTAGTTAGTAGGTGTGTGCGACCCGAAATGAAAACTGAAGTGCTAGCACACCTAATTTTCGTATTTCCACACCTCAGTAGAGCACGTAAAATTCAGAATACAGTCGAACCCGGTTATATCGAATTTTGGTTATATCGAACTCACGGAATATCCCCTTGAAAATCCCATGTAAAAGTATAGGAAAGCCGCATCATATACCGAACTCAATTTCGCCGGTTGTTCGATATATCGAACTCCGCACTACGCACTGGAAAGTGTGCCTTCCCCAAAGACGATCGCATCACTCTTGGCCGTTTGCCGTGTGACGTTTTCAAGCCACGCGCGGAAGGAATGAGAGGGGGCAGTTCTGGACAGCGCCGCTCCCATTCGCCAAAGGCGCGCGCATCTGCAGTTATTGTTTCCCGCGCGCCAACACATGACGTTGGCAAGCCATGTGCGTGGGTGTGCCCATTCTTTTGCGGAGCTCTCTCCTTCAGCACGCGCTACGCATGCGCCAAGCCAGCTCAGCCCGTTTTCAGACAGACGCTTTCTCCAGCGTGTGTTGCTTGCGAACCCTCCCTCTGCGCGCGGCGGCTGACGTGGCTATGGCGCCTGCGGACGGCAGCTCTCTGTGTTTTTTTTTTTTTTTTTTTGCGAGAGTCATTCTTTCTTATCGTTGTGCTGTACGCACGACGTAGCGTAAGATATGGTGGCTGCGGACGTTAAGAAGCGGCAGGCTTTTTTTTTTTTTTTTCTTTGGCGGGAGCCGTTTATCTTTGCCCGTATGAATCAAGGGAAGCACGCCGTCAGCTGCTGCGATCATGACGCCCGCCCCAAGCGCGGCGTGATAAATCGAACCAGACTTGTGCAATCAAGCCATCACGGGCACTCTGCCAAGTTCGCTCCCCGCCACCCGAGGAGCTATAAAAAGATAAACGCTCCCTGACGTTATCGCTGCGCAACATCTTGGCACGCTGCCAAGAAATGAGCTGTGGATTTGACGACCGAAACGGAGTGACGCGCGCCATCGGCATGCAAGCGAAAACGCTCGCGATTTTCTGCCGCAGCGACACAGAAACCTTGTTTTGAGCTGCCGCGGTGGCTCGAGCGGCAAGCGGGACGCAGTTCCAACAAGTTGGAAATTTTTCGCTCTGTCGCTGCCGCGCGTCACTGAGATCGCTCAATCGCTTGCATGTTAGCGAGCTGGCCTAAAGCATTTTTTTTTTTTTTTCAAATTCTCGGGCGCAAAAGTGGAGAGAGGGTTCATTATGCGAGTGGGTTGATTACGCGGCAAATACGGTATCGTTTTTTTCGCATCGTAAGTGCTGTCACAAGCCAATTTCTGTATATCGAATTATCGATATATCGAACTTTTTCGCGATCCCCTTCGAGTTCGATATATCCGGGTTCGACTCTATACACAACTGATGTGCCTGTTTATATCATGTGCATGGCATCACTAGTTTTGTGCAGTTGCTACCAGCATGTAAGCAGCACTATAGAAAAACAGTATATCCTCTGATGTTGCCTGAACTTTGGAAAAACTTTGAAATAATTGCAGTTCCAAAAGTGAAGTACTGAAATTTTCAGTCTACCAATCGTGCATGGAAAAACTCGTTCCATTTGTCTAGCTTTACACTGGGCTATGCAAACCAGCCATCTGATTATAATGTGTGCCAATGTGGCAGCACAAAAAACACTGTTAAGGCCACACATTTACATCAGTATTGCACTGGCAGTAGCGACTCCACTCTGAGGCACCTGCCCAGCTGCCGTGTCCCTGGGAAGTACTCTGTTCTCACCTCATGTTTCTGCCAAGAATCATCTGAACTGCAAAGTCAGAAGCGAGCATAACACGTTTCAGCTGTGTGGGCCAGAGTCGCAATGAGTAAAATTGGTAGTATTTGCAGGTAGGAGTGCACTAGTGCAGGCATGTTTATTTCACAGAGCATGGTTCATAACGAAACCTATGGGTCACTTAAACCAGTGGCTGACTGCCCTCTTCCATTGCTACTGCATAAATGTTATTACATTTTGTTTTAGGTGGTAGCCATGAATGAAGAGGCTATGAAGCACAAAGGACTTCCAGCCAGTTGTTCAAGACGACTGCTCAAAGAGATTGCCTTGTTGAAGTAAGCAGCACCTATGTATTGGCAGAGTCCTTCAATGCATTGAAGTAATCTGGTACTGGCAAAAAAGAAAAAAATAGATGATGTAAGTAGTAAAGTAATGTTATGCTACATATTAGGTATACTTTACATGGACCTTTACCCTTCGGCACAACTGCAAACTTCCAGCATTGAAAGTCTAGGACAAGAAGCTGTTTCTTGATCACATTTTGCTGGATACATCTCGGTGCTAGAAGCCTCTATAGATGGCACTAGCTGCACCAGCAACAAAGGTACCATGGAGAGAGTAGTATGCATG
Source organism: Amblyomma maculatum (assembly GCF_055883805.1). Classification (NCBI taxonomy): domain Eukaryota; kingdom Metazoa; phylum Arthropoda; class Arachnida; order Ixodida; family Ixodidae; genus Amblyomma; species Amblyomma maculatum. Next base: position 227,548,881 of record NC_139344.1, read on the forward strand.
GTGTCCAATTGCACCATCATGCAACCAAACTGTTGCTCAGAATGACATGGTTACTGATGCTCTGCCTTTGTAGCTTTCCCTTCATTGCCGTGAAAACCTTTCTTCTAGTGGAGCTACCATTCCAGTGACAGTAAATCTGAATTTTTTCTGCCACAGTGACTTAGAGGCTGTTGCTTTCAGCTATTGAGACCACAACTGTGGGATTGAATCCTGGCCACAGAAGCCAAATGTTGATTGAGATGAAATGCGAAAACATGCACATGCTGTGTAATTAATATTGGCCCATGTTAAAGAACTCTGTATTGCCATATTTAAGCCAGAGCCTTTCACTATAGCATCTCTCATGTCCACACTTAACTGCATGGAATTATAGAGCATGCAGTTTTTATCCCAAGGGTTGGAGGCTTCATTCTGCACTGATAAAATTGCTTGTTCAAAGGGATAATAACCACCTGCCATCCACTGGGGCAGCAATTCATAGCTGCATTATACACCATTCCTATGTCAGATTTGCAGGGGTGGAAGTGCTGCTCCATTTGCTCCATTCTGCTTCAAACTGCTTTTCCTGCTCCATCCTGCTCCAAAATGCAATATTGCTCCTTAACTGCTCCAAACTGGCTGTTTTGATGTTCTACCATCAAATTTAGTGCAACACGGGAACAATGTCTTTGTACCAGTGGCAAAGATATAACACATCTTGCACTGGGCTTAATACAGACGAAACTTTTGTAAGGGAAGGAAGAATGTGGCATAATAAATATTTGTTCGCAAGTAAATTTAGTATGAGCCACTGGTGATTGAAGATAATTGTGAAAAAAAAAATGCACTGTGCATGTGACGTAGCTCCTCCTCTCAGCCTTTTGAATCACCGGTGGAGAGAGAAGCAAGAGCAGCAAACGAAGCAGATAGGCGCAAACTACTGTGAGCCGTTCGGAAGGAAACTTGACCGACTGGAAAAACCGCATGAGTTATTCTAATGGATGTGGTCTAAGAACAAGCAGGCGCTCATAGAGCCTCTCTTTCAGTAACAAGCTTGGCGGGCCTACGGCAGACAGTCATTCTTGAATCGTTATGGGTTGGTACTCCAAAGAAGTCACTCACTAGGAAGCTTCTCAAGAGTGTTTGAAAGCCATACAGGGCCTATTGCCAAGATTTTAAAAATGAGCCCCAGCATTGCTTAAACAAAGAATGATAGAACTATTGGCAGGAGGTTATGAAGTAAAAATGCTGAAGGATGAAAAGGCTACTCTTCAGTGCCATCTATATTTTCTGAAGGCAGTACTGACCACTGCTTAGGAATTTATCAGCACAGGCCTAGGATCAAAAAAGGATATGCACAAGATAGAGAGCAGAAATGTTGTGCCCATTAATCTGAGCTCCAAATTAGTGGCATTGCTTGAGTGCATTGAAGTGGTAAACTCGGCATTTGAATCTGTCAAGTCAGAATAGGCAAATGCGTTAGGTCACAAGGTCACACTAGATGTTCAGTTATAAAGCGCACCAGCAAGCGTTTCGTTTGCTGCTAGTCTGTTCAAAGTTGTTGGCCGTTGTCTTGTCAGAAATGAGTGCGAAGTTGGAGAGGCATTAAAGTTGCATAAAAAGGAAAAGCTCATCTTTTTCTGTCAGAAAGAGAAAAGTACAATTACTACAATTATCAGAGGCATTTGACCTTAGAAACCTGCTCCAAAACATAATTCAAATGCTCCAAAACATAATTCAAATGCTCCAAAACTCTTGTTTCATTGCTCCAAAGGTGCTCCAAAATGCTTGAGCCTGCTTTCATCCCTGAATTTGCTGAATTGTCATTTTAAACATCTTCATGTTTTAAACCAAAAAATCCAGATTTACTGCTATGTGGGGCTTAGTCTCGAAGCTGCACCTGAGTGAGTTAAAAATCTTGTTGCATAATGTGTTTTGCAGCAAAGCTTTGCTTTCATTTTTATGTAACATTGCACAGTTTATTATTGAAAATTGTTATACGTCTGAACATAAACTTGGTTCATGGTCCTATAAGGAACACTGTGTGATATTGTTTCTTTAAAAGTTGGTAATGCTGCTAAACATTATCTTACTGCTGGTGCAAAATTGCAGTACTCTTCCCTACATTGCTGTTGACCAATTCCACTTGTCTTAATGATGACGAAGAACTGCCACTTTGTGTGCAGGAGCCACACCAACGGGATGCTGAGCAGCCGGACCATAGCCACAGGGGCAGCTGCTGCTTTCAGCCATGCGAGTGGAGAGAGCTCTACTACATCTTGTTCTTCAGAGTGCTCCAGTCCTTCTCCACCTCCAGCCCTTAAAGCCGTCCGCACCCACAGCCCAGCCAGTTCAGGCTCAGATGACAGCACTCAGCCATCAACTGGTACTTGAGTATTCGTATGACCTGGTTTTAATGACGATACCACAATGTGGTATAGTAATGCTGGCTTTGCAATAACTTGGTACTATTCCTTAAAACCTGATTGCTGTAGATGGGCTTCAGCTCGCTGATAAAACCTACAAAGCTCTAATTGAACAAGACTTTGCTGTGGTAAATATTGTGCTATATTTTCTATTTGTGCCATGTTTGCTGCTCAGATAATGCCACATTTTGTGAACATTTTCAGGAGAACTTGTTATCTTTGCTGAGAATTTAGGTGACAGAATTTTCATTACTGAAGCAGAAATTTTCGTAGCACGCTGCGCTTTACAAGTTAGGGCTTATATTCCGAGTTTTTCTGTATTTTTTTCTTTTGGTAGAAGGATGTGCAGGGAATACTTTTGGTTGCAATGGTTATGATAATGGCTCACTTTGTGGAGTGTCGTGTTGCGTTGGCAGTCTTAGCATACTCATTTGAGCACGATAAGGTCATAAGTTAACTATAGTGAAGCTTAAGTGCTGTGACAGCCAGTTTTTTAGTTTAAAAAGAAAAGTATAAACAGCGTAGTCTCTCTTTCTTTCTTTTTTTTCTCAATTTTTTCATTCATGTACTACCTCAAATTCTGGTAGTGCAAAAGGGTGACGATTTCTGGTAGTGTTCTTGAAAAAGTTCATCATGAATAAGCAATCTGTAATCACCTATGTATCTATTGGCTTCTTGTGTTTATTGTATTCCACCCTGCTAAAATCCCCAGTGGAGATTGCAGTATTTATAAATAAAAATAAATTTTACAAATTTGGGAGATGCTCCAAGCTGCCATGCTTTTGACTTTTTTTTTTGTATGTTCAGATGCTGGAATATGATCAATATTCCTTGGGAAGTGCCAGCAACCGACCTTCAACTTTGTGCACCAGTGGTCATGAAGCAGAGCAGAAAACTGCTTTAAAATGCTGTTGTTTGTCTGTAGTACAAAATTTTTTTGTGGATGATGAGAGGGTCCCCCAGCACTCGTTAGCATTTTTCAATGTCAGCTCGCGTTTGCTGAGACACCAGATATGTGTCTTCCCGAGATATGTTTCCCTGAAAAGTGAAGATTGACCTATAGACGCAACATGGCCTTTTTTTATGTCCAAAAATGTATCTTTTAAGGATGTGTGAATGTTAAAGTTTTTAAATACAAAGAAGAAATTGCTTCAAATATCAAAATGAATATATTTTCAGTGTGAAAAAAAAAATTTTGTCTGCTTTTATTTTATTTAGTGTATGGTATTTGCAGCTGAAAACTAACAAAACTAGATTTTGTTGGTTTTGCACTTTAAAAGAAAAAAAAAACATGGCATGCAAAGGAGAGTATACTCGTGATGAAACAGATTAACAATATGCAACTTTTACTACTAGGATCATGCAGAGTGAGTGACCAAATTATATCTGTGACTTGGAACTAAAAATAACTTGTGGGGTAGTAAAACATCATTAGTTTCTATTTCAAGGGGCTGAAGAAATGCTCGAGTTATCTGCAAGTCAAGTTATAAAATTGGTAAATGACTGGCTGTTGCACAGGCACTAGCTGTTGTCATGGCGGACTGGCAGCAAAGCTCATCACCTAAAACTGTGCAGTCAACCACTGTGGTGGTGCGCTGGTTAGGGCGCTCGACTACTGTGCCCAAGAATGCGGAATCGAATCTTGGCCGTGGTGGCCTCTTTTTGATGGAGGCGAAAAGCAAGGCACCCATGCGGTCTGTGTTGTCAGTGCACGTTAAAGAACCCCAGATGGTCGAAATTTCCGGAGCTCTCCACTATGGCGTCTCTGATAGCCTGAGTCGCTTTGGGATGTTAAACCCCATAAACTGAATTAAACTGTGCAGTCACATCATGTTTCAGCCTAGAAGGAGTGATTCTTCTATTTTTGTCAGGTCTGCCATTATGCGCTTCTCAGATGTAATGGGTTACAATGCACGTGCAATAAAATAGGTTGGGTTTTTACACGGTTGCTTGCTATGCCAGTGGTGCCTCAAGTCTGCCATTCTTTGGGAATACTATTTGAAATTTCCCAAGTGTGCCTTACAAGTTGCCACCTATTATAGTTGGCCAAATGAGACGGCAGATCTCACGCTAGAAGAGTTGTGAAGGCGACAGGATGAGTGGCCATGGTTGTGGGCGTTAATTATGCAACATGTTATGTAAGGATCAAGTGAAAAACCATGGCTTTTTGTGTTGTGATTGTTTGAAGCGTGTGATCAGCCATATTGTTCTTGTTACATGTGATATGCGGGAAAGCCCACTTAAAAGAATTTTGCATGAGCTCCAAACCTAGCAGCACCCATCATGATCACTCTACGCAATAAGCATTTAAGAAGCGAAGGAGACACCTTTGCACTGCTTTCCCAACACTTTTAAATTCAACCTTTGGATAATTCGTTGCCACAGTCAGGTTTATAGAACTGTGTGGTTTCGATTGCTTTCAAGTATTCGGAAATTCTCAAAATCAATTTTTCAAGACAGGTATGAACAGAGTAGGAAACATGTTCCGTTTGTATAGAATTTCAAAATATTCACACTCCCCAAGTTTGTTTGCATCTCACAGCTGAATTGTCTGTCATAATGGGAGCATTTTAAAAATAATTGCAGAAATTTTGAATATGCAATGAACGAATTTGAATGAATGAACGAATGAATGATTATAAATGGATTGAATTTTATCAAAAATATGTACCGTGAGAAAAAAGCTAATAAGTTGGTTCATTATACGAGTATGTTTATTATGCAAGCAAATATATGAAATGTTCGTGGCATTGTTTTGTGGTGGTGAGGTTAGCATTTGCTATCAGGAATGCGTAGAAAGTGCATGGGGCCTGACCTTGAAAGTGTATGTGAAGAAATGTAAATTTACAGCAGGGACTCTTCTCCTTCATGTCACATTGCAAACCATGTGCAGTATATCCTGATGATATAAATCTCATGGGGCCACACTGGTGATACAGGTCTCGTGGGGCCACAAAAAACTCTTTTTACCATGCTACATTTGTAACATCATAAAATGAGCCAAATCAATATGCTAAATTATGGGAAATGCATAAACGTAGATCTGTTTTCGGTTGACAGGATTTATTTATGGACATACGCAATCGCTCACCCGCGACTTGTGCGGAGTGCTTGCCATGGCTCGCTGTTCGTGGAGCACAGACAATGACTCAGGGAAGTGGTTGCAAATCACATATTTGCATCATCCATAGTGGTGCAGGAGCATGTCCGCAGCCCCGAAATTCTATGCATTTTGCACAATGCAATCTGGTCCAAGGGTTTCAGATGCAATATCATCAAGATATGCACTCATTTGATGTTGTCAGTGTGTGGCTTGTAACATCAGGTTCATTACAGGTAGCGCCTATGGTCCGAACACTGCAAAATGGCCAACTACTAGCGAGACTGCTGATGGCACTGGCAACGTAGTTGCCCCCGAGACTGCTCGCCTGGGCAGCCAAGCGCCATCAGTGATGCCCCTTCGATACGCACCTCCTGGCTCTGTCCTGATGGAGCCCCAACCTCGGTTTGTTCTGCTTACTGATCGCCCGACATATGGCCCATCGCGTGCTCCTGTCCGTGCTTTGGCACCTGTTGTGAAGACTGCTGCCACTGATGGAGCCCCTCACAGCAACCCTGCAGTGACCACCACGGCAGCTTTTGCACCCATGTACAGTGTTGGAATCATGCCAGCAGGCATGTTTCCACAGCACTCATTTCCTCCGTTCCTACATGCGGGCCACCAAAGCAATGGCTACCTGTCCTTTTTGTCTGGAGCGGGCTATGTGGCCCCACCAACGACGGCAGCGACGTACGTGCCCCTGGCCACGTTTGGTGGGCCCTCGGTGGTGGTGCCTCCTCCAAGCAGTGCCAAGGTGGCCAGCTGTTACAACTGTGGCCTGGTAGGACACCGAGGCCACGAATGCAAGGAGGCCACACTAGAAGAGGCCACCAAGTCCGGTGGGTGTTAGGCTTCTGCGCTTCTGCCCTGTGCACTCATGGCACTTTTCTCTGCAGCCCAGTTCCGGCTCCACTTCACACCCACCGTAGCTGCTCCTGAGGCGCAGCCATGAGGGCAGCCACCGATACCCATGTACATTTTCCCCACTGCTCGGTGTAGAAGCAACTGCTGTTACCAGCTGCACCTGGCATGACGACTGCTGTGGCAACCAGCCAGTCCCCCAGTCATGATGTGGGCTTGCTGCTACTCAGCTGCCTCTTCAAAGCATCCCATTTTGTGCCACGTTGCTAATGCTGGTACAAGGGTCTAGTGTCCTTGAGACAAATCTACTGTGTCTACTGAAGCACCTCTTTTATGGCCTGTGTTTTATGCTAGCAACCATTTTTAGTTACTATTTATGAGCTCTCACCTGATATGATTGAGTGCCCAGCTCTGTGGACTTTCCGGCATCAGTGATTGCCATCTGTGTGTGCTTCGATTTTAATGTCCATGTTTATTTGTGCCAGCCTGTCATAATTTTATTGTCACAAGTCTTGCCATTCCATGTTAGACCGCAGATTGTGACCTGTTTTAGTTTCAGGGTTTTTTACCTTTTGTCTTCTTTTTAGTTCTCTGCGCACCAGCAAATGATTGGGGGTACTGGGTGGTTTGTCATGTCCAGCATGTGATCAGAATTACTTAAAGCTACCACTCAGCCAAAGAGATGTTGAATTGTCTCATCAAATTGCACCCACAGGAGAAATACTGTATTGATGCTACTATGTTTCTACACATCTGCATCACTTTGTTTTTTTTTTTTTTCTTCTTCTTCTTCCTGTGTTTTGCTCAGACATGCGCTGAAATCGTTTTGAGCTTGTTGGTGTTTGTCTAGTCAGGTGTTTCCTTTGACAGCATCAGAAGCATTCCCGGTCTTACATGCTAGCATTTTGCATCCTGATCAAACATCTTGTTTGAGCACTTGAGTTTATTGTTGCTCACTTGTGAGAGTGAGCATTGCTTTAGAACTGGTAGTCAGAGAGTGCTAACCATGTCTCTTTTAATTTTTTTATGACTGCTTTTTGGCTGTCGATTCCAGAATTTATTCATTTTAATGTATGCGTAGAGTGAAAAATCAGCAACAGGTACACACTTAAACCGCTGAGCGGAATGCGCCCCGGAGGAATGCAAAGCCACATCTTTTCATGTGGACCCTAGTCCTTTTGTGTTTGGACGTGCCCGTGTGGCCATTGTTATTTTCCTGCCATAATGCACAATATCAGGGTTTGTGACACCCATTATGCGTATCTGACTGTGTGGCTCTAGCTGACTACATGATTTTCCACATCTTTTGAACATTGTGGTGCTTGCTGCGCTTGGTTCTGGACATCTGTGCAACGCTGTAAGCACTGGATCTGTTGCACATGCAGGTCACCACTTTAGATGGTGAATGCTGAAGGTGCAGTCATGTTGCCTTTACAAATCGCATTATTTTTGCACATTTTGGTGGTTGATGGCACTGTGCTGTGCCAAATGAAATGCCAGCTGTGTCTGCGTTAGCTACTCTTGTTGGGCTGTGCTTTCATACTTGTCTTTTGGTTACAGATAAGAGTCTGAGAGACCACATCACCCATCACCTATGCTTAAAGTCTGCTGTATGCTTATTGGTCTGCTTGTGTAGACCACAGCTTTTGTGAGCCACACACTGGAAAGCACCTTTACACTGAATAGGTGTGTTATTTGAGCGTACATATCAATTACTTTTTCAGTTACAAATACTACCTAATTCATAATGTTCTTGAGGGTATGAGGTCCACAGTACTGATGCACAAAGTGGACAGGGAATGACACAGAAATGAGATAGGTGTGTGTACACAAACTTGAATGCTGTGACAGGTAATGCATAATGCTACCTGTCTCATTTCTGTAACTTTTCCTGCCCACTTTAGTGCATCAGAACAGGGCACCTCATACCTTGAGAATGTACAACTATCTAGCCAATTCTGTAGCTTTGTTAATCTGTAATGACTTCCTGTACTTCATTTGCTAAACAGAGGTGCAAAGCCAAATAATGTCTTCTGCCCACTGTGCCACATAGATTCTCATGGTGAGCAGAAGAGAGGTAGTCCACAGCCTTGTGCATAGTTAATGGTACCACATGACAACACACTCTATGTTACCTATCTAACTGAAACATGCCAAGGAAAAAATGCTTCACAGTGTTATGAGACTGCTAATTCTGTTAGCAGTCATTGTTCCCCTACCAGGAGTCTCCCTAACCCCTAATTTCATGACAGATTTGCTCTTTGAGAGTGTAGGTGCTTTCGAGTACTTTTCGCTGAATCAGTTGTTTAAAATTTCATGTGTTCAATTCTTTGAGTGCATATCTGAACGTATTTCACACGTTATGTTCTGAAAGCAGCTCTGGATGCCAAAGGCTGTAGACGCTTCTGTGGAATGCTTCATGACATGTTGCGCACATGATGCCGAAAATCACCTGAGCTGAGTGACCAGGCTGTTAGTTGTGCACCTGTTGCTTTCCCTGTGCTGTGTGAATATACGCTGTAGTTGCCAACTAATTAGCAACCTTGGATGTTCAAGCTCAAGCTAACATGCAAGTTTTTCATGTCTTCATTGCATTTTGTGAACGTGCATAAGGACTTGCACAAGGCACGAGCATTCAAGTGTTTAAATTGTAAAATTTTGCTATTCACGTACAATGTTCAGCTCCTACAGTATTATAAAAATAATTGGCAAACACAGCCCTTTCATTATATTTGAAGCATCCCTGGACAATACCGCTCAAGTCACCTGGAGCCCAGTTTTAGTTTTCAATTTTGTGAGGCTGCCTGTAAAAACAGCAGAAAAAGTTTTTTTGTGATGTTTCTTTTAAAACAGTTTATGAAATGTTTCTTTCCTATAATGTGCATTAGTTCCGACATCCAATTAAAGAGATATCGACACCTAATTGTGGCGGAATGTTTTCTTCGCAATGATGCACATGCATGGACAGCCACATGTTATTGGCCTGTGACCGCTAAATAGTTGTCATGCTGTTTCAGTTTCAACAGCTATGCAGCGTTGAAGGTTGCATAGGTCACGAGGTATTAAAAAACTGCAATACAGCATAATCACTGCTTCTTCATTGTTGTCAATGTGGCTCTTGAGGCAGGCTCGCTTTGGTGTTGTATTAAAACGACGAAGCAGCGACTACAGATTTTAAGTTTGAAGCCTTACTTGGCTCGTGAGTGTCATGGATGGGGAGTGTCTGCAGCCAGTGGCACAAAAATCCCATCTGCCTTGTTGGCTGCCATCGTGACTGTGACGCCAGCCATTGAGCCACCAAAGTGGTGAGTGGGATGACAGTATGCACAACAGTTTCAGGGCCCCAACCCCTTGTGCACCATTTTCTCATGCGGCATCACTAACGGACCTCCACGTAGCACCACATTTCCCCTCTTTTGTATCAAAACTATGACGCAACCATTGTTCATGCAATGTTCTGTGTAGCATCATACCATTTTGCTTCCTAATTAGTCTAGTTTGCGATAGGGATTCGAACTGACATATGTACCTCCATTTGTATTCCTTGATCTCCCTACAACACTATGTGACCTAGCATAGCAGGCGTTGTCGGAGAAGGAGCAGTGGAGAGGGAGCCATCGGAGAAATTGAGAATACAGAGGGCATTGCGCTACCAGTCACGTGGTGGCACGTGCCACCGGAGGAAGCGCGGGACTTGGGCATTGCAGCAGCACATTGCACGAGTGAGATTTGCCTTCACAAGCATAGGTGGTCCTAGGTGTTTGCTGAATATTTTTTATTCCTCACTTGAGCTATACATACTTTTAAGCAGTATTCACAAGGGGGATTCTGGCAGGAATGCATGTGGAAGGGAGGTGCACAATGTCAACGGCCGGGCAAACTTTCTCCCTACTCCTGGACCCTGAATTATAATGGGCAACGGGGAGAGCGGGCAGTCACTGAGAGGAATGTTGCTGTTTCTAGCCGCATGCAATGTGGAAGGAACAGCAAAGTACACAGTACAGGAATTTCTGACTACTAATGCTCCTTTGCCACTCAGTAAAGCTGTGTAAGGAAGATGGCAAGCTCAGTGGAGAAAAAAAGCGCACAAAATAAAAACTCTTACAAAAGAGAAGGGGCAGTGTAGTAGAAATGTCACTGGGTAGGGAGATATGCAGTGTTGTCTGCTCCGACCCTGTTACACAATTTTTTTCTTTTTAATGCACATGCGCACAGGCCGGAGCACCATGCATAGCAAATCCTGCGAATGCTGCAAGCTGTGTGCGAGAGACACTGCACCCATGTGGTGTCATGCATTGGCTAGACTATTCTCCCTCAGGGAGACCGGGACTGTTCATGTTGGCTGTCCGAAATGTCCCCCTGTGAGGGATGGCGGCTGGCAGAGCAAAACCAGAAACTGCATTGCTGTATGGCCTCTTGAAGGAGTGACATGTGCGCAGCCTTCCTCGCTTGGGGAGGGATTCCATTGCCCATGCGAATACTGCCTAACGTTGTACGTTGAAACCGAAACAGCACAAGAGAGAAATTTAATTATAACTTATTTAGTGGTTGTAGGCAAATAGCACATGGTAATACGTGTGTATTAATGCCTTATTACTGAGTGGTAAATGCACCCAAAAGGTGTATTTCTTTAGTATTATGCCATCTCCTTGTTTCATGCCCTATGCAGGCATATGCCATTTGCAATAAAGCTCTGTTTTCACTTGAGGGCTGTTTGTAACTTGTGTTGGCAGATGCCTAACAGGATAGCACAAACTGAAGATAGTTCACTTCTGTTTAAGATTGTTTCACAATTTTTATTGTACTCTGTTTATAAGCCAAATCATGAGCCCTGGAAAAGCCCAGTTGTGCAGTGAAGCTGAATTTTAAGACATTACAACTCAGCCATCCACAGTGAATTGGAAACACTTTTTGAACTCGATGTTTAGTGTTTGTGGTTTCTTGAAAATGGACACAGGAGGGGTCTTGAAAAGAGATAACAAAATGTTAATTTTGAACCATTAAGCATATGAGTTTTATCTCAGTCATTCAGTGGTTCTCAAATTGAAGTTTGGGGTTCCATTATAAGATGTTTATTGGGCTCTTGAAGTTCTCCTTCCTCTCTTGCCTGGGTGACAAGATCTGTTGGACTTGTGTGCTGATGTTATGTGGGGCATAATGTCACAAAGCGTGATAGATGCTATAGTGGACGGCTCCAGATCAGTGTTGCTCGCTTGGGTGTTTCTTGATGTGCATCAACATCACACAACACAAAGGTGCTTTTGAATTTTCCCTCATCGAAGTGCAGCCACTGCATATGAATCTAATTGTGTGTTTGCTGCAGGTATACTTAAAGGTTTAAAACTTGAGCGTGTTGCAGTATAGCTGAAAAATGGATAAATGGACCAGTTAAATGAACTGGTGTAATATTTCTTGGATTGCTCATTCATTTATAGCTGCAATACAAGCCCAACTCATAGTCGCACTAGTTGCATAACTCATCCCTTTACATCATAGCCCCACCCCCTACCCCTATGTCTCCACAAATTGTCATAACTAGTGGAATTCAAGAGGTCCCTAGAACATTCATGACCGAGAACCATTGATGATTGTAATTGGCAATCGCACTTTTGAAACTCCCATTCTAGCAGCCATGTAGAATGCAGAAAGACAACCATAAACATCTATTGGGAAAACAAGTGACTATAACATGTCGCATGAGTTTGCATGAAAATAAAAGACCTGGTCTCATAAGAATCGAGCACTATAGTATTGAAGGAATAAAGATTTATAGTTTTAATTTGCATTGAAAGCTACATAAACACATCTTGCTGTGGAACCTTGCCATTGTTGGTGAATCTCGCCACATGACTACATCTCGGTAAAGTATTGTATGTTGTTAAGTGTGTAGTGTTTGTTTCTTTCAGAAGTGTTTGTCATCTTTTGTTATACTCTTTTGAGTGCGCCTTTTTATTTAAAGCCATGCTCCATTCTCGCCACAGTACATTGCATCGAGCTTTTGTCACTAAATGGCACCACAGTGTTTTGTACTTTGTGGTTGAAACACTAACCATGGGCCATTAAAACTGTTGTTAATGAGGTGTACATCATTGTGCCATACTGCTTGCCAACTTGGTCTACATTAGCTTTCAGTTCATCTCTTTTGCCAATGTGCAATCACTATCACTTGATGACCAGCTCCAATAATTCGGATACATAGAAACAGGCACATCTACTGATCCAAAGATTATTTGTAAAAATCCTCTGCATTGTTGCTAACAAGATTGCTGCAGAATCATCGCCTTGGACGCTTAAGTTCTCCCTTATGCCCCCAAAATTGTCCTTGAAATTTAATTGTTAGTGCATTAAGGGGACAAAGATCAGACTTCGTTAACAAAATCACAATAATGAAACCTTTAGGGAATGTGTGCTCTTGTGCAGATTCCAAATATTGCATTTAGTCTCATTTAAAAGAAGTCCTTACGCACTTATGTGTTAAGTTAGGTTTTTTCCCACAAATTTTTAAGGAATTCTGCTACAGAGAACCTTTTTTGATATGAAGGAATGCAGTAAAGGTAAAATTATTGTCCTGCTTATTGTTCGATTTGAGTTGTAGGGTTGTAAAGTTGCTGCTTCAGAAAATGGGAAAAAATTTATATTTTCAAATGCAAGCTCTTTGCAGCAGAATTTCTTAAAAGCTCCTGACAAACGCCCTGTATAACACATTGCATAAGTACACAATGACTTGTTTTACATGGCATTAGGTTGGATATTTGTGACGCACACAAATGTATGATTTTCCCTGAAGATTTCATAATTGTCACATGGTAAGACCTTTTTCCCCCAACCCTTTTTTAAGCTTCATTTGACAAATTACCTTAAGCTGTGATAATATGCAACATTATAATGCTAGTAGCTTTTATATTTTCTTCTAAATGAACTCCTTCATTGTTTCTTGTAATACAAATGAGCAAAGTGTCTTTGCATGGCATGTATAGCCCTGGAAGGAGTCTTGCCCGAACTATTCTTTTTGCGTGACAGTAAAAACAACTGTAAGGAATCTGGGTCTCTTTTCAGTGCTCACTTTTTAAATGTACAATTTCAGCTTGTTGCCAGAGCGTTACGACTGCACAATTGTAATCTTAACTGAAAGATTGGCATACCAAATGACCTTGCTTGTAATCCCTCCAGCAATATGCCATATTGAACAAAGTGCATGTTGTCTTTCGAATTGTGATTTCATCTTGAAATTTTGCATCTTTGCAATTCTCGGTCCGAGTTAAGCCTGTCCCAGTTCAGTATGTGGTGTGCTTTAATGGAAAATTCTGTACGCTATGCTGGTGTGCACAATGTAACAGACTACAGGTCACTTGATAGAATTTACAGTTTTCATTTTCATTTTATTACCTTAAAGACCCCTCGCTCGCAAATTTTGGGTATTCTACACAGAAAACCATTAGTGGCAAGTTTGGTTGTGTCAATGCGTGGCAGTAAACTTTTATCTTAACTTCTTGGGCATTGCTAAAATTAATTCATGGAGATCCTAAACTAACAAAAAATGTCAGTTTTCTGGTGCTTTGTACTGAGCTAAAGTTGAACAGATGTGTACATACAAACATAATTCGCCACTTTTACCTAGCTGCAATTTCATTGTTTTAAGTAAATTTCGCATCCAGCATGTTGCAAATGTTTTTCTGCCATGCAGCAAATGCAGTAATTATTTCTTGAGCAAGCATAAGGGTTCAATAAAGACAGACCGATTCTCTAAAACATTTATTTCTAAAAATTGCTCATCAGGAATGGTCTTTTAAGTGCTCTACGTTCAGCAAAATGCACTTGTCCCACTGTTTCTGCCATGCGTGGAAAGCATGGGCGAAGCTATTTTCGTAGCCTGCTTGAAAACTACCTCCAAGGCATTGACTGTTCTGTGCCATACAAGAATGTCGTCCCTTTAGTTCCTTTTTTGCCATGTGTGACCAAAAGAGGTCACAGGGGGCCATGTCAGGATTGTAAGGTAGGTGAGAGACTAGCAATATTTTTCCAAGCAAGAAAGTGGATCACAGTATTTGCTACGTAAAATCTTGCGTTGTCGTGGTGCAGTTTGCAATTTCCCATAAGTATGGGGCTTTTTCTTGAGATGCATTCCTTCATCAGCATTTCCAAAACAATTCTGCAGTACTCTTGCATTTACTGTCTGGCCTCTAAGACTGTGTACATGTATACAATTACTTTGTGTTCAAAAATATGATGACCATTGCCTTATTTGCCAAAATGTGCACCTTGGCCTCCAATGGTAAAGGCTCCCCTTTTCAACCCAATGAGTGCTTCAGCACTTATCTCTGGGCCAAAGCGGTATACCAGGTCTTGTCTGCAGTAATAATGGTCTTCCACCGGTGTTAATGTTCCTCTCCTTCCCACCGCTTCTATCGAGACAAACCTCTACATGGTTTTGTTTCTGGACTGGCGTAAGAAGGCATGCAGGGGATGCGCTGCGCAGAGGTTCTCCACATTTGAAATTGTTCGTCCAAAATTTCGTTGGTACTTTCCACTGAAATCGGCAGGTCTTGGGCATGTTGCATGATAGTGAGGCGTCCATCAGTCTTTATCATTGCATGGTTTGCTCGGAAACACCTATAACAGGTTCATCATCATCTCCCTGCAATTGATAGTATTCCTTGCAGTCTTTGAGTCCTTGAACTACTGAAACAAGTAGCACAAGACAAGAAGTCCCCGCCAAATGAACGCGTCAAATTGATATATATTTCTCTGGCTATTTGATTAAGCCACACACAAAATGCGTCATTCATGCAAGGCCCACGTGGTTCACACTACCTTCCGTTAGAATAAATATTGCTGCTGCCGCATTAGACCCAGAGTGATGGGGCGTATGTTACATTAATGAAGTAGCAATGTTTACAAAAAATGCCGAAAAATTGAGCAGCAAGCACTCAGTAATGAGCACTAGGCCCAGTCTCAGTATTAACTGAACAACACTCGTATTATTGCGCTCAGTATGTGCTACGCCATGATAGCGCTTCCTTGGGCACTTGTGCAGTTTAACGCATACTGAGCAAGGTAGCACTAACATTTTGTTCTGTTTGTCTCCAATTACAAATGTATTGTGCACTTTTAAAATAAAAATTATTTCCACAATCATTCGGATTGTGTTGCTATTTTCATCAAAATAGCACTCAGTACGAAATTTTGCACACCCCTGCAAAAACGCAATTCGTTATGCCTCCCATCTGCGGTTCCCCTAGCAGATCCTTGTTCAAGTACATTCCTTTTGCTACTCGCTTAATCTCAAAGGAGCTGCCCGAGTTGGCAAGCCAGGCCATGTGGCCTCTGGATGTCACATAACCCGCCAAACAATGTGTGCCCGGTCATTTTCTCTGCACACTACCACCTACGAAACGCACACTCATTTCTCACTCACAACACTAATGGCAACACTGGGTTTTAAGCAGAATTGGCTTTTTACGCTGCTGCATACATGTGCTGCACAATTTCTTCATGCAGTAGAAAATACCCAGTTTTTTTTTTTCATGAGCTCTTTTTGAACTAAATGTAATGCTGATTCTGAAGATATTACTGTCTAAATAAGCTATTCAAACAAATTAAAAGGTGGTAGTATATATTCACGTGAATTTAAAAATGCTGCAACTCATTTTATGCATTACCATTAACCTAGAAAGGAAAAATACATCATACAACATAACTGCCAACATTATAAAATGAAGTTTAGACCAAGAGAAAATATGGGGCAGTGCTTGAGAACATTGCTTTCATGACCTTTAAGAATGTTTCTATATCTCTATTCATTGTACGATTCAGATTCTTTGATTTGAATATAATCTCTACTTTATATAACAATTTTCTTGTCAATGTTCATAGCGTTTTACTTTAGTGTCAAGTCTTCTGTGCACATCACAATGATGCAAAGAAAGAATGCTCATAATGATGTGGCAAAAAAGGCCATAGATATTACTGCTGCCTAGTTACTTGAATACAGCTGTTTTGATGTAATATGAATTATATAGGTGGACCCCCAGCAGTTTAAAGGTCTGCAGCCTTACCAAGCTGTCCTAATGACTTCTTTTTCTACCAATTCCTAGCACCACTTAATACATTTGATGCAGATAGTGTATTACTGTATTGCTGTTGTCATTACTGATATTCAGGTAGCCTACACATGGCTCAGGTGTTTGCATGTGATTGAAATTTGGAATGGTTTACAATATTCAATACCTGCTTTGGGAAGCTTAGCAGTGCTACACCTTAACAGTAATTAGGAGTGCCAAAAATGCATTTGAGAGCACTGGGGGCAGCTGTAAAGCTAAACTGGAGCACTCTGGAGCAATCGTATTGGCATTTTGGGGCAGCTGTGCTCATTTCAGACATGTATTGCACATCAAACAGTGAATTTTGAAGCAATTATGCTGCTATGATAATACAAGCTAAATAAAACCTAACCAGTGTAAGTGATTACTTCTTATGAAGTGCCTTGGAAAGGCCATTTCTGAAGCACTCTCTTATATTTTTACTTGGTAAATGTGTTAAGGCTTCAAGGCTTGTCCAATACTGCAAAGTGCATTTGCTGTATTGTCCTTTGCCAGCATTCCCATGCAGCATGGACAACAGCAGACAGGGGCATTTTGAACCGCAGTCCTATGCGTTTCAACAAAGACCCAATACAGTAGACTCCTGTTGCTGCTTTGCTCCCCAGTGCTGCATGTTAATCATTCCTTGCTTGCAGCCAACTCGCCTGAAAGGACTTCCCTAGGCAGTTAGAACTAACATCATTCTCGCTTCTAAGACCTAGAAGCCTCCTGCCCACTTTTGTCAGCCATATTAGTAGATCAACTGGTCTAGGCAGGCGGCAGCTCCACACTCAAGCCCCAGACCAAGAAAAATGTTTTACCTGCTGCTATAGCCATGTGGCTGCACTCTGGTAGATGTTACAGGTAATTATACCTTTACACAAAGAATTACTAGAGTTCATAACCAAAAAAACTGTTCTCTGCACTTATCCTCAAATTTAAACTCTTTCACTTACCCAAACTTCGCATTAACACACTACTGCACTTAAGTGAATAATGCATGCATTTATATAGTATATATTTTAGCAAAGGGGATTGTCAGTAAGTCACATTAATATCTTAACATTTATAGAAATGCTCTCTGCTTATCAAGTTTCTTTATAAACAGAAATTATTCCATTTTTTTTTTTTTAGAAAACGAATACAACCATATTTTTTTGTCACCCCATCTTTTCGGTGAAAAATTTATTTACTTCGTTTTTTGTGATTTCCAGTGTTGCGCTTCACTTGATTAGGATTTCGAGACCCTTGATGACCAGCTCGCATATTGAGATGGGCAGAACGAGAGTACACATCGTTGATCTTGAATGGAGAGTTCCTTGACAGATAATCTGCATCGAGAACATCAACCTGGCTCATAGCCATTTTTGACAAACGATTTTGTGGTACTGGCTGGTCTTCACACAAAATGGGATCAGTAGAATGCTTCCCTCCTTTGGGCATTGGGAGAGAGTACTGCAACGTGTAAAAAAGCAGGAACGGAAATGATGAAACCAGAAGGTTAACCACAGCATAAAAGCAATTCACAGAGGATGATCGCCACTGAACCTTCTTGAACTATGTGGTCAGTGCCTAATACCCCAGTGCACTATTACCGTAAAATACTGAGCATCCACCCATACTTGAATAAGCGCTCACTCTCCCTTCCATGAGAGTTCAAATTTTCTTGGAAGAGCCATGGGCACTTGCCCATGCATTTATGTCCTATGTTTGGGAGAAGTTCAAACACACTGCAGACACATCAAGCACCCACTGCTCGCTATCTCCACAATGACGCTAAGCGCCCATAGATCGATATCCCCTTAGGGATGATTAATCATCCCGATGATATACCGGCGCTCAAGGTCAAGGAAGTTTCACCACGCGCATTTACATCGTTTCATTCCTTCGTTTTTACGTCATGACCATCTGTCACTTGGACATAGTCGCATCGTTTATTACTGTAGCATGGTTCTTGCAGAGACATGCGTTTCGTTCGTGTTTCGACAATGCATTCGTATACTGTTGCCAGGAAAGTGCAGGTGGTGCAGGGGCATCGAGAGCAAGGAGGAAAGTAAGCCGCACAAGCCAGGAATTTAAGACTGACTGAAAGTTGAGTGTGCAAGTGGGACTCCAAGTATGAACACGATGGCATCCCAATGGCCGCTGTCTTGAATTTATGACCAGTTGTCGGACCAAGTAAGGGCCCAATCTACAGTGTGCCCATTCTGGATTCTCACACCTGAACCTAGCAAATGCCCACCTCTCAATATTTCTACAAAATTTATGCGGGCGTTTGCTCAGTATTTTATGGTAAGTAGCAATGCCGTGCAGCTGGATCAGTTTTAGTGCAATATTTTAGAAGCTCATATTTAAGTTCACCCTCCTATGTATTCTATCAATGTTCCATAATTTGAAATAACTGAAATGCCCCACGCAACCTGAAAGTGGAAAGAATGAGTCTGCAGTGAAGCTATTCCCACATTGAGGACCACCACACTCTCCCTCAGCAATGAAAAAGGAAAAAGCAGTCCACTGAAAAAGAAGCCAATCACTACGCTAAATAATTTTGATGCTTCTGGCTTGTTTGACTCAGTCGATTATTAAACAATAAATTTATTTTTGCCACTTGTCAGTGGATCAATACAGAATGGAATAATACAGAACCGGAGAAATACTCCCGTATTTCAGCTCCTAGGCACCTTTAGGTAGCTTTCAAGGGACAGAGCGACTATGAGACTCCATCTCTAAGTTGTTTACGTGAAGTGGAAGCTACGAGCGGAGGGCGACAGCTTCCACAAGGGCGCTGTCCTCATGCAATCACAATCCAATCTGACAAGTCTGAAAGTCATCACCTCACGCCCACAGTTTAAACTCTTGTGAGATCTAGTAGATGCTCTGGATGTGCACACTTCATGCAAAGCATATATAATTTGTTCAGTTTAAAAGGCATTGCTGTACCCCAGTCTCAGCTCGGGTGTCGTCATAAGTGTTCGGAGGCACGAAAAATGGAGGCCTGTAGTTGATCGATAAGTGCCAAGTATTGAATGGGAAATGTGATAGGTAATTGGCACTTAATTCTAAATGTATAACTGGTTAATTATTTATAATTAAAAATTGCTAATGCAAAAAAAATCAATGATAAAAAAAATTAAGAACAAAATAGTGCCGAGTCATTGTGTCATGGTCTGCTAAAGCTAAAAAGGACAACACTAGTGTAATTCTAGCATAGGTTTTTTCCCCTCACCAATAAAGTTCTTTGCTAATTTTTTTTTTTTCTTACTGGAATAACAAGATACCTCAGAACCCCATGATAAAGTTTGCACTAATAAGTATTATACTCATTGCAAATGAGTATAATAATTACAAGATACAAGTAACTGCCACAGTTATAAACTACCACACTATTTCTTCACAGCCAATGCAGACACACTTGATACACACACTCCAAGCTAGTGTTAAGCAATAATTCAGATTCTTCTCGAGAATCCTGTAACGTACATATACAGCATGTACAAGACATACTCCTAGGTACGACAGACAAAACCAATCTTACCCGTGTTCCACGAATATTTATCGGCCTTTTGTAATTTATATAAAGCTTGGTAGAGCCATCTTCCTCAACGGAAACTGAGACACGTTTCAGTGTCTTATTTCCACAAGCAGGACAGAACTGTTTTGTCATAACCTTCGTGACACTGCAAAAGAAGAGCACAGATAAGCAACAGCAATTCAGCCGTAGGAAGAAAAAAAAAAAAAAGAAAGGTACATCTTCGCATAACGTATTTGGTTTTGATTAACTCTTCACCTGCCCAAAGCACTTAAAAAAAAAAAAGCATTTTATAAAGCAGCTCACTACACCATTCCAAAAGGAAGCCACTGTGCAACTGCAGTTTGATGAGGTCAAGCCTAGATATAGCAGATGTGCAGAAAAGAACCTTGACTAAATGTGGACATTTTACATTAACAAGTATACAATGTGACATTTGGAAAGTTACAATCACTTCAGTGAATCATCACAAGCGTGCGTGCCAAGAGATGGAAACAGCCTGAACCAAAGCTTGTTCGCACTTCCTCAACAGCCAATCTTCATTTCCTGTTAAAGGTGATGACATCTCCCATTCAATTCCTGCCATTGTACAAATTACACAGGACAGGACAAGAGTAGGCCACATCACCACAAGTAGGCAGAACTAACAACTGCTTAGCTGCAATTAACTGTATGAGTGTCCTTCCCGTGTGAAATGTACAAGTCCAAGAATTGAATGAGAGATGTATAATTGACCAGCCTTCATCCAAGGCTGAGAATTCACTGGACGACCACCTTCACGCTTGCCCCGTCGCATGAATTCTGCAGTTGCTCTTCCCTCTGCCACTCATTTTCAACTGTGAATAGGCACTGTTTCTCGCAATCTAACAACCTACTGGCAGTGGAGTGGAAGAAAGACATGTGCAGCAATGCAATTCAAACCTATGTGGTTGGTACAAAAGTGCATGAGGGAAGCACACCTTCGGAAGCTGCTGCCTCATGCTAATAGCTTAGAAGGGGAGGGGGGTGGCACGATGAAGTAGTAGTGGCCAATGAGTCACAATGTACACACAAACAGCAAGCACGAAATGAGAGTGTTAGAGGCATCTGCATGCCGCCGTCGAGTGATCTCACTACGCCTCGGCAGCCAATCGATGCAAATTGATCGGCGAGAAGCCACCGCCATTTTCTCTTGGTGCCATCGGTGCGCCATTTTAGTTTAATGTGAAACCATTACTAGCCCCTTCACATGCAATTCCGCCTGCGACCTTCATTGACCACGATGGTTCCAAAATATGAGCTATCATGCCGTCGTCGGGCATAGCGCAGCTCAGTAACATGAGGCATGCAACTGAGAGCAATACAGGAGAATCAGATGGTGTGATGTTTGAGCAAAGCCACGGCAACAACCCTTAATCGCCAAGTGCACAGAAAGGCCGTCCTTCAGTCAAGATCGAAGGCGAGGCCAGCGAAGCTTATAATTTACTGTGGCTGCGTGCCGCCACCAGCCGCCCCATATTTTGTGCCTACAAGAAACTACCATCATGCCGCCAGCAGTCAAAGCCGGCACAGCATTCTTACACGAGCAGAAGTCAGATGATTTAGGGTAGTGATTGTACAATCGGAAAGTTAGGTCAAAAATCGTAAGTCTCCCAGGCAAATAAGACTGGCTGGCAGGTATGCATAAGTTACAGCACTGTACCGCAGCACAGCTGCTAGTGTCACTGTGTCATACAATTATTTGTCTGTAGAATATTTGCACAAGTAGCAAATATTCACTTCTGATTCGGTTGTGAAAAAGTACTAGTTGCACACCCCTAGTTATAAACTTACTGTCACACAGCACAAAGCCTCAAGCTCTTGAAAGTAGCAGTGGCCAGGCCATACATTTCCTGTAGTGCACATACAGTCCAACAAGATTATACAAGTCCCTGCTCTCATTTCAGCCAGACAGGACCAATAAACATTTCCAGGTGAGACAGTGACTTACTTGCAAAACAAAAATTATCGTGCAAAGCAGAGGAACCATGTATAGTCATATCTATTGTTCAGCCTCCTCACAAAAATGCACTTCATTAGAGCATTTAAATCATAGCAGATCTAAAATAAAGTGATCACCCTCAAATCATGCCACACTGTACAAAAGCAACTGTTCATGTAGTACAAGCAACAGTGCACAATCATGAACTATAACCGAAAAACTCAGAGCTACACCTCGGCAGAACCCAAAGGCTAACAAGAAAGCTGTGCATACAAGATCCTAAAAAGTGCACCTCCACATGTGTGAGACAAAAAAGCAGTCAGTATGGCACTAGTATAAATAACTGACATGAAAAAACACATAATCCAGAGAATTCTCACAAGCATATTTTTTTCGTGCCACTCATCTTCGCTGCATAGCCAATCCTTACACACCGACACCCACAACGCTTGCAAATTCATCATGCACCATGACCCCAAGGACTTCCGCAGGCTGCAGGACAAAGATTAACAAATGGGAGGGGGAGCGGGGGTTAGGAAGACTTCTATTTTCATAATGCACATTTAAAACTTTCTTTACTGAAAGAAGCCAGTGAAAAACCAATAATGTTTTCCCATTAAAAATTTCACCTCATCACAGTACCAAAGAAAACCAAAAAAAAATTTATTTGCTTACGTGAAGCAGGCATGGCAGCGCAACACAAATGTTCTTGCATGTTTGATAGCCATTCCATCAACAGAAACAGCTTTTAAACCCATCTGAATCAGGACATTCTGAAAGAAATAGCCAGTTTTATTATCACAACTTGTTTATACGCCACAGTCATAATAATTAAATGCTGTTCCAAGAGGAAGGCTCTATAAACCGTAAAAACCCACATATAATATGCACCCGTATATATAATCCAAGGTCTAATTTTGAAATAGCAGAAACAGAAAAATAAAAAAAGTTTTCATTCGCACATAATGAGAGCGAGGAAAGATCAGCAGAAGTATTTATTTGCAATGCATTTCGCTGCTGCCTAGCAAATCGTACGCGCTCCGCGCTTTCGTGTCCAACACAATCCCACAACAGGCATCACATGTGCCACGAACCTTCATGTGCTGCTGCTGTATCGTTCCCCTTCTTGCACTGACACGCGTGATCGGAGAATTTCACACACCACGATGAAAAGAGCACCTCACATTCGCCCCAGCTATCGGTCCTCTGGCTATTCTAAAATCAGTAAGCCACTTCCAGCTTGGTCGCGGGACAGCAGCACACGAGCAGCCAGGCATCATGCGCCGCGCTCGGACCTGTTCGCATCTAGCACCGTGCATAGATGTGCGCCCCGGAAGTGTTCTCAGATTCGAATTTATCGCGATCGTCGACGTCCGGTACATGTATTGTCTGCCGAGAGTCTTTTCTGTATGAAATCTTTTTTGGTGCCTCAAAACATGTTAGGTGTCCCACATTGCTTGAAAGCGCGACTGTCAAGCTCTTTGGGAATGCTGGTCAAGCGTCCACGATTTGGCTGTAGGGCACAGCAGCATGGCTGGAGGGGCCCGTGAGAGACCTGTGCGAGGCGTGCGAGGCATTGCTTCAGGTTGCATGTGCATTGTGGGCACAGTACTTGAGAAGGATTGCGGGGTCAACGTGGTGAAACCGAAACCATGGAAACAGTCAGCAGACGCCATCGCTAGATAGCGCCTCCTCCTCTCGCTGAAAGCCCAATGCTGATAGCACTGATTAATAATGAGGCTTGAACTGCGAATTTAGGCTGCAATTCGCAATTGCAATTCAGCATTAACCCTTTCATTGTTGGGTGTTTTTGGCCGTGACGCACACCCAGTGTCGGCTTGGTTTCAGGGAACGAGCATATCAAGGAACAAGCATAGAGGGTATTTTTGATTATGATTGCTATACAAACAACATAGTCAACGGAATATGCACATTTCAGTGTTCTGCAGATGTTGTAATTAACACCATCATCATCATTAGCCTGACTATAAATTAGATAAATGAGGATAATATAAGAAAAAGGCACTGCTCGATACTTCTTGAGAGTCTGAATCTGAGCTCGGCTCGTATTCATAATCAGAAGAGCCATCGCTCCAGTCCGCAGTCGAAGGTCCCGCGCAGTCTGCAATCCGAAGGTAACTGTACGCATGGAGGGCGCACTTTCGGTTTCCCGCACAACGGAGAGAAATGGCATGTTGTGAAATCAAGATGACAGAGGGAGATGGAAAGAGGCTAAAACAACCTCCTTTGCTGCTGCTAGCCGTAACGCGGCGAGAGAGAGTGAAAGCAGCGATAGAGTCATGTGTCTACTTATTGAAGAGGCAACTGGGCACGCCCCTGAACTTGACACTTCGTAGCAGACACGCCAAACAGAATAAAAATAAAAACCTGCAAACCTCCAGCAGATGTCAGAACAACCCTTGAACCTGTAACCGCATGTGCGCGCCGCGAAACGCGGGCACCACACGACCATTTAGCGTGATAGAGTAGCGCGCACGGAGCGACCGCGCCTCCCAGCAAAGGAAGTGGCAGGGATGGGAGCAGTTTCTCCATACTCTTCAATTTACACGAACCAACACAGCGCGGGGCGAAAATACGAACTTGTAGAAAGATTTGACAGATGGCACAGCCAGTCTAAGCCCGCCAGCTTCGTGCTCAGGCGCGAAGTTTTGAACACATGATAGAGAACGTACCGGTACGTCGGTGACACTGTGTGGGGGGGGAGAGGGAGCGCAAAAACATACCGGTACATTCGTGACAGCGAAAGGGTTAAAAGGTGATAACTTCCCCTTTATAAAATTTGCTGACAGTTATGTTTCCTGGTAATGAGATCTTTCAGTGCAGCAGCTGCAGTATTTGAAACTAATGACGATGACTGATGAAGCACGAAGTTACAAACAGAAGCAAGTCTGGGTTGTGGCTTCAGCAGCGTGAATGGCAATCGGACATCTCTACGCCTTTCCTCAAGCAATGAGTTTTGCGACAGCTACAATCGCAGACAAAGCACTGCTCTTGCAGCAGCCTCCTCCTGCGTTTTTCTCATCACGCTCCTCTGTCTTTCTCTTTGCACTTGCTCCACTACAGTCATATTTTCATTCTCTGTTGTGCTATTCGTTTGCTCTGCCGGCTGTGATGTTATCAATGCACTGTTTAATCCAGGAATGGGCGCTTAAGAGCCACGCTCTAGACAACAAATGTTTTATTCGAATCCAAAGTCTTTTTGTAGTCAAAGGACCCCTATTAAAAAATTACTAGCGCAAGAAATCAACCAAGAAGTTACGCTGGTACTGAAATTTTCTTTCGCAGCCTCTAACATTAAGCACTATAATCACAAAATTTTGAAACCAAATATATCAGTGTGGTTTGAGTTCTCTATGTACACAAAGAGATTTAAAGTTTAAAGTATTATGAGCAGAAGTACAAGAGAGATCTTGATGTAATTTAAGAAGCTGTGCAAGCAACCGACTAAAATGTTCAGTAACCCATAACATCGTAGACATGAATGAGGTAAAACAAGTAATTCTCAACATATTTCTGACTATCCCAAGGCAACCGGTTGATCTTAACAATTATGCTAATGCAAGAAATCTTTAAAGGACTTCAACTATGGTCCACCAGCAGCTTATATAAAGCCTGACCAAGCCATGTTCTCAGACCATGAATTGCAGATTAACTGCACAACTAGTAGCAAGGGCTGGGTCATGTGGTAGCCCAAAATGGTGGAAGCAGGCTCGAGCATTTCGGAGCAGCTCAGGAAGCAGTAATAATGCCATTTTGGAGCAGCTTTGAAGCAATAAGATGAGCCTTGGAACATTATAACTATGTTTTGGAACATGTTTCTAGGGCCAAATGCCTCTAATGTATATTTATATTACTGACATAGAGAATCATCAATCTGAACTTTTTGTATGTAATGTTCAATGCTTTTCTGACTCCGTACGCATTTCTGAGCAGGCAAGGCAAAAAGCCAAAATATGTAAAGATGCTTAAAATAACACAGGCTGGCCTAAACGAGGATTCGGAACAGACTAGCAGCAAACAGAATGTTGCTTTGTGCACTTCATAACAGAACATCAAGTTTGACCAAAAGATTTTCCCTATTATGATTTGACAGATTCAAATGTAGAATCGATGCGCTCAAGCAGTGCCACTAGCCTGGAGCTCACATCAATGGGCACAGCATTTCTGCACTCTACCTTGTGCACATCCTTTCTGACCCTATGTCTGTGCTATCAATGGGTACAGCATTTTTGCTCTATACCTTGTGCATATTTTTTATGATCCTATGCCTGGGCTGGCAAATACCTGACCCCCAATCATTAGTGGCTTCAGAGAGGATAGATGGCCTGAAAGGTAGTCTTTTCATCCTTCAACCACCTTACTTCACCGCCTCCTGCCAGTACCTAGCTCCTTACGTTTTGCTTGAGTGATGCTGGGACTTACGTTTTAACATCTCAGTTATAGGCCCTGTATGGCTTTCCAACACCCTTGAGAAGGTTTCCAGTGACTGGCACCTTCAGCACAACATCCTGTAACGCTTGAAGTATGCTTTTATCTGACATAGGCCCGACACGCTATTCTTTGACAAAGAGGCTTGATGGTGAAGTACCTGCTTGTTTGTAGATCAAAGACATTACAGCTCGTGTAGTTTTTAAGCCAGAAAAGCTTCCTAATGGCTCGCTGTCTGCTTCCTTTGCTGCTCTCACTTCTCTCTCCACTGGCAATTCAAAAGGCTGGGAGGAGGTGTCATGTCACATGTACACTGCAGTTTTTTGCAACTAATTCCCTCCAATCGCTTGTGGCTCATAATAAATTTGCGAACAAATATTTATTATGCTCCACTGCAAATTTTGTTCTGCCTGGTCCCTTGAATGCCGAATTACCAAGTATTTACTGTAGTGAGTTTTGGAATAGAGTGACCATGTCAGTTAGGGGGACAAGGGAAGAGCAGTGCACGAGTGCCCATATGCAGATGCTGAAAGAGCAAAAGGTGTGAATAAATGTGACTAGTGTCCCCTATGAGCTTTGCCCCTCTTCTAAAACTGCTTGCTTAATAAGTATGCCGGACTAAAACCACCCCCAAGTGCGCACCCCATGTTCCCCTCGCTATGTGATCTTGTAGTGCAACTCCTGCCAGTATGAGCCCAAAGCTGCGCAGCCGACCCGTTTCTACCATGTGTGGAAAGTGTGCTATTGGGAGAGGTACCACTTGCAGGGGCATGCATGTAGTTTGATATCTTGAATGTTCCGCTGCACAGAAGTTCGATAAACATGGACACTGCTTCTTTTGCATGAGATTTCCAAGGGTACATTCAGACCGTTCATTACAAACAATTGTTTGGTGTATCCGAATATGATACATATGGGATCGACCATACCAGAAATTTCTGAAGCTACGCTTTCTTTAGAACATCCTTAGTTTTACTTTGAAACGCCAGATAATTTTGGGAATTACATCTTATACTTTGAGCGCCAAAATTTTTTTTACACAATATGATCCACTGCCGAGAAGAGAAGACTATTTTACAATGCTCTCTCATGCTCATGCACCACACCAATACTCTAAAACAAGCGAGCACACACTTTCCCACCAGCACAAATTGCAGATCCTGAGGACTAAATGTCCCAAAGCAGCTCAGGCTATGAGGAACGTTGTAGTGAAGGGCTTCAGATTAATTAAACCCACTTGGGTTTCTTTAATATATGCAGACATTGTACCGCAGACTGGTCGTTTTTGTATTCACTGCTATGAAAAAATTAGGGGGATGCTCAAACTTCGTCTTATTAGTAGACATGGTAGTGCCTTTAACACCGCTTGTTCATTCCACTACTTTCCGTTCCAATGATGCAGCTGTTCAGTAGCGTATGTTGTACTGTAACGCATACGTTAGGCAAACCTTTTACACTACTCGCACGCCATCTGTACTGTGGCAGTGCAGTACGATCGTGGGATTTTCTGTGGGTGCCAGATGCTGGCACTGACTTTCACATCACAATGGACAGCAACAATGCAGACACCGGCTTCTATGCAACATCGGGCCCTTACGCACAAATAACGCAATTATTTGTGTCATGCAGCGAACTCTGTAAACAACGTTTTGCGAAACAGTGGGCACAGTAGCATGTCATCTGCCATTCTGTGGAGACCTTTTTTTATTGCCAGTAGTGCAGTACTATCATCAGCGTTCTCTTCAAAATACTAAGCATAATGCCCACCTCTACAACAAATTATTTCCATACGTACACGCTACGTACACGCTACGTACAGTCTTAGGTCTAGATTGCATTTACGAGACTGAAATTCAGATCATGCGACATAAATATACAGAGCAACAGTTAGGAAATTTAGTTAAAGTGGCAGATTACTAGGCTTTTTACTGTGTTGAAAAATAAACAGGAAACCAATCAAAGCATATATAATCTGAATCGTAGCATACCTGTACAGCAAAATCAGTTGATATACATGCAACTGGAATTGGTACTTCTTCCAGTGTAAGCAGGCCCATTTCTTTTTTGATCTCTGTAATATTGCCAGGGGTAATCCAGTCGCCATCGCCTGAATCCTCTTCTGTCAAATCTGCTTCATCTTCACTGACTTCATCAGAACAGCTAGCAGGTTCCACAGCCTTGGGCTTTTGTGAGCCTTCTTCCTGCACAATGCAAAAAAGCAGCGTGTCATTTCCTTACCACAGCATAATGAATAAACCGAATGAATAAACAAACCAAAATTTCATGAGATTTTTTTAAGATAGCACCGCCACACTAGAGATGCTAGATGAGGAAATCCTGTATTACACAAACAAAGGCATAAAAAAATTAAGTCATTCCTCAAGATGACACGCATTGGCACAGCTGCTAATCATGGTCATGAAGCCATCTCCAGATACAGGAGAATCTCGTTAATTCAACCCCCGTTAATTTGAAAATTCAGATACAACAGAGAGGTACAACGCGTGCAGCCAGGGATCATTGAAATAGACCTTGCCAGAGCTCAACTGCACAGAACAGTGGTACCCACGCACTTCATGCATACTATGGCAGGTACTACAGCAATTGGAAGTTATCCATTTCTGAAGTATAGCACAGCCGCATAGCTTGTTTCACTCCCTGTAACTTACCACACCCAACTCTGCACATGTTCAAGGCCTAACCAACAAAGCAATGAACAAGTTGTTCTTCCTTAAAAGGGCCCTTCATCATTCCATAACTGATACAAAATTTCTTGCTTACGTAACTTTTATCCATCCGGTCTTCAAATATGCTAACGTAACTTGGTTCCCTCACACTAAAAACAGCGTTAAAACACTTGAAATTGTACAACGGAAAGCTGTACGCTTTATCTTCAACTACTATGGTCGCATGCATTCACCCACAGATCTTTTACACATGGTAGGGCTTCACACGCTGTCCAGCCGTGCTAAATTTTACAAACTAAGGTTTTTGTATTTACTGCTTAACTCATTGAAGATGTCCCCCCACATATTTTGTTCATATCAACCATACAAGAGAAAAACAACACAAGCATGCGCTCACTCTTGAAGAATTCCCCTGCCACAGTAATACCTTCTTTTTTCCACAAGCTGTACGGGATTGGAATCGCTTGCATCCTTCAGTTACAATTCAACCAACCATGGGCACATTTACTGGCTGCTGAGAGCTCTGTGCATACATTCCTTTCACCATAACCCTGATCACAATCTTGTAATACAGTGTTTGTTATATGCAAGTATCATCCTCAATGTATTACATGAATGCTTTATTTATTGTTACCATAAGCTCTGCATGTTTATTTTGTTGTTTTGCCTTGTTTATTTTAGTTTCAAACCTTACAGCCTGAACTTACATTTGTATACTTTGCCCTCTCCTGTTATAATCCCGAAACAAATTGTCAGAATTTCAAAATAAATAAACCACACCATCTCGCAGCTGCAATTGAACACGCTCACTGGCTAGTCGCGCCGTTTCGGGAGCTGCTTGGCGTGTCACTGTTCTTACTCTTAATTCTCACGTTTGGCGATTTCACGCTGGTTTGCCCGGGTTTGCTACATGACCACCAAGGGCTTGAGATAGAAATTTGTCTAAGTCCGAAGCAGTATTAGAAAAATAAAACCCCTGTCTCCAACGGGAATCAAACCTACATCCTTCGTATCATTTACCGAGCATTTTAAACAACTGCATCACACCTGGGATTGTGAGAAGCATTTCGTAATTCTCTTTCTCTAGCGTGAGGATAATAGTAGCGATGACAATGACGCTGCAATTAGTGATAATGATAATGACGATGGCAGCATAAAAATGATGGTGCCGCAGTGGAGAGATACAGAGTACCCTCGATTCAACCCGGCCGCCAGCGGCTGCGTTTTCATGGAGGCGGAACAGACAGGCGTCCGTGTGCTGTGCGATATCAGTGCACGATAAAGGTCTCCTTATGGTCAAAATTGCTCCGCCTCTCCACTACACCACCTTTTACTCTCTAGCTGCTTTCATTTCCACCTTCCTCCCTTCCCTTACAGCACAGTTCAGGTATCCTAAGGAGGAGGTGGAGCGGCCATAGATACACGAGAGCGGGGGCATGTCACAGTTGCGGTCACCATGCCACAGATCACAAAACTGTGTTCGTTCAGCTGCACTGAAATTTAAACCAAAAAGGAAAATAAAGTGTGTTCATTCATCTGCACTAAAATGTCAAGAATGAAAAACTATGTTCAGGCACTGGAAGTGGAATCATATGCAGAGAACGTTTGATATCAAAGCGAAACGAAGCACAAAAAGAGCTTCGTTTCGTGATGTACACGTTGGTATCGGAATTGAGGATTAAATTCTGTAAAACTCAAGCTAATGCTCTTAATCATATGCCTGCAGTGATCGAGCTCTTTTTCTATTTTTAATTTGGAATAGTGCTATGCTGTTATAATGATTATGCATATATCTGTCGTGCCCATCCACATGCTGCTTCTGGTGCACAGAAAGTGCACACACCCTCAAAATGTGGTGGGGCTGTTTTGTGAAGAAGCAGCACTGCTACTGCGTCGCACTGCGAAAGGGCTAACGGAGGCCTTTACAACTTTGGAGTCCTTTAACATTCCCAACAGTGCGCGCAACATAAAGCAGCTTATGAAACCAGAAAAACTGCCGTTCTCCGTTGAGTTTCATCTCAATGTAGAAAACCATTATACTGTTCTTCATTAAATAAAATTACTGTGATGCATACAGTTTCCGGCAGTTTTTTCAGGCCCATTCGATAATTCGAGCTTTCGGTTATTCGAACGTCTTCCCTGGCCTCTTGAAAGCTGCATTAACAAGATTTTACTGTTAGCCTACTGGCAATTTTCACGAACTATAGGTGGACCTATAGTCAAGCAAAAGTAACGACTAAGTTTAAAGACAAGATTTAAATAGAAGCAAATGATGGCACATTTTTGCTCAAAACTCTTGGAAAAGTAAAAAAAGTAAAATGAAAGGAATATAGTCAGCACTTAATCCATGGTAAAAAATTCAGCTGATGGTTATGAGTAAAGGGAGCAAGTTGAGTGCCCATGTGCTGACATCGCACAGCACATGGGCACTTAGCTTTTCGCCTCCACTGAAAAGCAGGCGCCGAGGCCGGGACATTGGTTTTAAAGAAGTGTGTGGAAGTTTTATGATGCAAATATGCCCATGGTGTTTGGAAGACAAGACAAATATTCACTGCTTACTCACTGGAATGTCTGAAAACCCTACACTAGCACGAGCAACAAACAGCCCAAGAAATGTCAAAGTACACAAAAATTGAACACTAAAAAACTGCCAGTATGAGCAACATGAAAGGAGCAAGCAGCAAAGACAAGAGTTTCTATGCTTTACTAATCAGGTATTATTCCCTATTTAAAACAAAGAGCACCGAAACACCGGTCTCTCTTATGACACTCTAGTCAGAGTGTAGCAAAATCTTTTCTGTCTTTAGCAGCTCTAGTACGCTTTCAACTTACTAGTAAGGATAAAATAAAGTGCCCTTGCTAGAGGTGAATCCCCAATCCACCTTCTGCAATAAATGCACAAACCGGAAAGAGGTATATGCTGAGGCAATGAAGCAAACAAAAATGGTATTGCCCCTCTACATATTGCAGGCTGGGGCACAAGACCCAGTGTATTTGTCTATAAATAATAATATAATGTATACACCAGGCAAGTTAGAGCAGATATACGTCAAGCAGACACGGCAATTACGCCATATGCCCAGCTCATACATCTTGCTATGAACTATCCATCTGCAGACGACACTTACAATGGCACGAGCTCCAAAAAAGCCAGGAGAAGAAACTACATCTCTTGGGGCACCGGTTCCCTGCACCTACAAAAAAAAAAATAAAATAAATAAAAGAAAGAAAGGGGGGGGGGGGGGGGTGACCACACAAGATTTTAGTAGGCTAATCTGGAACGATACTGTCGCGACTAGTGCGTATAAAGTAATACGCAACGCTACAAGGGCACTAGAACACACACGTTCACCCTTAAAAAAGAGTCAATATACGCACAAAATAGTATACATAACGGTGTAGCGGTAAAGGAAGACCAGGGTATCACCTCAATGCTTTTGGGTTTCTTGCAAAGGTGGTCGATTCCCACATGCTCCTTTTCCAGCATATACGTGAGGGCCAGGACTTTTATGTCGACTGCCGACAAACTTGGGTAGTCCCCAGTGAGCTTGGAAAAATCGCTTACTGTAGGCACAAACGAAGCGCAAGAGTCAGAACTACGTAGCACGTGGATGAGAGCACTCTTTTTACTCACTTAGCTTTATCGCTTCAGGAGATGGTACCCGATAGTTGATAGTGTACGGAAGGACCTGCAGCCTCTGTTTCGTTGCCTTGTCTTTTATTTCACTCACAACTTCGGGTAGCGTATAAATGTTTTCGCCGATTTCCTGGGGACAAACAAGCATGCTCAAGACCATCCGCATTACAAGTTACTGAAGAAAGCAAGGTTGTGCAAGTACTCACGTGCAATGCCGCATTTTTTATGAAGCCGCCAGAGTCAACGACTAAATGCTTAACGCGTGCGCTTGACATTACAGGCTCCATAGCTCCACATAAAAATAAACTATAAGCGCTAGCTACCAGCTCCTCACAGGTTACACAAACATCCGACTTGCTACAGAAACGACATACATAGCCATTGCGTATGGCTACGGCTAGCTGTAACTTCTATGGGAGCTATGGCTAAACGAGCCGCAAAGCACGCTGGGTAATTTCGACTTTCGAGCAGTGTTTCGAGCACGAAAATCGGTCCAATGCCTCATGGTCCGTCTTGATTTAGGTAGGTAGGGTAGGGGTCTTTGGGTTATTCTCGGGACCGGACACGGGTTATGCCGGCCTTAATTCGCGGCGGCACTCTAGGTGTCCGGGGGGAAGGGGAGGTGGGATGTTGGGAGGGGAGGGGGGGGGGGGTCATCATCTTGGAGTCGCTCTCGTTGTCGTCCTCGTCATTCTTGATTTCAGAGAAATTACTCAGCTGTGCCAAAACCAGACACAATTTTTACCCCCACCCGTGTAAAGGGTTGACGAGAGAGGAGGAACGCGTGTTTCTTGGGGGGTATTCTTGCACACAGTGAACTCGCAATCACGTGAACTCGCAATCACGTGACACAAAAGTGACGTCGGGCTTCTACGTCACTTCTGCGTGTCCTGTTGACGTTTTTTTTTTGTTTTTTGTTTTTTATTTTGCTGGGGCGGTGAGAAAAGCGCTTGGCGCGGCTTCGAGCTGGCGAAGGGAGAGCAGCTAGCCGTCCGCTTTCTTCACGCACGCTTTCTTCTGTATTTTTTTCCTATTAGTGGGGAGAGGTTGAAAGGAGGGGCGGGTAAAGCCCCTGGGGCTTTAGGGGCGAGCAGGCTAGCCAACGTAGCGTGGTTTCAAACGAGTGACGGCTTAGGAGCTGCCCTCGGTAAAGCAGTATGCACGCTCGCTTCCTTTTTTCTTTTTCCCTAGCTGTGATGTATGGGCTGGTTTGGCTTGAGAGTCAGCGGAGGGAGTGCTGAATGGATGGATGGAAAAACTTTATTTTCGTCAGAGAGCATGTATGGATGGTTCCGTGTTAGATGGCCATCAACCCATGGCTGACGGCGACCTGGGTGGCCCACTCCACGGCCCTGGTCTGGACGACCGGGTCTGAGCTGGCCAACACGGCCTCCCACTGCTCGAGGGAAGGATCACGCATAATATCCGCCGGTGGCGGTGCTATGCTACAGCTCCATAATATGTGGTCATAGGTTGCCAATTCCTGACACCATTTGCACTCCGGCTGAATGTCCGGGTAGATTTTGCTCAACACGTATGGGTTGAAGAAACAAATAGTCTGCAATCGTCGCCAGACGCATTCCTGCGCCTTCACCAATTGCTTGTCCGGGGGTGGGTAAATCCTCCGCTCAAGTTTGAAATGATTAGTAATGTCATGAAAGGATACCAGCCCATCTCTTGTGGACCTTCCCGGAACGTCCGGCTCACCTACTCGGCTGACGAAACCTCGAGCATTCATGTGAGCCGCCTCGTTCCCAGGATTCCCAGAGTGTGCTGGTACCCAGACAATTTCCGCCTCCGTAGTCCCTCGCCCCGTGGCCCGATTCAGCAATCGCGCCGCTGTGACAGATATTCTGCCCCTCGCCAAATTTCGGATGGCTGTTTTGGAATCGCTGAAGATCAAGTCAGCATTACTACTAGTAATAGCTAGTGCTATCGCCGCTTCCTCTGCAGTTTCTGGGGAGCGGGTTTTGACTGATCCGGAGGCGATCAAGCGTCCCCGCCCGTCCACCACCGCAATTGCAAATGCGTCCTTGTCCCTATACTCGGCGACATCTACATATACTGCCCCGTTGTACTCCCCGTACTTAACATGTAAAGCTTTGGCTCTTGCCTTCCTGCGGTCCTCGTGATGTATTGGATGCATGTTCTTGGGCAAAGGTTTTATGTACAAGCCCTTGTGCATTTCCCGCCTAATGTGAATTTTGCCGAATGTGCCGATCCTTTCCAATATGTCCCTTCCTGCTTTTGTTTTTGAAAGCCTACCGAGCTGCATCACCAAGTGCGCCTCCCGTACTTCTTCTAGGGTGTTGTGCACCCCTAATCCCAGCAGCCTTTCGGTAGACGCATTGTGAGGCAACCCAAGGGCCGCTTTATATGCCTGCCTAATAGCCTCCACCTTGCCTTTTTCCGTCGCGTCCAACTTCAAATAAGGCGTCGCATACACTATTCTACTGAGCACAAACGCCTGCACCAGCTTACACAAGTCCTTTTCCTTAACACCTCTCTTACGATTAGCGATTCTCCTGATTAGCCTCACAGTAGCATTGACCGTATTTTTAAGCCTTTTCAAGGACTCGCTATTTTTCCTGTTAGTCTGCAGGTATACATACCCAGGATCCTGATCGTTTGGACCTCAGCGACCGGTACGCCCCCCACTTTGACCTCTAAAGGCGGTGGCCGCACATAGTGCCTCGCATGTATCCCTCTTGGCTTGTCCCTCAGCACAAAAAGCTCGGACTTGGGCTGAGAGCACGAGAGCCCTGCTTCCCCTGCTAGCTCCTCAACAATATCCACCGCGTGCTGTAGAGTTTCTTCCAAATGTGCGTCACTGCCTCTTGTTACCCAAAGAGTAATGTCATCCGCATAAAATGTATGTTTAAGTCCCGATATCCCTTGCAGCCTGGGTGGTATCTTGATCAATGCGAGATTAAATAGGAACGGCGATAATACCGACCCTTGCGGTGTCCCCCTGCCCCCCAATGGGAAGGGATCCGATTTCATTTCTCCGACTATAATCTCCGCAGTCCTACCCTCCAGAAACGATCTGATGTACCGGAAGGTTCTACCCCCCGGTCTTATGTCCGATAGGTTCCTCAATATTGCCTCATGGGTAACATTGTCAAAGGCCTTAGTTAGGTCGAGCCCCAAGCTAGATAGCCTTGGTGCCCGTGCCGTACCCAGGATCAACCACGTCTTTTTTTAGCTGTATCATGACGTCTTGCGTTGATAAATTAGCCCTGAAGCCAATCATTGTTGGCTGTGGCTAAAGGTACGTCGGACGGACCCGATCAATGGGACCCGGTGCGTTTTTCTTCGGGATCCGTCCGACGGATCAGGGAAATATTTTTCAGAGGTACGGCGGACGGACCCGATCGGTAGGGTTCTTCCGACGGACCCAACGCATTTTTCTCCGATATGGGCCTTGGGATCCGTCGGGAAAGCCGGACTCAGATGTGGTTGTAGCAACAACATGGTAGCCATATGTAGCCAAATCGAAGTTGGTATGAGGTGTACTACGTGCGAGGTGCAAGGAGTATATGTACTACATACTGCATGCGTGAAATGTGAAATTACAAAGAATAGTACAGTGACAAGAATAGTGCCTAGAATGGGTGATATACTACGTGATGGCATGATGATAGGTTTACGTGAGTTGGACCGCGGCAGGGTGGCAAGCACGACCAGAGCGCAAGCGCATGTAATCGCGGTGTTGACGGCCAGCCCGCGGCCTGGATTAACGTCTACGACGGTCGTTATGTAATTATGTAGTTTTGATTCTTCAAAGTTTCCTCACTTCCATCTGTGATGAGATGCGTCACGTAACGCATCGCTTTCTGCTCGCATTGAGGTTTGGTGCTGCAAGTTCTACGTAGTACAAGCGGCGCTGAAAAAGCTGGGCACCGCCGGCGTGTCTCTAGCCCAAGCATCGCGTCATTCGTGTTTGTTGTACAACTGGAGGTGTGGTTTGTGCTTACCGTGAGATGCTGTGATTACGGATTACGTCCTACTAGAGTGCTGTGTGAGACTACGAAGAGTGCTGTGATGAGTGCGCCGATGTCCGGACGGACATCAGTGTGTCCGTTTATGATCGGCGATGTTGCACGTGCATGTCAGTGTTTATTAGGTGCAGTGGTAATTTATTTACACGCGCTGTGCAACAATCAGACGAAAATAAGTCATCGACAATTTGTTAGCCTGTACTACAGAGCTCAAAACTCGGAAAATGGGAATGCACGATGCAGTTTTCGCATGTTGGAGTGGACCGAAAAATAAGTGCCCAGCCCACACCGCCGGGATGCGTATTACTACAGGTGAAATGGTTCAGGTTTCTGTAAAATAGCTGCCTGGCACAGCACCTTTCTAAATGTTCAGGCTTTGTACTATTGTTGAAGGCCACTTTATCATTAATAAAGGAACGAATATGCTTTATGTGTTAATGACTAATGCTTTTTCAACATATTATGTTCATTTTTTTTTTTCGTTTTTCCTTAGTTTCCTTTGTTTTTCATGCTAGACAAACACAAATAGTACACTTTTAAACTTGTCAGTCCAAAGCTGAACATGAATATCTGCCATGCATGTGACAGCTTTAATGCTAGAAAGGTTGACATGTATAGCATGTACGTACACGCTGCGACATCTTGGTGGCACGTTAGGCTACTTGCCCCAAGGTCGTGATGTTTAATACCAGTGATGGCAGTCGCACTTTGGTGCAGGTGAAATGCAAATGCTTCTGTTTTCTGCAAGATGTCAATTCAAAGTACAAAGCCCAGGCAGTCAAATTAGTCTGGAGCTCTCCACTACGGTATTCTTCATAGCTACATATGTCACTTTAGGATGTGAAACCCCACATGCCACAGGTAGGCTGCATTGTTTTTTAGATTTTGTAACCTCTCATCTATGTTTTGCAACATTTGGCTAATTTTAGTTCCCAAACAGTTGCTAAAGATGAAACCGAAGCAGTTCTTGGCATGGTTTGCTGCTTAGATTAATTTGCTAATTGCAGTTCTTTGAAACTTGCATCAATGCTGGACAGTTCAAATAGCAAGCAGTTGAATTACAGAAATGATGTGGATCATGCATTTCAGTTCTGACAAGTGGAAAGTAACGGTCCCCTCCTTGCATGCATAGGTGCCTTTAGACAAATACATACTCGGGTGTGTGATTGTGACGCATATCAAGGGTCAACAGAAGGCCATGTGTAGCCAGTGTGATATTCTTTATGAAGGCTAAAGTAAAATTGTACAACAGCTGCTGTACCATGCAGAAAAAAAAATGATCATTTAGTGTATGATTAACTGACCATGAATAGCATCTTACTCAGAGTATGATGTGATATATATCTGGTTTAGCATCCCAAAATAACTACGGCTATGAGGAACACAATAGTTGAGAGCTCCGGTATAATTTCGACCACCTGGGGTTCTTTTACATGCACTGACACCGCACGGTGCATGACGGCCTATTGTTTCGCCTCTATTAAAATGTCCCTGCTGTGGCTGGAACCAAATCTGCATCTTTGGGTTCAGCAGCCAAGCACTCTAACTACTGAGCCAGCACAACGGGGCCAAGTATCAAAATGCATGCCATTACATTTCCTTCTAGCCTGTGGTTTTCTTCATAGAACTAATGTATACAAGGAAAAGTAAACAGCAAGAAAACACTAGTTTTATTGCACATTATATTCACATTTCAGCAAACATTCTCTAGGAAAAAATTTCTCATAATGTTTTCATGGAAACCATGAACAAAACAAAACAATGCACTTACTCCACTCGAATTATTAATGGGCAAGGTTGCATCTATGCTACTACACTGCACTTATCACAAAACCACAAGCCCCATCTGCTTTGGCCAATCACTTGATGGAACTAACGGAGACAGATGTCGCACACCACAGACTGGTCGTCTCGCAACATATCTCTGCATATGTTGCATTTCAATTTCATGCCTTTCCACTTAGTTTCAACTGTTGCCAGCATTACTAGTCACCCATCTTTTCTGAAATTCCTTTTTACGCTGTTGGGATCAGCATCCTTGTTAACGATGGTCTCTGGCATTTTAGATGCTATCATTTTCACATCTTCCTCATCTGGAAGAACGAAGGAAATGACAAGCTTTGAGCAGACAAAAAATTAGGGAGACTCCTAATCTCCACCTGTAAGGGTATGGTGTGCCAGCGTTAATGGTTCTTGTCTGCAGATCCCACTGTGGATTCTCGTTAATTTACATGCCCTTTGCTACAAACATTACTACTAATTCCTTAATTCATGTCTGTTATCTCAGATATACTCATTAGCATACGGTCGTAGGCTGCCCTGTTAGGTGATAGACAACCTGGCATAGACCTCTGTAAGCCTCAACCTTTCTTAATTGGAGCTGAAACGTTGAAGATGAAATATTTCAAATATAACTTTGTAAGCTTGGCTTAACAGCTCCTGCCATGTCGTGTGGCCTCGTGACATTTGGCTCGTGGCACTTTTGGCTTGTGCACAGGGGTCATCTGTTAAACACTGGTTAACATGCATGAAAAATACATTTTCACACAAACTGGTGGCAAATGGTCAAGTGGTGCACTGCAGATTCTGAAATGTATACCTATATTCATGC
This sequence comes from Amblyomma maculatum, assembly GCF_055883805.1. Classification (NCBI taxonomy): domain Eukaryota; kingdom Metazoa; phylum Arthropoda; class Arachnida; order Ixodida; family Ixodidae; genus Amblyomma; species Amblyomma maculatum. The sequence continues at coordinate 227,588,200 of NC_139344.1, forward strand.
AAGGATCGCATCATCACATAACATGATCAAGAGTTCTATCAGTACCTGTAGTTACATAGCATTTCAATGCCCATTAAAGGACCACCTCAGACAATGGTTGTTATCTCAAGACCTGTTCTAACAGCGTGCTGACGCCATTCCACTGAGCGATGGACATGTATATGCATACCCTAGATAGCTCATGATTGTGGATCTCATTTATTTCTATGACTTCCAAGGAGTTCCTGTCGTCAGAAACTTTATGAAATCGGGACAGTAGTCTTGAAGGGTGAAAAGAAATAACCAGGTTACCTTGACGCAATGCTAAATTACAGAGGGTGAATATGCTGCATGAAGATACCAAGAAGCTTGTACAAAGAAAAGTGAGAGTGAAATGGCAGGATTTTTGAAACATTGAAATAAACTACAAACTATACTTGTCAAACCTGTCATTAAGGAATGGAAATCATGCAGTAATCAAAAACACAACATGGAGGACATTTTAGGTCATCTTCACAAAACACATACCCAAACCTCACGCACAGCTTCATACTTATGAAAGAGGACAAACCAATATGCAAGGAGTGTGGAGATGAACTAACAATAAACCATATCTTACACATGCGCCAGAGTCGAGAAAAGAGGAAACATTTTGTAGAATTTCCAACAGATCCATTTCCATCCCAGCATGATCCTAGGAGAGACGTGCAAATTTCCTGCATTTTTGGTTTCCTAAAATGTTCCTAAACAAGCTGCATCCTAAAGAACATTTTAGTCATTACACACAAAATAAATACATTAAATTTTGTTCTTGGTGCATGGCAGCATTAGTCGCTTAGGCACCATAAAAATCAACACAATGCTGTAGTAAGGTATACCTTGGTTAGCTATGTTATATGAGACAAGCTTTCGGCCTGGTGTGGTCCTTATTCACGTGACAGCGCTGTCATGCATGAGGGTCTATGTCCCAGCGATCGGAAAGTGACCTATTCCAATAATTTTACAAACTGAAGGTGATTGTACAGATTTCTAAAGACTGGAGTGCTCAACTGTTTTATCAACGTCCGCCTGCTTTGACAGCCTGGAGTGAAACTGTTGAAAAGAATACATTTTTGAACATTTAACGCGTTTCTGAAGGCGTTGCTTTCAATTACGGGGCCAACAAAAAGCAGGTGAATGTCAAACGCCGCCTAGATAGGCTTTCTAGCAAGACAGCGGTGTAGCGTGGAAAATCGCTCCGCCGATCCATCGCTGGCGCCGCTGACTTGAAAGGCGAACTGTTCAAACTTATATAGCTACTGACCACACCTGAAACACTGAATTGCGCATGATCAAGGCAGAATTTCTCTAACACTGAGCACTGGTAGCTATCGATTTCGCGCCAAATATTGTGAAAATCTGTCCTCTCTTCGATCATTGATACGTCCACGGTTGAACATTTATGCGCCTCGGGGTAGGCCAGCCGTGGGAACATGGATGCGTGGTTGTAGCAACGATCGCTTGCATGGCACACTCTGCAAAATTCCAAGAGTCAGCTTCTTCAACGAAATGTGCAGCGCACATTTTCTACCGCGTACCTAAGCCCGGCGATGCATGCATATCGATCCCGATCGTTTCAAAGCTGCGCGGCCGTTCAGTCGGGTCACGGTAACCTCGAGCATGCGGGGGTTTAAACTACATGTACGCAAACTTCAACGACAAGAAAAAGATGCAGCCTAAGCACTTTAGTCTAGTAATCCCCTATATACCAAAGAACATTGCTGTTCACAGGGAATTCGGATCATTCACGCTTCCGGCTTTCCGGTTGTGCACTCTTGCGGTGCGGTGCAGTAGGTCTTCGCCTCGACGAGTCGATGTGCAGGCCTCTAGTAGATTCGGCATGTCTTCTGCCACGGCTCTGAGGTAGAATTTAAACGAAGAATTTAGCTAAAAACATCCTGTTTCCTCGGTCTGCATGTGAGGAACGAGCACAATGCCATTTCACATACATACTTTGGACTGCCGAATGTTCAGCTGCACGACGAGGTGTGTGTGTGTTGTGCCGGCGCTAGATCTTCAGAGGTCGATGCAGGACCTAAGACAGCGTAAATGCTAGGAATAGCTCGCTCGCATTACGGGCAGATCGGGGTGATAGTTTAGTGCGAAGCGAAAGCTGCTCGTGAATGTGCGTATCTCGATGCCAGCTGGTGCAGTACGTAGCATATCGCCTGCAGCTATGTGCTTGACAGCGATGTTTGCCGTACACAACCCTAAGTGAAGACCGTGATCTATGTTAGAACGGATGCACTCCATGGTAGAAGAACAAATGGTAGCGTAACTCCCATAGAAGCCTGCGTGTCGACTCTGAGCGAGGCTTTAGTTTCCCAGCGCCCCCTGCGAACTGTGAGGCACAACAAACACGTGACGTTGCTTGTGACGTCACAGCAACGTCCTTTTGGCGGGGAATTTGATTGTCTTTTTACTTATGAACGAAAAACAAGGCCAACAACGACGGAGACAGAACGATGCTCGGATAAGGCAGAAAAATGGACACCGTAACTGTTCAGTCAACTTTACTTGACATGGATTTCTACTGTCGTTTTACGTTAACTGAAATGTTACGGCATCTTTAACCACCTTATCATAGCATCGTTCTGCCTCCGTCGTCGTTAGCCTAGTCTTTCGTCGCGCGTCATGTAAACGCATTCTGGGGCTTATTTCTTCGGGCACGTTTGTGAACAAGGGCCTTCAAGTGAGTTCGGCAAGCACATGGATAGAATCACATGGCTTGAGGCATTTCACTAAGGGCATAAATGAATGAAGCTGTGCTGCATAGAAAGCCAGGCTTTATTAATTCACGATTACTTACATAGACGCCTCACGACAATGAAAAATAAGTGTAGGAAAGCGACCACCGCTCATTCGTCACGGTCTACATGAAATCCTCGAAACAAAATGACCTGAGCGTAGGTCTCCAAACGAGACGCGGTGAGATTATAAAAGGGTAAAAGATCTTGCTAACAAAGTACATATCAGCGTCAAAGAACAAAAACAAACGAACGGAATAACGCTAGCGCTAGAACGCCAACCTGTAAGAGCTTAAGTAAGCAATTCAAATTGGGATTGCTAGTATTTAGAAGTTAATGCGTCTGAGAAGTCAAAATATCTACGATATAGCTTTGCTCCAATAAATCTCGCCCTGTTCATGATTCCATTATTTTACTCGCGCTTCGTTTGCCACTGAGAGGAGTCAATGTGAGGTTAAAAATTTACAACTTAAGCATAACATGTTCACGAGAAAGATCCAATTGACAATAGGAACATCACTGTGATAACAGCTAAAGCACGTTCAGCGAACGTTGGTGCGGTAATACGACGCAGTAAGCAAAACACGCAGCAAAGGGAGCGGTACGGAAGGCTTTGAGCAATGCGACACGCGTCTTGGGGGCAATAAAATCTCACCTTCACCGCTCAATTAAAACATGCAGCGATACGCCGCTCATGCAGACGTGTATCCGTAAAACAAGCCACCACTTTTGCGACGTGCCTGGGAGGCCTAGCCGAGTCGCCGAGCTGTGACGCAGCATTGTCCCATCGTCCGGAAATGCGCACATGCAGCGGCAATCACTTTCTCATCGAGCACAGACAGTCTTCGCCTTGCTGTAAAGCTCTACCACAACCAGCATAATAAAATACTGACTGTTTGTTACAGATGACCCACTCTGTACGCAGCACGCAACGATGAACGTTGAACCGGGGCCGATGACGCACCCATACCTTGCCCATACCGCGGATGAAAAAAGCATCGGACTGAGCCATATCTGAGCTTTGGGCAACTACGCAGCGGATAATAAGTGGCCGAGAGAGGCCGTTAGAAACAAGTTAAAATATTATTAAAAATGTGACACGTTTTTTCTTACGCAAGAAACAAAAACTGCATTCATTCCTGAGCGAGAATATTATGTTTACTTTCTAATTCTTTGGAGTTCTGGCAGATCTTATTTTCTGTGCGCTAGTAATTTGCCTCACAGTTCGCAGGAGCCCTGGATGGATGATGGATGGATGATAGTGGCTCTGCCCTTTGAATCGGGCGGCAGCTTGCGCCGCCTAGCCAAAAAATTAAAAGAAATATATTTATATCTTTCCCATTTTTAGCTTCTAATTCGCCCGTATCTGCCCCCCTCCCTTTTTTCCTCTTTTTATTCTCTTGACTTTTTCCACCAATCCTCTAACCTCTCTTTTGTTATCAGAACGTGTTCCTCATCCATTCGTCCATCTTCCCCAGCAAATCCCAGTGCTCTCTCCAGATCTGCCGCTTTTTCCGCGGGAAGGGCAGGACGAAGTTTTTGGCACCTTAGAACAACATGTTCCGTTGTTTCCTCCTCAGTTCCGCACGCCGCGCATAATATATCTACTTCCTGAAATTTTTTCCTGTACGTTTTTGTTCTGAGGGCCCCTGTTCTAGCCTCAAACAGCAATGAGCTCCCTCGTGAGTTGTCGAATAAACTTTCTTTCTTTATATCCTGTTTTCGAGTTCTATACATACTCAATGCTGATTTTCCTTGCATTCTTTCCTCCCACATTTTCCTTTCTGCCTCCTTTACCTGCTTTTCAATGCTGCTGTTTTGCTGCGGTGTATCTCCAAACTCTAGGTACTTAAATCTGAGCTTTCGGGTTCTGTTAGTCCATTTCGTATTCAGGCTTTTCATGAAGAGGTGCTTGTACATTTTTCGTGCCCACCTTGATTCCTCCATTTCGGTTAGTCTCTGATCATATTTTAGTTTGCTAATTGCCTCTCTAACCTCAAATGATGCCCAGCCCATATCTCCCTGGACTCCTTCATTAGGTGTGTTGCCATGTGCTCCCAATGCCAATCTACCTACCTTTCTCTGTCTGATTTCAAGGCCTGACTGTACTTCTGATTTCATGCACAGGACTGCATTTCCAAAAGTGAGTCCTGGTACCATAACACCCTTCCATACCCCTCTAACAACCTCATACCTGTTATAATTCCAGAGGGCCCTGTGTTTCATAATATCCGAACTCCTTTTCCCTTTGTCTATCGTAATTCCTTCATGCTTTTCTAGGTAATTTTTTCCTTCGTTGATCCATATGCCCAGGTATTTATAGCTCTCCACATGTTCAACCTTGGTGCCTTGTATTTCCAGCATGTCCCCCCTTTCATCATTAAATACAATTATTCCTGATTTTTCACTGCTAAATTGCAGTCCCAGCTTTTCGCCCTCTTCTCCACAGATCTTAAGCAGCTCCTGCAACCCATCCCTCTTATCTGCCAGCAGTACAATGTCATCCGCGTACATCAATCCTGGTAGAACTTGTGTTACTTTCTGTCCTCCCTGCATATAGCTTGCATCGAATCCCTTATTACTTTCCTCCAGGCGCCTTTCCATTTGGCTCATGTATATCATGAAAAGCAGCGGTGACAGTGGGCACCCTTGCCTAAGCCCCCTTTTTATTTTTGCTGGTTTTGTTGTTTCCGTCTCCCATACTATCACTGCCTCATTATCTGCATACACTTCTTGTATGAACTGAACCAGGTTTTTATTCAGGCCATATTCCTTCAACTGGTCCCACAGTTTTTTCTGATCTACACTGTCGTATGCCCCTTTAATATCTAAAAACGCTATCCATAATGGTCTCTGACTTGCAGCTGCTGTTTCTATACACTGGGTAACCACAAATAAATTATCCTCTAGTCTTCTGTCCTTGCGGAAACCATTTTGTAGTTCTCCGAGGATATTCCCTCCTTCTACCCATTCCTCCATCATTACTTTTACTAACTGCATTGCTACCCTGTATATAACTGATGTAACTGTGATTGGCCGATAGGACTTTATGTTATCTCTGCTTCCCTTGCCTTTGTATATTAGCCTCATCCTGCTTAATTTCCAATCTTTTGGTACTTGACCGCCCTTTATTGTTTGTTCAATCAACTGTCGCAATTTTACTTTGCTTTTTTGTCCTAATCTGGTAATCAATCCCATGGGTATGCTATCTGGTCCTGTCGCTGTTCCCAAGGGGACCTTCCGTTCTATTCTTTCCCATTGTCTTGCTGTCATCTCCTTATATTCTTGCTCCTCGTCCCTGTGGTCCTCATTATTCTCCATTTCTTCTGCGGCTTTCACTTCCAGACTGGCAAAGGCTGTTTCTATTGTGCGCCTAACATATTCCTGTGCTTCCTCTCCCTCCACTCTTTTTCCTTCCTCTGTGGTCAGTGAGTGTTGGACCCCTTCCGTCTTTTTTGCTTGTAGCCTTATGTGGTTCCAAAACCTCTTTGCAGCATTTTTATCTTTTTTACTTATGTCCATCATCCACTGGACCCCAGCTTTTCCTATTTTGATTTGGATTAAGGTTGACGCCTCCCTTTTTCTCTCAAGGTACTCCTCCCATTTGGATTCTACTTCCCTTGGTGTGGCTTCCCTCTTCTTTGCTAATCTGTGCTCTCTGGATGCCTCTTGTCGCCTCGTTATGGCTGCTTTAACTTCAGCATCCCACCAGCTTTTTGGTTTATATTTTCTCTTTCCTCTTCTAATCTTGCCCTTTTTTAGCTCTCTTTTAAATACTTCTACGAGGTCATCGTATGTCCATTCTCTATTTGGTTGTTGGTTTACTATGTCTTCAATGCGCTTTGACCCTTTTTCCAACTGCATATCATTGAGTTTCTGGTTGCTTTCACATACCTGCATTTTTGTTGCGGCCGCTGTCCCGCCAAATTGGAGTTTAATTCTTTTGTGATCGCTTCCTAAGCTCTTCGCCCCTTCTTCATCAATTTCCATACCTACTAACCTGTCATACAGCTTGTGGGACATCAGACAATAGTCGATTGTGGAATGAGAGTTATTTCTTTCCCATGTTATTTTTCCCTCACACTTTATTTCTGAATTAACTATTGTGAGATCCTGGGCTTCACAAAATTTTCCTAACATTTTGCCTGTCGTATCGGTAGCTCCATCAAAAAATTCCATATGGGCATTCATATCCCCTAAGATTATCACTTCCTTATTCTGGCCAAATTCCTCTATGTCTTTAGCTAAACATCTGAAATGTTCTGAATTTTCCTCATTCGAGTCATTTCCTGTTTTTAGGTAAACAAACCCTAGTATTGTATCTAGGTTTCCCACTCTACCCTGGAGCCATATATGTTCTCTGCAGCTTTCTGTTATCCTTTTCCAATCTTGGCCTTTGATTAGCGCCCCCAGGCCACCTCCTTTTCGGTCCTTCCCTTTTCTATTGCACCCCAGCCATGAGTATCCTTCAATGTGTGGAGGTTCTTCACTGTCTCTAAGGTGGGTTTCTGCTACACCATATACTACAAAATTTCCAGTTTGCAGCTGCTCCTGAATTTCATCCCATTTAATTCTACTTCTACCCCCTTGCATATTAATGAAGGCCAAATTTACGGGTTGTTTCTTTTTCCTCCTCCGTGCCTTCGTCCTGCCCTTCCTCCCTCCATCTTGGTCTCCTACTTCTCGGTATGCAGGGGCAATCTGCTCGCCTGTAAAAAAGCTAGCGCCCTTCGCCCCATCCGCAGCCCAAGTTGCCATCCCGCTGGTGCGGTGTAATGGATGCCATCAGGCGTGAAGGGGAGGTAGTTCCTATCCCCATGTATCACCCTGTTCACATCCATGACATCGCACCTGAGGGCCTTCCCTACCTCCCAGATCATCTCATTAGCCCTCAGTACTTGGTGGGCTACATACGGGCCCTGTCCCTTGACTGCCGGCACTGTGCACAGCACTATGTGCACATTCTCAGCTGTGGCCCGTAGCTTCGCCACCCCTGTTCGTATCTGCCTGCCTAGGTTTTGTCCTCTGTTCTTCAGCACGTCATTTACTCCGGCATGGATGACTACCAGATTGTCTCCTTCTCTATTTTCCCACAGCATATCCCTTGTCCTCTCCACTACCTGCCCAAAACACTCGCCCGGCCTGCTTTCCACTTGTACTTTCTCAGTAAACTTCACTGTCTTTAATACTGCCTTTTTAATTCTCGCGACATTAGAGCTCCCTACCACCCATACCCTCTTGCTGCCGGCTCCTGTCTCTTCCCTGTCAGTGGTATCCAGTCCCTGCTGTCTCGACCCCTGTGTCCCCTCTTCCCTCCGGTTACCATCGGGGCTCGTGTCCCCCATAATCGCTACATTCTCCCTGCGCGCCCCCTGTGACGCGTCCGCCCCCCCGTCGTCCAGGTTGGCATTACTGCCTGCATTCTTGTGGAGTGCCTTCCGTCCCTCTGCCTGTCTCCTTGTCCACTCTTCCACCTGATCTTCCAGTCTGCTTGCCTTATCGCGTACCTCTCTCAACTCGCGCTGTAGGTTCTCCACCCTGACGCCCCACTCCTTCTCGACTCTTGTCTCAAACTCCGCCCTTCTCTTCCTTTCCTCCTGAAGCTCCTTCCTCATCCGTTCTACCTCCTTGGTCAGCTCCCCCTCTACTTTCTCCACCGCCGTGCATATTTTGCATTTCAAGCTGGCCTCCTCAGCTTCCATCATGCTCTCAAACCCTGTCTCGTCCAGGAAGCACCAGCGCTCACACGTTCCGCACTGGACGAGATCCCCAGGATCCCCACCCTTTGCTTTCCTGGTCGGCCGCCCCATAGCCTCAACTCTGCGACAGAATTCGCCTTGCTCAGAAAATTTTTCCGGACTAGGCCTAAATACTTTTTCCTAGCGCTGTTCTATGTTATTTAAGCGATTTAAGTCATATATGTTTTCACTTCCCTGTCTCTGATCTTAAGCTAAATTATAATCTAAATTTGCCGCCACTATACGATTACATATAAAAACTGGTAAAAGAAAAGTACTCAGCTTCGGCTTCGGTCGTCCTTCGGCATGGCTGCTGGCGATGACGATGTCGAGTTGATGCCGCTGGCAGTAGGCAGCTGCACGCGTTTTCTTCCAAGTTGCGCGACCAGTTGTACATTGACCTTGTGCACTCTTCGTAGCACCTCATCGAGAGTCGCGGCTAGCTGATATCATAGAGGATGAGATCCATTCACGCGTAGCAAGCGGAATGGGGCCGCGTTCGACGTGCATATAGCCATGAGCCTGTATATCGACGTCCGCCGTATCTTTACGAGAATCGAATGGATCCGTCGGACGTACCTTTAGACACTTCGATCATTGTTTCAGGTATCAACTCAACTCCTTGTCCTCTACATAACCCTGAAGCCTGTTCAGGGCCACATGCTCCATCAATTTGGCTAAACACGACGTTAGCGAGATGGACGCAGATTCTCAATGCAGAGCTTCTTCCCTGCTTTAGGAATAAATGTAATCTTAGCATGCTTCCACTCTGGCGGAATCTCCCCGGCCACCCAAAATTTATTCATCAAATTCGTGAGTGCCCCTACTGACTTGAAATCCAAGTTCCTCAGCATCTTATTAGTAACCCCGTCCGGACCCGCTGCTGACGTGGTACGAAGCTGACCCATTGCAAACTCCACCTCCGCCACCGTAAAGTCTGCATCTAATTCAAGGTTTTCCTCTCCCGAGTAATCCGGCAAGCAACCGCCCGCCTCTGCGTTTATGTAACGTCTTCGGAGTTCATGTATAAACTCCCCAGTCGTGCCTTGATACCGATGCACTAACCTAGCCATTTGCCCCTTCTGCGCAGATTTGGTTGCCGTCGGGTCTAAAAGGTGCCTCAACAACTGCCATGTTTTTTTGCATCCGAATTGCCCATTCATCCGGTCACAAATCTGCCCCCACTGTTTGCACTGCAACTCCAATGTGTACGTTTCGATTTCTCGTTCTAACTTGGCCATCTTTCTACGGAGCACACCATTATGCCTTTGTTTCCTCCACCTCCGAAGGAGACTCGCATGTGCTTCCCACATGTGTAACAATCTGGAGTCAGCCGTAGAGCCCTCCTCCTCCGCTGGAACCTCTTTTGTGGTACTCTTCACGGCCTGCTTGAGTGCCTCAACCCAGGCTCCTAAGTCCTCGATTTCCCCGGTCACTGTATCATTCCTGACTTCCCGAAATCGGTCCCAGTCCGTCACTCGAGTTCCTTTCACCTTGTCTTTGTGCTTAGCAGCACTAAATATCGTGGAAAGGATATAGTGAGTGCTTCCCAGTGGCTGTCCCGTGTTTACCCACTTTGCATCCCTGATACCATTCACAAATGTGAGGTCTGGAGAGGTGTCTATGCTCACGCTGTTGCCTATCCTCGTATGATCTAGCGGGTTGTTCAAGATCGTCCATCGCAGGTCCTGGGCAACCTGAAGTTTATTTCCCTTCGGGGTGGCTCGGACGTAGCCCCACTCCGGATGAGGCGCATTGAAATCCCCCAGCACGATGAGTTGAGACCTAGCTGCTAGCCGTTGCGTCTTTATCAGGAGGTCTGGCAAGCCCACCCCCTTATCTTTTGGAGAAGAGTATACATTAAGAGCAAAGAGACTACGCAATCAGCCGTAAGCTAAGTAATCATTTTGTATAATTTCACAGCTTAATTCCAAACATCAACGTTTACGCGCAAGATGCTGTAAAGTTGTTTGCTTTTTGCCACTAAAAAACTGCATGTGTGTGGGCGCGCGTGTGTGCAAATAACTCATGCTCAGGTACTCAATATATTTGAGGCCCCACATAAGGTCAGTACTCTTGGCATGCTTTCATTGTAGTGAGGAAGCAAACTCGCAATCCCTGCAGCGCGCTGCGAAGAAGCAAACTCGCGAAAAGCTCTAACCCCGCGAGACCACCGGAAGAAAGAGAACGAAAGCAAAATACTGCGAATGCACAAAATCTGCGCTCACTCATTCCCCCGAGGGAGGGCTTTACAGAAGAAAAATACAGAAGAAAGCGTGCGTGCTGTTAAGTGCGGACGCCAGCTCGAAGCCGCGCTCCGACGGCCAAGCGCTTTTCTCACTGCCCCAGTAGAATAATAATAATAATAATAATAATAATAATAAAACAACGTCGACAGGACACGTAAAAGTGACGTAGTAGCCACACGTCACTTTTGTGTCACGTGATTGCGCGTTCAGGGTGTGCAAAAATACCCTCCCCCTTACGAACACCATGTGGTCTCTTCGATTTGCCTGCAGCAGCTGCACTAGTTCAAGTAGTGCAGCACCGCCGCCCGCACTGTGGGGAAGTGTCCTCGGACCTCTTCCACATAGTGTGGGCGCGCCCCTCCAACCCTGCCTTTGCACTTAACCCAAACCCAACCCGGGAGGACTGGGAGACGACACTCACCTGCTTCGACCTGAAATTAGTCAAACGAGCAATGGCGGCAGCGGAAGCCACTGGGGGTCCCGTACTAGGGACTCCACTTGTTTGTGAGGGGAAGGGCACTAAGCCTGACCCCAGAGCAACCTCCATGTAACTATTTCTCATAAACGTCTTCACAACCACCACCGTCTTGGTTTCGAGTCTCTCTGCGAGACGCGCAACGCGAGACTGCTGCGCTGTGCTTGATATGCTGAAACTCTGCATCAACAAGCTTAAATTCGAGTCTTCACGTTTCTAATCGGGAATGAAAAAGGTCATAATGATCTGCACACATCTTATTACCCTATTTAACGTTTTGCATTTGAAGAAACGGGTGAAAAATCGTTGCAAGTGCAACCGTTACGTGTGTCGTTTAGCATGCATCATTCATTCGGCCGGTGTTCGTTTTTCATATTGATGTTATCATGCAGTCGCTACATATATCTCTAAAATATACTAAACATCTTGTACAAGTATTTCGCTAGCAGAAGCCGGATATTTAGATTGCCGGCAGCCGCAGTTTAGCGATACGGCGGACTGTCGCGCAATTGTAGCTGCGACGGCTAAGAGCTGAAGGCATGCAAATACTAGGAGGAAATTGTGCACTTTTTTGCAGCCTTTACAAAGCTTTATCGGTTTATGCTGCACTGCCCGAGAGAGTCAGAGCCGCTAGGGTTTCTTGTCTTGAGGTGTACTGCAGGTGCCTGCAAGCACGGCCAGTACACCGCATTTTAGTTGCTCAGCTGATGTGATGTGCGATTCTAGCAGTGTGTTATGCTATTCCTACAGAAGATCTAGATTTACTTACCAGTGCTTCGATACCTTAGAAGTGTGCACAATCTTCGCTATTTTAAGCTACATGCTCTTGAGTTGTTTTTTTTTCTTTCTGAAAACTGTAGGAGGTAGAATGCCAAAGAACTGTATCATGGTTATCATACTGTCAATCAATGAAAACATTAGGAGGATCACGAAATAAATAAAAATTTCTCTCAAGTATATTTGATTTTTACTTGAGTTGTATTACGAAAATGCAACTACATAATGTACGAGTTGCATTTTTAGCACTGCTGTATTCATTCTGCATGCATATTATACACCAACATATATGTAGCCAAGACTACACGGCCAAAGACCTCTACTAATGCTTGTTGAGGGCCTGGGTCGGCTAGTAATGTAGCTATACTGGCAGTCAGAAAGACACATATAGTATCCACTTGCCGAGGCTGCAGTGCATGCGATGATGAAAACCCCACACATAAACAAGGTTAACCATGGCATAGTGCGTGGGACATTTTATGCCATTCACATACAACAGTGGAAGCTCTCCATGTTTGAAATTGCCATGCTTGATTCCCCAATACTGATTGCTGCACTATGTCGGTCGCCCCGCCGGGGTGGTGCAGTGGTAAGATGCCCGACTACTGTGCCGGAGCACCTGGGTTCGATCCCGACCACGGCGGCTGCATTTCGATGCAGGTGAAACGAAATGGCGTCCGTGTGCTGTGCAATGTCAGTGCACGTTAAAGATCCCCAGGTGGTTGAAATTATTCTGTATCCCTCCACTACAGCTCCTCTTTCTCTCTACCCTTTTTAACTCCCACCCTCCTCCCTTCCCTTACAGCGAGGTTCAGGTGTCCACAGAGCAAGTAGGACAGATACTGCGTCTTTCCCTTCCTGTGAACCAACTATTATTATTATTATTATATCGGTCAAGAAAGGGAAGTACTAAAACAAAAGCTTTGTTTTAACGGAATCTCTTGAAACCTCCAGAAACTTCAGGATACGAAACCATTATTTCTTCCAATCAAAGCTGGGAAGAGCCTGTAACTATATATTTTGCTGTTGTGTACCTTGTGCTTGGGGTCCAGTTTGACAGAAAAACTAGATTTTCTACATTCAGATGTTTCCAGTAGGCACATAGGCTGTTAATAATGTGGCAATGTATAACTTCTGCACTATATGCAGTGTGTTCAAGGTAAAGAAGTCAAGAAGGAAAAGCAAGGCATAAAGTCAACTTGTCTTGTGGTTCTTCCTAATGAAAACATCAACTGAAAGCAAGGTATCAATGCTTAGCACAGCTTTGCTTCAGGCACCAACAGAAACAGTCAGGCACAAGAAAATAGCTAAAGGTAAAAGCGACTAGTCCTTTATACAGCCATGAAAGAGCAAAGATGGGAAACCGTTCTCGTACTGTAAATACACCTCATATTACTTTCTCCAGCAGAACTTTTACAGCACATTTTTTACAGAATGTGATTAATGACCTCCAAGCAAGGCTGGGAGTGAGGAATAGTATATTGTGATAAAATGCCTAGTACAGGCTCTAAAAATGAGCTTCAATAGACCTCTGGGCAAGATTCATACTTCTCACCCTTACAGACATAAAAGCTGTTAGCTAGGTCAGCCTCTGCCTACTTTGCAGAATTTTGCACTTCTTGAGATAGCCAATGGCTACCAGTGCCTTGTTTTCTATCTGAAGGCCAAGCAGCGAATGAAACTAAAACTTCATGTATGCGGCACCCTGCATTGCATCACAAGTAGCTTATGTAGACATTCATTGAATTTTTGCATGCACGTTTAGCAGCACCTAGGCCATTTTAAAACTGCTTAGTTAAACAGCAAAATATGGCTTTATACCATGCATCTCAGCTGTCAGCTTTTCTACATGCCATACAATGAAAGATGAAAAATAGCTGGAAAGTGTTAGTACCATCCTGAAGTGAAGATTTCACGACTCTGACCCAGAGTATAGAAAAATGTTAATTTTTATCCTGCAACAGTCTTTAACTGTCTCTACGCAGGACAAGAATAAACACCACAGCACCATGTAGTAAGTCTGCACAAGCAGAAAACTTTATCCATCTTGCTTGTATTTCTCCGCAATTTCTGCGTGCTCACACTGATTGCATCGCTGGTGAAAGCATGTTTCATTATCTGGAGTTAAATCAGCAGATAATTGCTTACACAACAATGTATAAATCTTACAACTGCTAACGGTGACACGCTGGCCAGGCAACGAGACCAACCATCGACAGCTGTTTGGTAAGCACTGGCCGTGGTTCTAGAAACTTGTATTTAGCAGAAATGGCCAGGGAGAAAATTGTTCAGTACTTATATATCACGCTGTACTTACAGAGGCCAAACAACACAATTTGCAAACCATTTGAAGACATGGAACAACCGCTCCCTGCTACAGTCGTCATGCGAAAACAGCTGTAGCGCATAGCCAAAGTCGCCCGAGCGAGAACTTTGTGCTCTTGAACAAGAGCAAACAACCTACTTCACAAAACTTCCTAGCTTTCACAGCGCTATCCAACACTTGCCATTGACAAAATACTCAAAATAAAGCCTCGTGTTGCACGTGCAGCTCGCTGTCGATGGTCAGCCAGCAGATCGCAATGGCCAACTGTTTTCACCGTTCTCAACTCGACGGCACTCGGAACATCTTGTATCGCGTTCTAGTCTAGTTGCCATAGTTGGAAGCCGAGCACAACACCACTTTAAAGAACCCCAGGTGGTCAAAATTTCCGGAGTCCTCCACTACGGCGTCTCTCATAGCCTGAGTTGCTTTGGGACGTGAAACCCCACAAACCAACCAACCAACACCACTTTCCCAGCAAATATCAAGAGAATAAAGGTCGAAACCGCACACCTGCAAGCAATGCCAGCAGAAACCAAACCACAAAAACGACCCGGAAGTCAAAATTCACATGACAAAGCCTCGCCATGAAGCAATGTCCACCAAAACGTGAACTGTGAATTACGCCGTACCCACCCTTTGCTGTACCGTACAATGTTACGTTACCTTATTACTGTAGTTTTAGTAACCGAATGAATTGGCATGAATAATAATAAAGTTTATTAAGAAACCCTATAGGGGTCATGAAGGCGATAAAGGTTGCAGCTGTTTCAGGATGGCTCATCTAACGTACAAACTTTTTGTACGCATTGCATGTTTCAAGTACTATCTGCTGACTCAGCGCATCATACTTTAACTAACTAGCAACATTATTGTTTCTTTTACTTTCACGCGCACCCACATCGCCCACAACCTGCACACATACAGGCCTGACCTGCCCGGCTGTCCGGCCAATCCGGCTAGTCCAGCCATGCGTCTCCCGTAGAGCAGACAAAGCTTTGGAGAAGACAGGCAAGTGCCAATAAATATGTATAGTTAATAATATTCGTTAGGTCCTCTGCAGCTATAACATAAATTTACGAGCTCGGTTAAGCAGATAAGAAAATAGTCCCTCAAATATTTTAAAAGGTACATGTTTCAAACAAAAGACAGCAATTGAAAATAGCTTGGATGGATATTTTTAAAGTACAGAGAACGTTTCAATCACTGGTGAAATCAATGGCAAAGCAGGCACGGGTAAAGCTATGCAGAAGGCTGCCGCGACTCATAACTTGCAATGTAGTGTGCACCGCCATTTGTCCGCATATCATCGGCCAAGTCTGTTGTGCCGCCTGTGGGCTGTCCATTGAAAGTTTGCTGCTCCCCCAAACAAGTAAAGCAGTTAGCTCTAAATTTCCTTGAAGTGCTTTGCTTCGAGAGGGGGGGTCAGCTGAAGCATGAATTCTTTCATCAAGTTAAACATTACACCTTTTATGGTATAAATGAAGCCACCTATCAAATCGATGGCTGCGACATGCATGTAGGAGCAAAATTATGTAGTTTGCACTATCGTGATTGGTCCAGGTCGCCCATATCCTCCATAATGCTACAATGGAAGATAACAATGCTGCAAACAGCTTGTGATGCGGAGTACAGTGGGCTTCCTTACAGATGTTTTATGGCTTGACCTACATCGCCGCATATGCAGCTGCAATGCAATATTAAAACTTAACAAGGAATGCCGTTAGAAATTTACCAGATAAAAACTTAATTCACATATGCGACAAATGCACACCATGTATGTTATGTCATTGAATAAACATGCATGGTGTAGTGACCTCATCAAGTTGCAACTTGATGTGAAGTAAAAAAAAGTTTAATCAATACTACATTGCATTGTTTCCCTGCACAACAAAACTGCATTTATAATTGCTCCCAATTGAAAAATCGACTGTGGCCCTTCGTTGGCCCGTAGATATGACAAGGCCGACCTTGGCGCAAGCTCGGTCAGCAAGGTCGGGCCAAGGTTATTTATGGTTGTTGGTCGTAGACCAGTGCTGCCCAATTACAGAGCAACAAGTTTGTAGTAGCTCGGTGCAACTTTCGAACTTTTATCATAATAGCACAGCTTTTCCGGTTTGGCGCAAGGGTGGCGTTATATTCTATTGCTGCAAATATCGCCTGCAGACTAGTGTTGCCAAAGTGGGAGCTAGGACAACCTTGGTTAGGAGGGAAGTGGCCAGGGAAAGTGAAAGGTGGCAGCTTGCAAGAATGAGAACAATTGGTGCGGAAGAGAGGAATGCATAGAAGACTGTGCATTGTGACGTGTTGGTTGACATTTTCAAGGCAATTTCACCCATACCTACTCTGATTTGCATTCTACATTGACCTTATTTTCACACAAAAACTCAATATAATAATGAGTCACACTTTCTCCATTTCATTATATACATGTTTCATCTGTCGGGCATTGCCCGATAGCTGAAAGTTACCCGTCCAGTCAGATGTCGAGCATAGCCTGACACGTTTTGCCTAGGTAAATTGGCGCACCATCTGGTTGAATTTGTTGTATGTCCAAATTGGCTTTCTTTTCATTATTTTATCCTGTAAACTGGCTTTCCTCTCGAGGAATGCATCACCATACCGTAGGCAAATTTTTTTTGAAAACATGGTTTTGATGGCCTGAATTGGTGCCAAAAACTCGCAGAGTTCAATTCCGGTAAGCGGGTTTTATGGAAAGTTGCCCAATGACTTAGTAGAAAGCGAAGATGACCATAGTGACAAAGACAACTATGTGCCTCCTTCGACAGAATAGTCAGCCACAAGTTCTGACAGCGAAAGTGGGTGAGAGGAAGCCTGGCCTCCACCCAGGAGAGTGCTTTGAGAGGTACCACACCTTAAACATCTTACGCTGAAGTCTTAGTGCAATTAAAAAGAAATGCATTCAATAAATGTTTTTACAGCCCAGTCATTATGTAGCATTCCCTTTTTTTTGCGAGGAGTTAGAAGGCCCAAAAGAATGCTGACCGGTAAAGTACTCAGTGGGGAAACCACATCTGACCGGAAAGGGATAACTGTACCAACCTCGGCATTCTCATCTGAGCTCAAAAGAGCTAAAAATATACGTAGTACTGGAACTCATGCAGCCTCAATACAACAGCACCCAGTTGGCTTGAAGTAGAACTCAACTACAAACCAACTGGTATCAACTGGGAATTATGGTATCAACTGGGAAGTTAGGATTTTCATCTGGGTCTAACAATGCTGAGACAAAAGTTCAACCTGCTTGTTTTGACCTACCTATAAGCTACGGTCTAGCAATAGGCTTAGTTTTCTGGACATTAGCTTGGTCTTTCAACCAAGTCATACCTACTAGACATATGAACCGCATAGCAACAAGCCTTTGCTACTCTTCAGTTCAGCACATTCCAAACTGGTCAAAAGAACGATTGCCAACCTTTGCTTTCAAAATGCCATTCAAAAGTCTTGTCTTTTTTTGGTGTCCAGTAGTTTCCAGCAACAGTGCAATAGGGTGTCGCTCGCTGGTTACCCTGATTATCTGCAGATATGTGTTGCACAATCATTGTTGAGAAGGTTGAATGCGAATAAGCAAGCTGCTGCTCGTGCTGTCGATGAAGACCAGAAAAAACTTGCAGTTCCGTATATGCACACTGTATCCCATAATTTAGAGCATATTGCGAAGTGGACAGAAGTATGCATTTTTTCAGCCCCTGGAAAGTTAGACAGGCTGTAGTACAGGGTCAACAAACTAGAAAGTCATTTTGGTGTTCAAGCAGAAGCAAGTTCCCTTTGTTGAATGTAAAGAATGTGTGGCATACCAGGTTCTGCTTTCGTGTGGTTAACAGTATGTAAGGCAAACTGGTCGGTGTGTAAACGATTACCTTCGAGAGCACAGGTACAATGTAAAGAAAATGAGAAAGTAGTTTGCTCGTAGAGCATTGCAAAAGTGAAAAGGGTGTACACCTTTTTGTGACAAAGACTGCTTTAATCGGTAAGCACAAAAATAAGCGCACGCGGGAAATAATTGAAGCAGCAAAGACAGATCGATTAGGAAGTGCCTGCGAGAGCACACCTTCAGTTAATCTGTCCAAAAAAAAAATTTCTTACCTTCGGGCCCAATGATATCACGTGTGTACGGTGATATCACAGCAATGCTGCATGTGTGTGATCTCTTTCTCGGTCCCTGCCCTGTGTTGCATTACAGCAATGTTTAAATGCCAGAACACAAGCTCAAGTTTCCACCTTATTGTACAAATCCTGCCTACTGTGTGATGAAATGTAGCCCATGCATGTCTGAAGTGTGCATAACGGCAGGTGTGACAACAATAGCAAGGACCTTGTCACTAGGTGAAATATAGACCAACATTGTGTTTTAGAAACGCCAAGGGCATTTACCAATGTCACAGTTGACTGGGGGTAAAAAGTGTGGTCAATGCCCATAGATAAACAAAATATTTCAAAACAGTTTTGTAGTTCTGGGCTATGGTGCTGTCCATCCATGAAAGAAAGAAAGCTGCATACATCCTAGAACAGACTGTGAATGTATGAAATCTCATTTCAGAGGCAAAGAGTTTTTAAAGCACCGAGATGCATGTGCATGGCCATCATCCACTGCTTGGGGTAGCGGGCTGGGGACGACCCACAGAAACACTTATAAACTATACTTTTCTGGAAAAAAAAAAAAAAAAAAAAAAAAAAAAAAAAAAAAAAAAAAAAAAGAGAGAGAGAGAGAGAGAGAAAAAAAAAAAAAACGAGGTGAGCTTTTATTTATTCTTTAAATAAAGTTAGGCAGTACTTAGCCCCTTCCATATAGTGCACAATTAGTAGATAAACTCCATGGCTTTGGTCTGTGCACCATCACCCACAAAAAATTGAAGGCCACTTGCACTAGCCAAGTGAATGATGGCCTTCCTTTTTTATGACACATGGTAGAACTCTAGGGTCAGTGTTACATACAACTATAGCTTCAGTCTCCTTATGTCCTCTTGACGAAAGTCATTCCTGTAATTGCAAATAAAAAAAGGTGTTGAACTATTGCGCAGTGACAGTAAAAGAAGTAAATGAAATACAAGTGACATACTGTGGCCAAAACTACGATTATTGTCAATAAAGTATAAATGAATAAGGCAGAAAACAGGCGTTGTGCTCTGCATCAGCTAATATATGAGCATAGTTGCCTAAAAAGCGGGAGCTAATATAATGTGCTGACATGACTTCCATTTAATGGCTCAAGGATAGCTTGCGCACCATGGTAAACATGTTTCTGAACCAACTGCCGAGCAAATTTCCCCAGAAAAGCCAGGCACTACGCCAGCGTCAGCGTGGCAGTACTTAGAGCAATGAACTGAGTTTTTTCTATATCTGGTTCCAATGGCACTGCTGTCACTAAGGCACCATATACCAGAATTATATTTATACAATATATGCAGACTGCAAAGGAGGAGTAGCTCCTTGTAATAAGCTGCCTGTTTCACGAAAGTCTATATAGCCTGTGCGCTATCTTCCACTTTGTATGCGGTGACCACCTAGAGTGAGTTGCATGCTTCCCGGCATGCTGCGTAGGCACCGATCAGTGCGCGTGCACTGGCGGCCGCGGCCACTTATCGAATTACACTAGCACGTGCGCATGGGCGGCGCGCAGAAGCAGGTCACAGCAGCAGATAGCGCCATGCTATAACTCCCTATTTTCGGCATATAAACAAAACATGGGAAGTGACGAAGTTCATGCTTTGTAAAGCCAATTTTTTGGCGAAAAGTGATTTTTTTTTAAGTTCACGAATTTTTCTAACCGTCTGATTGTTCGAACCATTTCCTGGGTCCCGCTGAGTAAAAAAAGATCGGTCGGCAATTGTAGATGGAACTAGTAATGTCATCCTTCAAATGTGCATAAATAAAGTAAAGCTGACTGTAATTAAAGATGAGGCGTTGAAGTACAAATGAGTCAGCTGTAACTTGGGTCAAAATATGCGTTAGACCAAAGCCACAGAATTGTGGCATTTTTACTTATAATATGGCTGTGGCGGTTTCTAATCCAGGTTTTTTAATTCTAAGACTTACTGCTCCACTAGTGCCTCGCGTGGTCACCTACAAGGGGGCCCCACAGCATGCATGCAAGCCATCTCTCATTTTCGTCTGCCTGATCGGCGGTATACCATCACATCAAATGAGGTTATGTGCACAATGAGTGCCACATTCAGAGTGATTGATAGCTCGTACTTGGCCAACACAAGTGAATCTCTTCTGCTTCCGACTTCTGCTACCCTGTATATACCAGACATAACCTTTGGATAGCAAAGGGTTGGATAATGTTTCATTTGAAAGGCATAAAAAGACAAAGTGGTCTTTGCAATAAGCTTCAAGAAGTGCGAGGATGTTTGGTTAATCATATTATCTCACAGAATGAGCACTCTGAAAGGGTAGGGATGCCATTAGCTGAGTTTGCCAACTTTTTGAAGTAAAGGTCAGACATTTTTTGGGAAGACCTCCTACTGAACGAGAGATAATTATGCAGTTAAAGGGATGGCTGAGCAAATTTGAAGTAAAATATGTGTAGCAGCACCCTGACCACATGTGATATTTTTGCAGTAGTGGCGACACTCCAAATTTGGAATGTCATGACATCTCTTGCAAATTTAAAATGCAATCTGTATGCCACCAGTTTCATCTGAATGAGAAACTAAAAAATAACATTTACCTAAGGCTCAAGACCTGTCTGACTTCTGTGGGGGTAAGCCTCCATGTCATTGGTCCAGCATTGGTTCCCCAAATGTCCAATATTTCAGAAACCTGAAATTCACAGCAGAATATTAAGAGGTAGTATTAAGTAGTATTGCTTTCATAATGTAGTGCGCATATGCATAATAAGAAAGCAAGCCTTTGTGGTTTAATATTTATGTTAACAAGTTTTGAATAAACACTTACTCTTCAACAACTATCTTCAAACATTTGTGCAGTTATATTCAAGCGTGTGAATAAGCCATGAGGTTCAAGGTTATTTTGTTTCTCCACTAATGCATGCACACATAGTCTGCGACTGTTGTGCGTGAAATAACAGGTGCACTTTTTTTCAGGTTGAGAATAACCAAGCAGACTAGGAATGGTGCAACATCAGAGCTCTAAAATTCAATTCGTAACATACCCATCTTTTTAAAAAACATGAGGCTCTCAAATTACGGCCATTATTATGCTTTATTTCTATTAAAATGCAGCCACAGCAGTAAGGTACTAAATATATGTATTTCTACATTCAGTACAAAATATTCAGTCACCGATTTGCAACGTGCGATAATATTGCACAGCAAACGGGCACTTCGCTTTTCTCCTCCACCGAAATGTGGCTGCTGTGGCATGAATCAAACCCAGGTGTACTGGCTCAAAGTTGAGTGTCATGCAAATGCAGCAAGGCTCTTACATGTTTGCTGCATGCTTGCAATAGCCTACTTAAGAAAGAATCTATGCCTTTTATATCAATCTGTAAAACTGACAAAAAGTTGAAATAAAAAAGATTACAGATTGAGAGGCATTAACTTACACACAAAAATTCCAGGACAATAGTTCTAAGGCAATGCTAAAGTGATACAGTAAAACCTTGTTATAAGAGACACTCAAGGGGCCTGAAAAAGATCTCTTGTAAGCAAGGTCTCTTGTAACCAAAAATTCTAAATGCACTGTGTTGATCAGTGTACTGCACCTCAGCATATAAATGCATTCACATGCATTAACAGGAAATTGTTCCGAAAAGCTTAAAGAAGTTATTTATACTAGTATGTATTTTTGTGAGTGCAGAGTGGATTCCTTCACAAATTCTGGAGGTAAAGCACTTTACTTTGCAATGCTTCCTGTTACTCTAATACCTTTGAAGCACTCTTACATGCTCGTCACTCTCAGATGCTGACACTTTTCCTCTGAAATGTCCTCGTAGTCATCCTCTATGGCACATGTGCCATTTACTTGTGCAAGAATCGCACACTCTGTAGGCTCTTCGGAAGCACACAAGATCCACATCTGCAGATACGAATTCCTCAAAACATTATGGTACCTTAGCAGTCTCTTGGATACTCGCCCATGCTTCATCTTCAAGGAAGATTTTAACAGTATCCATATATGGGCTCTCTTACATCATGTCACCACATTTAAAGCCTGCTTGTGTGAAACTTTTCATTTCTCATTTCTCAGGCCATTCTAGACACCTGAAATCACCTGAACAGCAAACTTCGCATCATTTACTATTGTACAGTCTTGCTTCCTGACGAGCAACAGGCATTCTACCAACCTTGTTTTGTACAGCAACTTGACAGAGTGCATAATGCCTTTGTCTGTTGGTTGAAAGTAGGGTGTAAAGTTCGAAGTGAAAAATAACTTTGGTGGCTTTGAACACGATAACTTTGGTGCTTTTGGTGCTGCAAGAAGCATCATTCACAAAGTGAAAGACATCAAGATTGTAAGCTTTCATCTAGTAATCAAATTTTAACAGTGAGGAGTTAAAAATGCTGGATGTCATTCATGTATTTTGATTTGCTTCGTAGGTGACAGTAATGCGATTCCAGTGGCTGAAACAGCGGGGTCGTTTTGACTTTCCAATCAAGGGGAAGCACTCCCCAATTCCTGACATGTACAACAAAAAGGATACTGATATAGAACAGAATTTAGCTAAGGGAATCTGAAGTGCATCATGTAAGAGTTGGTACGCTTCAGCTGCATTGCATGAGCACACCTGGGTTGTCTCTCTTCTAAATAGTGAAGAATTTGCTCCAGGAACCTGAAAAAGTTGTCCTTAGTAACCGAGTGTCTCTTGTAACCATGTCTCTTGTATGCAATGTTGCTAACATGGCAGACATAGGAAAACCAACCAAACCATTTTCAAATGTCTCTTATAACCGAGTGCCTCTTGTAACAATGTCTCTTGTAACGAGATTTAACTGTATTTACATAAAAAATGGTGTATTCTTTTTTCAGACAAATACATTAAAAAGCTACCTAATTTCTGTACAACTCTGTGATGGCACAGAATGGACACCAGATAGAATGAAATTTCTGAAGGAATAGAACAATACAAGCAGCAAGAGCTGCTTTTCTTGCTTACTTGAGTTATGCTGATGAATGCTAAGTGCAGTTGTAGCATCAAAGTCACAAAATGAAATAGCATAGTATGGCAAATATTTCTAGCCTTGCTAGACACAAGTAACACTGCAACTCATCCACACATATATTATGTTGAGGCATGAAAAGGAAAGAAAAATAAAGAGCCTCTGCCCGTGCCACAGGCTCTTTATTTTTCTTTACTTGTGTCTAGCAAGGCTAGAAATATTTGCCATATTATCACAGGCAGCTTACAATGCAGATTGCTGTGCAGGCTGATTAAAGTGAACTTATAGCTTACATGAAAGATTGCCACCCTTTCGATTACATGCAATCTGCTGTTATGAAGTATGTCAGCGTGTTTCAATCCACACCACAACTAAATGAACTTAGTAAATGTAACCAAACTCCATCCCTCCGCAACACGGCATCTACAATTGCACAGACAGCTCTTCAAACAGTTTTTTTGAAGCACCTAGAGGACAGTGATTCTGGCTACATTTGAAATCTCCACCGCACAGAATCGCAGGGCCATTCTGTGCCTATAAAAATGGACTGTGTTCAAAAACAAGAAATAAGATGGACGTCCCAATGTTCTACAGTGCGCCTAGGAAGAGAAGTCTGGTGCTGTGACTTTATCTTATGCTTCACTAATCAACACTGCAGCTGAGATCTAGTTGAAGAAATGCCTACATTGCATATAAATGCGCATTTTTTTTAAAATATGAGACTGCAATCTGTTAGCGCAGTAATGATGTGGTAGATTTTTTTCGATTGCAGTACACATTGCATGTCTGATACAGCTATGCAATGCCAGCAGTGGCACTGAGCTCCGCCAAACTTTCAGGCAGTCACTAATGCCCAGCTTTTGCATAGACCTTGAGCGGGCAATTTTGCTAGCTTAAAAAATCTGGCGGAGTAGTTTTGCTCAAAACATGGTCCAGACCAATGGCCCTTCATCAGCAGCAGAGGTCGAAGGGTTATGTTGCACACCGATGAGCAGAACTCAATTCTACCTTGTTTCAAATCACTTTTGCTACCGGGAAATGCGCTAACGTCGCACCACACGTAAAAATGATAGAATTTTCTTCATGTCATGAAGAGCGGAAATTGAGACGCATAAGATAACAAAACCTTCTGCAAGATCTCTTCTTGAGCTTTGATGTGCCATGACTTCAAGAATAGGAAAATTGTACATGCAGAGCAAAACACACGGGCAGCCTGGCTAGTCCTAAACAGATGCATAAGCAGCTGGAAGAGCAAAGCATGAAATGGAACCAGTTACAGCTGCTTGATCGGTTGCTTAAACGATGAGTGCGATGGTGCTAGTGCAGCCACTGACAGTGATGCTGGTGAATATGATGCAGTTGCAGATTCCTTAATGCTGGTTTCGCAAAAAAACAGTATTGTGCAAGGCAGAGGCAACAGTGGTCGTACAATCAGGAGGGTCGGCAGGTATGATATGGTATATGTGGCATGCAAAGATCTACTGTCACAAGGCTAACGGAACAAAATCTAATTGATGAAGCTTTGTTTCAGTATACTCACCATTTCCATGTTCAAGAGAGTAGAAATTTGTGATACCCTAGAAAATTTGTCCCTAATTGACCATGTTGTGACCGATGTCATGTAACTGATCAGGTACCGCAGTTCCTTGTCAAACTGGAGTCCCCCAAGCTGCAAAAAAATTAGGGGGACACTGAAGCTGCACCTTGTGGAGTGCCTTTAACATTGCGTTTTCATGCTGGGAATATTTCTCTCTCTCTATATATATTTGTTTAAGTTGGTTGTTAGGGAAAGGAAGGCACACAATCTCAATTCTCAGTAAAAACCTACAGTTGCCACAAATGTAAAATGGCATTCTTCCAGGCTGGTTGGCATGACTCCTGTTGTGGGTGCCAGCTTGAGCTTTAGACGAGAGAGACACGAGGGAACTGTATACACATCGTGTAATAATTTTGAACAATAACACTGTGCCCGCACGACAACGCCTTTCTAAAAGACATAACACAAGGTCCGTCCATCATAGAAGTCTGGAATAATCTGCCACTCGACA
Organism: Amblyomma maculatum; assembly: GCF_055883805.1. NCBI lineage: Eukaryota > Metazoa > Arthropoda > Arachnida > Ixodida > Ixodidae > Amblyomma > Amblyomma maculatum. The sequence continues at coordinate 227,613,661 of NC_139344.1, forward strand.
TTGTCTCCTCCACATCTGCAAATGAATTCATCACCAAGGTGGAAATATTTATTGCCCAGCAAACTGCAACAATGTGAGCAGAGGCATTTATGCGGATTGCCCTAGCAAATCACGGAGTGCTTTGAGTGTATTTCATGTGCATATATTGTCGGTATGAAAATGTTCCTTGTTGTCCAATGTTCCTTGTTATTCCTTTGTTTTTTTTTTTTGTCTTATAGGATATATTGTACACTGTCTGTGAAATTGTGACTTTTTTTTGCCCACTCCTGTATGAGCCTGTCAAAAGGCTTACAGTATAAATAAATAAATAAATAAAAAGTGCAGAATGAACAAAAGATCGCTGCATATAAATAAAGCTATGTCAAACAGTGGCAGCTTGCAATGCAGTTAAGGTTGTCATGGCGTAGAAAATGAAGTCACAAGCAAAGGTAACATTTACGATCTGTAACTAGTACTTAAGGCTGTGTTTCCTCTTCACAGAATATGTTCATGCGGAACATTGGGCTGCAAGACCCATTGTTTGAGCTGTAAATCGTGCTTTACACTTACAATAACTGTCTTCTTTTATTTTGCTTGAGGTGCAATTTCCATTGGTAACTGGGATAATGAACATGCATAACAACAGCCTTAGCAACATTAGCAAATCAGTAGATGCTGCACTCCCAAGTGCTATTACTGCATAGCTAGGAGCAAAATGATTTCAGCCGTCACAAGTATTTTTACACCTCCCTGACTACACTTGACACCAAAGCTGAGTAATGCCACAACATGTGGTCCCAATGTGCCACCAGGATTAAACAACATTAAGCGCAACAAATACATTCTAGCATTCCTGGCTTTTCTGACTGCTGATACTTCTACCAGATAAATGTTTAAAAATATACTATGTAATAAACATATAAAAAACAGAAATAACTACTTATTCTCCCCAAAAGAGCCCAGCTGGCAGTCACAGAAATAAGGAAATTTTTTGAGCACTGCTGACAGTAGATATTTCAAACACTCAAAATGTTTCACTCTAACATGAAATTTTAATAAGTAATTACACACAGGTGCTCATGCATATACAGCAGTCAACATATGGGACTACTTAATGCAGCAAAATGACAGCAGGGAGGGTCTCCTGAAACAGGTATACACCACACAACGGTGCAGAACCTGCCCAAGGAGACCAGCTTGTATTACTGCATTCATTCAGTAAAGACGGTTTACCTTAGAGGGTCACCTCAATGCACTTTATCAAAGTTGCAAAACATGTGCAGAATGCAGCATATGTGCATTCCTTGTGGTGTTAATTAGTGCGTTTTTTTTTTTAAATGTATTTGTATCACCGTAACACTTCGTAACAGTGATCACCAAACGCTGCTAAATGTTTCAAGGACTTCCGTTTCCTTTCATCATTCTGACTATGCTGAAAAGTTCAGTCGTGAGCAAAAGTGGTATACAACACGCAGCCAATGGTGGAGATCGGGAAAACTGCATTTAAATGCAAACTAGCAACAGCTAACCGGGGTCAAAACATTCATGGCGGTGGCCTGGTACTATCGATATGCATGATCCGCTGTTGCTGTCCCTGTTGCGGTCTCTAGATGGAGTTTAGATGCAGTTTTCTGGAGCTCCACCACTGACTGCACGTTGTAAACCACTTTTGCTCACGACTGTACATGCTTTCTCTGAGATTGCAAGGACCAAACACAAGCCTCCCAGTTTATTACAAAATACTTGTGCTTTTAAAGACGGGCTTTAATGATAAGACTGCAACTCCTAAAGCAGTGGATCTCAGTGATAGATGTGTTGAGGACTTCTTGCGGACCAATGGAAGTAGTGAGGGACTTCTTGAGACTGGGAGGGGGAAGGGTGGGGGTGGGGGATGGGGGATCTTGTGCGGACTGCTGCTGCAGTTCTGGGAGCAGGTTGCGGAATTGGGATTGAGTCAGGACTAAACTAGCCTTTAAAAATGCACACTTGATAAGCCAGCTCACCATGGCTTGCGGAGGATGTGGCGAAGAGGGGATGCGTCGGCATCAGTATGCATGTCGCTAGAAGGGATTTGACTCCTCCCAACACCGCGCCGCTCCCTCATCAGACACCCGAGATGCTTTTCATTGTAGGCCCCCTTCAGCAGTGCAGCCAGAGCCCGAGTTTCACTGCTGCTGGCATCAACAAACAACATAGACGCTCTCTCCCTCTCTTTCTCTTGCACAAGGCTCTCCGTTTCCACAATCCTTTCACATTTCTTTCGCTTTGAGAAACTGAAGTTGGTTTTGAACCTCCGTACCTTTAAAGAAATTCTACAAAATCATGCCTAGCAAGGCCAAAGCTATCGCGCGACCTCTCTCTCTCTCTCTTTTTTTTTCTTTGTTGAGGGGGGGGGGGGGGGGGGGGGGGGGGCATGGCTTTCATGGAGCCCCAAAATTGCTTCGCGGACCACCATTTGAGAAACATTGCCGTAAGGAATAGCTAAAATACTACCTTCAAAGGCAAGTTGAGGTTATGTGCAGTTACTCTTACCCGATTGAATGTACACTTGAAGAGTGCTTTTTCAAGCTGAAACGTGGTCTCGGCAGCTGCAAGATTCACCAGGCTGTCATAGTTGGCAGGAATGAGGTCAGCCTTAAACAAAGACAACAAAATATAACAATGAGAACTGTATTTGCTTCAAGCAGCTAACGGATGTACTGAGTTGTGCACGTCACAGTGGATTCCTTGAAAGGCAGCTGCAGTGGTAAAAATCTAACCTACAGCCTCATTCTAACAAAAAATAAAAAACAACTTGCTATTAAATGAAGCAGTTAGTCAAACCAAGCGTTAAGAGTCACAGAAAAGAAAGGCGAAAAATAAAATAAAAGAAGGCGGCAGACAGTAAGAAGGAAGGGAAAAAAATGTGCACAAATACAAAGCAAGCATAAGATCAGCTCCATTAAATTGTGTGAGGTAGCATTTCTGCACAAGCATTGGGATGTTTAATGAGTCCACTTCTCCTGACAATGTAAATTATCCTGCCAGTGAGGCTGCTAAGGGCTACTTTGGAAAAATACAGGAGCAAACACAATCAGTTTACTAACAGCTAGTGGGATGTGACTTGAATAATGGTAGAACTACATCAACTGCTTCTCTTGCACTCTTCCCTCTACCATTGCCAATCATGGCTTTTTGCCCATGTCTGCAAATGAACTAGCACTGAAATTAGTAAAAACTGTTTCTGCTCAGTATCATGCCATGGGAGAGGTTGAGGTTGCACTCTTCACTTTGAAAATGTGTTTTTGTCACCTTTGGGTGGCAGATGCATGCACATTTAGCACATTGCAATTATCTTGCGTCACTGCTTGCAGGCTTACTGCTTCCCAGTAATGACTCTTGCATGCAAGCAACTGATGCTACCATAACCTGCTTTCTACTATTTAACGAAGATCTCTAGCTAAAGCAAAGCCACTGAAGTAACCAATCATGGGAAAACTGAACTATAGCAGAAACCCCTTACAGTAAAGTTGCACGAACCAGCAAAAATTTTACTATGTCGGTGCCTTTACCTTATTAGTTGTTAGTGATGGCATGACTCTGAAGATGTTGTGAATTTAGTTGCACAGTGTTGGCTTAGAAAAGAAAGAACACTTACAATTACCTTTCAACCTGTTCTAATCACCCAATTATTGGCTAATGATTTATTTTTACCACAGCATTTTATGTTTTCACATTTTCTATTCCGGCCAAGTTTCGTGAAGTACCGTACCTGCACAAATGTAATCCTGCCACGAATATAATGCAAGTGGAAGTTTGAGTCCATATGAGAACACAAACTTTGTGTGAACACCTCATGTTTTATGGTCTCAATGCCATTCAAGAGGTAAAAGTTCAAAATAACGTGCAATACAGTCAAGAGTGGCAAAACCGTCATGCAGTGACCTTCACTTCTTACCGCTGATGAACCACACTGCCCAGTGCTGTGATCGTTTGGCCTTTGTTTCCTTGCCCTTATTCAATGGCCTGAGTTGCATTCTTTACATAATCAGAGTCAAATTCTATTTTTTGTTCAATGTGTGCCATGATTTTACCTCGTGGTCCCAAGGCATTTAGGCTCACACGTCAGGTGGTTACACCTCAAAAAGAGGCATTTTATCATCTTCAATATCCATTTTCCTCTCACTGTTTGCCTTTTCAATAACAGCGTTAATGTATAATTGTAAATTGATTGAAACTGAAATCTATCATCCAAAATGAACAACATCCGCAAGCAGAAGCACAAATAATGCATTGGTATGTAGTATCTATTTACAGCTGACAGGATATATTTTCAGTTGCGGAACCATTGCTCATGGTGTGTACTGAGCTGGTGATTGGTGTAGTGATCAACAGGCTGAACACACCCACTCACACGTGCCGTCATTGTCATGACTGGCGGCCATGTGTCGGCAATGTGACTGCAGAGCTTCGCTGTAGAGGGTGCGACCACAGCTCATGCATTCATATCTGTGTGAGAGCGTTCAGAATGCCCAAAATTCTGCGCACTGTCTACAATGCCAGGGAATAATGCGACTTGTATCATCCTGAAATTCGTAGCCACCCTGATTTCATCTTTGAGATTATACAGTATGTTTCTGCTATAAACAAAAGAAAATGAACAGACATCTATGGAAAGTCAAATAAAACCACAGTTTCACTTTACTACAGTCGAACCCGGACATATCAAACTCCAAGGGGATCTCGAAATATTGTTCGATATATCAATAATTTGATATACAAAAATCGGCTTGACACCTCTCGTGACAATGACAAATGATCCTGTATATACTTGCATAACGAATCCACTGGCATTATATAGTGGGCCCACCCCTTCTTTTTGCCACTGAGAATTGAAAGAAAAAAAAAAGGGGGCGTTAGCACGTTCCATTGTTTCGTGCCGTTGCTGACCACAGCGCATTCCAAGGCAGTGCACCAAAATGCTGCACGGCGATAACATCATGGTGTGTTTTAGCTCCTCTGTTAAAGAAAGAGAGGTAGGTGGGGGGGCTTGGCAGAGTGCCAGTGCCCTTGTCAGGAGAGTGGCTTCCTCAGCTTGTTGAGTAAATTTTTTCTTTTACTTTTTTCTTTTTCCTTTTTTGCTGGAAAAGCCAAGCGTATCATCACGGGCACTCCTGTCAAGGGAGCTAGCACTCTACCAAGTTCGTCCCCTCCACCGCAGTGGCTAAGTCACACAAGCTTGGTTTTCAATGCATTCGCTTGATCATGCCATGACTGTGGTGGGCACAACGTCTGAAGCGGGCACAATGAACAATTGAAAAAACTGGCCAATGTTCCATCTGCCATGGCTCTCCAGCGCATGCTCAGTGCGTGCTGCTGTGAAAACGGAAAAAGTCGGAGGAAGGGGAGAGAAATGGTTCACCAGAATTTTCCTTCCTTCATGCTCCCTCACACCAATAAAAGAAGGAAAGAATGCACGCACCCTTGTGCCTCGCTCTTTCGCATTGTTTTCCCTAAACCAAACACCACGGCTGCGTTGGGAGAAACACACTTTCGAGGGCGCGGCACTACTCTATACTCGGGGGCACTCTTTCTTAGTAATGGGCGCAAAGGTAGGGAGGTGGGGCGTCTTTAAACGTGTCACTCCGCCATGTAGTTCAACTGCACGGCTTTCAGTTTGCATAGACGTTGCAGATCATTTCCTTCGTTTGCTTCAACAGCCAGTATCTCTTGAGCTTGATTCGAATCTTGTCTGGTGAAAACGCTTCCAGTCCTTGCGGAGTGGATGACCAGAACAACTGGAACAGCCAGACCTCACCATCTTGTCTGCAAAGTTGGGGCGTCTCGAAAACCCGCGACAGACATCACACGAGAAAACCCGGTGGCATAACAGCTTCATTTTAGAAAATCAGTTCAGTGATAAAAAATATACCATAAATAACTAGCATTATGATTTCAATTTGTGTTTTTTTTTGTAGAAATTGATCATGTAACTAGGGGCTATATTGAGTTGCGCAGGAAGATGATGCGTTTCGGCTCGGTAGCTTTGGCTCCATTGCCAAGAAAAACTGTCCCCGAGTATGGACTGGCCGTTGCCGAAACGGGTTTTTTAGTGCCTTCCGCAGCATGTGGCTTGCAAACGTCATGCGGCAAACGGCTGAGAGTGATGCGATAGTCATTGGGGAAGGCATACCTTCCTGTGCGCGGTGTGGAGTTCGATAATATTAAACGACTGGTGAAATTGCAGTTCGATATACAGCACAACTTTCCTATCTTTTTACGTGGGGTTTTCATTTGCAAGTTCGATACAACAAAAATTCGAAATATCTGGGTTCGACTGTATACCCGTGTTGCCACTATATGTACATTAACTATAGCAGGGTTCCACTGTATAACAATGTTGGTACTGCAAAAAAAAAAAAAAAACTGGCATGAAATTTCTTACAGTACAGAATGTAAAGAAGGCATTTACCGCACTCACCTTGAAAGATTTCAGGGCTCCATCAAGCGTGACAATGAAGGTTTGTAAAAATGGTCTGATTCCATCATTGGCTTCATAAGAAGTGAAGTCATCCTGCAAAAATGAAAACACAGTTATATCTCAGCCTTAAAAAATTGCCTTGCTTCATATACTCACTTCTGTCAAAGAGTGGTCAGTTGACTGGAATGTATCGGCCCATGACTTGATGTGTGGCTTGATTGCAGCATTGCAGAGCTCTGCCACACCATGGCTCACAAGGGATTGAAACTTCAGTGCAGAGTTATTCAGGTCAGTCAGGCAGCTCTGAATAGCAGCAAAACTGCACAATTACCATCATTTTGAATAAATTATATTACTAATAAATTAAACCAACACATTAAAGGCCTGAAATACCAGCTGTCAATAATCATCATCGTCATCCTAGCTGGACTATACCCACTGCAGAGAAAAGGCCTCTCCCATATTCCTCCAATTAACACAGTCCTGTGCTAGCTTCACCCACTTGACCCCTGCAAACTTCTTAACCTCATCTGCCCACCTAATTTTCTGCTGCCCCTGCTACGCTTGCCTTCCCTTGGAATCTAATTTGTTACTCTTAGTGACCATCAGTTATCCTCCCCTTGTATCCCTGACCTGCCCATGTCCATTCTTCTTGATTTTGACAGGAATGTCATTATTTCGAGTTATTTCCCTAAACCACTCTAAGTGCTTCCTATCTAACGTTACACCTACCATTTTCCATTCCATAACTCTCTGCATTGTCCTCAACTTAAAACTTGTAGAACCCTTTTCATTACCCTCCATGTTTCTGCCCCACAGGCGAGTACTGGTCATGAAGTTTCTTACTCTTACCTAGAGGGAAATCTGTGGCCTGCCATCTATGGGAGTTTACATGGAGTTTTCAGACGACCAGTTCAGCCACCATGGGCGCTTAAAACATCATAGGCCGGAGAGCTACCGAGTGCAGAACTAGAACATTTGGCCAAAACTAGTGCAACTATAAACGTTGTTCTACCCTAAATAATGTTCTAACATTCAATAATGTGACTATAAATTGCAAAAAGAGAGAGAAACAGCATGTCAGTGTGAGATTTATCTAATATAAGCGATAGCTCTTTCTCCTATTGGCTTAGTTTTGAGCAGCACAAATACCAATATTTCGCACTTAATAGACACACTTTGAAATGGAAAAAAAAAAAAAAGTTTTGAAAATATTTATGGTTGTGCATTCACTTAAGGAAGTTTTTAGTGGCATTTCGGGAAACAGAAACCTTTTATTGGCGACGTCTACCTTTGCGCCTTCGTTACTATGGCTTTTGCGGTCTATGTACACACCTCGAGATGGTGATGATGATGAAAAAGGAACATCATAGTAACGACCCTCCATTCACCCAAGAAAAACCGACTGTCCCGCATCAAGTAGCACACCGGTCCATGATCCTTAGCGCGCCCATGGTGGCTGAAGCGCAGCGCCCTCAGCTTTCCCTCTAGTTAGTGTAAGAAACTCTATGGCACTGGTATGATGCAAGTGTTCTATGCTTTTCACTTGAGGGGTACTGGTAAGCTGCTAATCATTATTTGCAAGTACTTGCCAAATGCACTCCATTGCAATCTGATTCTTCTAGTTATTTCTCTTTCGTGGTCCGGACCTGCGGCTGCTACCTGTCCTAAGAAGACATGCTGTAAAAACCCGTGTATAACAAAAACCTGTATATAATACGAGGTGCTATTTCTAGATAGCAAAAAAAAAGAAAAGTTTCCACCCGCGTATAGTGCAAGTGAGGGAAGATCACCAAAGTACTGATTTGCACTACATTTCGTGGTTGCTTCCCTTCTCACACCTATGAACTTGGTCAGAGAATTTCATGCACCATGAGGAGAACAGCAGCTCACATTCACCCCGGCAATCCCGGAAGCCACATGGTCCTGCGGTTGTTCTAAAACAAGTAGGCCGCTTCCAGCTCAGATGCACAAGCTGCTGGCCATCATGCGCCGCGCTCGTGCTTGTCCAGGTCAGCACCGCACACAGGTGCATGGCGTGTGCGCCCAGGAAGTGTTCTCAGATTTAGGGTTTTCGCGATCGTCATCATCCGGTACGTGTAACATCTGCCGAGAGTCCCTTGCTGGAGACATCTTTCAGCAGAAACTCTTTTTCTGTACCTCTGAACGCGTTCGGTATACTGTATTTCTTGAAGGTGCGACCGATACACTCCTTGGGAATACTGGTGGAGCATCCGCGACTCGCCTGCAGGGCATGGCCAGCAGGGCTAGAGAGGCCCATGAGAGACATCTTTGACAGCTCTGAAAGTTCTATTCTGTCTATTTCATTGGAGGTTTTCATGCTTTGTCATGAAACTACACTACTGCCTACTTCTACTGTGCACTCAGCAATGAAATCTCTGAAATTATCATTCATTCCTTCTAAACTTCTAAACATCTTTCTCAGTTAAAGCTGAATATCTATTCTGCAACGAAGTCCTGAATTCCTCTACTTTTTCTTTGACCGCAAATTCGTTGATGGCCCTTTTCCTTACTGGTTTACTCCGTTCAGTCTTTAAATCTAGACTAATTCGAGACCTTACCCTCCTGTGATCACTGCATCACACCTTTCCATTGACCTCCACATCCTGCACAATGACTGGGATAGAGCACATCAAGAAATCTATGATTTTATTTTATTTTTAGTCTTCCTATTCAGGTTTTTCCATGTCCACTTTTGATTCTTCCGTTTGCTGAAAAAGATACTCATAATTCGTAAATTAGTGCGTTCTGCAAATTCTACTAATAACTCTCCCCTGCTATCTGTAGAGCCTAGAGCGTCGTCCCCCACTGCCTGGTCTCCAGCCTGCTTCTTGCCTACCTTAGGATTGAATTCCCCCATCAGCACAGTACACATGTACTGTGTTTCTACTTTACCCACAGCTTATTCTATGCCCTCACAGAAGCTCCTGACGATGCAGTCTTCGTGACTAGATGTAGGAGTGCAGGCTTGTACAACCTTCAATTTAAAACCACTTACTAAGCTTAACTATGATGTTATAGAATTCCTCTGTTTGCAGCTATATGCTGTCAATAAGTACCAAATAAAAAAAAAGCTGCTATGGTGGCCAAAAACATTCCTAGTGGTGGTATCTGTAGAATTCTATTAACAGTTTTGGTCATGGCTTATCGGGTTTAACGTCCTAAAGTGACCCACTCGAAGAGAGATGCTGTACTGGAGGACTCTGGATAATTTCAACTACCCGTGGCTTTTAATGCACACTGACACTAATCTACCAACAGTTCATTACGTTACTGAACTTTCTAGTAGAACTGTCCAGGAAATACACCAATACTTGACAAGCCAAGCAAAAATAAGTAGAAAGAAGCTACACATTGCTTCATGGACAAAGAGTGTGAAAGTGTGAGTATGGAAAGAAAGGAAGCAAGCAGCATCAACTTGAATCAAGTTGTTCCTTTTCTCTCATCACGCATACACTCATGCATGCATACATGATGCCCAAGGATATATAAAGAAGAGGTTATAAAAGACATGCAAATAGCACATTTTTCATATGCATCTATGTGCATGTCTTCTATTATCTGGATAAGCTTGAATAAAGTGCAAGATTCTAATTTCTTACTAGAAAGTTTTCTGGTACAGTTTTTCCACACACACTGCTAGACATTTAGAGAGGCATCAAATTGTGAGCATTAGTGTTTTTCTCTTTGTTTAATTTTGCACATGCTTGTTATCCGTTGTGAATTTGTCTGTATTTCATGCATCGAGGAAAAAAATGAAAGCATCAAGTTACCCAATTCATTAGTGCCATGCTTTCCGTTGGAAATTCTGAGGCTCTGCATGATTCACGGCATTGTCACTAAAATAAAACTCATAGGAGACTTATAACTTATAGCAGATTTCTCGGTAGCACCTTTTCTTCTTGCAGTGATGCATAACAAGTTATCACATATGAACTCCCACAAGAAATCTGCATGTGACTGGTAAATGATGTATAATTGAATTTATATCGTATTACTGTAGCCTCACCAGCTAAACTTTGACTGTGACATCAACGTTCAGTTCAAAGTTATTTGACGCAGAGAAATAATTGACATGAACCCTATACTGTCATTCTAATTCACTAAAACTCCTATACAAGCATGTCCTTACAGCTGGAATGACAACTAATGAAGAAGCAGCTATGATAATTTTGTTCTCATATGCCTTATGCGACTCGAACTTTAGTGACGCTGCAGCCATCATTCAGCTGTTTACACCAAAACAATGTGCGAGAATAAATGAAATTATAAGTTATTTACGAGGCCTTATTAATGTTCTGTACATCACTGTAAAGAACATACAAGCAAAATATGATGTCTGCACTTATCAAATAATTTGAATTCTTAATTGAAAACTTGAGAGACTGAGTTTTGTGAATACGGACTTAAAAATAAAGCTTGCTTCTTTTAATTTGTCAAGGCAATAAAAAAGCCAGCAAGCTTTTGTAAAAACAAACACTAGAAACCAATCTCAAAACTCACTTCCAGTTTAGCTGTCTCTTGTTCAGTGGCTGAAGAAAAGAACTTGGAAAGGTCTTCCTGTAAAATGAAGCATGAAGTAAGGTCAAACTGGCGATTCCCATGAATATCAATGTAATAAAGCACAACTTGAAATTATTGAACGAACACCTTCACTGCAGACACCCTTCTCACCTGCAGAGAGCTAGCAAGAGTCTTTGTGTATTCTCGTGCCATTTCCACATTGTTCAACGTTGTCTGCAAAAAAAAAAAAAGAACAACAAATGCTTCACTGAAACTCAGGGCACGTATATACTAAGCATACAACAAATACTTTGACATACAAGAGAAGCAAAAAGTCTCCTCCAGTCTAAAAGCATGTATATCTGAAGATATCAATGCAAACAGTAAGCTGTTGGGAGCCATATGTCCCTTTTATAAAACAGTCCACTGTGGAAAGGCATGTGGACAGTTTCCCTTTAAGGATTGCAAACTGTATGCTGCTCCAAGATGATTGCAAAGTTACGAATAGAAAAACTGCTAAAGTTTAATAATACTATTGGCTAACATTTGTAACATGCTAATGCGAATACCAGCTGCAGTTATCACATTATCATGGAAGCATAATATAGAAATGTGTGCATTCAGATTGTGGTGCACATTAAAGAACCTTTGATTGAAACCGATTTGAAGCCCTGCCCTACGGCATGCAAAAATGCAAAGTCATTGTCATCATTACCAATTTGGCAGAGACAACATAAAGGTGCCTACAATAAATTTGTATTCTATCGCTCCCACATTAGACACTTTACAAAGCGACCTTTCTACAGGGTGACTAGAATACAATCTAGAGAGATCTGTTTGCGATGTTGTTCAGCTGAAACAATGTCAGAGCACTAAGGGCTTGTGTCAAGCAGCCAAACCTGTCATAACTAGATTACCAAGCATGCCATCTATGACAGTTTTCAAATGCCAAGCTTTAGACAACCCTATTCAGCTCCACAGCTATTTAATATTTAGTTCAAGATGCATTCATTAATTGTTCACAGTGTAGTGTGTTACAAAAACCCACCAGTTTACAAGGCAAGGAGTCATGAGAATAATTTTTATGGTTTAGTCTTGATACTAATTGCAGGCACTATGGCCTGTAAATGAAGGTGTTTTCAAGTGCCTTAAAAAATGAAAAAAGATGCAGGTAACTGAATGCTACAATCACCACAAAATTTTGCTATGATTTTCATGAGCTCTTTGAGCCCACAAAAGGCACTCACAGAAGAATGACCTACACAAAGCATCAAATGCACGTGCCATACTTCTGTCATTTCAAGATAGGCTTTTAACAATGTAATATAGTCAATGTTTGAAGAGTCACCCATAGTGAACAGCAGTGTTGAAGACATGAATAAAAACAATAACTTTCAAGACAAACTTTGTAAAGCAGAATTCTCAGTGTCAAGTCTAGGAACCATTGCGCAGCTGATAAAATGAAAATATGAACCTGGTTAAAACAAGAAGCAATCAACTTGTGCACATATTCATTAAAATAAGCCCATACAGTACAACTGAACAGATACAATAAAAACATCACAGTTGCACCTGCGTATGCTGAATGAGTCTACTATGGGAATGCACATGCCTGTTCACTGCTCATAACCTCATTTTACTCCTGCTGCCACCATGGTCTGCCAATATGTTCAGTTGTTAAGCAAGCAGCTGCTTCTCATGGGAGCTACTGCAGAAGCCCATATAGTGTCAATGGAAACTTCCTTCCTCTCCTGCCCCTCAAAATGATAAGCCCATACTTCCAAATCTTCAAAGCCACATGAGCGATATGAGTGCTATAGACCGAAACTGTGTTTAGAAAAAAAAGTCTTGCAAATACCAAATTTGACTGGGGGTGAAAAGTAGTCTTAGTGCTGCTATTGAAATGCATGTACACAAATCTTTTCAAAGCAGTTTTTTATTCACAATGTGTCTATGATGTTGTCCCTTTATGAGGAGTAACCTAAACAGTAGCTAAAAGTTTGGTGCCCCAGAAGTTTGCTTCTCAGTCGCATCGTGTGGCTCGTAATGCATTCCATGTTGAAAATTTTGCAAAGGTAAGTAGATTTTTAGAAGAAAGGCACTTATCCAGAGGTTGACAGCCTAGTAAGATTGTCTAAAGCTTGCAGTGCTTTAAAAAAGAAACAGTTGGAGTGGAGCGAATTTGAACAAAGGCATTTCTTGTGGGAAGCGACTCGAGTATAGAGCATAATAGCTATCACCGAAGTTGATCGCCCAGCATGCAGACTGCACACTCTCGTGTTGTGCACAGGACGATGTCATCTTCATCGACTTCTGTCTGTGCACAAAAGCTTTTGCACATCCTACTTGGCTTAACTCTGTTAAAATCCTACCATTTTTGTCCTGCCCCCTAAAATGAGTAGAACATCCACAAATGCTACAGAAGCCCTGCTACACGGCTTAGAAGCAAACCCCCTAGGCTGTATGTAAACTTTTGGTAAAGGGTACAGGAGGTTCCATCAACCAAGGTAAAGGAGGTACAAAGGCATTCAGCACTGACACTTTCAATGCATAAAAGTGCAAATTAGCATTTCTTGATATCAAGTATGAACAGCTCCGTTTTAGTTCTCACAGAATTAAGTCCACATCTGGTCCGTTGACGGCAATGCCACACCACAATGTCTTCCTTGGTTGTTTCTGGATGCCTCGCCCTCAAACACTTGTATAAAGTGGAGAAGCCATTGCGATGGCTGACAGTTGTCACATTTCGCTTCTTCATGCTGCGTTTCCCAGGCACGGTCCGCTCATATATAAGTGCACAGTCCTCTCATACGGTTCACATATGCGCCTAAGGCACTGCAAGGAAGCCACTGCGTTTCCCTATGTAGTCGCTTCTACACAAGAACGGGTGCCTCGTATCTTTCACTCACTGTCTTTCTTATATTGTTACAGGATGTCCCCGAGCGGCCAGAGATTCACTCCAAATTCTGGAACTCTTCCGGAACACCAGTGCGCACAAACACAACAGCATCAGCGTGGTCATTCCACACAATGCCCCACAGCCGCTTTGCCCCTTTGCACTTACGCACTAAAGAAAAGCAACCGTGGTGGGTGAGCGCAGCTGTCTCATTTTTCATGTTGAGTGCCCGCATGAACCAGAGCACCTATCAACGACGTACTACAGTCGATTTCAGATATATTGAACTCGAAGGGAATCGCGAGATAGTTGATATCATTAATTCGATATATATAAAAGATGCTAAGAAATGAGCTCCTTTGTAACACAGAAGCATCAATATGGTGTACCCGAGCTAACGGTACGCTTCCTGCAGCGATGTGCTGCACGTCGCTCGACTTGGACGTTGCAACCCGCCCGGTGCATGTCTACGTGGCCGCTCACCGATAATCCTCCCTCGTGCCAGGCGCTCAAAAGAAGAGTGCACCCCAAATGATGCCCCGTCAACGCGAGCACGTGCTCTAAATATTTGGTAGAGTCAAATCAAGTGTTGAAGGTCACGCTGCTCGCACCTAGCGTCTGGAGCCGCGTGGCGCATGTACCGTTGGGGTTGGGGTCCATATCAAAGCTGCTGCAGATGGTACTTTGGGAACCTCACCGCTCACTATAAGAGGTGTAATTCTGTTACTGGAAACTATAAACACTATAACAACTCAATTAAAGGATGGTGCTGTTGATTTCTCTGTTTCCATCAGCAGCGAAGCAGGCCATGCAACAATGCCGCAAGCCTTCCGTCCATTAGGCCGTCTTCAACGCATGACAGCCGGTGCACTGAAGTCTGGCTTTCCTAAATGAGAGCAGAGTCGCATTCAAGTGGACTCGACATTCACCTCATCAAGCGATTTTACAGCATTAGTGCTGTCGGGAGGTGCCCAAGGTTGCGCAGCCGACTTGGCTGCGTGCACAAAATGAGCATAAGGACCCCATTAGGAGAAGCGCACCTTGCAAGCGCACGGCACGCAGTTCGATATATCGAATTTACCATGTTCAATAAACACGAACACGACTCTTACGCTTTTGCATAGGATTTTGAAGGGAGCATTCTGAAAGTTTGATATAGACAATTATTCGATATATCAGAGATTGGCTGTACTGTATTTTAGGTCTTGTAGAAAACAAAGCTAAGTAAACTTGGGCACACGAATACAGGCAGTCATCCAGAAAGCTCCACATCACGATAGAGCTTTACTTGATTGCTGCTTTTACTGAACACACATTGGACAAGTGTCACTAATGCTTACCACAAAAACAGCTCTGGCTTTTTCTACAGTTTCTGCTGGTTGAATTCTTCCTTGCTGAAAGCTGCTCTGGATCATGGAGTAGGCCTGACTAAGATCCAAGATTCCTGATGGTGGGAATCCCAGTTTCAAGCGCTCCGAAAGCTCATCGGCAAAATCTGTCTCCAAGAGTGAACAACTATGGTTCAGCATGGCGCATGCCCCATCCACACTAGCACTTGAAAAAGCTCGCCTGAAAAGAACAAAAAGGAAGTTTACACCATAAAGATGTTAGGCAATGAAAATCCAACCATTCTCACTTATAAGGCACACGCCTAAAGCAAGTGTAAGAAGTGTTGCTACTTCCCCAACAAATAGCCAAACGACTTGTGAAAATGATGATGGGCTTTCTCCTGATGTTGAATTTCTGAGAAGCACAGTAAGTGAGCCAGACTAGAAAACAATCCCCTGACAGAAGAAATTGCTTGTTGTTTGTTTCAAATAAAAGATACATAGCTTCAGGAGCACTAAAGGCATTTTTCTTTTTTATAAGGTACTCCAAAGTTGGTACTTGGTTGTTTATGCATCCTCATAACTTTTGTGCGAAATTTGTTTCAGCACACATACGAGCAACTCTGCAAATCATGCAAGCTTTCTTCTTTTTGATTCCAACCAAGACACTTATTTCAAACTTTGACCCATAACAATTACTAAAGTCTAAAAATTACAAAGATTTTGATAATGTCACTTGTAGCATAATAAAAAAATTCTTGTTCTCCCTTCTATCAGCATTCCAGGAAAATCTGATCACTTGGTTTTAAAATTCTTTTAACTAGGCACAAGCAATTTATAACTGCTAATGAACATCATTATTCCTGTCAGTATAATCTCTGTGTCATACGAGAAGCAAAGAAGAGAGAGAAAAGCCCCTTTAATAATAATAAAAAAAAAAAAGAAAGCAGAGACTTTAGTAGGTACCAAAAGAACTGCCAACCTATGAATTAACATTACAACCAAACTGAAGCTCTTTCTGATGACTGCATTGTTTATATGTAATATTTTCATTCCCTGGAAGACTACTAACTTGAGCATGATTAGTGAAAAACAACGAAGAATGAAGCATGCTTGTTAACCTTATTATGTGCAAGCATAGGCCAATTACTCATAAGTACATCATTTCTTGTCGTAACTCCTACTCCACTCCCACATGGCCCGTCTAATTTTACATATATCTGAGGGCATACGGCATTAAAACTAATGCACAATGAATCATTTGCTCTAACATGACATAATCGCTCAGACGCTTTCGACAGAATCTAAGATCAACACTTCTGAATATCAGAGAGCTTAACTGTGCAGCATTCATTAAATCCAAATTAGAATATTTACCCACCTGGAACTATTCGCAGCATTATTTTGCCTCCAGCTAAGAAAGCATTCAGAACTATGCTGTTTGCTTCATTGCACCGCAGTACTTGAGCTTTATCAGTGCTGGCTCTCCAAAGCAATCCTTCAGCCTACTCTTGCTCTTGTTGCACCACCTCACTTTGAACCTTTGCCTAATGCACTCCTTTTACCACCCAAACTTCCGAAGCAGACTATCAGGTCAGCTTCTTACCTGAATCAGCCATGCAATATCCCACAAACAAAGCGACAGATCAGCAATGAATGTAGATACTTTCTTTTTTCCCTAATGCAATAATACTGTGAACATCATTTCAAGTACTGGGTGCAAAACATTTAGCGAGAAGATACACGTCATTCTGCTCAGAGTAACTGCTAACTAAGCTTTATCCTGATGCACAGAGTGCACTTCTGCCTCACTGCACTTGTGATGCAGTGCTTCCGTATTTTTTTTTTTTTTTTTTTTTTAGCATACACAACTAATTTTTAAGTTCCCTATGCTTGTTCACTTCCTTTTCCACCTATTTTACATTCTTGCCCAAATGAAGCTGCTCACTGTGTGAATGCTGTTGCATTAGCTTTGTTTCTCAGTCAAATGCAAACAAAAATATGTTGTAATGAAGTATGTTGCTTCAAGGCTGGTAATAAATGAAATGAGGCAAATCTCTCCTTGTTATAAACAGTTCATTGTCCATGTGCAACAAATTTTGCTTGTTGGTGAATATTCTAATAAGGGAGTAATTACTCATTGCATCCACCCAAGCGCAGCCATACGGCTACAAAGGAAAGCTATACAGTTTTCTCAGAAACTTCGTAGTTAAAGAAAAATTCGTCCTGATCTGGGAATCGAACCCGGCACCACCGCCTTTCCGGGGCAGTCGCTCTACCGACTGAGCTAACCAGGACGGTCAGCAGATCAGATGGTGGGGCGAGAGCGAATTGATCTATAACTCGAAGTGGGAATGGTGTTGGTCAAATATTTAGGGGAATCCCCCAAAGTGGAGTAGATTTGTAATAAGGGAGTAATTACTCATTGCATCCACCCAAGCGCAGCCATACGGCTACAAAGGAAAGCTATACAGCTTTCTCAGAAACTTCGTAGTTAAAGAAAAATTCATCCTGATCCGGGAATCGAACCCGGCACCACCGCCTTTCCGGGGCAGTCGCTCTACCGACTGAGCTAACCAGGACGGTCAGCAGATCAGATGGTAGGGCGAGAGCGAATTGATCTATAACTCGAAGTGGGAATGGTGTTGGTCAAATATTTAGGGGAATCCCCCAAAGTGGAGTAGATTTGTAATAAGGGAGTAATTACTCATTGCATCCACCCAAGCGCAGCCATACGGCTACAAAGGAAAGCTATACAGCTTTCTCAGAAACTTCGTAGTTAAAGAAAAATTCATCCTGATCCGGGAATCGAACCCGGCACCACCGCCTTTCCGGGGCAGTCGCTCTACCGACTGAGCTAACCAGGACGGTCAGCAGATCAGATGGTAGGGCGAGAGCGAATTGATCTATAACTCGAAGTGGGAATGGTGTTGGTCAAATATTTAGGGGAATCCCCCAAAGTGGAGTAGATTTGTAATAAGGGAGTAATTACTCATTGCATCCACCCAAGCGCAGCCATACGGCTACAAAGGAAAGCTATACAGTTTTCTCAGAAACTTCGTAGTTAAAGAAAAATTCGTCCTGGTCTGGGAATCGAACCCGGCACCACCGCCTTTCCGGGGCAGTCGCTCTACCGACTGAGCTAACCAGGACGGTCAGCAGATCAGATGGTAGGGCGAGAGCGAATTGATCTATAACTCGAAGTGGGAATGGTGTTGGTCAAATATTTAGGGGAATCCCCCAAAGTGGAGTAGATTTGTAATAAGGGAGTAATTACTCATTGCGTCCACCCAAGCGCAGCCATACGGCTACAAAGGAAAGCTATACAGCTTTCTCAGAAACTTCGTAGTAAAAGAAAAATTCGTCCTGATCCGGGAATCGAACCTGGCACCACCGCCTTTCCGGGGCAGTCGCTCTACCGACTGAGCTAACCAGGACGATCAGCAGATCAGATGGTAGGGCGAGAGCGAATTGATCTATAACTCGAAGTGGGAATGGTGTTGGTCAAATATTTAGGGGAATCCCCCAAGGTGGAGTAAGTTTGTAATAAGGGAGTAATTACTCATTGCATCCACCCAAGCGCAGCCATATGGCTACAAAGGAAAGCTATACAGCTTTCTTTATCCAAGAATTTATTCATACTTAAGGAGAGACGTGGGTGCTAAAATGCGAAAAAAAAAAAATTCCCCAAAAAGTCTGTTTTCTAAAAACCTAATTTTTGGCATGGTGATGCAGTGAATTTACTCAGTTCAAAATATCAAAAGTTCAGCTCTTACTAGGAATATAAAAAAAATTGAAGTTTTACACGCCTATGTGACTAAAAACTATAGAGAATTGCGGACAAGTCGATGTTTGTACACCACTCGTTCCGCTCCTCCTCGTCAATGGTGTCATTCACATACCTACCAGGTTCACAGAAAGAGCATTGGGGAGGGAGGATGAGACAGAAAGGAGTTAACAGAGTTACCAGGCGTTTACAATGACTAAATTGTTTTTATTTAGTTCCGAAGAATCGGGTTGTTTTTCTGTGCAAACCACAGACGTGCCACATCATTGCTCACTGTTGCGGAATCTTCGATGTGGCAGATGCTGCCCTTTTTAGAAATTCCTTTCAGTACTGCTGAGCGCAACAATGTTCGCCCCTGCTACATTTTGCCAAAAGAATGTGACCGAGAGTTGTGTCGGACATGGATGGTCGGAAATGGGTGCGATTTTTTTTATAATACTGAACTGCCTCTCACATTCAGCATTGTGTATGGTATACAGATGATTCCGAGCATTACCACATCATAGGCCTTAGCTTTTTTTACTGCCGCTGGTGCAGTGCCTGCCTTCTTTCTCTTCAGTTTGCACGGCATGTGCTCCAGTCGTGTACTTTGCGCTGACGCCACTGGAGTCTTTGGAATTTGGTAGTATGACAGAAATTGCGCACTTGTGGTTTCTTTCACCTTGTAAAGGAAAAAAACTAAACAGAGGTTCCCACTGAGATCCCCTTTCCAGGCATTTCCCAAGTGGCAGCCATCGGGTTGGTGCGTGCTTCAGAATTTTTCAATACTCCACATTGTGCATTTTATGAAAATGCTTAAGGGCAGCTTTTCTTTTCGCACTTTTTTCTAAATAAAAAATTTCTCAAGGACTTCGTCCACCTTCGCTGGGAGACAAGACGCCACTTTTTCTGCTGCAATGCTGATTAAATGGCATGAACAGCCAATTATAATGATGTTTTATGGGCCCCTACATACCCTTCTCTATTTTTTTCCTGCCAGCTCAATGGCGGCTGAGGTAATTGCCAGGCGCCGTTCGCACAAGTACACGAAGCTGCTGCCAAGGTGGCGCACGCAGCACCGAGTTGAGCAAATAATGCAGCAGTAATGCGTAATGTAAAAAACGCCACGCTTTGTCACAGTGCACTGGAAGAATAGTCACGACATTGACTAGCGATATATCGTTTTCATGCATGTACAGGTGTACATATATAAGAATTTTGATTGCCAAGCGAATTATGAACACGACAGCCAGGGCATACTGATAGCATGTGGCAGCGGCATTGTTGCAGCCTCAATGTGAATTTTTCGTTTGTCGACTTCATCACCGGCGATAGTAATTAGTAGTTTGCTAGTTGCTACAAGAAGGCACACTAGCAATAGAATTCTTAATTTACTGCATTAACAAGCATATGACAGTATTTCTCTAAGGCTGTTGAGCCTATGACATAACATTAGGTTCTAAAGATGGTTTTTGCAGGCTACACTGCAAGCTTTTCCTATCTGTGTCTTTACTATGAACGTTTGGCTGGTAATGATGCAATGAAACCAAGACAAGTCACATTTAGTCAACAGACAAGAGCTTTACTCTCATAAGCAACTAATCGTAAGGTCGAACAAACACATTTCACAGGTTCAGAAGCTTGTTAGAAAGGAGCTTGGATGTAAGTGGTTTGATTATGTCCTTCCTGTCTGTCACAGACAAGGCACAGTTCGTGAAAACTGGCCTGAAGAACTTCACGTAAACGAGCTTCAAAAGTTCTCTGTGGTGGTCACTTGATGCACATGCACATTTTATTGCCAAATGTTCTGCAAGAATATCAACTGCCGTTCCAACTGCAGCTTGAAGGGGCTTTGTCAGACCCCTCAATTTGTTTAGCAAGACCTTAATGTACTTTCGAGAGAGTGTACAGCACGTAGACAAATTCAGTGGATAATTAAAGAAGCCATCCTCTGTCTTGATGTCGTATCAAGCTGTCACAGGGTGCAGATGACGCTAGCAGTGTCAGAAAAGCAATGCAGGAGCTGCAGTCCAATTTCTCTTGCACCACAATAGCCAAGTAGCCTCCTACCATGAAAAATACTGCAGTGCCTGGTGTAGGCAGCAGGGTTTTATTGTTCTTGAGAACACCAAAAAGCTGCTTATCACTGGTGGAAATGAGTCCACAT
This sequence comes from Amblyomma maculatum, assembly GCF_055883805.1. Lineage (NCBI taxonomy): Eukaryota > Metazoa > Arthropoda > Arachnida > Ixodida > Ixodidae > Amblyomma > Amblyomma maculatum. The sequence continues at coordinate 227,634,781 of NC_139344.1, forward strand.
GCTGGGCCGCAGCAGTGTCAGCTGCATTGTTCAGTGCTCCGAGTGAGTGGCTTTCAGAGTCAACAACATTGCTGTTTGCAAAGCTGAAACTAATCCAGTCTTCAGGGCCTTCTCCACACCACACAGGACTGCTCAAGCATCTGTCTGGTCATTGCTCCCAGCAGATCGCCTTAACCACCCAAAGAATGAGTATACTGGATCTGACGAGAATTTTCTGGTGAGAACAAACTTGAAGCCCTCAATAGAAAGGAGGTGCTTGAAGCACTACACATTTGATGTTGTAGTCATAACAAGGGCTTGATACGTTTCCTTACTAAGAAATTGCTTTGCTTGACAATTACGTCGCATGTCTTCCAGGTAACTTAGGAATGACGTCATGAGCCAACTTAGACGATCATCTTCAGTGCTGTCTGGCAGCTTTTGATAAATGTGTTTCACACAATTGCTCACATCCATCAGTAAGAACCAACAGCGCATGGTGTTCATGAACTTCACTGTAGGCCCCACAGCAGCAAAACTCATATCGCATGTATGTGCAGCTTGCTCTTCCAGAAGCTTAAGTGCAGCAGTGACCGGTGGTGAAGAAAACCTGCCCAGCTCTTGATATATTCACTATGATATAATCACCTTCGTCCTTTTTGCTTTTTTCCCATCCAAAATTGATATATTCATTTTCTTAATGTTAGAAGGGAACACATGCTTCCTTGCTGCATCTGTTACGCTGTTAGGGCTCTTTGATGTGAGAGGAAGACACTTCGCTGTCTTTACCAAAATTCCTGGCAAAGAATTGCGACAGCACATTCCTAATAATGTAGCACTGATCAAACGCAAGGAACAATTTGCGTGTTGAATCCTCAGGGTGCTGTATGCATAGCCTCAAACTTCCGCCACACAAAAGCTGAAATGCAAGGACAATAATCTTGTGGTTGTCAGACACAACAATCAATTCAACTTCTTTTATCACAAGCTTTATCAGTGGATACAGCTTCCGTCCAGTGCAGTTCCTTGTAAAAAAAATACCGAACAGGTATTAGAACAAGCACGGACAACCCTGCTAGCACAAAACACAAAAGTGAGTTGGCTAAAACAGATACACCACTATTTCTTTCTTGAACACTATTCTCCAGGTCAACTTTTCCTACAAACGCATCTTTTTGTTTGTTGTACTGCAGTTTCTCCTGGATCCGCGTCCTGTCCACAACTAAAGAGCACACTTTAGCTTCTTCAGCTTTTAGGCTGGTTACCTCTGCCCAAAAACCGCTGTAAGATAGATCGGCATGACAGTTTCAGTATGCCTTTTTTCAAATATGTTCATACGCCTGTGTTGAGAGATTCCCGAGAATAATGCAGTGGCGCACTACTAGCTCCGATCAGGTGGGTCTGGTCTTGCTGAAATTCTTGATCTGATCAACAAGAATGCTAGTACTCAAGTGCTTCTAGCTCGCCGCTTTGACGACACCAGCCAACGCAGTGATATTGCACTCTTTCAGTTGCCTCAGCTCTTCTTTATATTTGTCTACAGTTTGTTTCAGACACTTTACTTGTGTTTTCCATCGCCACTTTTAGCGTTCCATGACAGACATCTAGCTGCGAACGTCCACCTGGGTCGCCTCGTCTTTCGTAGTGCAAGGCCCGACGTGGTGCCGATCGTTACTACTTGCAACCTCCATGTCTGCAGAGCAGACAAACATAGGGGACGATGTAGTCGGTAGCGGAGAGTCGGTAGTGACATAGTCTGGCAGGCTACTTTTCAGCAAGTGCTGCGAAGTATCACGGACAGCAGCCTCCGGACAGCAACCACCTGCAAAGAAGCTCCGGGGCTTCTTTGCAGGTGGTTGTATGTACTCTGAATATTCGGGAAACCCGCTCGGAGTCTCACCTCTTTTCCGCTTCCTTGTCTTGCATCCTTCCTTGCACTCGTTAGGAAGGAAATGGTTGCTGCAAACGAGTGAATAGCGTGATGTCGTATTTCGCACCCAGTCCTTTCTAGATATCACTTGCGGTCACTTCCCTCTTAAACCATGTCACTAGGAATTCCATGAAATGAACATGAAATGAAATTCCTGGCATTTTCCGCTTCGCGTATGATTTACACCCCAGCACACAGCAGTACGCCATAGTCCATGGCACACGTGAGACGCTACATAACATGAACAGAACGTCGATCTACGCTTGCCGCAGCCCCAGCCACCTAGGGCTGGCAGTGCCACCTTGCGGAGAAAACGGGCAAAGGGGAGTTGCCCTTTAGGGTGCTCAGCCAAGAAGCTAACTCTCGATCAAGTCCAATTCTTCGACAAAATAGGTAACCATGATCGGGTACAGCTAAGTGCTATCGTTACTGTCATCTACAGCAACTGAAAACACTCTCTTTTTTTAGGGCACTCACCATGCTCTCTCGTGCATGGCGCGCCATTTCACCGACAATCAGCCTTTTTCACAAAATGTGATGCCCTCTGGGAGTGGTTGAAAATTCGTCTGCTACTGGTTGAAAACATCAAGAGACGCAGCCACCTGCGAAATGGCGATGTGTGCTTTTGGCAGCTATCGCCATTTGTCGCATACACCTATCATGAATATGAACTGCACATGGCCGCTGAGATCAGCTCCAGCTGCGCCGATCGCAGAGGCCAAGAACTGCGCATGCGCAGCTGAAGCTGGAGGTTCATTTTCAACAAGTGGCGGGGAGTGTATGTGCAAAGTGGCCTTGTGAAAAAGGCGGATTGCTGTCGTCTTGGTCCTAGAACATGCGTAGTGCTTCACAATGTGACTTCGGGAACATTTTGCGCAACAGAGGTCCAACGTGCTCAGAGGCACTCAGCAGGATGTTAAGCTCCAACAAGAAATCTATAAACAAGCACTCTGCACGGATGACATCACTGCCGTCTTGTGCACCGAAGAAATCTTGAAGACCATGTTGCTTGTCTTGGCACTGAAGGTTGCTTGAGTGCTTCTTTGATGAAATGTGCATAGCCAAGTCTGGTCTGCCGCCGTGCGAGACGCTGATGTCACAATTGTAAACTGTGCAAAGCGAATGATGTTCGCCTTTCTGTGACGCCACAATACATCCAAACTCCATCCAAGCAGTATACTGCCTTATGAAGACAAGATATTTCTTGCGCTCTTTACTCAGCGCCATGGCCGAAGACCGTGTCAACGTGGCACTTGACAATGCACACCTCCAAAAACTGCACTAGACCAATGCACCTGGGCTGCCGAAGGTAACAAAGAACTGAAGAAAACACGGGGGACTTAATTTTTGCACGTCAGACGGGGAGGATCACGTGCTAACAAGGGCAATGTAGAACCTAGATCACGGCTACGCATAACCATCCTGGTTCTCTTTGCCCTCTCAGCAGGCTTTCTTTAACTTTTTTCCCCGCCTGCCTGGCAACCGGTGGTGTGGATGGGGGAGTGGGCGCCCAGCGTAAGGAGGAAGCGTACTGCTGAGTACATGACAGCTGCGCAATCATTGCTCAAATGTATTTTCTTCTCTTTTGTGTGTGTGTGTGCGTACTTGGGTGTGTGTGATTACTGGTGAAGAGGTTTCAGAGGTGCTGAGCGCGCGCTGAAAAGCTCACTCTTCATTGTTGTTGTTGATAGCACAATCTTATTTCACTTATTTGTGTGCGCGGAATGAGCGAGCTGCGTTCTCTTGCTCCCGCATATTGCACGTGCAGCTCAGCACGTATACGATGAATCACTCGAACTGGTTCATACTACGGAAGGTAAAACGGTGCGAAGACATGGACGAGCAGGAGGCAGGTGCCACTAGGCTTAAGTTTATTCTGCTTGCTTGATATGAGAAGCTTGGTGGCGAAGAGAAAAACAAAAATACCAGAGCGGTGAATGTGTTAGCATTACGATCCTTTATCCATATTTTTCTGTAGGCTGTCATGCACTTCATTTCTGATTCTTAGCTCAAATTTGCTGAAAAACAGCTGAAGAACTTTGACGCTTCGTTCAGTCATTGTTATTTTCATTTTTATGTTCTTTCTGTGACAGCCATCACATGCCCCTCCTCTCGTCTACATGGGCCTGAGCCCAAACTTTTCGCACTAATATGCAGTATGAAATGTAAACAAATATTTTATCTTACCATAGTCTATTTTGTTTCAGCTAGTCTGTATTGAATTTCACTGCAGTCCACGCTGAAATATGCTTTAAAAGAGCCCTAACCAGACCTTCCTGAGGCGAGCAGACGTGGCGTTCTTTCCACAAGCTGTTAGCGAGGCGAAGAGTTCAGCGCCGTTGACGAGAATCACGGAACAAGCCTTTTCACTGATAAAACTGCTTGGCTTGGCAACAGTCGAAAGCCTCAATTGGTGTTGGTCCTCAGAAGTGAAAATTTTTGGGCTTGTTGGTTCATCGTTACACAAAGCAAATTGAAAAAAAAACAAATAAATAAAAATAAAAAAAATAAAAATAAAAAAAATTACAAAGGACGAGGTGAGGACACGTCTCTCCTTTGTCTTTTTTTGCACTTTGCTTTGTGTGATGGTGTTATCTAATTACTGTTCTTCTATTCTACTTACTAGAATTCCTCTTGGCATATGTAATGCCCAAAAGTAATTTTCAACTTTAGTAGACAAAAAAACAAAACGTCCTGCAAACTGATCGTTCCATATGATGCTGAGTGACCATGTACAACGGTACTGCATGCAGATAGCAGTAATAGAAAACTAACAGCGAGCACAGCTCGAGAAGGTGCCACGCCTACTGCGCATTTATTTTTGCAAGATATTCCGCTTTTAATTAACTATGGCAGGTCGTCAAGCCTAGTTTATGAAATGAAGCGGTGCCCAGCAAAGTATGTTTAGGGGAGGAAGGGGGAGCGCGATACCCCTGTGTCTCCGGTCACCTAAATTTGCCACCTCTTGAGGCTGCCCATATGCTCCATCTGCGGCAGCTAGGAAAGCAGGGGAAAAACTAAAGTAAAGGAAAACCAAAAGCGCATGCAGAAGAACCACAGCGCTGGAGCTCCCGTGTCATCAGAGAAGCGGGGAAAGAAAGTTCAAAAAGAAAATGCGTGCCAAGAGGGCAAGAAGGACCAGGATGGCAATACGTAGCCGTGACGTAGGTTCTACGTCGTCCTTGCTGTCACGTGATCCTCCCTGTCCAACATGCGAAAATTGAGTCCCAAAAACACAGAGGTTGCCTGAAGCAAAAACCGGTATTAGTGCTGAAACATTAAAGGCAGAACTGCAGTCCTGAACTTTAGATAGAACCCGACCTTAGCATCACGCTTGAGCCACCCCAGGCAGCGGCGGCGCTACAGTCTCATAAATAGCAATATAAAAGTAGTTTTGGCAGGTTTAACTACTGGTCTACCTTTAACGAGAAATTACCATAATGGCCAGTAAGTAATGACCAAATTAGAATATGTTACTTTGCTGCATCTTTTTTCCAGATGAGGTATTTGAAATTTAGATGCGTATTTGAAATCGGCAATCTATTCTGCACTTGCATGCTACGTTTTAATAATACAAGTTGATAAAGAAAAAGATTTCAAGACTTTCATCCCCCTTAAAATAGTCTGAAGGAGGACGAGAAAAGTGCTCATATTTACTTTGTAGTGTCCTGTTCACCTTTATGTTAGTTTTCAGGGTGGCTATCAAATGCAAGCGTCACACAGAATAAAGGCTATTGAGTGTTCATGCCAATACAAATCCGCAAAAGTGAGCCAATAGTTTACAAACAATTTCTAAAAATTCCCATTGCCACATTTCGTGGTGACATTCGGTGCTGATATCGCATGCGAATACACCCTTTCATCTTTGATAGGGATGCGTGACATCAGCAGTGAAGGTTGTCATTGGCTTGCCAAAACAGCACTGATAGTTACAAACGAAGCAGGAGACATGCGTGGCTGGTTGGGACCTCCTCCCCCACCTCTTGTACTGTTGTAGCAGTGCAAGCAAAAAAAAAAAAAAAAAAACAATCGAGCCGATTAGCTAGGCGATTCTTTCGTGGGCAGAGAGGGGTCATGGTCTGTAACCTTTATTTTTTGGGGCTTGCTTTGGAGCACGAGTAGAGGGAAAAGGCAGACAGCTGTTTCTGATTGCTAATATATGTGGGGTTACATAAGCTACTGAAGATATTTGCAAGATGACAATGGGAGTGTCAACAGCTATCAATAGTTTGGCTTTTCTTACACTGGAAGAAAACTGTGACAGAGACATTTAAAAAAATAAATAACAAAATCTTGTTCACAAGCCCTCATTGTCATTTCACTGAGGAAAGCCCCCCTAAAAAATCACAAATGAGCACACGAAACCACTTCAATACATATATATAAAAAACTGGCAAGCAAAATGGCAGCCACAGGTCACTTTTTCCCGCTATCTCGTTAAACTGAACTTTGTGCACATCTTGCACATCAGTACTGCTATTATACAGCTGCCTACACTCTGACCTTACAAGTAACCCCCATAGTAAACTGAAAGGTGCATAAGAAGGCTTGTTTTCAAATTCCTAACTTATTGCCATGATGGTGTCCTCTCCCAGACTCCGAACTACCACTCAGAATTCAGAAGTGTATTTCAGACTTGCAGGACAAATTTGTTTCAACATATAGAATTGAGTTGCCCAATGAAGAAAAAAAATATCTGGTGAAATAGATGTCATTTAGCACTCCTGATAGTGGTGCATTAAAAGAACATTAACATGTCAAAAATGAGTCACAAGAAGAGAAATTGCAAGGCTTACTTCAGACATTTTTTCAAGATGAAGAAGATGTCATCCAGCATGCTGGAGCATTGAGAATTCTCCTCAATAGTGTCGACTTCAATAGCCTTGTGAATAGAAAAACAAAAAAAAAAGCAATGCCATACCTTATTGCAAACGAATGATAGGATAAAGGCATGACCATAGCATTACAAATGCACACTCATTACAAAACATCTGCAGATAAAGAAATTTAACAACACCAGAAAAAAAAAAAAGGATGCCATACCTTATTGCAAACGAATGATAGGATAAAGGCATGACCATAGCATTACAAATGCACACTCATTACAAAACATCTGCAGATAAAGAAATTTAACTACACCAGAAAAAAAAAAAAGGATACCTGATTCTCACCTTTCTAACAGATTCAATGAGGAAATACTCTTCCATTATGATGTATGTGCTAACAATTTCTTGCATTGACTTGCATAGATCGCTTTCCTTAATTTTTCTGTCAAACTGCTGGACTTTTTCTGTAAGAAAGAACAAACAACAAACTGCTTAACCGACAAATAGATTGAACAAAAACTGTGGGACAATAAGGCATGTGACGTGAAAACTCTGTGAAAGGTGCTGGATTCAACCTCAATCATTACTTTTATGCTTTTAAACTTTTGAATAAATATTGCCATCATCATCATCAGCCTGACTATACCCACTGCAGGGCGAAGGCCTCTCCCATATTTCTCCAATTAACCCGGCTCTGTAGCCCTGCGAACTTCTTAACCTCACCCACCCACCTAACTTTCTGCCGCCCCCTGCTACACTTTCCTTACCTTGGAACCCAGTTTGTTACCCTAAGCGACCATCGGTTATCCTCTTTTCGCACTATGTGTCCTGCCCATGCCCATTTCTTCTTCTTGATTTCCACTGGAATGTCAGTAACTTGAGTTATTTCTCTGACCCACTCTGCACGCTTCCTATCTCTTGTTACCCCTACCATTTTTCGCTCCATAGCCCTCTGAGTTGTCCTCAACTTGAGTAGAACCCTCTTGGTTAGCCTCCACGTTTCAGCCCCATAGGTGAGTACAGGTAAGATGCAACTGTTGTATACTTTCCTCTTGAGCGATACCAGTAAGCTGCTAGTCATAATCTGCGAGTGCTTGCCAAATGCGCTCCATCCCAATCTTATTTTTGTTATTTCCTTTTCATGGTCGGTTTCTGCGGTTACTACCTGTCCTGAGTAGACATATTCGCCTACTACTTCCAGTGCTTCGCTACCTAACGTAAACTGCTGTTCCTTCCCAAGGCTGTTGCCATACCCATACGTAATCCACTCCACTTTCAAAAATGCAAACCAAAATGCAAAGCTAGCATGCTTAGTGTAGTGCCGCCATCTGTAGTGTATCTCTAGAAGTTTGTATTGTCATCTTTTTGCCGAGTTTGTCGGTTGAAGGTAGCTTTTCTTTTTTTTCTCGCGAAGTCAGACAGCCGGAAATCCGGACTTACCCAAGACAGCGTGATTCTCCAAGAAGTGAACTTCATCAGTGACACTGAACATTTACAACTTTCAACACGCTGGTTTAGAGTGCTTGGCACTTGGTTTTTACTGAGTTTTCACGTGTCCAAGACACGACTCTTTTTCAGTTTTGAACCCCATGAAACACTGCAACGCAAACCACCTTTGTAGGCTGAAGTGTTCGAAACTATTTTGCCCCAGAAGGAGCGCAGCGGGGTTTGTGGAGCCTCTTCCAAGCACACACCCCTGTGAGAGCCGGGCACCAGGTTAGGGGACGCTTGTACCCATTTTTACCGGTGGGTGTCTGGCGGCAGGTTTCGAACGAACCACTTCCCGCAGTCGAGATGGATGCCCAAACCTCTAGGCCATGACTGAGGCCTAGCAACTCAAGGTGGGGGGGTCTCACTTGGCGCGAAAAAAGTGAAGACTTCTTTGTGTATGAGTGCTTTATGCTTGAAACTCTATGGGGCATCAAGTTTGAAGGGTATGCGTTGCTACCCCTCCACGGACTCGCTCACTGCTTTCAGTAGCAAGCCGGGGTTGTTGCAGCATTCCCCTTTTCATTCACCTTTCTCTCTCTTTCAACTTGCGCTTGCAAGTTGCCCTTTTTGCTTTGTAAGGGCTGCTAAAGTGTTCCCTTCTGCGGTTGTGTCACACCCAGGAAAACTCTGTCAGTCAAAGGAAAGGAGCCAAAGCTTCGCTTTCATGACAAAATACTTCTGGAGGGTGAAGGTGGGTAAGTAGGCAGTGAATGGTGTTCCTGGAGGGTGGCAGTGGGGTAAGCCTCTCACTCCACTTACCTACCTAGGAAGTGGAGTGGGAAGGTTTGGTTTGGCTTGGTTTGGTTTGTGGGGTTTAACGTCCCAAAGCGACTCAAGCTATGAGAGACGCCGTAGTGGAGGACTCCGGAAATTTCGACCACCTGGGGTTCTTTAACGTGCACTGACATCGCACAGCACATGGGTGCCTTGCTTTTCGCCTCCATCGAAAAGCGACAGCCGAGGCCGGGATTCGATCCCGCGCTCTTTGGAACAGTAGTCGAGCGCCGTAACCACTGCGCCACCCCGGCGGGGCTGGGAGGTGGACATTGCATGGTGCTCTGGGAAGGAAGATGGCTTTCAAACTGAACATCTAAACACAATTTTGCCGTCACTTCTTCGTTAAACTCTTCTCCAGGTGGGTGGACTTTGGATGCTAGAGTTAGGTGGTGAATGGTGCCTACTAAAGGTGGGTAAGGGTGGAAGTGGGTGGGCAGCTTTCTAAGGGGGTGCAGTTGCGAGATGGCTGGTGGGTGGTGCTGCCATCGTGGGAGCGTTGGCCACCCAGATTGATACAGACTGGCATTTTTAAGGACTGACAGTGGCCTGCTGCATAAGGTTAAGTGCCACAGTCAACCAAGGTGAGAGGTAGTGTAGAACAAGGTGGGTGTTAGAAATCACTTGCCACTTTACGAGAAAAAAAAAAAAAGCGAAGTGATTCTTGCTGGTTAACAGCTATGTACAGATCCTATAAAGTGCATAAACAGTCACATACCTGACTTTATGACTGGGTCTTGATATGCAACGTCAAAGTCACTCTACAAATATAAAGAAAAGCAGAAATTTAACAGGAATTCCTATGCTTACAACATCAAGCAATAAAAAAATCTTGCAAGAACCAATTAACAAGCCATATTATCACCATCACTATTAACTCCAGGCTCTATATCCGTGTGATTCTGCACATGCGCATGAAGCCATCCTCGACTACCTGGAATCTCCCTTTGATGATTTTAAATTTGACTATGATTCCAAAACATTTGAATAGTTGCGGCAGCAATTTAAAAGAATTATACATTACTGCGTTGACAGGTATATTACAACTCTTGTTAAGGAGACAAAGCTCCGAATCTCCTGGGTTACCAAGGGCATAAGGGGCACAATTCATATAACACAAAAAATAAAGAGACTATATAAAAGATAAAATAAATGTATTCATGTTTTGAGACTGAGTTGAGCTGAAGTAAACAAAGAAAGAAGGTAAAAAAAAAAGTTCTTTGCTGAAAAGCTTAGCCTCTTCCTCAAAACATCACTGCAAAAGTTGTGGCGATATTTTACTGATAGGTAGGAGAAAATGCAGGAGATGAAGCACGATTAATCAGGTTCTCATAAAAAAATGAGCATATTGTAGATTACTTTAATCGGTTCTTTCAGTCCTTATTCACAGCGACCAGAGATGACATAGAACTCAATTCAGAATGCTTGTTGCCTAGCCAAATGGATCACGTCATAATTACCCAGAAGAACGCATTTCAGAAGCTCCTCAATTTGGATGCAAAAAATGCCAACGGACAAGACAACATACCAACCCAGTTCTTCCAAAGATATGCCGAGTGGGCGTTGCAATACCTAAAACTTATTTTTGAAAAATCCTTGCAGGCTCATTCTGAACCGCAAGATTGCTGCAGTGCAGCAGTAATTCTGGTGTTAAAAGGTGGCAATCAAACACTTGTAAATAATTGCTTCTCTATATCTCTCGCATCGACTTCTCGCAAACTTATGGAACATATTGTAGCTAAGCACATCTACCACCACCTAGAAATTAAACGTTTATTTTATCCACATCAGCATGGATTCCGAACAGGCCTTTGAAGCACTAAACAACTTGTTGAGACAATTCATGATTTGGCAATGACGATCGATGCAAAGCAGCAGACTGACATAATCACCATAGATTTTTGCCGAAGCTTTTGACAAAGTGGTGCACAATTAATTGGTTTTTCAAACTGGACAGAATTAAAATTAATACCAATATATTAAATGGATTAAAGCACACTTAACAAATCGTAACCAGGTAGTCAAAATGGATAGTCATGTTTTCGGTTCACTAGCAGCGCTTCCAGGAATTCCGATGTCCTGGGACCACTGTTATTTTGGTGTATATGGGAACAAATGTACTATAGTACAACTAAAGCTTTTTGCAGATGACTGTTTAATTTGTTCTACATTTAAAAAATCCGGACAATCAGCTAAGAATTAAGAACTCTTTACAAGCCTAAAGCGAAAGGTGCAAAAAATGGAGCTTGAAAATAAATTATTCAAAATCAACACACGCACACATTAGAATAAAGAAGTGTGTTCTTTCGTTCCCATATTTTACTGGTGAAAAGTTCTTGATAAATACAACCGAGTTTAAACAGCTAGGAATAACAATAACACAGAATTTTAATTGGGGTACACATACAGAAGACATATGTTCTAAAATGTATCAGAGGTTATGTTTCTTGACAAAGAAATTGGAGCATGCCACACAAGGTACAAGACTAATTGCTTATAAAACTCTTGTAAGGCCAGTTCTTGAGTACATATCAGTGGTATGGAGACCTCATCAGAATTGTTTAAAAATATAAGGTGCACAGTACACTTCATTTGCTGCCGATATTGAAGGATAGACTGAGCCATGGATATGCTCTCTTCCCGTAACCTGGATTTGTTAGAAACACGTAGACAAAAAAGGTTGAAACTATTAGTGTATTCCAGACGTTCCAAGGACAGATAAATATTTAGAAAGAAACATACATACAAACATATGCAATTCATGCATTCTTTATACCCTTGCCCGAGGGTTGATAGTATTGTTAAATAAAATAAAATAAATAAACATGCAGCTTATTCCCTGATCCAGAGTGCCATTGCTTCTAATTGATCATTACACTTAGGGTTCTCAGGTAAGACTGCAAGTAGCAGTTCTTGGTTTGTTTAGGAGGTGTACACCATCTTACCTAGTGCCTGCTTCTATCTTAAAGAGACACTAAGGACAAACTGATGTAGGCTTACAGTGACAGCCATGTTTCAAGCTGATGACATGTGTGCCTCCAATTCTATGCCATTCACTGTAAATGCAGGGTGTGCGCCGAGGTGCTGCGTCTTTATCCTAAAATCAAAAACAAATAGACGTATGCTTTGCCAACTATGTGCCAGCCTCTAGATGCCTAAAATTGAAGGAATGAAGAGACGGCATTAAAAGCGCTATCGCGTCCTCTTTTAAGACTAAGCTTTCTGCTATATTTTTTTTTTAACATCAGGCTTCTTCATGCTGGCCTGCATGTTTTGCACCAGGGGCAACGAAGCGTATTGAAACGATTACTTGGAAGTCCGTCATTTGTTCGTGTCACTGATAGCCTTCCTCGAGATTAAAAGGTGGGCACAAGCTCTGCACATAAGACATAACCTACTTCGAAGTAAACGATTTCTGATCTACATTTAGAAAAGGAGCTATATTCAAGTACTCTCGTGATAGTTCATGTAGCAAGGCTCTTTATTTTCTTGCTGGCGCATATTTCAAACGCAAAAGGCATGTTTCTCTATGTTGATTAAGTCAAGTTCTGGTTGTTTGCTGCATTTCATTAGCATTTGACATTAGTGTTGTTGACAAAATTGCAATTTTTTCTTGTTGCGCTAATAAATTACTTAGGTTCATGCGATTCACTTCTAATGCCCTTTCTGGCGTTGCAGATAACTTGAATACCGTGTTTTAAAACTGCAGTCCAGTACTAGTTTGAAATTACATTAAATTCCCCTACAAGCAGTAAAATTGTCATTTTTTTTTTTCTTTTCTGTGTGTGTGTGTAAAGCGGGAGGGGAATCTCTTAAGGGTGCGACTTGATTACTCACAATATAAGTTTTTTAATAAACTCATGCGCTTGTTCAGTCATTTCCTTTTGCAGTGAACATGCCCATTCTCACTGATTCCTCTTTTAGTAAACTCATTAAATAACTCTTCACATCTGACATTGTTTTAAATGACAAAGGAATATTTCTTTTTTTTTTTACATTGCTATATACGGGAGTGCAAAGCGCCAATTCGAAGCTATGTTCCGCGCCATACCTCGAAAGTGAGACATTAGGAAGAGCGCTTCTAATTAGGCGAAGACGGAGGTCGTTTATTTGTAATCTGTGTTCACTATATCGTTTGACGCGAGTAGCCAGACTTCATGAACTGCATGAACAGGCTGCTCAGGCTAGCAGATTTCTGCGTGTAATGAAGGCAATCTGCACAGCGCAGTAGTAAACGTGACACCCACTGCGTTACCTTCTAAGGTTAGAGTGCTCCTATGCACTGAAAATTTGACTAATTTGTTTGCATGACAGGATCTATGTCCTAAAAGAACATACCACAAAACACAGGCCAGCGAGTAAAGCAAGAAACAGTGCTTGTGAGCAAGCCGACGACGCTGTCACACTTGTTTCACAGCATCAACAAGAGAATTTTGCATAACACAAATGCGTTCTCCAAGGTAATGCATCGTTTCGAAGCCAAAGCTGTCATAATGTAGTTATAATTATACTGCAGCCATGTACAGTGCAACGGCAGCACACAAAAACTACATGTGTACTGGCCGCTCCATGCTTTCGCACCCTGCAAGAAGCAAGAGTTGACTGCAGTGCCGCTAGTTCCCGTAACGGCCACCTGGGACACACTCCTCTGCTGGGCAGTATGGGGAGCTGTGAAACTGAGTTAGTTCTAGTAATGGTGCGCACAACACGAGACAAATACAGGAACTATGTCAGGGGTGGCATTGAATAAAAGGTATCCCTTGCCAGATAGTTTCATTTTCTAAGCTTCGCTACCAGTGCTCAGACACTGGCCATAGGCTTCACAGCAGTGAACTGAGCTCACCAGTGGGCCATCTTGAGCACTAATTGCAATGTCACTCGTCTTTTCTTTTTTAAAAATTGTCTCGAAGCTCTGGAGCCAACGTGCATTCCCCTTATGTTCATCCTCGTCCTTCCTGTGCTCCAAAAATCCGTGCTTATCTCAACCTGTTTGCTGTTTGCAGAATGAAGCTTCCTCACATTGACACAGCCACCTCTGGGAGACTAGACAGCTACCAAGTTGCACCTATGAAAAGGCCACAGAAGCCCTAAAACTTAGGAGCAGTTCGGCTCCAACAGCTCAGATAAAGCATATGCATAAAACATTGATGGAACTACGAAAAATCATTACAGCTGTGTAGTTTTCCCTCGGAAGCTGATGACCGTCGCTCTGGCCCCCCCTTTTTTTTTCTCATTAAATTTACTACGAAGCAAGATCACTTCTGGCAGTGTTTTAAGAGCCATTTGAAAATTCGACTTTAAAATATTCCAGATATTATTCCTGATAACTTCAAGCCCTTCACTTCAAGTAATAGAAAACCAGCTCATTACTGATAACTTTTTCAACTACAAAACTAGTCGTTTTATATCTCGCTCGCTGAAAAACAAACGAGTGCCCTTCCCCAATATTTTATGTTCTGCTAATGCTCATAACTATGCTCGTCTCCCCAAAGAATTAAAAATACTAGCTCCCGTACTTCCGGCCATGTTCCATGTGACACTAGCAGTAATGCAGGACGTGCTATGTCCGCTGCTATGGACGAGGCTGGCGCTGGTGAACTCTCATGGTTTGGTTACAAGCAATGCTAATAACCAAGAAAGGAGAAAATTAAGCAGCTGTGACTGTAGCTCAGTTGGTAAGAGCACTGGATGCAAAATTCAGAGGTCATGGGTTTAGATCCCACCAGTGACAGCGCTTCTTTTCCTTCTACTTTGTATTTAGTTCATTACACTTCCTCCATAAATGATTACAGTACTAATTCATGTCAGCAGCAGAAACTTAAAAAGAAACCTATGCATTCCTTGGACTTGCTCACTAGTGGCATTTTTCATTTATATGCATAGATATTTAAAAGCAAACTGCATTTACCCTCGGAACATATGAGCGCACAATTTGATAACTCCAACAAAAATTTCAAAATAAAGGAAAGGGGAAAAAAAAAAAAAAACCCCTCATCCATAACCTTTTTTTTTTCAAGCAAATATTGGTGACAGAAAAGTTTATGTGCACAAATACGTGAGGCTGCACTAAACCACCATTTTCTACCAAAAAGTGGTCACTAACTACTTTTCTGCCTTGATATTATGAATTTTAGTTGTGGGAAAAAAAAACAACTCAATTTTTAAATACAATTTTCATAGCAATAAAAGCATCTTTTTCAGCTGAATGAACATCAATATAGCCAAGATGAGCAATAAATGGAGCTGTTTCCAGTGTCCCTTTAACATGGCCCTGAACAATGCCTTGCCAACCATGAGGAGCACCTTGGAGGCTCCAAGATGCCTGACAAGAGATGTCACCCAAAACACTTTTTCTTAAACGTGCAAAAAGAGAGAAAAAATTTTATGCCCAGTATTTATTTTGGTCACATCCCTTATGCTGAATTTCCTCCTCTGTACGTCCTCAGCTTAATCCTCCGCAAGCACTGCTTCCTTACCAAGATTGTGGTGGATGCTGACCTATGAGCACTGAAATATTACAACATGGTGTAATGCTGTGTGCTATGTACACAACTCAGCTGCCAGTGTCCTGAAGGCACAGTCTATGTGTCACATATTACAACAGAAATTGCGTTGTAAAAACCAGATGCAATAAAAGATTATAATAAGGGAGTAATTATTCATTGTCATCCACCCAAGCGCAGCCATACGGCTACAAAGGAAAGCTATAGAGCTTTCTTAGAAACTTCGTAGTTAAAGAAAAAATTGTCCTGATCCGGGGATCGAACCCGGCACCCCCACCTTTCCGTGGCAGTCGCTCTACCGACTGAGCTAATCAGGACGGTCAGCAGGTCAGATGGTAAGGCGACAGCGAATTGATCCATAGTTCGAAGTAGGAAACCCTTAAGGTGGAGTAGATTTGTAATAAGGGAGTAATTACTCATTGGCATCCACACAAGCGCAGCCACCCAAGCGTACCCAAGTGCAGCCTTATTACAGATCTACTCCACCTTGGGGGTTTCCCATAAAATATTTGACCAATAAGAGATTATGTATATCAGCACTAGCACAAGAAAATAAATGCTTATCTAAGTCTGTACATTACAGCTCAAGAGCTAAGGTGCACGGGTGGACTTGTGAGGATTTAGCTGACAAAGAAGCATCATTTTTATGTGAGAAGCACTTCCAATGCAGCATTTGCTCCTAGTTACATATCAGAGTGGAGAACTGTCGCTAACAAACTAAAAAAGAAATGAATACTATTGCCTTCACGTGTAAATTTATAAGCCTGCTACATCAACCGCCTTCAATACTACTGATGAAAATTGGGCTTTGGAGCCACGGATGAAAAGGTTACCCAATCGTTATAAACTAACAGAATCAGATGGCCTCCTGTCCCTTTGTTTGTTGCGTGGTAATGGTAGACAATGAGGATGGGAATCCTGCAGTAGAATCTTTTTCTAAAAATAAAGTGGCCGTTTTCATTTACAGAAAAATTCCCCAAGGTGAATCACTGCACAAATTCCTAATGTAATGCGCAAACGTTTAGCTTTTTAGCCGATCTGCAGCTGTACGAACACCACTCTTAAGGCGACAACGCAAGTGTGTTGCGGCACTCTTCAGAGCGTCGGTGCGTCCAACCGGCCATGTATCAAAGCGAAGTGGCAGATGACACAAAGCTCCACCTCCAGGTTTTTCTGCCACATGCGGGACTTTGCTCTGATGCAATGCTACACACCTGGGTGCTCTCCTTAAAAGTATAGCCCCGTGCATCCCCACATACACACTGCTGCTTCGACATCTCAAATACACAGCCAACACTCCTGCTGTACTGACTGTGCAAGATCTTTCTAGTGTCCCTATGCACCGATTATTACAGGAAGAAAAGGAACTCAAGTTTTAGTGAAGAGACCCTCAGTACAATTCATGACTCAACCTTTGCACTACGATCTAGTACCAGTTCCCGTGACATTGGCAGTCAGTGCAATGACCATGAGGCTCCTGGTATGAATAAGTGCAGCTTTTGCAATAATGGCATTCAGCGTGTATTCCATTACTAAGTATGTGACTGTGTAGCTGTAACTACAGAAACTTCAGTTCATAATGAAAAACGAATTTTTTCCTTTCAGTTTCCATCCTTCACCATACTGTCTAACAATCCTGTGTGAAACAGAACCACAAAATAGCCCTATAAAACACACACTGCACTAAAAAAAAAAAGTGGGGGGAAGGGGGGGAGGTGAAGAAGGCTGTAGATTTAGCAACCCTTCAAGCAATCTGCCCTGTGCAGCCCACCTGCTTCCAAAGCAAAACATGCTAATATATTACAAGGATAATGTAGGGCTGTAACATGGTCAATATAAGACTGCCTCATAAGTATCCATCATTATCCGTCATTCGTTGAAAGTTACTACTAGTTTTAACCTACCTATCGGAAGAACAACAAGGGCCATCAATAACACGTGGGCCTTGAAATCAAGGTGCAGGAAAACTAGAATGGTTATATAGGAACTGCAATTCATGAAGAGAATGCGCACAAAGTAACAGGGTAACAGGCTTGGTAAAAACAAAATTAAACCCACCGCTACTCTTCTCCGAATGAACCGAAGGTAGAGTTCTGCACGGCTATTCAAAAGTGCCACTTCAGCGAGCAGGATATCCAACTCCCGTGGATCCAACCTAGGAAAAAAAAGCAAATGAATGTTAGCAAGAAGAAATGAAAAACAGCCATAATTAATACAGAAAAGACACTTACTTGTCCATCTGTTTAGAACTTCGAAGGAGCATTTGCACTTGCTGCGCCTGGTGAAAACAGTAAGTTTATTCTATAATAGCACAGAAATGTTCAGAGACATGGCCACAACACAACAACATAACACTCTTCTAGACAGTATAAAATAAAAGTAAACATTATTACAAGAAAGTATGTCTCATGCATTTTGATTTTTTTATGTACGCTAATGCAAAAAATCTGCAAGCTTATTTATCTGTTCTGCTGAATGAACAAGTAAAAAAAAGATACTGTCAAAAGTTTTTACAACAGCCATCACGCTTAGTGCAACATCCTACACTGAATGATTCTCATACTTAAGCAAGGAAAACGCGCAAATAAAGACACGGACGAGAAGAGCACAAGGACGGGCGCATACATGCGATCGATTTTATTCAGAAAAAAACACATATTTATAGATTCATGCCTGTCAAATCGTTGCCTACAGCACATATGCCAGCAACCTTTCTTCTTTAGCCTACAACTGTTTTTATGATGATGATGATGATGGATTTTAATGGCGCAAGGGCGACTCAGGCCAAAGAGCGCCAGATTCAAGGTTAAAGGTGTACTCAAGTTTATATAATGGAATAGTTGTGATTTTTCATGAAGGAATAAAAAACAGTGGTGTATAGGGCCTAAAAATGTATTCGCTCTGTAAAATTGCTAAAAACAATGGTGTATAGGGCCTAAAATTCATTTGCGATATATAATGGATGTGCAATGTATAAGTAGATGTTTTAAAGGATCTCATCCGTCCTCTCAAGGAGGAGCGGGCTGAGACCCACGTCGATAAGAAATTTCATGTAAAAAGCCTACTTGTGATAAAAATTTAAGCACTTGTTTTAAAGGAAACATTGGGTTGTCGCCAATAAAAATCGATGGGTGTGCAGGTATTTGATGAGTCAACAAGGAGGGAAAATGACGTCTTCTTTCTTGTTCCAGTTGTACACATATGATTAAAACATGAATAACAGTGAGCCGATCACCACATCTCGAGCAGTGCGGTGCAGGAGAGTTGGTTAAAAGATATGTATGGGTTATGTATGTGTGACCAATTCTCAGCCTGCACAGGGCTACTTCTTTAAATCTGTCTTGTTTTTCTGTGGTGTATCTGCCTATCCTTGGCTTTATTGTGTGTAATTTATTTTCTGATGCTGCGTCCCATTCCTCTTGCCATTGTTGTCGAATCATGTTTTTTATGTGTGGTTTGAGGTCATGATAAGTTATCTTATCAATGTCTGTGCCATTTCGAAGGGCAGCTGACGCAGCTAGCCTATCAGCTGCCTCATTACCCGGTATACAGCGGTGGCCTGGCACCCAACACAGTGTAATTTTAATTTCTAGTTCATGGGCAAACATAAGGGCGTTATAAAGAGAGTTCAGGACTGGGTTCTTATTATGCAATTTCCAAAAGGATAGGGACGTTAAAACACTGAGGGAGTCTGTGTAGATGACTGATGTTTGTATTTTATTTTCTATAATGTGTCTCACAGCTAAAAGGATACCATGGCATTCAGCGGTAAATATACTAGTATAACTGTTCAGGGTTTTTGACTGTGAAAACTGTGGTCCATGTGCTGCACAGGAGACTTGAGCAGACTTCGAAGCATCAGTGTAATATTCATCACAAGTGTACTTCTCCTGAAGTGACATGAAGTGCTGTTGTATGGCAATAGGGGATGCATGTTTGCCCACTTCAAGAAACGACAGGTCACAATTAACACCGTGCATTTTCCAAGGAGCAATTAGGTCTTTTATGGAAGTTGTATGGAGACTGGTAACCGAAACATTCAGATATTCAATATGCGTGGCAACTCTGATCGGATATGGTGGTGTTAGAGATGTTTTTTTTTGAGAAAAGTGCTGTGCCAGTTTTGTCAAGCAGGAGCCGACGACATGGATGGTCCAGTTGGCATAGTACCTTCATAGCATAAGTTAGAGAAGTAAATTGTCTCCTTCGTTGCAGTGACCATCGGTTCGCCTCAACATAGAGGCTAGCAATTGGGCTAGTTCGGAAAGCGCCCGTAGCGAGGCGAAGGCCGAGGTGGTGCACGGGATCAAGCAATTTTAGCGCAGAGGATGATGCTGACCCATAAACCATCGAGCAATAGTCAATGCGTGATAGAACTACACTATTCAGAAGGTTCAGAAGGCAGTCGCGGTCTGTGCCCCATGACCGGTGAGAGAGAATTTTTAGCAAATTCATTGCTTTGAGACACTTCAGTCGCAACTGTTTCATGAGGGGGAATGAAGGAAAGTTTTTCGTCAACAACTACGCTAAGAAATTTATGTTCTTTTTTAAAGGCAAGGCTCTGACCATTCAGTGTAATGTTGAGGTCAGGCCTGATGCCACGCTGCTTAGAGAAAAGTACACAAACACTCTTTCCAGAGTTAAATTTAAACCCATTGTCATCAGCCCACCTGGACAATTTGTTTACACCTAGCTGAATATGTCGTTCACAGATGGCCAAGTTGCAAGATTTGAAGCTTATCTGGACGTCATCAACATAACAATAAATAGTTTTTGGCAGCACGCTTTTTAAAGAGTTCATTTTGACTACGAAAAGTGTGCAACTGAGAACACCACCTTGAGGGACACCATTTTCCTGAATGTACTGCTTTGAATATGCATTGCCAACACGAACTTTGAAGGTCCGTTCAGACAAGTAACTTCGAATTGTGTTCAACATGTTTCCTGTGATGCCAAGAGAGAAGAGGTCGCGGATGATACCATAGCGCCAAGTGGTATCATATGCTTTTTCAAGATCGAAAAAGACAGATAAACAATATTGTTTATGTACAAAAGCATCCCTTGCATAAGACTCAAAGGCAATGAGCTGATCAGCTGTTGATCGCCCAGCTCTAAAACCAGCTTGATTTTGATGAAGAAGACCATTGTATTCAAGGAAATGAAGAAGGCGACGATTTACCATTTTCTCAAAAAGCTTGCATAGACAGCTGGTTAGTGCGATAGGCTGATAACTAGCAGCAAGTGTGGGTTCTTTTCCGGGTTTTAATATTGGGATGATGACCGCTTCCTTCCATGCTTTAGGAAAGCGTCCTGTGGCCCATATTTTATTATACAGGCAAAGTAGGGTTTCAAGCGTGCCCGTATGCAGGTGTTTGAGCATTCCATATGTGACCCTGTCAGGACCTGGTGCTGTGTTCCCACATGTGCCAAGTGCAATCTTCAGCTCCTGCATGGTGAAAGGGCTATTGTACCCTCCTGTGCACGGTCTTTTATCACATATAGGCTTCCTCTCCTCAGTTACCTTGTGCCGCAAAAAAGAATCTGTATAGTGCGCTGAGCTGAATACATATTCGAAGTGTTGCCCTAGTGTGTCTGCTTGGTGTTCAAGAGAGTCACCACTAGTGCTGACAAGGGGTGTTGGGACAGTGTTATTTCCTTTGAGTGCTCTTATTCTGTTGTATACTTTGTGAGAATCAGAATAAGAGTTCACAGAAGAAAGGAATGATGACCAGCTTTCTCGCTTGGAGATGCGTCGAACACGTTTGCCATTTGCCTTTGCGCGCTTAAATTCTATTAGGTTTTCAGCCGTGGGGTATCGGCGTAACTTCGACCATGCCTTGTTTTGTGTTTCACGGGCAGTTTTACATTCTGCATTCCACCACGGCCTTCGTTTGTTTCGTGGCTTACTTGATGTTTGTGGAATGTGTTTTTCTGCAGCATCTATAATGTGCAGCGTGATCAAGAGTTGAGATTCGTCAACGCCTAAGGCAGTAACTGATGAACAGGGCAGAGCTGAGTGTTCCCTGAACATCTCCCAGTTGGCCGCATATTCTTTAAATTTCCTGGGACTAGATGCATTTACATTTTTATCGCCTGTGTACTTCACAGAGATGGGAAAATGGTCACTTCCATATAGATTGTCAATAACAACCCACTCTGTAGCTGCCAAGAGCATCGGAGAGCCAATGGCTAAGTCAATGGCTGTGTACGTATTATGAGCTGAGCTGTAGTATGTTGGCTGTTTTGAGTTGAGTAAACATGATCCTGAGGACAACAAGAACTTTTCAATTAGTGCACCTCGGAAGTCCGTTCTTGTACATCCCCATAATGGGTGGTGGGCATTAAAGTCTCCGACCAGCAGCCATGGCTCTGGGAGTTGGTCAATCAGCCTTTCAAAATTTTTGCTGCATAGCCTATGATCTGGCGGAATATACAGGGAACATACCGTTGTTATTTTACCGAATATTAAGGCTTGTATTGCCACTGCCTCTAAGTCTGTGTTAATCGAGATGTTTCGACAAGCGATTGACTTTTGTGTTATAATGGCAACGCCACCGGAGGGTGAGTACTGCCTTGCCTATCTTTCCTGAATATACGATACTGCTTGAGAAAACTTGTGTCTGTTGGTTTCAGATGCGTTTTTGCAGACAAACTATGTTTGGTTGGTGTTCGGCGAGGATTTCATATACGTCATCCAGATTTTTTAGGAGTCCTCGACAGTTCCAATAAATGATACTCTCGGTAGCCATTTTGGTAGGTGTGGAAGGAATATGGAGTAGGGTTAGGACTCGCCGCCCTTATCAGGGGGCTTAACTGGTGTATGTTTTTTTGATTTGAGACGGTCCAGCAGGCCCCGCCTCTCATTGGCGGACTCCCTAGGCGCCGCTGACGCTGCAGAGTCCGTGCTCACCTCCATCGCCTCTGGTGAAGGCATGGAGGCAGGAGGTTTTTCAAGAGGAACAAAGTCCCTCTCAGATGTCTTTGGTGTCCCGGACGTCTGGGGGAAAGTGACCTCCGGGATTGCAAAGATTGGTGCAGCCGGTGGCTGCTTAGTGAGGAGCCGTGGTGGGAGCACGTCAGCAGCATTGCACTGCGTGCCCACCGTTACTAGACGCGGCCTGGCCCCTCTGCGGGCTGCGTTAGCATAGGGAGCGGAGGAAAGCATTCTGTGCTTTTTTCGGGCCTCTCCGTATGTTATCTTCTCAGTTATCTGTATATTGATTACTTCTTTTTCGGCCTGAAAGGCTGCACAGGACCGTGAGTATGCAGGGTGGGTGCCCTCACAGTTCACACATTTGTAGTCAGTTGCACTGCATTTATCGGTTGCATGGTCATGCGCGCTGCATTTTGCACAGGTAAGGCGTCCTCGACATGTCTGGCTACCATGCCCGTACCGCTGACACTTGAAGCACCTGCGGGGGCTTGGTATGTACGGGCTAACTTTGCATCGGATAAATTCCACATTGACAAATTCAGGAAGTGTGCTCTGGTTGAAGGTGAGAACAATATGTTTCGTTTTTATTTCTTCGTTCTTTCGCCTGATTGTTATTCTTCGTACTGCTGTTACACCTTGGTTCTGTAGGCCCTCAAGAAGATCTGATTCTGTTTCGTTTAGGAGGTCTCGCTCAGAGACAACTCCCTGGCAGCTGTTAAGACTGCGGTGGGGTGATACCTGAACGTCAAGGTGAGCAAACGTTTTTGTTATGAGAAGGTTGTCAGATTGACTTTTGTCTGATACCTCTATTAGCAGGTCACCAGATCCTAGTTTTTTCGCTTTGTAGTTTGCCCCAATGATGGCCTTCAGAGAGTTGGCAATGAGAAAGACTGACAGTTCATTTACTGGTTGAGATTCGGTTACAGAGTGCAAGACAAGAAATTTTGGAAAGTTCTCAGTTGGTGTACTGATTTTTTGCATCACTTCGGTGCGACTCCTTTTCGGGGGTCGATCAGGTTTTTTTAAAGGTAGTTTTTCCATGCAGTATGGATTGTTTTAAGGGGTCCTAATATATGTCGCCTCTGGTTCACCCTTATACGCAGAGGAAGGTCCCGGAGCCCCTCGCCTGGTGGACAGGAGAGGAGCCCATCGGCCGAGGCTTGACCATGGCCTCGACCGCCACCGTTCAAGGTTTCTTCCCTTCACCTCTCAACCTATCGCCACGGTACGGATTACAGCTTCGGTATGGGGGATCAGGGTCCGTGGTGGCACCAAGCACCAACACCTAGTTTACACAAGGTGCCCTTGCGGGGTACAACTGTTTTTACTGTGAAGACACACAAAACTGATAAGCCGTTTCGTTGCATTGTGAGCGAAGGGAATACAGTAAAACCTTGATATGTTTTTTAAAAAAATGCAGGGAAAAAAAACATATTATCCAGGAAAACTTATGATCCGAACTGCCTGATTTTGAAACATTTTAGCTATTGAATGAGGTACAAAGGCATTTAGGATCGAGACTTTCACTGCATAAATGTGTAGATAAGCATTTATAGACATCCAGTATGCATAACTCCTTTTTTAGCTCTTGCAGAGCTCAGTCCCTATTTGCACTGTCCTAAGCGCGAAAAGAGATTTAGTAACAGATTTGGTTTAGAAGGCAATGATGAGCTGAGATCGCTTCCTTGGTTGTTTCCGGATGCTTCACCCCCTTACACCAGTGACATGTGGAGAAGCCAATGCGCTAGCTTGCAATCTGCTCATGCTGCATCCTCAAAACTCGGCTCGCTTGTACGGAAGCGAGTAGTTGTAGCTATCAAATGGTTCATACCTATGCCCTCAAGGCACCGCAAAGAAGCCACCGTGTTTTTCCCCATGTTTCCGCGAGAACGGGCACCTGGTATGCTGGCTCGTTGGCTTTCTTAGATGCTTCGCCCCTTTGCACATTGGCACTTCAGAGAAGCAATCGTGGCGGGTGAGTGCCATAGATAAGTTTTTCATGTCGCAAGCGCTCGTTAGCACATGTCCGGTTGATTGTAAAACGTGTTATATAGCCACATTTTGTTGAAATTTTGAATGTAGTAACAGAGAAATCATGTTATCCAGGAGCATATTAACCGGGAGAAAAATTATGTAACTCTGTGGGAGATGTTTTACTGCGCGCGATTTTGAGCGTATGAAACAGAAAATCTTATGAAGCGGGGACGTATTGAGGTTCTACTGCACATGGCAACAGGAAATTAGCACTTCTTTCAGACTTTGGTATTACAAGACCCTTTTGTAGTAAAGAACTTGGTGATGTCTCCTTCCTACAAGGTTCCCCAACTCTGGGTTACGCCGTTTCATTTGACATAGAAGACCTATTTTTTATTCCACATGATGCCTTATTTCGGGCCGTTATTTCTTGCACTGAAGATAACAGTGTCAAGATTTTCAGAAAACCAGAGGGTTAACCCTGTATGATTTCATGATGCTTCTTAATTTTATCTTGAGTCAACCTTTGTGAACTTTGACAACCAGGTTCAACGACAGGGCATTTGTATTGAGTCTTGTGTAGCACCTATTCTGGCTGAAAGTTATCAGCTAGCGTTGATCGTAATCTGGTGAGCTGATTAGATGACAAGATAGTTCTTGAAGTTTTTAAGGTACATAGACGACTATTTGATTTTTCTTAAAAAGCAACCTGGTTTGACACACACAAACTCCATGCAACAGACTTTATCGGTCTTCAAATGACAAGGGATGAGTCTAACCTTCATCCACAACTACATGACCACATAGACTGCACTTTTTAGATATTAACCTGACCTTAACACCAGATCACATGTGTTGGATGTAGTACTCACCACGAGCCCAGAAAGATCTGTTGCCGTTTGAATCTGTGCATTCTAAGACAATGAAACACACTGCTGGCATGTTATGTTTGAAGGTAGGCTTGCAAAGTCACATGTTCACCTGGTGAATGACAGCCTCAAAATTCAGGTTGGCAGGTTACAGAAATATGGTTTACTTATGACGGTCGTAGTCACTGTGGTGAAAGCAGGAACATGCCACAAAGGTGTTGGTCGACCAAATCTTCAGATCTGCGGCTGTACCCAATACTGATAGGGTGTCCCATAACCTCAAAAAAGTAGCCAACTGCTAATGCGGCAGTGGTCTTCTCTGCACCATGCAAGTTGGCTTCTTTGTGCCCCCGGATTGCCTCCAGGGAAAGATGTGTTAGAGAATGCATAAACTGTCGCATCACTCGGTATGGCAGGTATCCAGTGGGGGTTGTATATGAAATCCCACTGACATGAAGAAAAGTATACATAGGCCAAACACACTACAGTAAAAGCTCGTTAATTCAAATTCCACGGGGCCGCCAGGCCAGTTCGAATTAACCAAAATTCGAACTAATGAAAGTGAGCAAAAATGAAGGCGTTTGATGCCCGGAGGGCACGAAAAACATTTATTTAGCAAAAAAGTCTGTTATCATCTTCTGCTTCTTCTCTCTGAGGGCTACCGTACTCACTCGGTCTTCTAGCATGCGAATGCGACGCAGGGAGTCTTCTTCCCCCTCTTCAAAGCTGAAGAAAAGGCGCGCGACATTCAGCGCTCCCATAACTTCTGCCGCGGATGGACGCACGGGCTCTTGCTCCTCGTCGTCGTCCTCGTCTTCTGCCTCTTCTGGGACAGACTGCTCCCCAACAATTTCAGCGACAATGTCCTCATCACTTAGGGCACCGCACACTGCTGCATCGCTGTCTACTCCAACGTAATCATCAAAACTGACGTCCTGCAGCACAGCACGCACAGCCGCAGGCAGAGGCTCCGGACTCCCATCGTCGCCACTTTCTTTCATACTTCCGGCAGCAAAGCCACAGTGGTGGAAGCAGTTTGCAATTGTGGACGGCGTGACCTGCTCCCATGCACGCACCAACATGTGCATTGCTGTGAGCAATGTGATGGTGCTGGTCTTCTGGTTTCCAGTGCACAAAGTCATGCGCTCGATCATGTGGCGCCTATAGAAACATTTGATGTTTCTGATCACCCCCTGATCCATCGGCTGCAAGGCCGCAGTCGTGTTGGCGGGCAAAAAGACGAGCCTTGTGGCTTTCAGCTCGGCGTCGACTTTGTGTGCCGAGCAGTTATCCACAATGAGGAGAACTTGACGCTTCCCTAGCTCCATCCTCCGATCGAATTTCAAGAGCCATTTTTTAAACAATTCGCCCGTCATCCACGCCTTGCTGTTGGCGGAGTATTCCGTCGGCAGCGTCCTAATGTTCTTGAAACATCTAGGCTTATGTGCCTTGCCGACAACAAAAAGAGGGACCTTCTCCGTCCCGGTCATATTAGCGGCGACCAGAACAGTAATCCGCTCTTTGCTTCGCTTGCCGCCAGCGCAGCTGTCCCCTTTAAATGTTACTGTTCTGTCGGGCTGGAGCTTATAAAACAAAGCCGTCTCATCAGCATTGAATATATCATGTGCCGAGTAGCTTTCTAAGTACTGCTGCAGAGCACCGCTTCGCCACGTGGCACAAGTTTCTGCATCCACTTCTTTGGCTTCTCCAGACAACACCCGGAAGACAAGATTATGTCTGTCTCTAAAGCGGTGAAACCATCCTTCGGAGGCGACAAAATCTTCCACATTCAAGCGCAGGGCGAAATCGGCCGCCTTCGCCATGATAATTGGGCCGCTCAGTGGAATGTCAGCGCTTCTCATTTCTTTCACCCACGTGATCACAGCGGTCTCAATTTCCGGATACTTGGCTAACCGAAGCCTTTTTCTGTTGCTGGCGAAATCTTCGGCTTCATAGGCATCCTCGATGGCCTTCCTATTTCGGACGTACGTCGACAACATGCTTGGTGGAATCCCGTGCTTTTTCGCGATTTCCACTTTGCTGGCCTTCCGTTCATCCACCTCGCGTAAAATAGCCACTTTCTCCTTCACCGTCTTGGCACAGTATTTCCCACGCGAACACATCTCGCGGACACAAGCTCACAACAAGCGGCGTGCAAAACGAGGGCTCACGAAATGCAACATGAAACCGTGGTCGATAACACTAAAACGTCGTTCCTCGAAGGAGTCGCGGCAGGAAAGACTGTTTAGTACTTGTTCCAGCACCCTAGCGGCGCCCCGATGGTTGTGCCATCTATCGTTCTGCCGCGAAAGCTTCCAACGATGGTTTTTAACAGCGCCGCTTGGCGGCGCGCAGTTCGAATTATGGGTGGCGGCGCCAATTTTTTAGTGAATTAACGAGCTGTTACGCGCATAGACTTCTATGCACTGCGGACCGGACCACGATGACTATTTCGAATTATCCAAAATTTCGAATTAACGAGTTGTGAATTAACGAGCTTTCACTGTATTGTACAAATGAACAATTGGGGGAGCATTAGCCTTCAATGAATAATAAGAAAGGGTCCAATTTGCCCTTGAAATGCTGCACATGCTCTTTGGCTATGCCAATAAGCCATGATGACTTTTGCTGGCTAGGACCAAAACCTTGAGGCGCAGTTGTGACCAGACGGCACGTGAGCTAACTGAGGCTTTTTTCATTGAGAGTTCTGGTCATAAGTGCGTAAGCGATGTATTGATCAAACTGTATATGAAAATAAAAAAGGATGCTGGCACATGTGCTGTAGACAATGATATGACAGGCATGAAGCTATAAATGTGTTTTTTCTGAATTGTGAATAAGTCAGTCACGAGTATGTACTCGTCCTTGTGCTCTTCATGTCCATGTCTTCATTTGCGCATTTCCCTTGCTTATGTATGTACGAGCAACTCGCGGCAGCCCCGGAAGAGTTAACACCAAAGACAGAATTTCTGAAGAAATTTTCTCAACTATGAAAAAAGGCAATGTGGCATATTTTGCACATTCTGAATTTTTACTACTACAGTGTGCTTTTTTCAGTAAGTTCATACTGAAAATTGTTTTTTTCATGTGTGAAAGATCATATAAAAAGCTACGTGCTGGTGTATGTTATAGCAAGTTATGATAAATATACTTCATTTAATAATAGTAATATTTTTCCAGGACCTCACAAATCTCTCACTCTCTCTCATTTTTTTTTTCCCCACAGTCCTGAAACAGTTAAAGGGACAGAACACTGGAATTTAGGCACAGAATTTTTTTTGGCGCAATGAAAAGATTGTTGTCTAAAAGGTTAATTCCCATAGTGGTTTTGGTAGAAATGCTGTAGAAAATTTTACTGAGAATTTTTCGATCAGTGCATGCGCCTGTTTTTATGTAGTCCAATTCTGGAAACCATTAGCATCGACCGCAATGACTGATGGTCATCAAAAAAGACGCACCAAAATAAATATAAATTTAATTCGCCAGACAGTAATTGGACATTTTTTTTACCATAGAGTAGCCTCCTTTCAGTTTTCACACAAGGCTGTTACGGCACAATAACGTGCGCCTTGTTGACGGAAGTTTTAGATAGCACTATCATCGCTTCATCCACAGAATTCAAAGCCCTGTGACGCCATCTAGTGGCAAAAGCTGGAAAGCATGCCTCCCACGATGCGAAAAGAGGGGTGTTTTTATTTAAGGACGCACTAAAGAGAGTGCAAAATATAATAAATTATGACAAGCACTCGAAGAAGAAAAAAGAACAGTATGCACTTACGAAAATCAGCGATATTTTACTGAGATGTATTTACGTGGGGTACTACAGTGAAAGTGATGGGCTTTCACCGCATGATAGCGCCTCAGTTGTTTTTATGCCGTTTCCAATTGCAAATTAAAATTGTAAAGCTTCTTTTCTTTGATATTGTACTGCTTGGACCTGTACTGCTTGACCTGTACTATTTCCACCATAATCTCATAACATATTTTGGCCCATGTTTCGTCCCTTTAACCCTTTGACTGTCGAATATTCCGAAAAAAGATTCACCCCCAGTGTCAAATTTTTTTTAAACGTTATGCGTTTAGCGCAGTACCCGTACAGCAAAAACAGTCAAAGGGTCAATTGTAAGTCTTAGCCCATAAATAATGAAGGAATTAACTAAGGAAAATTTACCTTTTTCTTGAACTGTCTATTTTTCTTGAAGTCTTCAAGGATTTTCTTCACTTGGCAGTCACACTCCCTTTGCAACAACTCTACAACGGTGTGGAGTCTCCCATGACCTACAAGTGGGAAAAAAAAGAAAAAGTTACTTTTCAATACAAGTATTGTTTGTTAGTCTTAAGCAGCTAGATCTATGAAAGACAGCAGTCTTAATACAAAGGTGGATCTACAAAGCAAAGCATTAAAGAAGTACTGAGACATAATTTTGGGAGACTCGCTTTATTTTTTAATGATGAATAAGGCATTAGTAGATTACCACGATATTCGCCTATGGCTGCTACCTAATTCATAATCAAATTTTTCTGCCATGCTGCTTTGCTTTTTTTTTTTTTCAACAGCTGAATGATGGCTGTGACGTCAAAGGTACGCATAAGTCACGTGAGGCATGAAAAAATTGAGAAATAATCACTGTGCTTCACTATTTGAATTCATTACACTGCTAAAGCTATCCTGTCTCAAAAGATGGAAGGACAATGAATGAAGAAGCACCAATTATATTACATTTTTTCATGCATCGACATAGCATGAGAGAAAAATTTAATTATCATTTAGCAGTTGTAGGTGGATACCATGCGGTGATTAACATATTATGCATTATTTAAAAAAAAAAAAATATGCCACAAAAATGACATGCCTATACAAGGGTCAATTTTTAACTCGTGGTTTTTCTTTTGTCTAGTACTTAGTAAGTAGGCAATAATTAGGTTTAGAGAAATATTACCGTAGTAGGTCTCTACCAATGGTTGATGAAT
This sequence comes from Amblyomma maculatum, assembly GCF_055883805.1. Classification (NCBI taxonomy): domain Eukaryota; kingdom Metazoa; phylum Arthropoda; class Arachnida; order Ixodida; family Ixodidae; genus Amblyomma; species Amblyomma maculatum. The sequence goes on from NC_139344.1 coordinate 227,665,032, forward strand.
CTCAATTGTCCTGGCAATTCCTTCAAACAGAAGGGTCACCGTATCGGCATAAATAACATTTGCCCGCTTGTCTGTAGAACTTGTTGCTTGAGCTTGCTTTAGGTTTTTGTGTGCAGTTTCAGAGATCTGCAGGAAGGGTAGAAAAAAATAACCACTTGCGATCACTGGTAATACTTGCAGGGAAGTAGCTGGTGCATATTTTCCTAAAAGGAGTGAGCAAAAAAAATATAGCGCAGAAGAAGAGAGACGGGATATGTATTGTGCATCTCCCGTCTGTCTTGTGAGTTGTTTTTATTGACACTAAGTCATTTTAAGAAAAAATTCGTAATCACATCAATACTTGCCACTAAACAATTGAAATAATGAATGTGTACATACAAAGCTTCAGCAGCCAAAGCAACTGCAAAAATGGAATGGTATGCCGTAACTAATGCACTGCGGGCAAAAAGATTTTGTAACCACGTAATTAGAAGTGAACATTTTGGGCTAAGCTTTTAACGATGTATTTTACGAGTTATATGTGATACGTGATACTTAAACTTGTACATGAGCTACAAGGGCTTCCGCTTAAATTCGACAACCTGGAGTTTTTCAATATGCACTGACATCACATGGCACATGGGTGTTACTGCATGCATATTGCCTTCATCAAAATGCGGCAGCAGTAGCCACGATTTCATCTTGTAACCTTGGGTTCAACAGCTGAATACCAAAATCATTGAGCCAACATGGCACATATTCTGAGCTGAAATAAATTTTTTTGACGACACAGCCGTAAGCAAAAAAGACAAATTAAAATGATCAATGACGACATTTCAGGTAAGACACTTATTCCACTTTCAATAAAAGCTTTGGTTGGCAAGGAAAGTATGTAAACATTTAGAGCAGGTGTGAATGAGTCAGATAGTTTTGTGCACAAAAGAAAACAAAATGATTCGAGCTAAACAAACTGAACAAAATATTTAGAACCAATTTAAAAAAAAAATGGCCTAAAAACAAATAGAAGAGTAAAAATAACAACACAGGTTTTGCCAAGTGCAACAACAGACATATGATGTGAATTATCGGGTCTCATGTTAGTACAGTAAAATCTCATTAATTCAACCCTCCTAATTCGTAAATTCAAATAATTCGAACAAGCACGGTCCTGGCTGATGCCCACATAAGTCTATGGCGCCAGACACTCGTTAATTCAAACTTGGGAGGGCCTTTCTCTGCTTCGTTGAAACAGGCAATCACATCGTGGTATGACGCACGCAGCCAGCAATTACCGAAACAGGCCTCCTTGAACCTCAACCGCATGAATCCGCGGTGCCCGTGCACGAAGCCTGCACACTTTGTGTGTGCTACCACAGGTACGAAAAGGATTGAAAGTTCCAGATTTCGAAATACAGCCCAGTCGCATAGTTTTGCTTTCGCTTTCCTTAACTTCATGCTATAATGCAGCTGTGAATGGATGCATGCATTGGCCGGTTGAGCAGTTTTAGACGTTGCTTAGTGCATCACTGTTATTTTATTGTTATTTTGGAATAGTGTGACACTGTTATAACGCCTACACATATATCCCTCACGTGAATCCACATACTGCTTCCGGTACGCCGACACTGTGCCAAAAATTTTGCTACACTGCGAGCTTTACTGCGATGCTTCTCATCATGATGCTTCACTGCCTGGAATGTGCGGTGAAGCATCCTCAAACGCGACAGGGCTGTTTTGTGAAGAGGCACCACTGCAACTGCGTTGCACTGCAGAAAAGATGGTGGCGACCCCCATGTTTTTGGAGCACTTTTTTTTCAGGATTCCTGACAGTGCGCGTAAAAAAGCCCATTTGACTAAACCAGAAAAAAAAAAACCAGCCGTTCTCACTTTTTTAATGCACACAACCATCGTACAGCTGTTCATTAGACAAAATTACTGTGATGCAAACAATTTTTAGCAGTTTTTTCAGGCCCATTCAATAATTAGAATTTTCAGTTAATTCAAACATTTCTCCCGGCCCCTTGAAGGCTGAATTAATGAGAGTTTACTTTGATTTTACTGCATCCTGCAAAATTGTTATAGCTGATAAGCTGTTGAGCATTGTGCCCAATATATGATATGCTTAGCCTCAGGCTGTGATCATAGCTGGGGAAAGTCATTAAAAAGTGTGAGAAGTATCTGTAACCAGTGGCACCTGGGGTGATGTGATACAGTCCATTGTTGCCTTTTACTTTTCATTATGACCAAGAATCACAAACCACTGAGTTGTGCTATTTGAAAAGCTATTGAGCGTCAATGCTTGTTAGCTAGGTATCAACACATAGGGGCATGGTTTATGCTGATGTCAGAAATGCTAATCTAACAGAAGATTTCATGTGGCTGCCCCGCTTACCCTCCTTCACCATCTCCCTCAGCTGCTTTTTTTTTTTTTTTGTCAGGTGTGTTTATCTTATGTGCAGAAAAAATTATTGTACTGCCTCTATTGAAAAATCATGAGGCATGAGAACTGTCAGGCGCCAGCAGCACAAACCACTCCACTTCTCAAGCACGAATCTCATTGTCTTTTCTCCTTTTCAACTTGCAATTATATATATAACAAACAAAGTCTTTTCTCAACCAAGCAGTGTACACACATTAGTGATGTCCTTGGGCTAAGAAGCTGGCGCTAATTTTGTAATGACATATTATAAATTATTTATTTGCATCACGACTAATGTTTTTCATGCTATTGCTTTCAATACTACTTCTCTGGTTCTTTTTCCTAAATTTTTTACTGTCTGCTCACCACATGTGACCTATACATGTGGCTGAACGGCACTGTAACAAAAACTCTGCTTAGCTACACAGCTTAATAGGACCTGCACCTAAAAAGGGCCCTACCAACTACTGGCCAGAAAAGTGATTAAAATATGTCTCACTCTCAGTCATACACACCCCCGAACATGCGCGCGATTGGAGTCCCCACACTAGTCATTAAAATCCACCCTGCATTTCTTGTTGTATGTCTAAGTTGTATAAACCATGCTACCAAAGGCCAGCATTTTTTATGCCGAAAGTAGAATTTCATCTTTTACATTCATCCTTTAAGCAAGGTCCCAGTTGAGAAACCACAGTCAAAATGCCAACAGCACTGCTATACCTTTAAGTATGAGCCCAAGGACAGGCTGTCATAGGTGACGCCATGAAGTTAGCTATGAATGATACGAGCTAGAAACTCATTCCTAAAAAGGACCGTGGATGGATCATCCTTTTTAAGCATGGAAAGTTAACGGAAAATTTTTTTGAGATGACATCTGTTATTAGCTGCACCACAAACTCCCCAGACACGTAATCACTTCTTGTGGCTGATTCAGCATGCTCAGCAATGAAAAACACTATTTGCTGCCAAACAAGCAAAAAAGAAAGATGCTTTTCTTTCACCTGTGAACTCAAGTAAAGGGAGAACTTGTGAAGACCTTCATCATGTTGGTTGAGAAGAGGAAAAATTTTAAAGAAGCGCTCCACAGAAGCAATATCGCCTTCGTTGACTGCCTCTTTAAACTTTTTCATCACTATCACACGAAGCCTGTTCTCAGCTTCACGGAGTGATGAAAATGCCTCTTCTAAGCTGCTACCTGAAAAAGAAAAAAAGAATAACGAACATTGTATAACTGCAAATTGTGGACGTTTTTTTCTCAATGCAACACCCGGGCTTTGAAGGATGCTGCAATGAAGGGCTCCGGATTAGTTTCGATCACCTGGGGTTCTTTAACGTGTGCTACGGTGTCGCACAGCAAAACATTAAAGCATTTCGCCTACACTGAAATGTGGCCACAACAGCCGGGATCGAACATGTGACCACAGGATCAGCAACAGAATGGCAAAACCACCGAGCCATACAACGGGTAGTGAAACAAAACATCACTCTAGCAAAACAGATTTATTTAGTAATGTGCATGAACCTTTTTCCCTGTATGAAAAAATATGATTACTTAGCTAACTTCCCATATAACATTTCTAAATCTATAAACAGTGAAAAATTCTAACAAATAATTTTTTTCAGTAATACTACGCTAACGTAGCGTGCTTACCTAAAGTGTTCAATTTTAGGCATCGTACATGGCTTTTATCCCAAACTCACACATGATTACAAACGACACCAGTGACGAGCTCCAGATTATTTTCAACCACCTTGGGTTTATTATTGTGCACTGACATCATGCAGCACACAAGCAATTTTTAATTATGCCTCCAACAAATATGGCCACCATGATTGAGCTTCAGTCCTGCAACCTTGCGCTTAGCAGCTGAAAACGATTACCACCAAAACCACCTTTATTTTATCATAACTCCAATTTTTAGTTACAGCTAGAAAGTTACATTTCAGGATGCATTAGACACTTTCAGTAGCAGTTTATATAACCACATTCGCATTATATGGAAGTGCTGAACATGGCACTTATGGTCAGTAAAATGTGCGCTGACCTTCTTGAATATCGGCTGTGGACCTCTTCAAGACAGACTCATCCAGGCTCAAAAATCGATGAATATGTGCTGCTGCCTGTAAATCACCCGCCAAACATGAAACAAATTACCGTGAAGTTCGATGGCCAAATACCTTGTTCACTATGAATAAAGAGTAAATACCTGTTCATAGTCCTCATTCTGTAATGCAGTCTGGACACCATCAGTGCAGAACTTCAGGTCTAAGATATCTTCAACCCTCTGGACACATTCCGTCACTCGGCTCTGCAGAGTGGAGTAATTTTAAACTGACAAAGCAAATGGCTAACTGTTTGTTACATTTTTCTTTCAAAATGCAGTCACAGTAAAGTATAAAAGAACAAAATCATGCAGCTTGCAACATGTAACCTTTTTTATGCATTACAAATGCACATCGTGGACTACATGGATTACCATCTCCACTAAGAGCATGTCTAAGGACCAAAGGTAACCCCTTTCAGGTACACTTTACAAACGACTCTAACTTTCTTGAGCTGAACAACCTGGGCACTTATGAAAGGCTTTCCACATATTAAAAGGAAAAAAATAACAGAATGACAGCCTTAACCAGCTCAAGCCCGTTGCTGAACAAAACTCTTGAACTGCTATGTTGACTAGTTCTCCACAGCACTAAGTACAGTCAAACCCACTTATAGCAATATCGAAGTACCAAGCAAATATCACTTGTAACCGGTCTATGCAAAAAAAAAAATTACAAACTTCAGAGCACCTAATGAAAGAAAAGTAGCTCATAATGTTGACTCCTTTCCACAAAAAAAAAACCTCTCAGTCAGCTCTGACTGGTTCATGGCATATTTAGTTCACATCTCCCTGCAGGCGGCCTAACTAGCCCGCATGCCTAAGTGAAGAACCATTAGCAAAAATGAAGTCCCGGGGTGACTGTAAGATGTTTTTGCATATGTTCCTGTTCATCGTCGCTGTTGGTTAAATTCTAATTTTTTGCAATTGCATCGTCACCATGCAAGAATTCTTCCAAGTCTCGACATGCTATTGTCTCCATTACATCAGTGCTGGCATACCAAACAAAGCCCCCTTTCCAGAAGCAATTCTCGATAATCCTATGAGCTCGCAAACGGCGAAAAGGAAAAAGAAAACCATACTTTTAAGGCACATGCACCTCAGTCACTGACGAAGTTACACACGGTGCATGTCCCAGTGCCTCGGTGCATTTTCAACCAGGAGCACACCCTTAGAAACATCATTAAAGGACTGCGTCATTGAAGCAGACAGTCTGCAGACAATCTTTTCTGCTTCCCCTGCAGCATCGCGGTACGTAACCGTCCTTGGTGCACATGACACTTGTATGCGTGGCTGCGTGGGATTTTCACTTTCACAGCACCAGGACGATCGGTCGATCAGCTCTACCAGCTTCTCATGCAGATGCCTTTTTTGTTCTGTGAGTATGGATTGACTAGTGTGGTTGTAATATTTCTGTGTTTCTTCTTTTTAAGGTTGGCTCTCAGTGACAAGATTTAATAGTTCATAATGTGCTATGACAGCACTGTTATAAGCGGTTTATTTAACCGTAGAAAACATGGTAAAGTTGACAGTGCTGTGGTAGTCCATTGTTATATCCAATATACTGTTCTAAAAAGTATTGCTATAAGTGGGTTTGACTGCAGTTAACGAATTTTTAATGTGATAGCATTATAGTGCACATCTGCCAAAAACACCAGGTCCATGACAATGAAATTTCCTGACTGATCAAAACAGCTGTGACAATCCGTGCTGTCATTCATGCAACACTGTGAAGAGCCTTCTAAGAAAGAAAAGTACACCTACGGAAAAGAAAAATGGTGAAACGGTAACTGAACCACTGCCCTTTCAGTTGCAAGCTAGGCATGCTACCTCTATATCAATGGTTGGTTGGTTTATGGATTTAAGGAGTTAAAAGTTTATGCGAATAGTGGTGCTAAGTGGTCCGACCTCGTTGGTTCACAAACTGGAGTGTATAGTATAACGGAACAAAAGCTTAAAGTTGTACTGTGGCACCAGAGTGCCGCTGATGTATCACAATAAGGCAACCTTGAGTTTGGTTTGGTTTAGCTTATGGGGTTTAATGTCCCAAAGTGACTCAGGCTATGAGAGATGTGGCAGTGAAGGGCTCCTGAAATTTCGGCCACCTGGGGTTCCTTAATGTGCCTTAACATCACACAGCACTTGGGGTTTTTGCCTCCATTAAAAAGCAGCTGCCGAGGCCGGGATTCAATCCCGCATCCTTGGCCACAGTCAAGAGCCCTAACCACTGCTCCAACTCAGCGGGGCAATGTGACCTTGAGCGATGCTAGCATTAGAGATAACGCTCTAAAAGCACTTTGCATTTGCAATCAAATATTACAAACAGCTGTGCATTGAAATAAACATTACAAAAAGTAGACCTTTTCTGAAATAGTCGGTAGAGAAAAGAAAAGCATCTGCACTTTGTATGAGTGACTTACTTTGGTGACGTGAGCTCAATCACAAAAATTATGGTTTCTGACAGTCTAAACTCCTGAGAAGTAAATGTATTCCTGGTGCTGTATAGATGTCTCATAAACCTCTTCTCGCATTTATTATACCTCGTCATTATTTCTGTGTCACAAATACAGCAACAGATATCCTACAATCCCTACACAAAATGCACTAGAGTAATGCAATATATACGGCCAAACATTGTCACCTTTGCTAGGTCTAACTGCCGAACTTTGCTGCTAATGTTCTCGGCAAGAGTAGAAGTAAAAGATATCATGTTTGCAAGTTGCTCTGCATCTCCATAGACTAGTTGGAACGTTGGCCTGAAAGGAAAAAAAAATACGCTGAGTGACATGCCAGCATTTGAATACAAGTGCACATTGAAACCCCCAAAATACATGCTCATTACAAAAGGATTTAGGCTACTTGCGGCCCACACAATCACTAACAGTAAGTAATGCAACTCTTCACCACTGTGCTCTGTAAAAAATGCTAGGGGCACTTTGGACCCCTAAAGTATGATGAGGCGAAAGCCTTTGTAGCGCGGTGGCCTGTAGTCCTCCACTACGGAACCTCTCTATCTCTCTTTTTTCATTCCCACCTTCCTCCTTTTCTTTGCAGCTCGGTTCAGGTATCCGCAGAAAATTGTGACAGATACGCCTTTTCGAGGAAGTGCCGAATGAAAGGCGCCGCACGGACGCCTGATTCGAACGCCCCACGGGTTCAGCTTCGTATATGCATGCACTGTCTGATATGTATATGCATACCAGTCGTGACGTCATGACCGAATGTGACGTCATTATGACGTCAGTTCCGGTTGTTAGGCATGACCGGATAGATGACATCACATCTGATCATGATGTCAAAGCCGATGACGTAACCATGTGATGCCGTCATAGTGAGTTATCTCTGTCATTACCCATGACTATTTAGTAATGACTAATTAGTACCAGCTATTGTCTAGTCATTAGTACTGGTTAGTGACTAGATGTCATCAAACTAAAGCGTTACGGAAGGATAGACAGAAACGATCGTGGCCGTGAGCATGAACCAGGCTTTCACCTTAAAAGGTTGTTTATACACAAGTTATAGTTCATATCTTATGTTGTTCAGCACTCTGGGGCTGTACAAAGCAAAAGTTGACCAAGTTGGACTGGATGCCAAGCCATAAAGCAAATATGTACATATGTACAGTGCTGTTTTCAATGTGCATAAACAACGAAAAAAACTAAGAAATATTACACAATGGTTTTATAAACTGCACAACCTTCATGCTCCACTTTTATGCAAGACAATCTATTTTGCATAACAATCTCATTAATCCAATGCTGGGAATGAGAATTTGGGGCAGGCATTGAAGGAGGTGAAGTTTAGAGCAACTTCCGTGTATTCTGGCAGCAGGAGTACGATGGCAAGAAATAAGGCCTTCATGTGAATTTATGTGCTAGATTAAAAAGGTGCCCCTTGAATAGAAGCGAATACCTCAAAGCAAAACATGAGCAATGGAGAGCTTACAAGTGTCAACAGAAATTGCTACAGAAGAATCAGACAGAAAAGAAAAAAAAAAATCAGCTGCACGAGGTAGTAACATTGCGTTTATTCCTGTCTTTTCTGCACAGTCTTGTCGGATACCAGCAGCCATTCTCTACCTCCAGCTTCAGTCAATATTGCTTGCCTGTTTTCAAACTCTATTTTTTAAAACTCGATAGCATTATAAATTCCGTGCCACAGAAAAACCAGCGTTGGCAGCATAGACCATGAGTGAAAAATCCTGACTGGTTGACAGGGTAATGACTTCACAACTACATAACCTTGCACAAGCATTTCAGACTCCCAAACCTCATGTCAAATGTGGCATCATGCATGGAATAAAAGTTATCAAAATGTGACATGTATGTAATGCGAATTAAATGCATACCTGTCAACCTGGCGAGATCAAAAATCGGAAAATTTTTATTTGCAACAATGGGGGGCTAAGCCATATTTAATGTTTCAACATAAGTTTTGGGTGAGGGGGGGGGGGGGGGGGGGGGGGTACTGTTCAATGAGTCCTAATCTAAACATAAGCCACAACAGCAAGCGCATAAATGTATGCACTGAGATGTCTATGTGCAGCCGCCGAGTGTTCTCGCTGCACTTCTGCAGCCGATATAAACTGATCGGCATGGTGTCATTGGCACACTGTTTTAGCTCTTTTAATGCGAAATCATTACCTGTCCCTTTACACGCAATATGAGCGACTGTTGTTCGCCACGATGGCTCCAAAAAATGAGCTATCATGCGTCGTCGGGCATAGCGCAGCTCACCAACATGAGGCATTTGGCTGAGCACGATACAAAAGTATCAAATGGCATGATGTTTGGGCAAAGCCATGGCAACAACCCTCGACGCCAAGTGTGCTGATAGGCCACCCTTAAGTAGAGATTGAAGACAAAGCATCTACACCTACTGCGGCTGCACCGAAACGCAGGCGCCACCACATTGACCACCACCTACAAGAAATGACAATCACGCCGCAACTACTGGTCAAAATTGGCATGCCATTCTTACGCAAGCAGAGACCACTTATCTGGAGATTTAGGGCAGTGATCGTACAATAAGAAAGTTTGGTCGAAAATCGGAAGGGTTGGTAGGTATGTAAATGTCGCCGCATGTCTCATTCAAATGATTTAACTTTACAAAGATAAAGTGATTTCCTTTAAAGAGGACTAGTATAAAGATTTTTAGGCTCTAGGAGTGATTCGAACCTACCACTATTGAGTTGCAAGCCTGATACACTACTGACTAGGCTACAACACAAGGCACACTTGCACGGCTTGGGAACAAGCTGAGGTTTTTGTGTAGGCTGTGTGATCTTTCTTGCAAAGTAGTGTCTTATGATGTATGCTAATGAGTACGTGCATAATAATAAAGTACTACAGGCCGTAACCATGTCAGACCCTTAAAGAAGTATACGCACCAAATTTTCTTTAGCGTATTTCTGCTTTGGAATTCGCCTTTTTCACAAGGCCGCTATGCGCACGCGCGCCTATCTCCTGGTTGAAAATGAACCACCAACCCCAGTTGCGCATGCGCAGTTATTGGCATCCACGATTGGCGCAGCTGGAGCTGATCTCGGAGGCCATGTGCAGTTAATATTCGTGACAGGCGTATGCGACAGATGACGGTAGCTGTCAAGAACACACCACCCTTTTGCAGCCGGCTGTGTCTTCCAACGGTATTGTCAACCAGTAGCAGACAAATTTTCAACCACTCCCAGAGGGCACCACATTTTGTTAAAAAGGCAGATTGCACTTAAGACATTGCTAAAGACAGCGTGAAATTCGCCTACACTCAGTAAATAATTTATACCAACAGAATTTATTTTGCTATTTAGTTTGAGGTTACCAAACAATGGTTTTGATGTCATAAGTGAGTGTGAGATTATGAAAGGCCCACAAAAACTGCAATATAACAGCTCTTTTTCCGGTCACTGTCATTTTGAGTGTAAGAGTTTACATACAATAAAACTAGAAAAGAGCGAATATATTGTTTTCGTATGTGTCATGTGATCTCATACTTGATGTCGGTACCTTCGTTCAGCAACCTGGAACCGAAACTAAATTCGCAGAATGAAAAAATTCAATTACAAGTTATTTATTCAGTGTTGGTGAACTCCATGTGGTTATCAATGTTTACTAATGCCATATGCAGAGAAAAATTTGTGTCTCAACCCTCCTTTCACATGGCCTAATGAATAGGCTATGCCTTCAAGGACTTCCATTCTACCTATTCTACCTTGGCAGTAAACTCCCTTTTACACGAGAATGTTTATACCCATAGCATGATTATAAATTAAGGGCAAAAAGAAAGTATTGAGGAGAAGAAGAAATGCTCCTGCACCACTTTCGATGTGGTTCCCACCAAACAGCATATTATTTTTCCTTCTACTTTGTATATAATTATCTTTCTCTCTAAAATGGTTCCAGAACTAATACAGGTCAATAGCAAAAAAAAAAAAAAGGAAGAAAGAAAGAAGAAAAACGAAAGGAATCCCCTACGCTTTCCTTGGCCGTGCCAACTGTTGGCTTTTCTTTTTTTGTGCATCATAACAAGCCCCCCATTTCTCGTTCAATTTTCTGCTTAATAGCTGGCAGGGGTCTCAGGTATGGCAGTCTTGAAGCCGTAGGCATAGAGGACGTTCCGCGTGCGCCACTACGGATGAGGTTGGCGCTCGTGAGCACTCTCAAGGTTCGGTTACAGGCAACATTATTACCCAAGAAAAGTAGGTTAGACAGCCGTCGATGCAGCTCAGTTGGTAAGAGCACCAAAGGCGATATTCGGAGGTTGTGGGTTCGATCTCCATCAGCAGCGCATTGATTTCCTTCTGCTTTATATTTAATTATCATTCTCCCTACAATGATTAGAGTACTAATTCAGATAAATAGCAAACAAAAATGAAGAAATCCCCTACGCTTTCCTTGGCCTTACACCGACTGTTGGTTTCTTTCATTCATGTATCATAACGAGTCCCTCATTCCCCCTTCAATTGTCTGCTAATCAAACAACGAAATGTGGCACAAGACTGGCAAACTACACGTCAAAAGCCAAAGGTACAAAGGGTAGTCAAAGAGTAATCTTAATAACTTTCCATTTGAAAAGAAAGCAAAGTTGGGCAGATTTGTATTTCATCACTTTTTGAAGTATGTAGTTCGCAGCATGTTCAGAGCAGCTGAGCCAGTGCTTCATTAAAGCCTCGATTCTGGAAGAAAACAATTTTTCACATTTGCCGTGCAGCCACACTTGCATTTCTTTCACATCACTGTTTATGTTGAAATTTTAGACAATGACCACTTCCTTGGGAGGCCCAAAAATGTGGTAATCATAAGGCACTAAGCTAAGTGAACATGCTGGCTATCAAGGTCACTCGAGACGATTTATGATCACAAATGCACAAGCTGCGTGGTAACGCATTACTGCACTGCTATAGCACACCACAGGACAGCAAGCTGTGACATTTTGATTTAACTGCACATTTCAGGTGGCCCTTGAACAGGTCACAGTATGAACCACTGTACACGCCAAGTCTCATGGGAATGTAATACTACACAACTATCCTTCTAATGTCAGAGCAATGTCAGCATCAATTTCAAAGTGCCACAACAGCCTCTCACAGGCATCAAGTCAGTGTTCCTTTAGGTTGGTAGTAGCTTGTTTATGCACCTAACAAGTGGAAACTTTCAACAGTGTAAATCATTGCAAATGAGTTTATGCACCTTGCCACAAGTAGTCCCAAATCCCTGCGACGCCTTATTGATAGCTATTAGGCAATTTTCATAAATGATTGCTTCGACAGAACAAATAAGATCAGGCCACAGAGAGTGCATGAGCATTTGGGAATAGGTTGTATCAATCTGCACTGAAGCTAAGCTTATAAACTTTTTGCCGTTCATAATTAAGCTGAAACGACACACATGTATTCTCACACTGTACCTCCATTTTTGGATGAAAATGAACAGCTGATGCAAAATGAATTACACCCCATGCTGCTCCTCTCTTGTTCATGCTTCTAAATTTTGTCATTTTCAATTTGTTTTGGTGACATCACCTTCCTTGTCATGCAAATGAATCACAACACATTCGCCCAACATATCAGAGTGGAACTCTGTACTACAATTATTACGATCTTGTACTGCTATGCTGAGGTTAATTCCTTGACTTCTCTGTGCAATAACCAATGTGTGGTGACTGGAATGCTGCTGCAAAAGAAGTGCTGCCCCAGAATAAATTGCAGCAACAGTAGAATAAATCTCAGTGTGTTAGGACATAAGATCCACACAAATAGAGGCGAAGTGGGGAAGCATGAAGCTTGAATAAAGGAACAGACTTAATATGGGATGTTTGACAAAAGCACAAGTGGCAAGGCTGAGCTATGAAGCTTACTGTCACAAAACAACATGGGCTATGAGGGACGCACAAGTGGCAAGGCAGTAGATTAAAGGCAAGAGTGAAAATCTGCCATGCTTCAAAAGCAGACTGGGAACAGCATGTATGGCAGAGGGAACAATGGTACAAATAAGAAAAATCTCGCAATATGTTAACTTAGAAAACACTCTCATAGACCTTCATTTTTATAACCAAAATCATGCACCACACAAGGCAAAAACAAGCGAGGCATATTAGGAAATCATATTTGTCTCATTTAATGCTGAAGAAAAGAGAAAAGAAAGAAACCGAGTCATTCCAAGCGAAACGTCCCAGGCGCAAACCAACCACAGCCAATATAGACCAGTTGCAAAACCTACAAGTCAACTTCCCTGCGCGGCAGAAATTCCTGCACAATGGCGGCATAGACTTGCTTTGGGGTAATAGATCGCACATGGCCAGGCCGGTAGTGTAATTCCTCGCACACCGCGCCCATGTGTGCGCACTGTTGCCCCACTATTACCCTATTTGGTTAGGGTCCCTTATTCTAAATCATCTTTCCTCACCCCCATGGTGACAGTGCCCCCCCCCCCCCCCCCTTTTTATTCCCACGTTAAGTGAAATATTTAATACTCACGTTATTGCAGAGCATGCTTCCTTTTACAGTTTCAGGAAAGCTGGTGAGGTTGGATGTAACATTTATTTTTGTCTTTCGAGTGTATTAGATACATTTTATAACAGTTCTGGGAATATCGCATTACCTCTAGACTTATGCAGACGATGGAGGAGACCTGCTCCACTGATGTTTTTAATCATGTTATGTGTTAGCTGGAGTATTTGTAGTGAAAAAGTTCTCTCATGCAAATATTCCTTGCTTATTTTGGAGCTTTTGTGAGTAACCTGTTGTTTTAAATGTCATCATCATCATCAGCCCGATTATACCCACTGCAGGGCGAAGGCCTCTCCCATATTTCTCCACTTAACCCGGTTCTGTGCTAGCTGCATCCACTTGACCCCTGCGAACTTCTTAATCTCATCCGCCCACCTAACTTTCTGCCGCCCTCTGCAACGCTTTCCTTCCCTTAGTTTTAGCAAAAATAATTTCGAGTGCTCACTTGTCTGCATTACCAAAGAACTGCCAGTGTGCTGGAGTTGAATTTCATATTTTGTGTGGTGTTACGATGTTATAAACAAGTTATTGAATGGATACCTCGTATATCAGATCCTGTCTAGAAAATAGTTTTTAGGCTTGCGAGAGCTGCAATGAATTATACTTTTATTGCTGTGGGTTATAAAAGATTGTGTCTTTTCAGCCTTCTTGCTAATGCATTCACTTCAATGCAATGTCGAATATCTAACGCATTCTTATTTTCTTTTCATTTTCTGCTGTCTTGTCAAATTGTTAGTTTATTTGAGCACATTGCATTTTTTTAGTACATTTTAACAATCTGGTTTTTGTGATTGTTTCATCACTTTTGTTATACATCACCAATACCATGTCTTGTCTCCATTGGTCACCTATGTCTTGAAACCAAAGACAGCTGCATCAGAAAATTAGATTTTTTGCCATTTGTGTTATGAATACTTAGTGTTGCATCCCACAATAAATCTATTCTTTGCGATGGAATTCTTTTGCTAATGTCAAAATGATGAATGAGAAATTTTTTTATTTATGGAGGAAATTTAGCACATTGTTGTAATCGTCAACAACGTAGACATGCCGTTTCCTTTTTTTGTAGATCATGAAAGAAAGTTGCAGCGGTGGCGTAGCGGTAGAACATCTGCCTCGCATGCAAGAGGACCGGGGCTTAAATCCCGGTGCCGCACAATTCTCCACGGGATTTAAAAAACTTCGCGTGTCGATGGAATTGCATAAACAGCTTTGGGGTGTGACCTGATGCCGGTGAACACCTCCGGCAACGCACTCGCTCACCAGAACAGGAGTTAGCCACCCTGGTGCAGTAATTGGCCGCAATCTCTGATGATAAGCTCCATAAAACCCCGGCCCTAAGTCACCAGCGGCTGCGGAACAATTGACCACAGTGGCGGTTAGACCTGTGACGCAGCAGGGGGTGTTAAGAATTCCTGGCTCTGTTGGACAGGCCACCATTGGAAACTGACCCTGGCAACGTTTAACGCTAGAACCCTAGCTTATGAAGCTAGTTTAGCAGTGTTGTTAGAGGAACTAGAGGGTATGAAATGGGACGTCATAGGGCTTAGTGAAGTTAGGAGGCCGAATGAGGCATATACTGTACTGAAGGATGGGCATGTACTGTGTTATCGAGGCTTACCGGAGAGGCGACAACTAGGAGTAGGATTCCTCGTCAATAAGTACATTACGGGTAATATAAGATGAATTCTATAGTATTAACGAGAGGGTGGCAGGCATCGTAATTAGGCTTAATAAGCGGTATAAACTGAAGGTTCTACAGGCCTATGCACCTACATGTGGTTATGATGACCAGGCAGTTGAAAGCTTCTGCGGAGATGTAGAATCAGCAATATGCGAAAGGTAAAGACGCAGTATACTGTACTAATGGGCGACTTCAATGCCAAGGTAGGGAAAAAGCAGGCAGGAGACCAGGCAGTAGGTGACTATGGCATTGGTTCTAAGAATAGCAGGGGGGAGTTACTAGTTGAGTTTGCAGAGCGCAATAACTTAAGAATCATGAATACCTTATTCAGCAAATGGAAGAATCGGAAATGGACATGGAAAAGTCCTAACGAGGAGACTAAAAATGAAATTGACTTCATACTGTGTTCAACCCCCGCCATTATGCAAAATGTAGAGGTAATCGGGAAAGTGCGATGCAGTGACCACAGGATGATGAGGTCCCGAATTAGCCTAAATCTGAAGAAGGAACGCAACAGATTAGTAAGAAAGAAACCCATCAACGAATTAGCGGTGAGGGGGAGGGCAGAAGAGTTCAAGATCTCGCTACAGAATAGATATTTAGCTCTAACCGTGGATGGCGACATTACCCTATAAGCAATGAACAATAATCATTACTGAGTGTGTGGTAGAAGCAGGCGGTAGGATAGTTAGAGAGGATACCGGTAAGCTGTCTAAAGAGACGAAAGATTTGATTAAGAAACACCAGAGTATGAAAGCTTCCAATCTAACAGACCAGATCGAAATGGCAGAGATATCAAAGCTAATCAATAAGCGCAAGGTGGCCGATATAAGGAAGTATAACATGAAGAAAATTGAGCATGCTGTAAAGAACGGGGGAAGCCTTAAAGCGGTAAAGAAGAAATTGGGCATAGGCAAAAACCAGATGTATGTGATAAGGGACAAGGCGGGCAACGTCAGAGCAGTTTTATACAGATCTCTACAGGAGCCAAAGAAGTCAGGACCGTAACGAGATTGGCGGTGGAGAAAAACAGTCAGACGTTCCACCAGTGACGAAGGACGAGGTCAAGAAAGCATTAGAAACTATGAAAAGGGGGAAATCAGCTGGAGAGGATCAGATAACTACAGATTTGCTGAAGGACGGCGGGGATATCGTGTTAGAAAAACTGGCCACCCTGTATACACAGTGCCTGGTGCCATCGACGGTACCGGAACCATGGAAGAATGCAAACATTATCCTCATTCTTAAGAAAGGGGACTCTAAGGACCTTAAAAATTACAGACCAATCAGCTTACTGTCTGTTACGTATAAGGTATTTACTAAGGTAATTGCTAATAGAATCAGGACAACCTTAGACTGCAATCAAGCAAAGGATCAAGCAGGTTTTCGGAAATGGTACTCTACTATCGATCATATCCATACCATCAATCAGGTGATAGAAAAATGCTCGAAATATAACCAGCCCTTATACATAGCATTCATTGATTACGAAAAAGCATTTGACTCAGTTGAAACCTCGGCGGTGATGCAGGCATTGCGAAATCAGGGGGTAGACGAGCCGTACGTGAAAGTGCTGGAAGATATATATAGTGGCTGCGAGAAAGTAACAAAATTCCCATAAAAAAAAGGTGTTAGGCAAGGAGACACCATCTCCCCAGTACTATTCACAGCTTGCTTAGAGGAAGTATTCAGAGACTTGGAATGGGAGCAGTTAGGGATAAGGGTAGATGGAGAATACCTCAGTAATCTGTGATTTGCTGATGACACTGCCTTGCTAAGCAACTCGGGGGATGAACTGCAAATAATGATTGATGACATGGACAGGAAAAGTAGAAAGGTAGGCTTGAAAATCAATATGCAGAAGACTAAGGTAATGTTCAACAGCCTCGGGAAGGAACAGCAGTTTACATTAGGTAGCGGAGTACTGGAAGTAGTAGGTGAATATGTCTACTTAGGACAGGTAGTAACCGCAGATCCGGACCATGAAAAGGAAATAACAAGAAGAATAAGATTGGGATGGAGCGCATTAGGCAAGCACTTCCAGATTATTACTAGCAGCTTATCGGTATCCCTCAAGAGGAAAGTATACGACAGTTGCATCTTACCTGTACTCACCTATGGGGCTGAAACGTGGAGGCTAACCAAGAGAGTTCTACTTAAGTTGAGGACAACTCAGAGGGCTATGGAACGAAAAATGGTAGGGGTAACATTAAGAGATAGGAAGCGTGCAGAGTGGGCTAGAGAAATAACTCAGGTTACCGACATTCTAGTGGAAATTAAGAAGAAATGGGCATGGGCAGGACATGCAGTGCGAAGAGAGAATAACTGATGGTCGCTTAGGGTAACAAACTGGATTCCAAGGTAAGGAAAGCATAGCAGGGGGCAGCAGAAAGTTAGGTTGGCGGGTGAGGTTAAGAAGTTCGCTGGGGTACAGAGTCGGGTTAATTGAAGAAATATGGGAGAGGCCTTCGCCCTGCAGTGGGTATATAGTCAGGCTGATGATGATGATGATGATGAAGAAGAATTCCCCGAAAACCTTTCTCTAACAATGGCCTGTGCCAGGGGAACTGCATCCGAAGTAGGGTGGATTGTAGTAGATACATGCACTGCACCTAACTATTACCCCTGAGTCAGGTTCTGTCGTCAATGTGCATGAATTCCTGTCTCACAGGGAAGCTGACTTGTAGGTTTTGCAACTGGTCTATTTGGAAAAAAAAGTTGGCCATGTTGTCAATTATGCGAAAGGTCTTTCCCCAAAATATGTTTCTAAACAAAAAAAAAATAGTTTACATCATGCATGAAACAAAACTATTTTAGGATATTTCACTTGCATTGTACTTTTTCATGCCATTTGGTGAATGGAACAACATAGGAACTTTTTGTATTTTCCTGGGGCACTAAAGGTGTAAAATATGTGGTGTTTTAGGAAATGTTTTACATTAACTTCTAAAATGTTTCAGCTAAAATGTCTTTAAAGTTTTTCTGCGTTCCTGCAGTCAATGTTCAAAATAATTGTGGCTTGTTGAACGAAGCCGTTTTTATAACGATATGTTCCAAACTTTGTAAAAAGTGACTTCTCCAATTTCAGGCCTGCATTAGGAATCAAGGCCTTCGAGGTAAAAACATTTGAAATGGCTCATTATACACATCAACGCCTTGTAATTTAGCAGATTTTATGGGAGTAGATTTTGTTTGACGAAAGAAATTTTTTGAAATCCATAACATGCTACAGAAGCAGACACTGCAGAACTCGTAAATGCCACATTATGGTTGGCATGTGCACTCATGCTTTTTACACACTGAATGTGCTGGTGTGTCAATTCACATCAATGCAAATACAAGAAAAATGACACAATATTGTCAGTCCGGTCAGTTCGCCACATCTCATTTTGAGACGCCAGGGTACTCGGTCAAGGCAGCAAAACCTCGGTGTGAGGGCTTTGCAGTGGCAGTCAGTGGCCAGCATTCTTTAATTTTGTCTGATGTGAAGGCAGGGCAATTTACTACCCATTTCACAGCAGGAATAATGCTGCGCATGCAAGTGCTTACGGTCCCTGATAGCAGGTGAATATCGTCTACAAACTTGATTTTTCATTACTCTTCTCTCCTTAGCTTTCTGTTTTCTCATTAACTCATGTACAACTTTTCAATGCTTGAATAGTTAATGTCATAAAAATAAGGCCACCTGAGCACTCGTGTATTTCTTTAGATGCATTTCTTAAGTGTTTCAAAATTACAGGATTTCAGCATGAAGTTTTGAAATCATAGCTGGTCTGAAGGTCGAACTGTGGTTTGGTTTGGTTTGGCTTAACGTCCCAAAGCGACTCAGGTTATGAGAGATGCCATAGTGGAGGACTCCAGAAATTTTACCACCAGGAGTTCTTTAACGTGCACCATCATCACACAGCACACGAAGGATGAACTGTGAGGCACTAGGACTGCGATTACTGAAGCGGATTTTGAAGGAGATTAACTTTTCATTCTTTTCGTGTTACTTCTGGCTAAGATTAATGCATCCTCTTGTGATTTACTCCCGTAATTATACACCTTTACAAGCTTGCACTTGTCGCCAAACCTTCCAGTTTGCCACAAACTGCACCCACTGAACATTACGTGTGAAGTCCTGAAAAAAGGTTATTTTGCCAATAAATTATGGTTTCCCTCAATATAGCAGTCTCAAAGAGGTATTTTTTGTCCTTTATTTTGATGAACCCCCATCAGAAAAATACATATTTTTTTACTTCAGCTACATTTTGTTTCCCCAAGTCCTCGAGTATTGCTCTGTGACAAGTAAATGTATCAAATGTACAAAATAGTTCAAAGCGGCACGAAGGTAGCCTTCTCTGGAGCCTTAATTTTCTGCTGACTCATGACTTACACAAACAGACTCCAGACTGAATATGTGAACCTTAATATTAGGGGTGAGACGTAGGTGTTCTGCAGTGAAGTCACAGGTCTGCAAAGCATGCCACCGTGGCTAATTATGGACTTCAAAAAATGAAATCTTGGAGAGTTTAAGCTAAGACAGTAATGTATATACTGAGCCATTTCAAGTGTTTTTATCTCGAAGGTAATAATTCCTAATATATAGGCCTGAAGATCAAAAAATAAAAATAAAATCTTTTTGCGGAGTATGGAACTAATTGTTTTAAAAACCGCTTCACTTGACAACTTTAAATTATTTTGAACATTAAATACTACTTGTGAAAGTGCAAAAAAAAAAATTCTTTTGGCTGAAACATTACTCGGTTAATGAAAACAACTTCCTAAAACGTCTCAGCTTTTGCATTTTTAATGGCCAAAGAAAATACGAGTTCTTCTATTGTTCTATTCATCAAGTGACATGAAAGAACCCCCAATGCAAGTAAAATAACTTAAAACAATATCTGTCATGGCATCTTGTATTTTAGGAAACGTAGCGCAAAGAAGACAAGGACAAAATGAGAAATACACACACGAGCGCTCGTGTGTGTATCCCTCATTTTGTCCTTGTCTCCTCAGCGCTACGTTTCCTAAAATGCAAATGCACCAACTCGCCCAATTCAGCATTCTCATGGCATCTTGTCTCACGCATTATTCAACATTTTTTCTTTTTTCTTTTTATGAGGCCGACTTTTGCTTCTTCGTGGAAAATTCAAATAATGTTCACATCAAAAAAAAATTTTTCTCTGACGAAAGATCTCACAGAGTTGTGAACTAGCTCAATTTTTTTCCCGAAGAATTTGCGACGCCCAGTTTTGATGCCTGGGATGTTTCGCATGGAATTACCCAACACAGAAAGACAAACACAGGTGCCCATCTACCAACTAGGCCGTCAGATAAGTTTTTTAATGCGGCATCACTAAAGGCGCCCTGCTCTGCAGAAAATCCGATGCTGGTATTGCGAGGAAAGAATCATGGGCAGGTGGTAGTTGGGAGGTGACAGCATTGACAAGATCGTATGACATGGCAGAGCATTTGCTCTCTGTGTTGGGTGGCCTTTCGCATCACGTGGTATCTTACTAATCTATGCTGATGAGTTTGTGTGTGATAACAGAGGCACACATTAAGGCATTAGTGATTAGGCGAGCAGCAAAGTGCATGATAACAAGGATTTGAGGTAAGTTTGCAGACGGAAGGTATCAACACAGTTGTATCACACCCTCAAAGGTGGTGAAGGCAGATCTTAAGCGATCCCCAAAATTCTGAACACATATAAGTGTAGTATGTGAGGCACTAGTCATGCATCTTGCTCACGTTCATTCCATATATGCTTCTGCAGAAGGTTACACATGAGTGCATGCTGGCAGACATGATGCCAACATTATCAGCACTGCACTTCTGTCACATCAGAGTGTGATGGAGGTCCACAGGTTGCTCAACTGTTCCTTCTGTGTTAAAGCAAGGGTATCTGGCCTTCACATAGCCATAGCAGTAGTACTTGTGACCGTCCAACATCCACATCACATGACAGCCCATAGGTGGTGCCTCTGGCTAACTTTGTTGCTGTCAGGTGGGGCACACAGTTGCAACAAGCTAGTACCAAACATCTTGAAATAATGCCAAATTTAACATCTTGAAATGACTCCATGGTGCAATACCATGCATGCTTACACAGCAATAATCATGGCAGTTATGATAAAGCCACCAACAGTGACATGGCAGATCATTCGCATTGTGGAAGGGCTATGAATGCAGCCGAGACAGCATCGTGCTCTGAACGGAGACCAGAGCCCAATGCATTCAGTATGCTCAAAGCAAATACATTATTCAAGAAGATGCTCTAGTCCGAGCCAAAACATATTTCCCACCAAAAAAGCTCTCGTAACCTTCCTAAAACAGAAATACATTAATGATGCTGTTCTGCATGGCAGATAACATCCAAACCAAATGCAACAATTGTAAAAGCACAAAGTAGACCAACTGGTTCAAATCATCTGCATTACCCAGTGTGCAATCAACATGTTGTAAAGAGGTAGATGGGCACCAACAGCAGTGCATGGAAGTGGTCTGTACAGGCCAATCCAAATGAGGCTAAAAGACGGGCAAGGAAGAGGCTTCAACAGGACCTCCGAGTAATGATGACCGGGCTTGCGATGTTGGCAGTCTTCACATGAGTGGCTGCTGCACTTGAGGCGAATGTAAGCAAACATACCATGCCAATAATAGCAGAAGTGAAGCCACGCGTATGTTTCAAAAGCATCAGCATGTGTGTACTGCAGGTAATTGCAAAATAACGTGCAGATTTCTGACCTTAAATAGAGGAACAGCACATAGCGTAATGACAAATGAATAACTACAGGTAAATTCCCCTAACGCCTATTTCACACAGTGAATTCAAGACTAAGCTGAATGTACTTTATACCAAACGTAGAGGTTTCCAGGTAAATGCAGGCATAAAGCGCGCAAATGGGCTTACAAGATCTTGTGAATGTTGGTGATCTTTGCCTCCAACTCTGCTCTCTGCGCGACCAAGCCATCGAGCGCCTTGGTCGCTTGTTCCTAAGACAGAAAATGACGTGCAAAATTTTTCAAGCCCACCAGCAACCACTACACGAAATGTCAATAAGCATGCAGCAACTCAATGTAAGCGCGAATCGCATAAAACTCGTGCAGATTTAGTTGACGCCAACAGGTCCCCAAATATAGTTTGGCCTTTCTCTCTTATGACTCCCCTCACGGGGCCTCTCTTGAAGCATACACATTATGCCGTTATAACTCGAACATGAAAAGTTGAACAGCAAGGAGAAAACACTTAAAGCGTATTCGTATGGAGACGAATTCACTGGGTTCAAATGAACAATGCACGATAACTGGTGTGATTACATAAACAATTAAAAACTAAACGGGTACAGCAGCACTGCTGCCTACAAGTGGAAAAATAAAAAAGAAAAAAAAAAAGTATGCGAAACTTCGTTTGTCAGTTCCACTCCGTGAACGGCGTACGTGCACCAATAGAGGACGGTGTCCGTTCGCAACTGCAGGCTATGTACATAAAGATTAATGTTGTGGATTACGTGCAATACTTCACCTCTTCTATGCAAAGCTGTTTGTACATAAATTCAGCTTCTTCAACCGATGATATGTTATAAATAGCGTCGCCACTCAAATCCAAACTGTGCACGGAAAGTGCCATGATGACACGTGACAGGAATGCAATCAGCGTTGCTAAAACTAAAGTGCTTCAAGTGAAAGGCCGTCAAAAGTATCGCTCTTAAAGGGTTCCAAATATCACATTTTAACGACGTTTTCTTCTTTTAGAAATGCAATAAACAATAAATACGTGGATCGCCGTATTTGTCTAAAACTTCTCACTTTTTTAAATATAATTTTTTCCTCTGTCAAAGTGAACAAAGCGCAAAACATGCTGGGTGCTCCGGTGCTCTCCGACTTCTGGGCTTGCGCTCAGCGAGGAGCGCGCCTACGAAGCAGCGCTTGAAACGCGGCGCAGTCAAGCCGTCAAGCTTTAACTCAACTTTTAATTCGTGTTTTGAGCACCAATGAAGTCGTAAAAAAGGTCAGCATGATCTGTGTACATTATTGTGACCACATTCAGCACTGTATACCTGAAAAAAGAGCGAAAAAGCGTTGTAAGTGCGACCACTTCAACCAATGTCGTCTGTTCGCGCTAAGTTTAGGCTCCAATCACTTGCTTAAAGTTCGTTGGTTGCTACTTTTATCGTGCAGCCGCTACATGTGTGTCTAATATACATTAGAATAAACATATTCTGGCGGTTCTGCGTTGCCAAGAGCGTACATACATATGAGAGGACTGCCGCGCGGTTTGCGGCTGCGACGGCGAAGAGTTCAACGCATACAAATTTTAAAAGGACTCCTTTTTTTTTTCTTTTTTTTTTTTACTGTCTTTACAAAACTTTCACGTGTTACGAGCATTGCGCTGAGCAGGGGCAGCAAGGTTTTCTTGCCGAGCGATTAACAACTGTCTCAGCCTGCAAGCAAGGCACACAGTAGCTTAAACTGGGACATGCCGTTCTTAACAGTGCGTCGAGGTCGCGAAGGTTTAGGTTTACTTACCAGAGCGTCACAGCCTTAGAAGGGAACACTTCATGCTTTCTACAGCTCAACTGCTTTATTGAATAGTTTATTGAATAAATACTGCAGAAGCTGGCATGCTGCTATATAAACTGTATCACGATTAACATTATGCTAGTATAAAAACCCTTTTATTTATTGATAGCTATCAATAAGGATTGCGAGTATCATAAAAGAAATAAAAGTCTGATGCAATAGAATTTTATTTCAGCTGTATTGAAAACTGCAACTGCATCACATATGTTGCATTGTTTGCTGTGAATGTTCAGTTAGCATGTATGCATTATCTCCGAACATTCATGAAAGCAATAGTAAATGGCTGAAAAGCTCTACTAATGTGTGCCAAGGGCCTGGAAGTACTATATTTATTCCTGGCCCGGATGGACCTAGCTATCCAGCAGTACGATCCAACATATCAACTGCAACTGCATCACATATGTTGCATTGTTTGCTGTGAATGTTCAGTTAGCATGTATGCATTATGTCCGAACATTCATGAAAGCAATAGTAAATGGCTGAAAAGCTCTACTCATCATCATCATCAGCCTGATTATACCCACTGCAGGGCGAAGGCCTCTCCCATATTTCTCCACTTCACCCGGTTCTGTGCTAGCTGCATCCACTTGACCCCTGCGAACTTCTTAATCTCATCCGCCCACCTAACTTTCTGCCGCCCCCCGCTACGCTTTCCTTCCCTTGGAATTCAGTTTGTTACCCTCAGCGACCATCGGTTATCCTCTCTTCGCACTACATGTCCTGCCCATGTCCATTTCTTCTACTTAATTTCCACTAGAATGTCGGTAACTTGAGTTATTTCTCTGACCCACTCTGCACGCTTTCTATCTCTTAATGTTACCCCTAAGATTTTTCGTTCCATAGCCCTCTGGGTTGTCCTCAACTTAAGTAGAACTCTCTTGGTGAGAGAGAGAGAGAGAACAACTTTTATTTAAAATGCCTGCCTTGGTTAGCCTCCACGTTTCAGCCCCATAGGTGAGTACAGGCAAGATGCAACTGTTGTATACTTTCCTCTTGAGCGATACCGGTAAGCTGCTAGTCATAATCTGCGAGTGCTTGCCAAATGCACTCCATCCCAATCTTATTCTTCTTGTTATTTCCTTTTCATGGTCCGGATCTGCGGTTACTACCTGTCCTAAGTAGACATATTCGCCTACTACTTCCAGTATTTCGCTACCTAATGTAAACTGCTGTTCCTTCCTGAGGCTGTTGCACATTACCTTAGTCTTCTGCATATTGATTTTCAAGCCTACCTTTCTACTTTTTCTGTCTAGGTCATCAATCATTATTTGCAGTTCATCCCCCGAGTTGCTTAGCAAGGCAATGTCATCAGCAAATCGCAGATTACTGAGGTATTCTCCATCTACCATTATCCCTAACTGCTCCCATTCCAAGTCTCTGAATACTTCCTCTAAACAAGCTGTGAATAGTACTGGGGAGATTGTGTCTCCTTGCCTAACACCTTTCTTTATGGGAATTTTGTTACTTTCTTTATGCAGAACTATGGTTGCTGTGCAGCCACTATATATATCTTCCAGCACTTTCACGTACAGCTCGTCTACCCCCCCGATTTCGCAACGCCTGCATCACCGCCGAGGTTTCAACTGAGTCAAATGCTTTTTCGTAATCAATGAATGCTATGTATAAGGGCTGGTTATATTCCGAGCATTTTTCTATCACCTGATTGATGGTATGGATATGATCAATAGTAGAGTACCGTTTCCGAAACCCTGCTTGATCCTTTGCTCGATTGCAGTCTAAGGTTGTCCTGATTCTATTAGCGATTACCTTAGTAAATACCTTATACGTAACAGACAGTAAGCTGATTGGTCTGTAATTTTTAAGGTCGTTAGAGTCCCCTTTCTTGTGAATGAGGATAATGTTTGCATTCTTCCATGGTTCCGGTACCGTCGATGACGCCAGGCACTGGGTATACAGGGTGGCCAGTTTTTCTAGCACGATATCCCCCCCTACTAATGTGTGCCAAGGGCCTGGAAGTACTATATTTATTCCTGGCCCGGATGGGCCTAGCTATCCAGCAGTACGATCCAGAAGCATTCACTTGCCAAGGTACATGCAAGAGAATCGTGCCTGTAGACCAAGCAGGTGGTTGCAGACGTTTCAAACCATATACGTAAAACTGCTGGAGCTATATATTTTAGGAAATTCTGCCCAGTACTGATTGATATGTTGTGTAAATACGAAAGTAATAAAGGAAATGTTTTGTCTTTACGGCACCTCTTGAAACCTCCGCAAGCTTCAGAATGTAAAACCCCTGCAATCGCTTCCCACCAATGTAAAGAAAAGCCTGTAGCCATTTTGCTGGTGTTTATTTTACATTCGGAGCCTGGTTAAACGAGAACCACCAGCCCGTGTACAGATGCCTTGAATGGATGACACCTCGGCTGCTAATACATACATACAGAAATGTGGAAAATATATAGCTTATGCACTGTGTGCAGTGTGTTCAAGGTAAAGCACTTATTATGAACTGCTAGGCATAAGGTGAGCTTGTCTTGTGGTTCTTCCTAATGAAAACCTGTATTAATTAAAGGAAGGTATGTTTTAAAGCTTGGTGCATAGCTTTGCTACAAGCACCACAAAAGAAACAAACTTGGGCCCAAGGGTCTCCCAAAAAAGAAAATAGCAAAACATAACTCTTGACACAGGCAGCTTTATTATAGAACTGTGAAAGGGGAAAGTTTCTCAGCTGTTAATGATAAGCCCTTCTTGTAGTGTGGACAATAACACCCAACATTTTCTAGCAAAATTTTTGCAATACATTCTCTATAGCCTGTAACAAATTAGTCTAAAGCAGACCTGTGAGGGAGAAGAAGTAAACTGCAACACAATGCACAGCACAGCATACAGAAATAAAAGGGTTTGAATAGACCTATGACTGAGAAATTCTAAACTGCAACAATGCATGGTACAGTGTACAGAAATCTTGCTTTGGCTTTTCTAACTCACACAGCAACTTGATCCAAGTTAATTTAAGCATTTGCTACAATTTCCTTTGATAAAGTTCTACGTAATGTTGAACCAACTAGTCGGACTATTTTAATTTTGGCATATTGCTTTGGCACAGCTTGTATGCCCTAATGATTTTTGGTTAGTCATCTCCAAGACAGTGGCGATTACAAAAAGTCTGGGATAGCTGTGAACACAGTGTTTTCCTAGGCTTTTAAAACTAGCAGTTTTATAGCATTACCAACTACTACTCTGGCCTTCAAGGACCCAACAGCTACCAGCTAGACCAACCTCTGCCTATCTTGCGGTGTTTTGCACTTCTTGAAATAGCTAATCATTGTCTCAGTGATGTTTTATTAGATCACAACATGTTTTTGGACTTCATTTTCTTTGTTTCTAAAGCTTGCTTCCTTGCTGCTGTGAAGATTGAGAGAAGTGACATATCTCAAACATAACACGCAGAAGGCAGGCCATGCCTTCCCGCAATCATGATTTCCGGCAGTTCTGAAGCCTCTGCAGAATAACTCTGAAACGAGAAACAATGGCACATAAACTTATTGTATGCAATACCGTGAAAACAATGAGTGCAGTACTATGCAAATAATATGTAAGTTGTACCTAGATGGAGACAGTCACTTTTCATGAGCATGTTCGCCTTCGAGGCTGCAATCAGTAAACTGCTTCGCTACATAGCAAACATTTGGCTTTATACCATTTATCTCAGCTGTTAGTTCTTCTATGCGCTGTACAATAAGAAGTGCTGATTAATGTTGGCATTTTTTTTTTTTTAATTTGAGCTATCTGATATGAATTAGATTTGGAGTCTGAAGTCTGACTCTGAGCATTAAAAAATGCTGGCAAATGATTCGTATCTCTTCCTAACGCGATCACCTCGTCTGTAGCCCTTTCTCTTCATACACAGAACATGATTAAACCTAACTGCACCATATTCGGGTCCGCACGAACAGAAAACTTTATCGTAACACATCTTCCTTGTAATTTCTCCACTTGCAGCGGGCTCAAGCTGATTGATCTGCTGGTGAAGCATCTTTCATTATTGGGCATTGAATTAGCGAAAAAGCTATTACATAACAATGTATAAATCTTACAAGTGCTCATAAAACACATTCGCTGACACCGCGGCGCAAACGAAACCTTCCATCGGGATGCAGCTGATAGCATTGTCGCATGGACCTTGATTCGAGGAGCTCGCATGCAGCACGAATGCCCAACGAAAAATTCCACTGCTTATAACGCCTTATCACGCTGTACTGATGTAGGCCGAATACCCATATATTTTTGCAAAGCTTTTCAAGACGAATGATCGCGCACGCTGCTGCTGGTCAACATCGGCTATGCGCTGCTCCCACTGCAGCGCATAGCCGATGTTGATCGGGCGACAGCTTTGTACTACACTGAACGAGAGAAAACCTACTTTACGAAATTCGCTAGCCTCCACAACACTGTAATAACACTTACCGCTATCAAAACACTCGAAGTAAAGCTTAGAGTTGCCCGTGGAGCTAGCCGTTGGCGGTATGCAAGCGGATCGCAACGGCCGGCCTGCTGTTTCTGCCGCTCATTTTTCGCCGGCATTCAGAATACGAAGTGTCTAAAGGTACGTCCGACGGATCCATTCGATTCTCGTAAAGATACGGCGGACGTCGATATACAGGCTCATGGCTATATTGGCTATATGCACGTCGAACGCGGCCCCATTCCGCTTGCTACGCGTGAATGGATCTCATCCTCTATGATATCAGCTAGCCGCGACTCTCGATGAGGTGCTACGAAGAGTGCATCCGTTCTAACATAGATCACGGTATTCACTTAGGGTTGTGTACGGCAAACATCGCTGTCAAGCACATAGCTGCAGGCGATATGCTACGTACTGCACCAGCTCCACCAGCTGGCATCGAGATACGCACATTCACGAGCAGCTTTCGCTTCGCACTAAACTATCACCCCGATCTGCCCGTAATGCGAGCGAGCTATTCCTAGCATTTACGCTGTCTTAGGTCCTGCATCGACCTCTGAAGATCTAGCGCCGGCACAACACACACACACACCTCGTCGTGCAGCTGAACATTCGGCAGTCCAAAGTATGTATGTGAAATGGCATTGTGCTCGTTCCTCACATGCAGACCGAGGAAACAGGATGTTTTTAGCTAAATTCTTCGTTTAAATTCTACCTCAGAGCCGTGGCAGAAGACATGCCGAATCTACTAGAGGCCTGCACATCGACTCGTCGAGGCGAAGACCTACTGCACCGCACCGCAAGAGTGCACAACCGGAAAGCCGAAAGCGTGAATGATCCGAATTCCCTGTGAACAGCAATGTTCTTTGGTATATAGGGGATTACTAGACTAAAGTGCTTAGGCTGCATCTTTTTCTTGTCGTTGAAGTTTGCGTACATGTAGTTTAAACCCCCGCATGCTCGAGGTTAGCGTGACCCGACTGAACGGCCGCGCAGCTTTGAAACGATCGGGATCGATATGCATGCATCGCCGGGCTTAGGTACGCGGTAGAAAATGTGCGCTGCAACATTTCGTTGAAGAAGCTGACTCTTGGAATTTTGCAGAGTGTGCCATGCAAGCGATCGTTGCTACAACCACGCATCCATGTTCCCACGGCTGGCCTACCCCGAGGCGCATAAATGTTCAACCGTGGACGTATCAATGATCGAAGAGAGGACAGATTTTCACAATATTGGGCGCGAAATCGATAGCTACCAGTTCTCAGTGTTAGAGAAATTCTGCCTTGATCATGCGCAATTCAGTGTTTCAGGTGTGGTCAGTAGCTATATAAGTTTGAACAGTTCGCCTTTCAAGTCAGCGGCGCCAGCGATGGATCGGCGGAGCGATTTTCCACGCTACACCGCTGTCTTGCTAGAAAGCCTATCTAGGCGGCGTTTGACATTCACCTGCTTTTTGTTGGCCCCGTAATTGAAAGCAACGCCTTCAGAAACGCGTTAAATGTTCAAAAATGTATTCTCTTCAACAGTTTCACTCCAGGCTGTCAAAGCAGGCGGACGTTGATAAAACAGTTGAGCACTCCAGTCTTTAGAAATCTGTACAATCACCTTCAGTTTGTAAAATTATTGGAATAGGTCACTTTCCGATCGCTGGGACATAGACCCTCATGACAGCGCTGTCACGTGAATAAGGACCACACCAGGCCGAAAGCTTGTCTCATATAACATAGCTAACCAAGGTATACCTTACTACAGCATTGTGTTGATTTTTATGGTGCCTAAGCGACTAATGCTGCCATGCACCAAGAACAAGGTTTAATGTATTTATTTTGTGTGTAATGACTAAAATGTTCTTTAGGATGTAGCTTGTTTAGGAACATTTTAGGAAACCAAAAATGCAGGAAATTTGCACGTCTCTCCTAGGATCATGCTGGGATGGAAATGGATCTGTTGGAAATTGTACAAAATGTTTCCTCTTTTCTCGACTCTGGCGCATGTGTAAGATATGGTTTATTGTTAGTTCATCTCCACACTCCTTGCATATTGGTTTGTCCTCTTTCATAAGTATGAAGCTGTGTGTGAGATTTGGGTATGTGTTTTGTGAAGATGACCTAAAATGTCCTCCATGTTGTGTTTTTGATTACTGCATGATTTCCATTCCTTAATGACAGGTTTGACAAGTATAGTTTGTAGTTTATTTCAATGTTTCAAAAATCCTGCCATTTCACTCTCACTTTTCTTTGTACAAGCTTCTTGGTATCTTCATGCAGCATATTCACCCTCTGTAATTTAGCATTGTGTCAAGGTAACCTGGTTATTTCTTTTCACCTTTCAAGACTACTGTCCCGATTTCATAAAGTTTCTGACGACAGGAACTCCTTGGAAGTCATAGAAATAAATGAGATCCACAATCATGAGCTATCTAGGGTATGCATATACATGTCCATCGCTCAGTGGAATGGCGTCAGTACGCTGTTAGAACAGGTCTTGAGATAACAACAACCATTGTCTGAGGTGGTCCTTTAATGGGCATTGAAATGCTATGTAACTACAGGTACTGATAGAACTCTTGATCATGTTATGTGATGATGTGATCCTTGCATGAATATAGGTATACATTTCAGAATCTGCAGTGCACCACTTGACCATTTGCCACCAGTTTGTGTGAAAATGTATTTTTCATGCATGTTAACCAGTGTTTAACAGATGACCCCTGTGCACAAGCCAAAAGTGCCACGAGCCAAATGTCACGAGGCCACACGACATGGCAGGAGCTGTTAAGCCAAGCTTACAAAGTTATATTTGAAATATTTCATCTTCAACGTTTCAGCTCCAATTAAGAAAGGTTGAGGCTTACAGAGGTCTATGCCAGGTTGTCTATCACCTAACAGGGCAGCCTACGACCGTATGCTAATGAGTATATCTGAGATAACAGAGACATGAATTAAGGAATTAGTAGTAATGTTTGTAGCAAAGGGCATGTAAATTAACGAGAATCCACAGTGGGATCTGCAGACAAGAACCATTAACGCTGGCACACCATACCCTTACAGGTGGAGATTAGGAGTCTCCCTAATTTTTTGTCTGCTCAAAGCTTGTCATTTCCTTCGTTCTTCCAGATGAGGAAGATGTGAAAATGATAGCATCTAAAATGCCAGAGACCATCGTTAACAAGGATGCTGATCCCAACAGCGTAAAAAGGAATTTCAGAAAAAATGGGTGACTAGTAATGCTGGCAACAGTTGAAACTAAGTGGAAAGGCATGAAATTGAAATGCAACATATGCAGAGATATGTTGCGAGACGACCAGTCTGTGGTGTGCGACATCTGTCTCCGTTAGTTCCATCAAGTGATTGGCCAAAGCAGATGGGGCTTGTGGTTTTGTGATAAGTGCAGTGTAGTAGCATAGATGCAACCTTGCCCATTAATAATTCAAGTGGAGTAAGTGCATTGTTTTGTTTTGTTCATGGTTTCCATGAAAACATTATGAGAAATTTTTTCCTAGAGAATGTTTGCTGAAATGTGAATATAATGTGCAATAAAACTTGTGTTTTCTTGCTGTTTACTTTTCCTTGTACACATTAGTTCTGTGAAGAAAACCACAGGCTAGAAAGAAATGTAATGGCATGCATTTTGATACTTGGCCCCGTTGTGCTGGCTCAGTAGTTAGAGTGCTTGGCTGCTGAACCCAAAGATGCAGATTTGGTTCCAGCCACAGCAGGGACATTTTAATAGAGGCGAAACAATAGGCCGTCATGCACCGTGCGGTGTCAGTGCATGTAAAAGAACCCCAGATGGTCGAAATTATACTGGAGCCCTCAACTATTGTGTTCCTCATAGCCGTAGTTATTTTGGGATGCTAAACCAGATATATATCACATCATACTCTGAGTAAGATGCTATTCATGGTCAGTTAATCATACACTAAATGATCAATTTTTTTTCTGCATGGTACAGCAGCTGTTGTACAATTTTACTTTAGCCTTCATGAAGAATATCACACTGGCTCCACATGGCCTTCTGTTGACCCTTGATATGCGTCACAATCACACACCCGAGTATGTATTTGTCTAAAGGCACCTATGCATGCAAGGAGGGGACCGTTACTTTCCACTTGTCAGAACTGAAATGCATGATCCACATCATTTCTGTAATTCAACTGCTTGCTATTTGAACTGTCCAGCATTGATGCAAGTTTCAAAGAACTGCAATTAGCAAATTAATCTAAGCAGCAAACCATGCCAAGAACTGCTTCGGTTTCATCTTTAGCAACTGTTTGGGAACTAAATTTAGCCAAATGTTGCAAAACATAGATGAGAGGTTACAAAATCTAAAAAACAATGCAGCCTACCTGTGGCATGTAGGGTTTCACATCCTAAAGTGACATATGTAGCTATGAAGAATACCGTAGTGGAGAGCTCCAGACTAATTTGACTGCCTGGGCTTTGTACTTTGAATTGACATCTTGCAGAAAACAGAAGCATTTGCATTTCACCTGCACCAAAGTGCGACTGCCATCACTGGTATTAAACATCACGACCTTGGGGCAAGTAGCCTAACGTGCCACTAAGATGTCGCAGCGTGTACGTACATGCTATACATGTCAACCTTTCTAGCATTAAAGCTGTCACATGCATGGCAGATATTCATGTTCAGCTTTGGACTGACAAGTTTAAAAGTGTACTATTTGTGTTTGTCTAGCATGAAAAACAAAGGAAACTAAGGAAAAACGAAAAAAAAAAAAATGAACATAATATGTTGAAAAAGCATTAGTCATTAACACATAAAGCATATTCGTTCCTTTATTAATGATAAAGTGGCCTTCAACAATAGTACAAAGCCTGAACATTTAGAAAGGTGCTGTGCCAGGCAGCTATTTTACAGAAACCTGAACCATTTCACCTGTAGTAATACGCATCCCGGCGGTGTGGGCTGGGCACTTATTTTTCGGTCCACTCCAACATGCGAAAACTGCATCGTGCATTCCCATTTTCCGAGTTTTGAGCTCTGTAGTACAGGCTAACAAATTGTCGATGACTTATTTTCGTCTGATTGTTGCACAGCGCGTGTAAATAAATTACCACTGCACCTAATAAACACTGACATGCACGTGCAACATCGCCGATCATAAACGGACACACTGATGTCCGTCCGGACATCGGCGCACTCATCACAGCACTCTTCGTAGTCTCACACAGCACTCTATTAGGACGTAATCCGTAATCACAGCATCTCACGGTAAGCACAAACCACACCTCCAGTTGTACAACAAACACGAATGACGCGATGCTTGGGCTAGAGACACGCCGGCGGTGCCCAGCTTTTTCAGCGCCGCTTGTACTACGTAGAACTTGCAGCACCAAACCTCAATGCGAGCAGAAAGCGATGCGTTACGTGACGCATCTCATCACAGATGGAAGTGAGGAAACTTTGAAGAATCAAAACTACATAATTACATAACGACCGTCGTAGACGTTTATAACGAGGACCAAATGAGCGGGCGTGCGGGCCGCGGGCTGGCCGTCAACACCGCGATTACATGCGCTTGCGCTCTGGTCGTGCTTGCCACCCTGCCGCGGTCCAACTCACGTAAACCTATCATCATGCCATCACGTAGTATATCACCCATTCTAGGCACTATTCTTGCCACTGTACTATTCTTTGTAATTTCACATTTCACGCATGCAGTATGTAGTACATACTTCTTACACCTCGCACGTACACCTCATACCAACTTCGATTTGGCTACATATGGCTACCATGTTGTTGCTACAACCACATCTGAGTCCGGCTTTCCCGACGGATCCCAAGGCCCATATCGGAGAAAAATGCGTTGGGTCCGTCGGAAGAACCCTACCGATCGGGTCCGTCCGCCGTACCTCTGAAAAATATTTCCCGGATCCGTCGGACGGATCCCGAAGAAAAACGCACCGGGTCCGTCGGACGTACCTTTAAGACCATTGATCGGGTCCGTCCGACGTACCTTTAGCCACAGCCTTCAGAATATCCTGCATCCCATTCCAAAGAAGTTGCCGCAGCTTGAGGCAAAGCACGACACCCTTTTTCCAGCGATATGGGTTGAAACTGCACACCAGCCAGCAACAGCTACTGAGATAACACACACTACAAAACGATCCGGAAGTCGAAATTCACGTGACCGGACGCTTGCACTGACGTAGTATCCGCACAGTGGTTAAACCGTTAGACTAGTTCGACCACAATTAAAGTGACCACAACCTATGATGTATTATCGTATTATGTAGCATAACTGTATGGATTTCTGTTTCAGTAGGGTTTTTTTTTTTTAACCTACACGATGCTACACTAGATTGGAGATTTGCTACACCGGTGTTACTGATGTGTAGGTTATGCGCTGAATAAAAAGACACAATGAGCAAAAAAAAAAAAAAAACAGCTATGAGACATGAGAAAAATGGCAATATATAACTGCCGATACGCCGTTGTTCTTCCATCCCTTGAAACAGCGTGGATTGCTGTGAATTAAAATTATTATCGCTATATATGACTTCAATCCACAACAATAAATTAACCAAAATTAACTTCCAAACAACACACTGCAACGAAGCGTTTTCATAGCCCAGTCTAGATGTATTTGCGCCTCGCGTACACGGGCTGTTAAAAGGAATGGATGGATAAGAAACGGTGTATAATACAGTAATTGGTTCATAGGAAGAGAAAGGAGCAGTATCTGTAGCACTTAATTGTTCCTGTGGTCCGTGGACACCTGAACCATGCCTTAAGGGAAGGGAAGAATGTGGGAGTGAAAGAAGTTCGTCTAGGTGGTGTTGGTGAAAGTGGAAACAGAGAGAAAGAGGAGTCGCAGTTGAGGAGGGCAAACGATGTATCAGCAATATAAGCTCCTTCAGGTTGTGTTTACTAATTCCGAAACTTTTCGTATCAATAACCTCTTTAGTACAAGTTAACCACCGGCGGCCTGATACTATAATCTCATTTGATGACACCCTCCCAGGAAATGCTAAGAATTTGTCTACCAATGTATTAAATGCCCTAATAGATAATTATCTACACAATTTTCCGAGCCATATTGCCATTTTTACAGATGCTTCCCAGCGGAATGAAAAAGCAGCTATTGGCACATATTCCCAGGCTCTAGACTGGAGTTATTCATTTCGGATCCCTGACTATACGCCAGTTCTTGCTGCTGAGTTTCTGGCCATTGAGTTGGCCTTGAAAAAGATCCCTGGTAATATTTAAAAGGTTATTTTTCTTTCTGACGGCCTATCCGTGCTGGCATCGCTCGAAAATTCGAGAGACACTCTGCTTTGCCGTTCCCTTTATTTTTTATTTCTCCTCACATTGCAGATTTGCATTTTCACTGGGTCCCTGGCCACTGTGTTATTACATCTAATGAAGGAGCAGATTTTTTAGCAAAATCCTCCCTTGGTGGACCTCTTGTTCCGTGCATACATATTACCGTTTACTAAACTTTAGCACGATTTCAAAATTTCCAACGTCTCCATCACCTCAGTCACGAGCCTCTCCTTTCTGCACCGGATTACCAACACCTTAGATGGCCTTGGCGTGGCCGCATGTGTAGTTCAAGGCTATGTGAAGTGCCTATGACTCTCTTGCGCTGCAGATTATCGAAACTATAGTTTTGTATTTATATCGTTCGGGGCTATCCGCTAACTTCTGTCAGTCTTGCAAAGAAATTAAATCCATGGATCATTTTTTCCTCTTCTGCCGGAGGTCCGCATCTCTCCGCAAAATTTACTTAGCGACTCCCCTTTCGCGATTAGGCCTTCCACTAACCATTCCAGTTCCCCTCTCTTTCGGGGCAAGCGTCAAGGGATATGCCTTAAAAGTCAACTGAAAGGGGTCACAACGCCACAACACTGATAGTTATTGAACCACCCATCATTCTCCCGCAAAAATTTTCTATCTAGCTTCTGTAACACCAGAGATATCGGCGATTAAAAATGACCCTTCCAATTTTCCCTCTCAACTAGTACGCCGAAGGGAGCCATAAAAAAAATAAAGAATACAAGCAAGTTCAAAGCTCCGCCCAGACGTACGTCGCTTCGACAAACTTCCGGTTGCCGCGCGCTCGCTCGCTGGCGTAACTCGCGTGGCCTCAACCCGTCCTCGCTCGCACAGGCCTGAGGAGTTCGCCAGTTCGCGCAGCGACGGCTAGCGTAACCGCGAACCCGTGGTTACCCTATGTTACACGGCGGACCAAACCATGGTTACACCACTAACCGCGGTTATCGCAAACCGAGCTTGACGACCTGGGTTGGCGTCATGACGGATGACGGTGTCTGTTGACGGAAGCTACTCGTCGGCGCCCGAGTGCGCAAAACGTACGAGCGGGTCTGCTTCACAAAGTTATTCATTTGCCCACTGTATCACATCTAAAGATCGATTTATATAATATGGTGCCGCCCGACGTCTTCGGTTACGGCCCACAGCGCAGCGACTGCATACTGAAGCCTTGTCTCGCCTGCAGTATCGTTTGAACGGCTTGTTGCTGAGCAGAACGTCAAAAAAATGCGCGGCCTTAGCTATGAAAGTGCACGAGTTTGCAACGCTTGCAGCACGGGATGCCGCGAGCAGGCTGAGGTACGTTACAGAATTACCGCGGGGGTGGGGCGCGCGAGCGCGGCGAACGACGGCGCCGTGCGTGACCGTCCCTAGTCATCGCTAGGCCTAAATTGTTTCGCTTCGAAGCCGCGGCGGTCGACGCTTTGGAACATGATCAACGCTGTAGTAAATCGTCTACTTATGAAACTGCCTTATAGTGAATCCTATCCTGCCATAGTAAAATAATTATACGATCAACTCTGCCGACGCATTAATCGCAGAGCTTGTGCGAGCAGATCGGATCAGCCGAAATGCACCAGCGGCAGCTGGCTTGAGCAGAAACTAGCTTGTATCACGGCTATCGCTCTTACCAGCAATTTGCTGCTGGTCAGCGATACTCACGGGGGCTTCATACTTGATAATCGGCTCAGTATTCCAGACGCCAACAAATTTTGGCACGCTTTATTTCGGACATCGGTGCTAACGACCCGCCGTGTCGTTCGCGAACAGTATGCGGGAGGAGGGGCCACAGGGGCGGTGTTTACGGCGGTCGAGGAGGTGCTGCCATCGTGCGGTGCTTGACCGTGCTGTTGACGCCTCGTCGGACGACACACCGGTACTCCTGAAACCACGTTATATAAATAAGATATTTGTAAATGCAGCTTCGTTCTGCCGATCCCTGCGTCGCTTCGGTTGTTGTACTTAATGGGCAATGGCCACCTAACCGATAAGGGCGGCGAGCTGTGTAACAGCCCGCACAGAGTTCGAGCAGCGCACGAGCAGACGACTTTCGAAGCTACCGGAAGTGTGTCCGTGACGTCATGGCTGCAGTGGCCGCAGCGAATGGCAGCTTCTAGCAAGCCTTGCCAGTCAACTCACCCGTGACGTCACGGTTTAAGGAAATAGTTCCATGCGACACCGCCAAGCGACATTCTCTCTGCCCGCGAATTTCAAAAAACGCTGTTTTTAAAAATAATAAATCGCTGGCTTTGTTCCAAGGAGTTATACTTTGCGTTAACGCTCAAAAGGATGTGTTCTACACACTGAACACGTTTATCAGTGGCTTCTTGGGGGCCGTTTCTGTGGACCTTTAAAACAGTGTGCGATTCTATTCATGATTGCATAATTTCAACAGGTAGATTTCTATGCTAGGTAAGACTTTGTTACTTTTTGTTTTCCTTTTTATTTTTTCCAAATTATAGTTAAACACCCATATTTATCTGAATACCCAGTACTTGACATTATATATTTACAATCTACAATGCAACCTGGTCAATCCCCCGCCGTGGGTATGTGCCATTTTGTCTGAGATCATCATCAGCAGCAGTTCTTGACAGAACTTCTATTGTTCTACCGCTTCTAAGCCTTTCTTTGTTGGATAGCTCTTGTTGTTGTTCGTGGTGCAGCGAAAAAATGGAAAGTCGCAAAGAAAAAATGCGGAGGACCTTCGACATGTTGCAGACTGCCGATGATGAGAAAATCAGGATCGAATGCCTTGGCGACTCAGACGAAAAGCTGATTAACAATGAGAGCTCAGAGGCAGTCCACATTGTCGAGGACTACCTCAGCGATGGCGGTGGGATCCAGGTTGATGATTGTATTGAAGAAGCCCATGAAGATTATAATGGTGGCGACGAGTACATTCATATAAGCCACTTCGTCGATACCGAAGGCTACGTCATCGATTTTTATTACGACGACAGCTACATGAACAACCCGGAAGTCCCTGAATACCCGGAGGACAAGGACAGCGGTGAGAATTTTTTTTTTCGCATACAATGAGCCCCGCCGCGGTGGCTTAGGGCGCTCGACTGCTGTGCTTTACTGTGCCCAAGGCTGCGGGATCGAATCCCGGCCGCGGCGGCCGTTTTTCGATGGAGGCGAAAAGCAAGGCGCGCACGCACGTGTGCTGTGCGATGTCAGTGTGCGTTAAAGAATCCGAGGTGCTCGAAATTCCCGAAGCTCTCCACCACGGCTTCTGTCATGGCTTGAGTCGCTTTGGGACGTTGAACCCCATGTCAGCAGATCTTCCCTGGTAGCTAGGATGTTCTAGTTTTTGGCGATTAATTTTCAAACCGTATCGGTTTTTATGACAGTCTTGTGAGCGCAGGGTAAGAACACTGGTCAAAATACGTCATGAGATTATGGTGGAGATGAAAAGATCTTGCCTCACATAGTACAGATCGAGCACTACAATATCAAAGAAAAGAGGCTTTACAATATTAATTTGCCATTGAAAATCGCATAAAAACAACCGAGGCGCTACATAGCGGAGAAACCCTCGTAATTTCAGTGCAGCCCCCCCACCCCCCACATGTGACTACATGTCAGCAAAATATCGCTGATTTTCGTAACTGCACTGTTCTTTCTTCTTCGAGGAGTGCTTGCCATAATTTATGATATTTTGCGCTTTTGCACCGCGATGGGTACGATTTCAGGTTTAACACAACAGCGTTAAGGGCGGCCCCGTGTCGCGGCAAAGTCGGCGTCGTCGTCGGCGGCCGCCGTCCCGCCTAGTCCGGCGTTGGCCATGAGCGAAAAATCCCAGAAGCATTAATCAATAAAAACGAGTAGGAAAATCGCCAACCTTAGGAATCGAACGTGGGTCTCCGGGGTGCGAGCCGAGCACGCTAACCACTCCACCACGCCAGCTAGATGGTTTGAAATGGACAAAGGCGCATCTATTGATTGCGGTGTTGTCTCAGAAATGTCCCTTGTATAGAAGTGTATTGTGGCGTATAATAATAATTATGAGCATATTACAGAACTACAGAACATGCAGTTAAGTGAGTGGCAAATTACTTTGCCGCTGTACTTCCTCTTCGCTTGGCATGCACGTAGCGCCATCATGCGTGTGGCACACGGAATAAGATAGACAAGGCATGGCCTCCGAGATCTTCATCGCGCCGGCTCGGATCGGCAACGATGTTGCCGACGAACTACGACTGCAACTTGAGGCCCGCGCGTTTCGGCAAGGTGGCTGGCAGCACTTTTACGTCACGGAAAGATTAATAAATAAAAATGAGTATAACAAGTTGCTCGATAACGCTATCGCGTTCCATTCTTAAAGGCGAAGCTTAAGCGTCCTCTAAATTTTGCTACTAGATGGTGCCACAGTGTTTGCAATTTAGTGAATGAAACAGTGACAGTGCCCATTAAAACTTTCGTCGACGAGGGCATGCCTTATTGTGCCGTAACAGAATTGAGTGTGAAACTAAAAGGACGTTACTCTGCGAAAAAATGTCTGATTACTGTCTGACGAGTGAAATTTATATTTGTTTTCGGTACGTCTTTTTTGTCGACCACCAGTCGTCATCGCGGTCGCTGCTCATGGTTTCCAGCATCGGACTACATAAAAACGGGCGCACGCATTGATCGAAAAATTCCTGGTAAAAATTTTCTGCAGTGTTTTTAACAAAACCGGACTTCGAACATTTTAGACATCAATCTTTTCACTGCAGCGAAAAAAAAATCGAGATCTAAATTCCAGTGTCCGGAATACATGCGGCGTTTTTTTTCCACGATTTTCGCGCGTCGAAAACTGCCGCGCAGACGCGACACCCAGCTAAAGTGAGCTAGAATGGGGTAGTGGGCTCACTGGGGCTCCTTCCCTGACGCAGTAAGAAGTCCTGATCCCTTTTGACTCAGGGCAGGCGTTTGTCAACGCCACAGGGGAAATGGATAGTTAAAGGAAAAGAGCAGTACATCACACATTGCGTCACTGTGCACTGAAATACGTCTTTCGTTATACTATTGCACTTTAAAGGCACCGTCGGTCGAACGGCCTCATGAAGCCTCACGAATCCAATCCGGTAGCCACGTTCGGCCAAAAGTCAAGTCAAGTCACAGCGTCGCAAAATCAGCCAACACCAGTCGTTGTCGCTGCTGCCGGCGTGATTGCAGGGTCATTGTCCCCTGCTTTGTCCGTGGTGGCACAAAACGTTGGCACTGCGCTGTAGCCGCTGTTGTCGTGCTGTTCCCGCGTGGTTCAGAGCTGCTCTGGCAGGGCGGGACCCGTTTCATGTTTTCCTGCCAGTATTTCGGAGTGGCTGTTGCCGTTCCCAAAGCTGAAGCCGTGCCTTCGTGGCTTCGGCGTGTGCTGCTCGGGCCTCTTCGGTCTCGCCTGACAGTGCTAAGCATTCGGCCAAGGTGCACGACTGTGGACCAGCAGGAAGAGCTGGACACTGTTGTAAGATGTGTTGGAGGGTCTCCTCCGGTGCTCCGCACAGTCGACACCTTGGATCCACGCCGAATAGCTCGTGCCGGCGTTGATTTGTGAGCAGGGCGCCCGTGCGGGCCTGAAATAGAAGGGCGCTGCCTCTGTCACCTCGGTAATATGATGGTGGGGATGGTTCGAGTTTATGCTGGCAGTATAATTCCAGGCTTTGTTTCTTTCCTGCTTCAGTGCGCCATACCGTAGTTTCGGCGTCTCTAATTTCTTTAAAGACCGCCTTGCGCCACTCTGTCTCTGACTTGGTGTCGTGTTTTGAGTTTCTGTTGTATTTATTGTTTAGGGACGTGTATTTTTGAATCCAATCCGTCTTGATGTTTTTGTACCTTAGATGTAGGTACATTCTGCGACTACAGTTTGTGTTTGCCATGAATTCAAGTCGACCAGCGTATTGTAGTTTGGATTTCGCCTCCCTTGCCTCGTATGAGGACCAGCTCATTTCACCGCTCACTGCCGCGGTTGCAGTTGCCAAGCTGCCCCCAAGCAGCCA
Source organism: Amblyomma maculatum (assembly GCF_055883805.1). Classification (NCBI taxonomy): domain Eukaryota; kingdom Metazoa; phylum Arthropoda; class Arachnida; order Ixodida; family Ixodidae; genus Amblyomma; species Amblyomma maculatum. The sequence goes on from NC_139344.1 coordinate 227,706,497, forward strand.
GCGACCTAGCTCATTTTGGTGCCGCTCCAGGCATTTTGTCGTTTCTCTGGAGTAGGCCAGCACGTCGTCTGCGTACGTTGTCACTGGTACTGCGATTGCCTTCCACAGCGTACGTCCAACAGTGTAGGGGTTGTATGAGTGTCTGGCCAGGTGCCAGACACGGCCTTTGAGGCGATTTGATTTTTTTACTAGTCTGTGTCACATGCACTAGGTGGCGCCACCGCAGACTTCAATGTAGCGCTCTGCTGGTTGAGGGGTTGCGTTCGTGCGACCGCGGCCTTCTCACTTTAGAAAAACGCACCGTCTTCGTCCACACTTTCTAGATTTGCATGTGGCAGCTATGCAGAGGTTGGATATATTAGCAAGTTGTGCAACTACTGGTGCTATAAGATGAACTAAGAGGTTTCTAACTGCAAACGCGTGTCCGATTTCTCTCCGGAGTCCTTGGCGAAAAGTGAATTAAGGCGCTTGTATGAAAATGACTGCGGCGCTCGATTGCCCAATTTTCTAAGGTTTGTGATTCACGGCCGCGATGATAGAGTACAGAGACACGTAGGTTTACGTGTGTAACGTGTAAAGCCGTATCCGTATTCTTAATAGGCCGCAGCTGTCAGCACCTTTTTGTCGCGCCTGCCTTCTGGATCGTGAATTTTAATTTACTGTCGACGCTGTTTATGGAAGAAAGGTGCATAAAAATTGCCACAAGTCATTATTGAACGCATCTTAAAAGCTTGCAGTTGAGCATCCCCCGTCCATTATCAGCAGTTTAATCTGAAAATTTTCAGATAACTGCACAATTGCGAATTAGCTTTATTCGTGTAGACAGTGCTCTGATCGATAGGGAAGGACCTGTCGAGCTCTAGGAGTGTGAAAACAAGCATTTAGTAGGCATCTCGGGCTGATGAACGGCGGCTCCACTGCTAGCTTCCTTGACAAAAAGTACACCCGTGTTAATCATAACTGATGAGAGAGGCGAGGCGCGTATATGTTGTAAGCATCCGATTTCTCGCGGGAGCGTGTCTTTTACTACTCCGAGTGCATCAATTAATTTGCTGCCCGAATGCAGTTTATGGCACGGAAAAAACAACACTCCGTGAACATATAAAATTTTCGAGAACCACTGCATGTATACGGCGCAAATTTAAGAAGACAACACAAGAAAGAAAAGGACAGCACATGCTCACATGGCGTTCTTTTATTTCTTGTGTTGTCGTCTTTGCGCCGTGTACAGTGGTTTTCAAGTCATGAATGATCGCCCTACGTACAGGCCGTCATTTTTCGAGCTTGCTCAAGAAAGCTGAACTTACAATAGCTGATTTCCCATTGTCGCGGAAGTTTGCGCCGAGTAAGCGGTTAGCAGGCTTGTACAAGCTTCGCAATTCAATTTCATTAGACTCTATTTAGAACATATACCCAGTAGTGTGAAATATTAGCCTATAATCACGCGCTTCGGCTATAATATGCTGGCTGTGGTCAACAGATATACCAGCGTATTCTTGACGCTTAGTAATGCGTTGAATAAAGTTGTTTCCTAACTACTGGTCCTCCTTTTTGTTCACATTCGTGTCTAGTTTTGTGCTTCCTTGATGCAGCATGTCGACGATCCGGCTAGCTGACCCTGCTTGCCCGTCCCCTGGCTTATTGTTTTCACAAGGCCATAGAATGAAATACAACTGAAAAACTAGGCTGGTGTACGTGTCATTGATGTGATCAGGTCATTGTGTATTTATATCCTTTAGGGAGTATTTATATTCGCCCCCATTATTTTCCAAGAGCCACATATCTTTCGATTCGTGGCGCCTTTCCCGTAAACATGTCCGGCAGCCTAGCACAATGGTTTTGTCATCAGGGTGGCTTCTTCGTATCAGAAGTCACATCGCCCACCGCAAAACAAAACCCCCGCAATGGCAAGAATACAGCAGCGAAAGGGAAGGCAGGCAAAGGCAAACGGCGCGCTGCTACATTGAAGGCGGCGGTGGCGGCCCCCTGCGGAGGCGCGCAGAACTAGAATCTGCTGACATAGACGGCGTCATCGCAATGTATGGCGCCGGCTGAGGAGTGAGCCCACTACCCAATTCTAGCTCACTTTAGCCCAGCTCGAGATACATGGAACGACGAAGCGGCGCGAGCGCCGCCGCGGATGACTCGACGCGAAAGCAAATTCATCAGCGAGTGGAAATAACCGCAGAGCGAGGTACGTGAGAGAAGCGACGCTGTCCCTTGTGTTAAAATCGCGAAAGGGCGCATTCCAACGCTACTGTGCTAAATGTAGAAAGCGTACACAGGTCGCACAAGTATTTGGCTCGCTCGAATGAACGAAGATACCTCGGATTGCCCACTCGGATACCAACGGCACGATTCTTTCTTTTCTTTTTTTTTTTACAAATTTTGCTTCAGGGCGAAAACAAATACATTACGATCCGAGAGTAGGTAGTATACTCACAAAAAAGCGATATTCCGTGCTTGATTAACCGTTTATTTTTACGATAATCACATTTTTGCGGCCAAACTATGATGGCCAAACTGCCGCACACCTCGTCAGCCATGGCGGCCATTGGCGGCCATGTTGACAGCGGCCGCTCAAACCGGAAATGCCAGCTTTCCGAGCTCCTATTGGCTCGCGTCGGCAGTTGCTTCCGGTTCGAGAGGACGCCGCGCCGCCCGCGCGTCAAATATCTGGCAAGGCCAGATCGACGGCGGCGCGCGTTTTTTCCGACGCCGGGCCGGGCGTCGAGTGCGCGCCGCCGGGCGTATAACGCCGGCTTGACGCGGCAAAAACGCTCCATGTATTCCGGCCGTGCGTAAGGCCGTTAATTCCAGTCAACCTCTAGGTTCTTTGCACCATGCTGATGTCAGTTAAAAAAGAATGACAAAAAGTCGGCGCACGGAAATGAGAATTATTCGGTTTATAAAATTCTAAATACAAGAGAAAAAGAAACCGCGCATCTGAGCTGGTGCGAGAGGGAGCCCCTCTCCCATTTCGCTCGCCCAGCGCTCGACTCGGGCGGAACCTATCAGGAACGCAGCTTTCTGCTGACGTATCGGAAGCTATCCGCCATGGTTGCCTGTCCAACCCAACCTGCAGCCGCACAGCGTAGTTGCCATGATAACGACGCTGCGAAGCACAGCCATGAGGACTGGCTTCTTCGTCTGCTTTCTTGGTCTGCTCAAAGTTAGCCTAGCCCACCAAATGCTGCTCCAAATAATCTTTGTAATCTAAGTGTAGTGCCCACACATTGTTCAAGGTTCAATATTGATAATAATTGTTTTCCAACCCAATTGCGGGGTGTCGACGAGGTGGACCCGACGGTCAGCAAATCTGCGTCGCCGTTTTGGTGTTCCACCGGCGTCCATCACTGCTGCTGTCACGGATCATTCGAGCGCTACTTGTGCGAAAGTTCGAGAACGAGTGCGAAAGGCAAAGACGGGAGAATGGCGTATATGAGCTAAGCCGAAGCCACACAGCTGTGAAGCGAACGCATGGTAGATAGACCTTGGCGAACGTGCTTCACGAGCGATTTCGACACAACTAGCGCCATCTGTGGGGCGCCGGCAGAAACAATCAACCACGTGGTTTTGGCTGGTCCAGAGATTTTGCCGACCTCCGAGATCCGAATGTTATCAGCTGCCCTGGGGCACTTGGGGTTTGAGGAGCCTGTTGGAGTGACCTTTGTGCTTGTGACCGTAGAGCCTGGACAGCGTATTGGCAGACTTTTTTTCATTCTCTCCGCCGCGCGGGGCAAAGCCACCATCATCATCATCACAACAAGCAGACGCTCCATCGCGCTTGTTGACAACACCGCATTTATCTGAGTTTACAGTCTCCATCTATACAAGCACTCCACGAACACACGCGGAATTAAAACACCATTTATTTGTTTTCTGCATAGTAACTTGAAGAACATTCGAATGTAAAATCTAAAGTGCGTGCCCGACCAATTAGCGAAGCACCGCCCCAGAGAAAGTAACGTCACCTCCGTTAACGAAGGAGGGTTGAAATCTGGGTCAGTTGGTACATAGTCTTAGAGAATAAAAACCAGCCAAGGGACGAGGACGAAGAAAGACTATGTACACGCGGAAGCTACCGTGTGTACATCGCCTTTCTTCGTCCTCGCCCCTTGGCTGGTTTTTAGACTCAGTTAACGAACTTCGCCGTCGTGTGCCGCACCCATTGGTGCCAAAACGCGGATTATTGAAGCGGATTAAAATATTACGCGCTACGATTTCGCCGTTATGATTGGGCTTCGGGGCATCGGGAAGGTGTAAAGAACTATAGCGGCCGACTGGAATCAGTGGTCTGGCGAACGTCACGGCGCCCTTTTAAGAACACACTTCACTGGTTTTGTATGACATTCTTAAAGGGGTCATGACAGCTAACATTTGAGCATAAACTGATTATTGCATTTCACTCCTCATACGTTACATTATAAATTCTCAAAATTTGAGCCGATTCCGTGCAGTAGATAGTTTTAAAATCAATTTCTTTTATTAATATCGAAATCAGCTTTCTGGTCTGGCAACAATTAGCCGCTGACATCACAGTACAGTGCTTATAATATACTGGCTAGTGTGACGAGCGCCTGCGCTTCCCTATGGGCGAGGATGGCGCTATTTGCAATGAAAGCCAACCGTTAGCGGCAGAGGGCGCTGCTTGTCGGGAGGGTACCACCACCATCTGAGCAGACGACGCAGTTTTCTCGCTTCAGAATACGGCAATCTGTTGGTGTTGTGCGTGCGTGGTAAATCTGCTTCTGCGCGTCTTTTGCTTTCACGAAGGTGCAGTAGTTTATTTACGGTGTAGGTGTTTGCTCATGCGAGTCGTTCCGCACTTCTACCTGCTCGGCGACGATTGCATCGTTTTTTTTTTTCTTCTCGTTTTGTGCTAGCGTTCTGTGCTCGCCTGTATCCCTTCTTTTTTACTGTGTCGCCAGTGGTGAAGTGCGGTTCCCGATTGTTGTTTCCCCAGTGCCTCTCACTAAACTGCAGAGAAAAATGCCAAAGAGAAAGCGGTGGTGCACAGAGAAGACTTGCTTTTTGGCAAACGGGGCTACCGCTAGAACAAGGAGCGTACGTATTACTGCGCTATCTGATGCTACGTAAGTACGCATTCTGTACAATGGGAACGAAGCATCGACAGAAATGACGGAAGGTAAACGGCAACTGCTTTTGTTGGCGAGAAATTTTTAGAGCATGCAGTTATATTCACAAGGATGGAAACCTGGGCGAGTCGGTAACGGTGCTCCATGGCAGTGTGTAGCACAAAGAGTGTACACAATCGGGCGCTACAGACAGCACCTGTGTTGTATACCTTTTCTGTGTCCCTCGATTATCCTTTTGCGCTACACATATGTCATATGGATGCAGTTATATATTAGGCGCATGTTTCACCGTAAGCGCGGCATTACCAACGAGCTTCATCGCGATGAACCGGCCGCGTCTCGTGCATATTGTGTATCTGAGAAAAAAAAAAAAAACTTCGTCAGCTTCTTCATTCAAAAGATGGTGACTTCGGCAAAACCTTTTGCAATCGCAGGCCGCGATGTACCTTCCGCTGTAAAGCGTGGTCCGCATGGAGCGTTTTTTGCACGCGAAAACGCGTCGCATACCCGACGCCCGCGCCGACGATTTCACTCCTGCATGGTCAGCAGCCGAGCGGCGTTTTTTTTGCCGCCCAGTTGCGCGACGGACGCGCCCCCATCCGGCCGTGCGTCGAGGTCGCGCACATCTTGTTTTCCCTGTCGCCGCGAGCTTCAAGTTGTGGTTTCCTCTCTTTCTTCTGTGTCAGGTGTGTCAAATAAACAGGCACAGGCATCACTTCCAACAGCAATGGATCTAAATGCAGAAGCCATAGCACAAGGGAGGTATCGGAGGTCCGCTGGCAAGGCTAGCAGCTCATAAACAACCTCCGAGCTCAGCGTAAACACTCGTGGCCCCAGCGGACGGCCCACCTTCACCGAACACTGACCTAAAAACCTAAAAAAAAAAAGGAAATGCACGCTGCCCGATGCCTGGACCTTGCTGTCGTCGCCTCGTACGCGGAGCGACTCCGAAAGACTACATTGCTGCTCGGCCATTTCGGCCGAGAAACCCGAAACCCTCGGCGCCGTCGGAGCAGTCGGAGCGCCAAACCCCCGTAGTTCTTTCCGCTCTCAGAGAATAAAAACCAGCCAAGGGACGAGGATGAAGAAAGACGATGTACACACGGAAGCTGGACATCGTCTTTCTTCGTCCTCGTCCCTTGGCTGGTTTTTATTCTCTGACTATGTACCAACTGACCCAGATTTCAACCCTCCTTTCCGCTCTCGCGAGCTTCTCTCTCTCGGCCGGCGTGGGCGTGGCCCCAACCGGAATCACGTGATGGATGCTCTGGCTGTCATTGGCCCTCTGCCGCTGCCGACTTCCGGCGTCGGCGCGTCGTCGGCGTTTTTATCTGTTCAGCCAGATCCCGAAGATTTGGCAAAATCGTCCTCTCCGGCGGCAAAAAAACGCTGCGCTGCCGTCGACGCTGGCGAATCGCCCGGAAAAACGCTCCATGCGGGTCACGCTTAAGTAAAGGTTCCTCATTTGTTTTCTGCTGTTTTTTTTTATTTATTTTTTTATTCAAATACCTCACGGACTCCGTTTGGAGTATTATATGAGCTAGGGGGGTTACATAACTGGGGTGCGAAACAGAAGCATGTACATAGAAGATGGTTATTTTAACATCGTTATTTTCAAAACGTACATTATACAATGGTTCATGCAATTCTGCCACATGTGCCTGTGTTTGTTATTACATATACATAAGAGGAGTGTTGCGTGACTTTGTTTCCTGTATTGTTCGCATATACAATATATAAATAAAACTGCGCGTACGTGTTTACTTGTCAGCAAGTGTACAGTGCGCAGAAAGAACCATATATGTCAATAAAAATGAAGCATTTCACTTTGTTCCAGAGAAATAAATGCCTATGCCTTAATTGTTGTTAGAATAGAAATTCAAGGTTTCCCTTTGTGAGCACGGGATGTCCGGGACTAAGATGCTCAAACTTCGCAGAAGCCTTCGCAAGCAAGAAGCGTTAAATACGTGCGCCGCTTCCAGTCCAAGACAAAACACACAGCCTGAAACTAGTAGTCAGCGGCTTCAGTAATAGCTGAGGTCGGTTGCGACTTAATGAGAGCTGAAATGCAGTGTAAGCAGCCCTCTTGCCGAAGATGTGAGAGCGCGGTAGGCAGCAGACAGCGCGGCTGGTACCCACTCAGTTTGCAGCGCTCCTGGCGGCGGCCGCCGGCATTCATCGCTCATGGTGCCACCCGGGAGGCCTCGGTCGGCACACTAGCCAATATATTCTAGGCACTATAATCACAGTGTCAACGCTGACGTCTCCATGTCGTCTGCTATTCGCGCTGCCGGCTGCACTCTTGCGTGCACGTCGTTGATGGTGGTCACTGAGCTTTTGTTTTATTCAGCAAAAATATTTTATTCACCTATTCTGTTTTCTTTGAGAAGTCTTTACAATAATATGCGGCCTTAGAGATCCTCGGACTTGTTTTGCGCTTCGTCTAGAGATTGCCGAGGAGGCCGAAATCAACGGGCTCATGCTATATAATTTAGGCCTGCAATCAAAAGCATATTATTCTTACGTTAAGAGAGTTAGCTTGTTTTAGCAACAAGCGCTCCCGAATATAAAAAGGCACTTGTCCAATGTTTCCTTCGGCCGTGTACATGTGCCGCGAAAGTGGGGAGGGGATAGCGTTATGTTCCTGAGTGTTGAGCCGTCCCTCTTTGGGTCCAAAAACTAAGATTAAATCTCAAACAAGCATACCTTGACGTGAGAGCATACCTTGCGACATTAGAGGAGCAGCCAAAACGTTTAAACGAATCGCTACCTCGTGACTTGCTGTTATGCGCGGGTTAGTCAGACTTGACTATTTTCGGCTGGTAAAGCATTTTCGCAAAAACTATGTTCAATCTGGCCACGGCCAGCGGACGAAAGCATGTGCCGCCGCCGCTTCAGTCCTGTAATCGAAAGATCCAACGCGATTCGATTGCTCTTCAATGCATGCCCGTGCGCGCAAGATCCTCTCAGCCGCGGCCCTCTCCGTCTCGCCTTCCCCGCAGCCGCGCGGGCGACTGCGAACGACTCCCGAGCCTCACCTTACATTTTTAGTGCTTCTCCAGCAAATGACTCGTGAGTGCTTCAACGTAAGCATACACCATTTAGTACTTAGTGTGTGAACCCTCAACTCCCACAGGAATGCGCCGATTCGCCGATTACGACTGTGCCCCCAGCGTGTTTGTTTACATAGCTTTTGCAATGACTGGATGTATGCTGCTCGTTCGTACGGCATAAAATGCAAGCTGCCCTAGCAATACCAAAACACTACCATTCTTTTCGCATCAGTTGCACCTTTATTTGTTCACAAACTACAAGTGCGCTCCAAGAAGCAACGTGGATGCTATGTCCCCTGCCTGCTCCGGATGCGGCGCCGGCAGCTGCCGGCTTTGCTCGCTGGACAGGGTCACATATATCGACGCCGCTCAATGTGAACTCGCTTTGTAATGTAAGCAGTCGTCGATTTGGGATCGCTACTGCCAGAAATACACTCAATAACCACATGCGACTGCTAAAGCTTATGAATACGCGCTCCGTAACGTAATCGCCGAAACTCTAGACCCAAACGCGCGTACTCGAGCTAGGCCTACTCAGAGTGCCGGAGTACCCGGGTTCGAACCCGACCTCGGTGGCTGCGTTTCGATGGAGGCGAAACGGAGTGGCGTCCGTGTGCTGTGCGATGTCAGTGCACGTTAAAGAACCCCAGGTGGTCGAAATTTCCGGAGTCCTCCACTACGGCGGCTTTCATAGCCTTAGTCGCTTTGGGACGTTAAACCCCACAAACCAACCAACCAGTTCGGCGCCGACTAACATTTTTGGTCAAGGTCATTGATGCTGATGACAAGGGGGAGCACATAAAGTGTAGCTTCTTGTTTCCCCTTTTCTAACTCGGTTAAGCTACAGACAAGCGCAGCTGTTCAGGCCGTTCACTCGAGTATCGGGTGTCAAGTTCTCGCTCGACCTCCGATCCGACCAAAACAGATCGGACGACCGTCCGCCGATCAGTTCCGTCGGCGTCGTGGGGCCGAAAACCTCACACTACGCTGATCGGCGACCGTTGGCTGTGCTGGCGTCGTCGCCGGTGTAATGTGACAGACCAGTGCATCGAAAAGCTAAGGAACCTAACCGTGCAGCCCACTGACTATGAGCATGCCTTATGCTGAAGAAAACATGCCTTCCCTATATCGCTTTCGTGCGGTAACATCTTCACCAAGCACTTCTGCATGACAAGAAAACAAAAATGTGTTCTTTGATATCGCAGCCTGCATTGCAGACGACGCTCCACCGTGTATACTTTGTGACGTCACATGAGCATTTCAATCTGGGAATGTGCTAGCTCCCCAAGGGCTAAAAGAAATATAAATTGTAGAGAAGCCTGGGAAGCCCTGCTGCGGAGCGAGGTCCCTGCTCCACAGCAACAAGCCATCCGCCTGGCGGAAGAAGCCGCAAAAGGGTCAAGACCTGTTTGCCTGCTTCTGATCGCGGAGGTCTTGGCTCCCGTCCTTTAGGCCTGCGTGCCGGGGGCGGGTATTGGGGGCCTCCTTATCTGGTGGAAAATTAAAGTTATCACATCGCATCAAAATGGCTCTCGGTGGGACGAGCTTCCGAATTCTGATTTCTATCGCGTTTTTTTTTGTAATATGCGCCGCGCGCTAGGCACTACAACTTTGCGAGTAGAATCACAGACCTGTATATTATTCACAGAAGTATAAAACGGCAATACATCGAACGACCCTGTCATCGCCCCTTTAATTCCTCATTGTGAACACGTACAGAACAAACCTCAGAAGCAAAAACATGGCGCAGACACCTAAGCTCCGCCTTCGCGATCAGATAACACGCGCGACAACTAAAGCCCCTGGAAATTTAGCGACAACGCCTTCGCGCCGCCGCCTAGTGTTCTCGCTGCACCGCCGCCGTCGACGGAAACCGATCGGCGCGCCGCTGCCGTTTTCATTGGACGTGGTTGGTTGGTTGGTTTGTTGGGTTAAAGGGGGCATGAAACGACTAGAAAGGTCACTGACAAACGTTTTCAATGTGTAGAATAAATACTTCCGAGCATTCGTCCAAAGCAAAATTCCTTGAGAAAGAAAAATCCGGCGATTTATTATTGATTTTTAAAAACAGCGTTTTTTGAAATTCGCGGGCTGCGCTCTTTCCGCGTGGCGGCGAGATTTGGGACTATTCTGCCGTGATTACCTACGTATCAAGTCACGAGAGGGACAGGCCACGACAGGCTACCATTGGCTGCAGCCGCGACGGCCACTACGTCACGAACACACTTCCGGTAGCTGCGAAAGTCGTCTGCTCGAATGCTGCGATGCATGCGTGAACCCGAGTTTGGCGCTTCGGTTCGCGATGTTAACCGAAAAGGTGGTGGCGTCCGACTGAAAGTGCGCGTCGGTGCAGGAGTGCGAAAAGAGCACCAGCAGGTCCGACTTAACACCGTACCGATTAAATAGGCAGCATCAACCTTCATGTACCGACCGACGGCGCAGCAGCGTACTGTAGTCCCGTGTCCTGTCTCGTCTTTGCCGCATCGACCATTTGTGCGGCGTGTTGATAATTAAATGGAACGTGCGTCAAAAAAAAAAAAATCGTCTACTCTCAGCTTCATCGCGAAAGTACACAAATTCGCACCGCTTAAGTGCAGCACCTGATGTCGCCAGGTGCGCTGCGGCAGACGGCACTCCGGTCGTGCGCTGCTCCCTGGTCGTCGCTAGGCCTTGTTTATTTGCGTCGAAGCCACGGCGGACGGCGTTTTGGAATCGCCCGCTTCGCTGCGTCTCTAGCGTAGCCGCTCGCATGCTCATGTGCGCGATTCTTGCGTGTCGCTGCGAAAATCAGTGACCACCTGCGCTGCCGAACTGAATGTGCCGAGCTGCTTTGCTGATGCTTTGCGCCGTCATTTCTGGCTCGGACGATGCGTACACATGAGATAAAACACGCGTGCACGTTGCGCATTGGCACTTCCTAAACGATGTGCGAGAGGACGTCAAAAAAAAAAAAAAAAACAACACTACACCATCCTTTTTGTTAATCTCAATTTTAAGATTCGCGAACGAATAATTCGTGCTCAGCTGTCATCCGATATCCAAACTCTGTAGCGATCATCAGTCCGTGCTCTCGTCAGTGATACGTACACGTATACATTCCATTCGTTATGCATAAGAGATGCCTCTCGCCGACCATAATGAAAGCAGCTCCGGACTAAAAGCGACGACGACATATGTTTGCACGCGGGCAACTCGCACGCTCGATCGTCTGCCTGCATGCATGCAGAGTCGATGCTATCGCGTCAACTCCGCGAGGGGTCACCGGCCGCCGTTGGTCAAACCGCAGAAGACGGTACCAAAGAGACTGACCCAGGCAGCGCGAGAGAAGAAAGCGGTCTTGTAGAAAACCGTGCTCGGCAGGAGTGCACGCTAATTTGCACTGAATGGGACAGGGATATGAAGAAAAGTGCTCTCTCCGCGGCGGCGGCCGGTACGTGTGAACAGCGGCTTCCCACCTGCAGGTATGCGCTCGCGAACGACCCGAGTCGTTCGGGATGCTGTCGCACACAATTCCGAGACGTCAAGAAACTGAAAAAACCGGCGGCCGAGGAAGACAGCAGACAAGGTTGAAACTATAGTTCACTATTGTTGAAACTGTTGAAAGCTATGCAAACGCAGACGGGACGGTAAAGGCAGAGACTGTGAATGCATGGGCGACGCTCGGGAAAAAGAGGCGCGACGACCGGAAGTCCGAGAACCAAGCGTCACCCGATGACGCTTCGTGGGCGGGGCTAGCGGGGCGGAGTTCCCGAGCTGTTTTCTTCGTTTTTTTTTTCTGGTGCTCCGAGTGTTGAGGGGAGCGAGGAGGAGCTCCATTTTTAATCGCCGATATCTCTGGTGTTAATGAAGCTAAAGTCTCTTGATAATTTGAAAGTAGCGACACTCTCCTCCGCGCCGCGCTTTCCTCCTCGATTCTCCTCGCGCGGCGGCGGCGAGCGCTGCGCACGACACGCTTTTTCTCCTTGACGCCCGCCGGCCGGCCGCAGCAGTGAGTGAAGCGCGAGCTTTTGGGCCAGGTCTGCGCTCCAGGAGTGCGCAAAATTTTTGAAAAATTGCAAGAAAAGCATTGAGAATGCCGAAAGTACAGTTCATGAATTGATTGGTTTCTTCTTAGAACTGTTTGAATGGGAAATACTGATAAACAAAGCTTTCAGCGCCCGCCGGCCAGCCGCAGCAGTGAGTGAAGCGCGAGCTTTTGGGCCAGGTCTGCGCTCCAGGAGTGCGCAAAATTTTTGAAAAATTGCAAGAAAAGCATTGAAATGCCGAAAGTAAAGTTCATGAATTGATTGGTTTCTTCTTAGAACTGTTTGAATGGGAAATACTGATAAACAAAGCTTTCAGGCGAGTTCTGTGCTACAGACACTTTTTAAGTCTAAGGTTTTACTTTGTGCACCTAATCTAGTACTGCCTCTGACTTCGTGTTTTTTTTAGAGCGTGAAATCTGTCACCGCGGTAAAACTTCGGAAAACGATCCAGGCTGGTGCTTTGAACTTCAAGATCTGAGAAGGTCAAAGCAGGACTTAGTCTATTTCGCTACTGTCAAGCTATCTCTCTAAGCATAGTATATGTCACGTGATCAATCACGAGATTGGTTTATTGGTTAATTGTACATGTATGTTGATTAATTACTGGGCCAAATTAATTGATATTTAGTAAATTGCAATTAAAATCTAAATTTTAGCTGCAACATCGAAACGTATACCGTTGGAAAGCTTAGGCCAAGTGTAGTGGCACTGTGCTAGTTAGCGATCCGCGATAATCTGCGTTAATTAGTTAATTTTGTATAAAACCAAATTTTGAGCTGTTCCTTGCTGCTTCGAGGCAAGGAACAGGTTTGCCACGGCAGTCTTGATATGATGCTGATGGAGGAATTAAATAATTTTATGAGTACGCGGCCACTCACTGACTTCGCGTGTGGTTAAAAGACAGCAGGGTACACTGGGAGAAGTGGTGGGCCCTATTGCCGACTCACTGAAGTTCTGGGGCAAGCATGCTGTGGCCTCATGCGCTATGTAAAAGAGCTTGATTTCATTGAACGCAACAATCAAATAAAAAAAATTACAGGGTGCACATAGGTCTTAAACGTGCGGAAATGAGAAAGCATATAACTGCCAATTCATTAACTATCGCTATCCTATCTATCACTATATCTACTAATACCACTATCCTATCACTATTGCCACTGTCACTATCCGCAACGAACACTATCACCTCACTATCCGGGCCTATTACTATAATTTACTATTATTATCCGTAACAGTCACCATCATTACCTATCACTATTCATAACCATCACTATTTAATCTGATGCCGTCCCATGACCCATTGATATACTTCAATTTTCATTGACTTACGTTGTCAGTCATATCTCTATTATCTCATAATATCTGACGAGACAACTATACATTGACTTTTAATTCTTATACTTTCTTGTTTTCTCATAAATGGAGGTGGGAAAAGAGCAAGCCACAGAAATAACTGACTACTATCAGCGCGAGGTTCATGTCTGTCGAGGAGGCTTCCTTTACTTCAGGACAGGTCGGTGAGAGAAAATTGAGGGAACTGCGTTTGGCCTGTTTTTTTTCGAGTTCGTGTAATATTGGCGGCTCAAACTGGTCTTCAGTGAAATGTAGCTAGAACATAGAGCGATGAGTTAATCACTCAGGCTAGGTGAAAAAAAAATATTGCATACAATTGAAATGAGTAATATGTTACAGTGCTAAGAATTGTTGCTCGCAAAATGTTCCCCTATTTTTACATCATAACTATAATCATTATTGATTGTTTAAGTTTCGTAAATACAGAAAAGTGATGCAATGATTCCGGCTGATTTGACATCGATGGGAAAACTTTTCTCGCAATAAATGAATACGCGGAATCGCGGTTTTAGAGCTCCAGCTTTCAAAGCGAAGTTAACCTGCCAACGCCAAGTAGTCGTGGTCAAAGTGAAGCGTGTGTGATCATGTGAACACCTCCCGCACATTGGCCGTATCCCTGATAAAACGAAGGCATACTTTTTAACCCACGCGTGCGTCGAAGCATGGCAAGACACATTCAAGAATTGAAAAAAAAAAAATATGCCGTACGACCTAACTAGTGCAGATTACCCGCAATACCTCGGGTTTACTTGCCAAATAGTTTTTCAGGGCCAGCATTCATTGCTCCCGAGTAACCGACGCACACTACAAGTACAAGCTGGAAAGGCTAGCTCCTCTACAATCCCGAATTTTGATTTTTAGTGAAGGAGGCCGGGGATCCTAGCATAATCGCGACAAATGCAATCGAGAGACTGTAATTTTCCAGTTATTTCTGACAGCAAAAAGCAGATTACAATTGCGTGACGTCAGTATCTCCTAGCGGTAGGAGCGGGAGTTAGGCCGCCGGCGGAGGCTGCGCGTCCGCAAGCGAGCGCACGAGTTGAGCCCCAGCTTTCACAGCTGTTGTGACGTCATATCACGTGGTGCGCCGATGCAGGTCAAGTGGTAGCTACGCGGCCGCGCGCGGCGCAGCAAGGAAGAGCTCGGTTGTGCGGCTGGTATGCTTCGCATAAAAAACAAAAACAGTTAACCGTTTCATTTCAGCGCGTATGTGTTCCTAGCTCGCCAGTAGCTCTCTACGCGCTACGCTTTTGAACCCACAAGAGCAGTTTTATCCAGAAAAAAGGCAATAAACCTCCTGCGAACAATGCGCAGAGGAGGGCGACGCAAGGGCCCCGCGCGTCTGTGCGTTCATTCCAATGTCCCTTGCTGCCGGCACTGTTTTTACTTTATTGCTTTGCCGCTATTTGATCCAATGTGTTTGCTGACTTTCTTTTCAAAAATTAAGGCAGTCATAATAATTTTGCGTATAAAGGACATTACTGCAGGGATTAGTGAAGCGTGCATAAAGTAATATGCTACACGCCTGCACTGTATGTCTTCTGCTACACTTTTGTCCGCAATGGTGCTCACGTGTCTTCTTTTTTTTTTTTTGCGATGAATTTAGTTATTGTTAAAGTGTTGAATTTGCATTACCTGAGATTTTTATTATTGCTTTGCAAATTTGAAACATTCTTTGAGTTTATTCAATAAAATAATCATTTCTGCGTACATGTTCAATGTGGGGTGCAGCGGTGGTGTAGAGGTAGAACTTCCGCCTCGCATGCAAAGAGGACCGTGGCTCGAATCCCGGTGCTGGCTGTGTTCGACAAGGGGCGCGCGATGTACCGTCAAGATAGATCATGACGTCACCAGGTGATTCATGCATATACGAAGCTGATCCCGCCGGGCGTCCGATCCAGGCGTCCGTGCGGCGCCTTTTATGCCCCTTCCTCGAACGCCGCACCACACAGCAAACAAGCAGCAAACAGACCCAGATGTCTAGGAGGCGCTAGGTGGTGGTGAAAATATTTTAATGAAAATTTTTAGGAGGTTGCAGCGGCGGTTGGAGTCCTTAGTCCGGAACCCCATTGGCGTAGGCTGCTGTCCGCGCTCTTTCAGCGAGTTCTTTTTCCCTCCTTGCGTCAGAGCTGGTCAGAGCTGCCTCCCACCCCTCCTGCGTTGGCTGGTTAATAATAGCGATAGTCTAATTTCGTTGGCAGGCTCACATCATATCCGCCTCTGGATCTATTGCGCGTAGTCTTCGTGGGTTGTTAAAAGTGTTGGTCTGTAGTTTGCGGAAGTGTACTTCCTCCCCTTTGTCTAGTGTCTTAGCCGGTGGAGGGTAGACCCGGCGAGATAATCTTACATGCTGAAAGATTTCAGTGTAAATTAGCAATGGGGTAGGAGGTTCCACGAGATCCGTATTGGGTGCGCGGGGGAGAAATGCTCGGGCTGAGGCATGTGTTCTCTCGTTCCCTGGGATGCCCTGGTGACCTGATATCCATATTAACTGTTTATGTGTGGGTTGGCAGCCACGGATGTAACTATCTTGCACGATTTTAGTTGCTAGCGGTGCAATCCTGCCCCTGAGGTAATTGCGATATGTTGTCTGTGAATCTGTAAGAATGTATTCTGAGGTAGTGTGTGTTGCAGCTAGGGTAATCGCCACTTCTTCCGCAGCCAGTGTGTCTTGGCTGGGCAATAATAGTCCGTCCACTGTTTGATTTTGGTGTACTACCGCAACGGCCGCCATTCCTCGTTCAGGACCCGCGACATCGACAGAATACGCCCTCGCGCCCGCCGTGGTGCCTTTTTATAGCGTCCGCTCGTGCTTGTGGTGGTGGTGAAAAACTTTATTTAGTGGAGCCGCGAAATACTCGTTACAAGGGCTGGGCCGGCTCCTGATCACGGGTGGTGGCCAGCAGGCAGTGCCTGACGGCGACCGCTTCAGCCCAGTCGACCAGTCTCCTTTGTGGAGCCGGTTCTGAGCTGGAGACCGCGATCTCCCAAGCCTCGTTGTCCGTAAGGCGCAATTCGGCCGGTGGTTGAAACTCCGGGCATCTGAACATAATATGTTCGAATGTAGCTCTCGGGGCCTCGCAGAGGGAACATTCGGACTGATGAGTAGAGGGGGAGAAGAGTGCCAGCAGTGCTGGGGAGGGAAAGGTACGGGCTTGAAGGTGTCTCCATGTTATTTGTTGTGGTTTAGTTAAGGAGGGGTGTGGGGGAGGGTAGTGAAGTCTTTCAGACCGGTAGTGTAGTGTAATGTCGTTGTAGGTGATCAGCCGATCTCTGGCACTGCCTAGGTCCTCGGTATCTGTTGCTCGGTCGACGTATGCTCGAGCAGCAGCATTGGCCGCTTCGTTACCGGGGTTGCCCGAATGGGCTGGTACCCAGACAAGGTCTATGGGTCGGGGGGTTTGAACGTTGGTAGTTAAGATTTTGTGAGAGGCAGCATGTAGCTGGCCTCGGGCGAAATTTTGTATGGCAGTTTTAGAATCGCTGAGGATAAGGGTGGCAGTGGAAGAGACTATCGCGATGGCTATAGCGGATTCTTCCGCTTCTACGGACGTTCGGGTAATGATCGAGGCTGATGTGATGTGTTCGAAGCGGTTGGATACCGCGCATATCGCATAAGCTGAGCGTTGTGGATATTCTGCGGCGTCCACGTAGACCGTGTCGGGTTCGTTCGCATGTGCTCTGTGTAGGGCACGTGCTCTCGCTTTTCGTCTGGCCTGGTTATGAAGGGGATGCATGTTTTTCGGAAGTGGGTGGACAGTGAGGTGATCGCGGACTGTCTTTGGAACTTCATAAGTTTCTACTGGAGGGGGACCTAATGGTCTAAGTTGGAGAAAGGAAAGAATGTGGCGACCAGTTGGGGTAGTGGAGAGCCGTCCTAGTTGGGCGATGCGGTGGGCTTCCACCAGTTCGCTGAGGGTGTTATGAACTCCCATGCCTAAGAGTCGATAGGTTGGGGTGCGCTTAGGTAAGCCGAGAGCTGCCTTATAAGCGTGTCTGATGAGAGCATCCACCTTGTCTGTCTCTGTTTTTGTTAGATATAAATACGGAATCGAGTAAAGAATGCGGCTTATAATAAATGCCTGTACTAAGCGTCTGAGGTCATGCTCGCGCATTCCACAGTGCTTGTTGGCTATACGTTTGATTAGGCGGGTGATCTGATGTGTTGTGTTAGTCAGTCTGGAGAGTGTATCCGTGTTAAGGCCGTTGTCTTGTATGAACATACCTAGTATTCGAAGTTTGTGAACTTGTGGTACTGGCTGACCATCTACGGTGATGAGCATAGGGGGTTGGTGGTGTTTCCGCGGGCTTGGGTGGAGTATCAGGAGCTCGGATTTGGTGGAGGAACATGCAAGGCCTATTGAAGCTGCGCATCTTGACACCATGTCTGCCCCCTCCTGAAGAGTTTCTTCCATGCTACCTACATTCCCAGTGGTGGTCCACAGGGTGATATCATCTGCATACAGAGAATGGGAGAGGTTTGGGATCTGTGACAGCTTTTTAGCCATGGGGATGAGTGTGATGTTAAATAAAAAAGGGGAAAGGACTGATCCCTGCGGGGTGCCTCTATTACCGAGGGTGGTGAAAGTCGGGGTGCATATTCCTCGGCAATGGAGTTCCCTTGAATTGTCCTCTCCATGAGGCTGGGATGTCGCTTTTAGGGTCTAGTTGTCGGGGGCAATTGATGTTCAAGTTGTTCAAGACTTGTCGGCCAGTTAGAGTCGTGGAGAGTCGTACCACCTGCGCCTTGAGGTGTGCCTCCATCAGTTCGTCTACCGTGTTGTGGACGCCCAGTCATAAAAGCCCGTCCGTCGATGTCGTAAGAGGGAGGCCCAGGGCCTTCTTGTAGGCTGTTTTGATTATGGCGTCGAGGTTCTTGATGCGGAGGTAGGGTGTTGCATAGACGGTGCGGCTCACGACGAAAGCCTGCACCAGTCGGAGAGTATCTTCTCACATCCCTGATTTCCGCGTCTTTATTCTCGCGATCATCCTGGCGACTTGCTCGCTCACGAGGTGGAGTTTCTGGATGGCGAGGTGGTTGTTGCCCTTCTCATTGATGTACAGACCCAATATATTGACGGTCCGAACTTCCATGATGGGTGACTTGTCAACGTGGATGTTGATCGTGGCCTGATTTTTGTGCTGGCAGAAGACTAGGAGTTTACATTTTTCGGGAGAGCAGGTTAGTCCACACGCTCGTGCATAATTCTGAACGGTTGTTGCCGCTGTTTGTAGTTTTTCTTCAATCATACCCATACTACCCGTGGTTGTCCAGATGGTTATATCGTCAGCGTACAGGGCGTGTCGTATGCCCTGTATCTGATTTAGAAGGGGTGGAAGATTTCGGAGTGCAATGTTGAACAGAAATGGCGATAATACTGCCCCTTGCGGAGTGCCTCTCGTGCCCATCTTCACTTGCGTGGTTTGTTTTGTGCCGATGCTAATGCTGATGGTTCTGTCTTTAAGGAAATCGAAGATGTATGAGTAGACTCGCTGGCCACAGTTCGTGCTCTGGAGGTTCTGGAGGATTGTGCAGTGTTTGACGTTGTCAAACGCTCCTTTGAGGTCGAGGGTTAGGAGGGCTCTGTCACTGTTTTTGCGTGCTGGATAAATGACTTCGCGTTTGAGTTGCAGAAGCACATCATGGGTGGACAGATGTGCTCTGAATCCAAACATCATGAGTGGCAGTAGCTCGTTGTTCTCTAGATAGTTGGAGAGACGCGCGTGGATTGCCTTTTCCATGAGTTTGCCTGCGCATGACGTGAGGGATACGGGGTGTAGGTTTTCAATGCTGATTTTCCTGCCGGGTTGGGGATAAAGTGTACATTGGCTGTTTTACATGTCTGTGGAGGAGGAGGAGAAAAGGAGGGCGGAAGGCAGGGATGTTAACCAGAAAAAATGAATTCCGGTTGGTTACCCTGCACTGGGAAGGGGAATGGGGTATTAAATGGGGAGCGTAGAAGAGGAGAGGAGAAGCGAAAGTCACAGTCTGTCAGTCAAGCTTGTCTCTCTTAAAAAGTGAAGAAGTGCTTTGTAGACTTTGAGCGCTGATGACGTTTGTGGCCATCAGCTCAGTTTCAGTTTATTTTCCAGTTTTGCTGGAAGGTTTCCTGGATAAAACCTGCTAGAGCAGCAAGGCATGGCGTACACAGCAAGCGTGTCAACAAAATGTAACGATGAAATATACAAACATAATGAAAACTCGCAATATACAACAGAAAAGAAACATCAAAAAGACTCACGTATAAATTTTTTTTTTCATACAAAAGTAACAGGGCTGTAAGGTAAATAAGAGAAAATAGAAGATTGCTATATTAATGCAAATCAAGTAAATAAGAGAACCGTACAGCAATCAGCACAAAGATAACACAATAAATACGGAAATAATGCATAGATAAACAAATCAAAGCAACATATATTTATTTCATAATTTAACAAAATAGCTCAGTAGATCTTTTTTGGTATAGCCAGCAGTGTTTTTAAAAATATTTGAATGGCAAGGGAGGTTATGAATTAAAGACTGCAATTTGTAGTTATTACGAAAAAACGGTATTGTCCATGTGTCTTGATTCCTTGTGTCAACCGAAGTATGGCGCAATTCTAAAGATGCCAATGTTGATAAATGATTTGTGACATTGGTGGAAGAAAAATACATTGTTTGCAGAAGACAGAATTCATAAAGATTGTCGATGCGAATGATGTTATGTGTTTGAAAAACGTCTGTTGTGGGAAATGATCATTCAAGGTTAGCAATCAGGCGAACGATTCTTTTTTGTAGTACACTTAATTTGTCCATATTAGTCTTTGTCGTCGTAGCCCATACTAAATTGCAGTAGGTTAAATGGGAATGAAAGAGTGCATAATAAATCTGAATTTTACATTTTAAGGGAAAAGTGCTGCGGCACCGTGACAGTGCACCTACAACAGAAGAAAGTTTTTTTCAAAGATAATTGACGTGCGTTTCCCAACTCAAGTTAGATGAAAGATATACTCCTAATGCTTTATGCTCTTCAACAATGTGAATCACCTGTCTTTCAAAACTTAACACATAATTGTGGTGCAAGCTTTTATTTTCTGCCCGAAAAATGATTGCTTTAGTTTTCGCTACATTTAATTTAAGTAGATTTAAGCGGCACCAAACTGATAATTTATCTAGAGTAGCGTTACATTTTGTTAAGACATTGTTTAAGTCTGTGCCAGAGGCAAGCAGTGTAGTGTCGTCAGCGTATATTATAAACTGAACTGTGCTATCTATGTTGATAATATCGTTAATGAATATATTGAACAAATGAAGAACTAACTGCTTTTTTTTACAACTTATGAAACCGATTTCCACACAAAGTCTCTTAACGAAAATTGGACGATTTTCAGGGACAAAGTTCACGAACTAACGAACAAGTACATTCCGGTAGCTAGTTTCCGTGCTAACCAGCAAAAACCGTGGTTTACTACGGCCCTGAAACGCCTGGAAAACAAGAAAAAGCGTCACTATCGGGCAGCAAAGCGGAACCCAAGCCAAGCATCATGGGAAAAGTACTACACTGCCGAAGCTGATTACCTTGCTGCTATCCGCAACGCAAAACACACCTTTTTCCACTCTGACTTGCCAAAAATGCTAATAAACAACCCTAAAAAATTCTGGCACGTAGTAAACCCGAAGGATACACGTACAATTGTTCTTACTAACGATATGGGTCAAACCATCAGCGATTGTGAATGTGCTGACATTTTCAATAGAGCCTTTTCAACTGTTTTTGCGAAAGAGTGTGATTTACCTGCTAACGCCTTCATAAGTTCCTTCACAGCGTCAACCATGGATCCAGTTTCTTCCTTCGCAGATGGTATATCATCTCGTATCGAAAACATCAAGCTAACGTCATCAGCCGGGATCGATGAAATTAACTCGAAATTTCTGAAAAATACTAAGCACATTTCCGCGGCCTACTTATCACTATTGTACTCTCAGTCTCTCTCTTCAGGTAACATACCGCATGACTGGAAAGTGGGAAAGGTCGTCCCAATCTTCAAGTCCGGTAATAAAAACTCGCCCTTAAATTATCGACCCATTTCCCTAACAAGCATTCCTTGTAAAATCATGGAGCATGTAATTTATTCTCAAGTCATGAACTTTCTCGATTCCAACAATTTCTTTCATTCATCACAACATGGCTTCCGTAAAAACCTTTCCTGTGAGACACAACTGGCTACATTTGTTCATGACTTACATGCCAACCTTGACTGCAACCAACAGACTGATGCTATTTTTTTAGATTACGCAAAAGCCTTTGACAAAGTACCACACCAGAGATTACTACTTAAGCTCTCTTACCTAAATATTCACCCTAGCATTCTAAACTGGATTAAGGAATTTTTAACAAATCGAACCCAATTAGTCATAGTTAATAACGAATTTTCTGATTACATTCCAGTAACCTCAGGCGTCCCCCAAGGATCAGTGCTCGGACCGTTATTATTCTTAATATACATTAATGACTTGCCCCTTCACGTATCATGTCACATTCGTATGTTCGCAGATGATTGCGTCATTTATCGTACTATTAATAACTCTTCCCACCAAGAAGCCCTCCAGACTGACCTAACTAACGTTCAGAAATGGAGCGACCTGTGGATGATGACACTTAACCCTCAGAAATGCAAGATTGTATCCTTCACCCGTCGCACTAAACCATTTATTTTTTCTTACAATATAGCTCAAATCCCAATAGAAGCAGTTAAGTCATTTAAGTACTTAGGAGTCACGCTATCTCATGATTTATCTTGGCGCACACATATTTCTAATGTAATATCATCCGCGAATAAAACACTAGGCTTTTTGAAACGCCACTTACGTCACGCTCCCCAACAAGTTAAACTCCTGGCTTACCAATCGCTAATCAGACCGAAACTAGAATATGCATCCCCCATATGGAATCCACATCAAATATACCTCATAAATGCCCTCGAATCCGTCCAGAACCGTGCCGCTAGATTCATCCACAATACCTATTCATACCAAGCCAGCGTGTCGTCTTTAAAAGCAGAATCCGCCTTATCAACCCTTGTTATTCGTCGCCGCATTGCCAGCCTAAACCTGTTTCATAAGTTCTTTTACAGCACCCACGGTTACGCAGGCTATATCACATCACCAGCTCGCATATCGCATCGCACTGGTCACATTCTTCAAGTTGCCCGGCCTCGGACCCATACGACCACGTTCGCTGCCTCCTTCTTCCCCCGAGCAGCATTAGATTGGAACGGCCTTTCCCACAGCATCGCCGCTATCACCTGCCCATCCAACTTTTCCAAAGCACTAACAGATCATATTGTATGTTGAACCCACATGGCAACCATTGTACTTATTTTTTTTTGTATAATCCACCCCTTATGTAATACCCCCACGGGGGTCCTTAAGGTAATAAACTGAACTGAACTGAAGGGCCCCAGCACACCTTGCGGTACACCGAAGCGGATAGGTAGAAACTCAGAAGTTACATTATGGAGTGTTACAGACTGTGTTCAACAACTGAGATAACTTTCCAGTAATGATAGCGGCTTTCCGCGTATCCCACATGAGTATAACTTATTGATTAGAATATTATGGTCTAAACAATCAAACGTCTTGCTAGAATCGATGAAAATGCCTACGGTGATTTCAATATTTTGCAATATTTTTTCTTGCTAGCAATGCGGTCTATGTTAACCTACTAGCTCTAAAGCCAAACTGCGATTCACTTAAAGCATGCTTTTTATCAAGAACCCTCATTATACGTATGTAGAGAAGCTTTTTTAATGCTTTCGAAATGACCGGAAGTACAGAAATTGGTCTATAGTTTGAAGCTAAGTTGCGTTCACCACCCTTGTAAATTACCGAAACTCTAGCCGATTTCATACTAGTGGGAAAAATTCCAGACTCAAGCGCCAAGTTATAAATATAAGTGAGCACAGATTAAAATAAGTCAGCGACGTGTTTTACTGGTTTAATCTGTTTGTTATTGATGTCCAAAGCCTTGGTATTCTTTAAGCCCAGGAATATATTATAAACTTCAATTTCATCTGTTCGCTCTAAAAATATGCTTTCCGTTATTTGAGTCAAACTACTCACCTCGTTATCTGTATTCGAATTGCAGGAACAAGGAACTAAAGTATTCACAAAGTGGTTATTGAAATAATTTGCAAGTGATTTGCTCTTTATTTCGAGACCATTTAAGAAACCTTAGGAATGAGGTTTCCCTTTTGACGGCCTAAGACGTCATTTATCACTCTCCAGGCAATGTTATTGGGCTGTCGAGTAGTGTCAGTAAACTGACGTTCGTAGTATGCAGCTTTTGCCCTGCGAAGTTCTGAGTTGAGTTTATTCCTTAACTGTTTGAAGTATTTCAGTGTGTCTTCTGAGCGCGTGCGCAAAAACAAATGATAGAATCTATTTTTATTTATTATCATTTTTAGATGTTCATGAGTAATCCACGGCTTTCTTATCTTTTTAGAGCGCGTTACTGTTTCGAGCGGGAAATGCTTGATGTAAATATGTAAAAACTGCGCACTAAAAGCAGCCTACGTATCATTCGCTGTTTCCTTGCACATAACAGATGACCAGTCGTGTTGTAAGATGGCACATCTGAAGGCTTCTAAAGCGCGATCTGTAATGCGTCGAACTAAGAAAGACTCTTTAAAATCACAACGCTTCGAGGCTTCCTTTCGATAGGTGACAAATATAGGACAATGGTCACTCACATCAGAAGCCTCTGTTCCGGCACTGTAGACATCAGTTTCAATATTGGCTATGAAAAGATTCAGCGCAGTCGAAGTAGAACATGTTACTCTAGTTGCGGTTTCGATTAAATTCACATAACCAGACGAGAGCAATTGCGTAGAGAAGTCACGAACAATATAATATTGAAATCGCCGCCACAAATAAACCGAGACATCTCTTTAGAAGTATATTTTAATAACTCCTCAAAAAATTCATAAACGGTGCAACATCGCCAGTGGGGGGCCGGTACAATACAGAAAAAATTTCATTACCAGCTCGTAACGTTAGACTCTCATAATCTGAAGTTATCATGCTAAAATCTGGTATGTTATGGCATTGTTTGCGGGAAGCAACATAAAGGGCAGTACCACCGCCACGTCTATTCATACGGTTAAGAAAGAAATGTTCATATCCGGGTAGCTCTAGCATTCTGCATCCATCTTGGTACCACGTTTCCGTCAACATTACAACAGTAAACTTGAAAGGAAATTGATTCAAAAGGATAGCAATCTCATCTTCTTTGTTGCAAGCCGAGCGGACGTTAAGCCGAAAGGCTGATTCGGAGAACTGATTTTTAAGGTTGATTGTGTGCGCTAAGGAAAACGGGTGGTAATCCATCTGTTCGCTATATATGTAAATGCCAGAAAAAAAAAAACAAAAAAAAAAAAACTTTCAAGCGGTAGTTTCGGAGCTGCTTTCCTGGCTCACAATGTCGGTGTCATTGACAGGCGCTGCGGAGATCTTGCTTAGATCAGCTTCATTGGCTATCAGTATGATAGCTGACTTTTCAGTCTATACCTCATATAGATCTTGCCGTTGTATGACCATGCAGATTTCCAACCATGCTCATACTTTTTCTTGGTAGCCAGACCAAGCAGTTTCTTTTGAGCAGGACACAAGTGCTCGTTCACGTACACGGGGGCTGGATCGTCATTGTTTGTTGGACGCATTTTCTTTGCCTTGCGAAGTACAGTGTCGCGTTTTGCTCGGCACTGGAACTGAACGACGATGCTGGATTTACTAGGATTTTTGTGGCTACACGATGGCAGGCCTCAAGATCTGATTCCAAGATTGGCTCGTTGATTGCCGTCCCAATCTTCGAAACTATTTCGACAGTCGACTCATTATCATGCTTAGTGACTCCTTGTATCTCAATGTTGGCCCTTCTAGAATACTGTTCAGAGCTAACAAGCCGCCTTTCGTTGTCCATGATTCGACTTTCCAAATCATGATGTTTCTTGCAAAGTACCTGATGGCCACAGCAGGAAACTTGACCATCAATTTGCACCCATTTTTCACCACACTGTCTTCCCACGGTACTGCAACGCTACCTCACCCACTCTCTACCATTACCTATGGGAATGCCCACATCCCGTCCGCGTTCCTCCTACCAAAAACCACACCCCTTCCTCCTGGGAGGCCGCCCTTCTGGCCACGCAACCTGCCGATCTGCTACGACTGGTAGAGCAGGCCAAGCTAGACGGATCGGCCAGAGGGCTCCTGGACTAAGGGACCCTCCTGGGAGTGTCTGACTTAATTTGCATTAAATAAAGTTTTTCCTCCTCCCCATCCATTCAGAAAGGTCATATAAATAACTGCAACAAAAGCCGTGCAGAATACTAAACGATGCATACAATGTATGCATCGTATGGTCGAACTATGTATGCCATAGATAACTTGACCAGGGCCTGCGGCATTCAATATTTTAATGTTTTTATGTCGTCTGTTTCACATATGCCACTCTGACCAAACATAAAATGTTATTTTTTCTGCTATGGGCCTTCAGCAACGGCCAAGACATGGAGTGTGCATGTAGAGGAAGTAAGCATTACGAATGCTGTATATTAACATAAATTACAGCCACAGCATTGAAGTATTACACAGGCATGCGTTGGTGGCAGAAACTTGCATTTCAAGAGGCTTAACAGACAAATTTATAAAGTCATTGTTACAACTCCTTTTAAGTGATCAATCCTCTAATGCCTCGCACATTCTTATTACCACACAGTTATAAGCTGCCACGTTTTCCAGTTACTGGGTTGTAATTGACCACCCGACGTAGATATCTAAAGCGCCGCATTAATCGAGCAGTATGAACATGCCTCCATGAACTAGGAGTACCGGACGCTCGCTCCGCATCCAAGAGGCCTGAAATGTTGATTCATATACCTTACTCGAGTTGGAATGCTCCCACCTTTGTGACAGCATGTGGTATTGTGACATCACACAACTCACCGGCGAATGGGTACTTGGCCATATTTTCTGCCACCTACCAGATCCATGATCGTGACTGATATGCTATGCTCATCAAGGTTGTGTCAAGGTCAAATCAGACACATCCTGCATGTGGGCAACTTTTGCAGTGAGCAGAGTTACCGCTCTAATACGCCGCAATGCCCCAATTAGATTCCCTATGAAGGGAGCTCATCACTTAAGTGAAAACAATTTACGAGGTCTCTTCGCCATCTAAGTAAAGTTATGACTACCTTGAACCCCTGTTTATCGGCTGCTCTCCTGACCCACTAGCTGAATCAAGTACGCTTATGAGGGGAGCAAGTTTCAGACATTTCTCTCACGATATCCACGGAAAAGGATGGAAAGCAGTGCTGTTTTTATAATGATTTACGGCTGGCCGACTTGACTAGGTGCACTCGCCGCTGGTACGAGCCCGCAGCGGTGCTTGTTGCTTCCTGATAACCTCTTCAGCTTCTACACACATGTTTTTAACGCAAGAGCTTTAATACCCCCATGACCCCCCCCCCCCCTCCCCCCCTCCCCTAAGAAAAAATAAAGCAATCATCCGTCGGTGTCGAGAGCGTTGACGTCGGTCGTTTGAAGCCTCGAAGCCTTAAAGAACCACGATCACGCCTCTTGCAAGGCTTTCAATACGAGAGCGTTAATAACGCCATGTCAAAAACACAAAACAAAAACAAACAAAATTACAAGGGTTCAACGCTGCTGAACCAAATATTGAGCGAAAGCATTAGCTGCGGGTGACCGAGCGTTCTTCTTCTCTTTTTCTTCTTCCTTAGCCCACATATGAAGCCCCGCTGTAACCAACCCATATGAACGTGCCTTAGTGGCCTATAGGGGTAACGTGAATGCCAGGGCCCTAGCAGGCTGATTCTGACATAAACGTCCCATGTGAAACGAGATACCCAAGTTGGCAGCTCCTGCCAGCCTACATGTAAAGCCCCTCTTTAACCAAGCCGTATGAACGTGCCTTATTGGGCTCTAGGAGTAACGTGAACGCCAGGGTCCTGGCAGGCTGATTCTGACATAACCGTCCCATGTGAAAGAGAGACCCAAGTTGGCAGCTCCTGCCAGCCCACATATAAAGCCCCTCTTTAACCAAGCCGTATGAACGTGCCTTATTGGGCTCTAGGAGTAACGTGAACGCCAGGGTCCTGGCAGGCTGATTCTGACATAACCGTCCCATGTGAAAGAGACCCAAGTTGGCAGCTCCTGCCAGCCCACATATAAAGCCCCTCTTTAACCAAGCCGTATGAACGTGCCTTATTGGGCTCTAGGAGTAACGTGAACGCCAGGGTCCTGGCAGGCTGATTCTGACATAACCGTCCCATGTGAAACGAGAGACCCAAGTTGGCAGCTCCTGCCAGCTAGGGGTCGTCTAAAGGTCAAAGGTCAATTGGTGGTCATCGCCGTTCCACGCTGAAGGCTCAAACTGCGAGCAGTATTGCTTTGGCAATAAAAAAAAGACCATTGGCATCGACGTCGACCATGTGAAGCCGCGCAGCCTCTAAATGTTACGAGCATGCCCTTGGAAGGTGGCAGGTCACTGCTAATTAGGAGGGGCCCTCCAGCGCTCATTTCTCTTTGGCCAGACGTCTAACAGCTCGGCTGGTTGTGTGACGTCATGAGACCAGATGACTGGCTCGAATATTGAAAGGAGCTGCCAACCAGGTTGGTGCGGAAGAGCGAAATGGGAATCGAACACGTCGGACCCTTGCACCCCGTGTTTTTGAAGCCTCGCCGCCTAAAAAAACAAACAAAAAAATCACGAGCATGTTTCTGGGATGTGGCATGGGGTCCACTTATCTGACCAGGAGGCTATGGACGATTCCACTGAGTTCGAAAACTTGACCCGATAGAAATGCCGACGACTACAGGACATCCCGTGTGATCTATAAGTCACCTAAAAGAACACTGCCACCGCACAATGAGAATGATTCAGAAACCAGCAGTAATTTCTCTTTCATTTCCGTATATAGCCGATAACTTAATTTGTAGCATACTGTACAAAAGTGAAATTTTTTCACTGTTTTCTTTTTCTAAGAGTGAAGTTCCGTCGTGAAAATTAAACGGGCCTGCATGGGCCCACCTGGGTGAGCACCGGGCCGGGCCGGTATTAGAAATTGATCGCAGGCCGTGGGCGGCTTTTGGCCGAAGTGGCGGCGAGTAGAGTTGGGCCCATTCTATAGATACCGGCCCACGCAGACCTCGAGAATCGAGTATAAGGTTATGTTCTGCAGCTTTCCTCGAATCTGAAGCCTGGGTCTCTCGAAAAGAGTCGCTTTGGGACGTTAAACCCCACAAACCAGACCAAACAATTTTTTTTTTATCACGCCGACAGTTTAACGGCGGTGGACATTACTCGACGTGCTTTGCTTATTTACTTCTGTACATCAAAGATGACCAGCTGTGAGATTGAACGTGCCGACAAGGCGAGAACCGCACCTGTCAGTGTCTTTGTCGTGCATTGTTAAAACATTCGTCAAGTCCGAGAAAGAGAAAGACACAGAAGAAAGCCTTGAGTGTGCGTGGGGCCGACCCTGGAACGCGCAATACTATACCTGTATACCGTTTCAGTTAGAGATTGGCTCGATGCCAGAAAAGCACAGGCTTGAAAGTAGATTAAATAATACAATCACACGTAGCCGTGACATGCCTTTTGATTGCATGTTGACAGATTGTAATTATGGCAGCATTGTTTTTTGAAGATCAGATTCTTCTGAACCGTTCTGTGGAAGGGAAGAGGCCACCTCGCCCCAGCGGATTCCAGCGGTATATTTATATTCCGCTAAATTAAGCAATTAACTAAGATTAATTATGAAAAATCTTTATTATGCACTTTAGGGCCAAGTACACTTCATTAAGTGGTACAGTGGGTTACATGCATCGACCCAGTTTCTAAAATTAACCTGCCTCCTACGTGATAATTCTTTTCTGCATTTAAAGAAAGCCCGCGAAATATGAATAAATACCACAAAACTGCTGTATTGCGCGACCGCATTGCAGCGCTGCCAAACGCGTTTTGAATTTTTAACGGGCCGACGGACGCCCACTGTCAGCATAACCTAGATGAAAACGCCGTTAGCATATTTTGCCGGCGCACAGAAAGCCCCGATCAGCAGCGATGGGAAGGCCACCGACAGCAATCTGTGAAGGAGATTTTATCGAGATATTACACTGACGAAAAAAAGGAAGCAAAAGCACTCAAGTCGCCTAATTCAAGGCAAGCTAGATTTATTTTATTATTTACTTGTGTCATAGTGCAGCCCGTAAAATGAGCGGCGGCTGCTCACTTGGGCATATGTCACTGCGTACATTTTGTCGTAGGTGTCGGTTGGTCACAGAGGAAAACCGGTAAGCTTAACAAACTGTTTCGTTTGTCCAAACATTTTGGGAGCGCTGCCATATTATAACGCGCGGACGAAGACACGTGACATCTTTTTGAATACTTCGCGGGCTTTCTTTCAATGCAGGAAAAACGGCCGCGCCATATTTACTTTATGACTCCTTACCTGTTGTCAAAATTCTACCCCGGTGATTACGAACCGGAATGTACACTATGTGGTGAAATAGCCACTTGTGATCACATATTGCGGAATTGTAAAGAGGAGCCATTCCAGGAATCTCTAATACAAGTTCATACTCTCGAGCAATGGGTGTTGGTCAGCTCAGACCTGGGAGTTTAAACCCGGGTCATTGAATGGGATACTCAGGTCGCTGTCAGCCGTGGACTGATAGTTACCTAGCACGGATCCTCTGCATTCTGCCTTTTTTTTTTTTTTTTTTTTTTTTTTTTTTTTTTTACGAAATAAACGTTTTGCAATCCAATCATAACTACAGTATCGGTCAAAAGTCCTGAAGCCAAAGGGTTTTCGTCCCAGCCGCAAAATGGAGCCGTAACGCTATCTTTAAAGGCGAGATGACATTTAAAATGCTACGGAAAGGTTTTCTTATCACACCGAGCAACTGTCTCATAGCATTTTATGGCCTTTTCCTCTTAAATTACGCCGTGATGGCTTAGTTTTGTGGCCGAGACAAAAATTATTTGGCCTCATGGACTTTTGACCAAGGCTGTATGTTGATAGAAAAAAACTAGATATGTTGTTTCGGAACCCCCTCCACAACATGATGAAACCCACTTGGCCTCGAATGATGATAACTGATTCACAGGAAAGGAAAGGCGCAGTATCTGTCACACTTGTTTTATAGACACCTGAACCAAGCCGTAAGGGAAGGGAGGAAGGTGGTAGCGAAAGTGAAAAGAGAAAAAGAGGTGCCGTAGTGGAGGGTTACGGAGTAATTTCGACAACCTGGGTGCCTTTAACGTGCACTGACATCGCACAGCACACGGACATCTCTTCGTTTCGCCTCCATCGAAACACAGCCGCCTGTGGTCGGGATCGAACCAGGGTACTCACCACCGCGGCTGGGCTGGCCCCAAAGTGAATAAATACTTTGTAAAATCTATCTTAGTTAATTAACTAACTGATCGGTATGTAAAAATACCCTGATGAGCACTACATGACGGAAAATTATATGCCGTTGATTTCACCAAGCTTCGCTGCACCGTTTCTTTTTTAATCCTTGGTTCAAGTTATGTGAAACATCCCGGGTGTCTAGGCACTTGAGCCAAGGGTTAAAAAATAAAATACTTCGGATAGGCTAGCGATACTTGTTGTATACAGCTGCTAGTTTGTTATTTAGAAAAAAATTTAAACGATTGAATTTTGACTTTGGACAATAAATGTGATTTGCAAAGCTGGAGAGTACAGTCAGAAACCCTCATTCCATTACTTACGAAAAGAAAGCGACAGGTGTATCTTTTTTTCTGAGCTCCAAAAAAAGCCCGCGAAATACAAAAAGAAAGAAAGAAAGAAAGAAAGAAAGAAAGAAAGAAAGAAAGAAAGAAAGAAAGAAAGAAAGAAAGAAAGAAAGAAAGAAAGAAAGAAAGAAAGAAAGAAAGAAAGAAAGAAACGTGACCAGCACATTCGCACTCAGCGATTGTACAGCTGTCAAACATGGTTTCAGTGAACGAAATCAGTTGCTGCCGTGATACGACGGCCCCGTTGCAGCGGTATCCAGCGAGCTCGTCGCGCTCAGACACGACCAAAGTAAAAAAACCATCGCAGACATATCGTCCTGTAGCTGCAATGGAGCCGTAGAGCCACGGCCGCAGTTGTTTTCGGTCGCTCGAACTAAGTTCGAGAGCACCAAGTCGAGGCGTGCGAATGCGCTCATCACGTGTCTTTTTTTTTTTTTTTTTCGCTAGCTTTCTTTGGAGCTCGAAAGAAAAATACGCCCAACGCATTCTTTATACTAAGTGATAGAATTTGAAATTTCAAAATTCGGAAAATTGATATGGTCATTGCTTACGGTTGGTCTACAAATCTCACATTAAAGAAGGCCAACACTAACGGTTGCGACTTAACTATTCAACACACATTTAACCAACCGGCTATACTGCAAGTTTTAGTTATATTATGATGAATTATGGACAATATGGACAAGATAGTCAAAGTAGCCGAGGAGACTGATCTCTACAGCAGCCAAAGTAGTCAGGACCGTAACGAGATTGGCAGCAGGGAAAAACAGTCAGACGTTCCACCAGTGACGAAGGACGAGGTCAAGAAAGCACCAGAAACTATGAAAAGGGCGAAATCAGCTGGAGAGGATCAGATAACTACAGATTTGCTAAAGGACGGGGGGGATATCGTGCTAGAAAAACTCACCACCCTGTATACGCAGTGCCTGGTGTCATCGACGGTACCGGAACCATGGAAGAATGCAAACATTATCCTCATTCATAAGAAAGGGGACTCTAAGGACCTTAAAAATTACAGACCAATCAGCTTACTGTCTGTTACGTATAAGGTATTTACTAAGGTAATCACTAATAGAATCAGGACAACCTTAGACTGCCACCAAGCAAAGGATCAAGCAGGTTTTCAGAAACGGTACTCTACTATCGATCATATCCATACCATCAATCAGGTGATAGAAAAATGCTCGGAATATAACTAGCCCTTATACATAGCATTCATTCATTACGAAAAAGCATTTGGCTCAGTTGAAACATCGGCGGTGATGCAGGCATTGCGAAATCAGGGGGTGCTGGAAGATATATATCTATATATATATCTTCTGCACAGCAACCATAGTTCTGCATAAAGAAAGTAACAAAATTCCCATAAAGAAAGGTGTTAGGCAAGGAGACACAATCTCCCCGGTACTATTCACAGCTTGCTTAGAGGAAGTATTCAGAGACTTGGAATGGGAGCAGTTAGGGATAAGGGTAGATGGACAATACCTCAGTAATCTGCGATTTGCTGATGACATTGCCTTGCTAGGCAACTCGGGGGATGAACTGCAAATAATGATTGATGACCTAGACAGGAAAAGTAGAAAGATAGGCTTGAAAATCAATATGCAGAAGACTAAGGTACTGTTCAACAGCCTCGGGAAGGAACAGCAGTTTACATTAGGTTGCGAAGTACTGGAAGTAGTAGGCAATTATGTCTACTTAGGACAGGTAGTAACCGCAGATCCGGACCATGAAAAGGAAATAACAAGAAGAATAAGATTGGGATGGAGCGCATTTGGCAAGCACTCGCAGATTATGACTAGCAGCTTACCGGTATCCCTCAAGAGGAAAGTATACGACAGTTGCATCTTACCTGTACTCACCTATGGGGCTGAAACGTGGAGGCTAACCAAGAAAGTTCTGCTTAAGTTGAGGACAACCCAGAGGGCTACGGAACGCAAAATGGTAGGGGTAACATTAAGAGATAGGAAGCGTGCAGAGTGGGTCAGAGAAATAACTCAAGTTGCTGACATTCTAGTGGAAATTAAGAAGAAATGGACATGGTAGGGACATGTAGTGCGAAGAGAGGATAACCGATGGTCGCTTAGGGTAACAAACTGGATTCCAAGAGAAGGAAAGCGTAGCAGGGGGCGGCAGAAAGTTAGGTGGGCGGATGAGGTTAAGAAGTTCGCGGGGGTCAAGTGGATGCAGCTAGCACAGAACCGGGTTAAGTGGAGAAATATGGGAGAGGTCTTCGCCCTGCAGTGGGTATAGTCAGGCTGATGATGATGATGATGATGATTTATACTGCTAAAAATGCTATGAGAGCATTTGACACACCCGCCGCCCTCGACAGTTCCCATGCCCGTGTCGTTCACTAGACACGCTAGAAGGGTGTTGTATATTTCCGTACAGGTATGTGTTTCTGTCCCACTCGCGGACAATTCCACAATAAGACATAAAAAAATGACACGCCGAACCTTACATTCCTTTCTCTTTTCACACTGAATACGCATTTTGACGTTCCCATTTATCCCCGCACTGCCCACCTTCCCTGACTCCCAAGCTGTCCCCTCTTTCCGAGCGCTGCAGCCGTTCAGGTCCAGCACCGCGCTAGTGATGCCACTGCCACGAGGTATGATGACCAACCGACACTTTGGTACCAGGACCGCGAAAGGGTGCGCCCCGCAACACACGTGTGAAAGCGGTACACATGGTACACAGCGGCGGGAAACCTGAGATACGCTGAGATGCGGGCTGGCACAGTATGCCTGACTCGCTCTCACGGA
Organism: Amblyomma maculatum; assembly: GCF_055883805.1. Classification (NCBI taxonomy): domain Eukaryota; kingdom Metazoa; phylum Arthropoda; class Arachnida; order Ixodida; family Ixodidae; genus Amblyomma; species Amblyomma maculatum. Next base: position 227,740,620 of record NC_139344.1, read on the forward strand.
GGTGACACGCTCGCATAGAGCAGCTGTCTCTGGATTACACATCCAGTACACTTATGGGCTTCGAGATAAGCCTAGAGCTGGACGGTTAGGTTATTTTCTGACGTATAATTGGGTACACGTATGAGGGTGCGTTGCATGCATATAACTGAGAAGTCGCCGTCAGAGGGCGAGTAGGAACTTAAGAACTTTTGCAGATGCAACGCTCGGTGAAACTGCTGCAGAAATGCTTTAGCTTATCTAGAAGTACTGTTCAGGCCCGTCTAATGCCAACAAATTCGGCAACAAATATTGTCGCTTAATCCTGGACCAGGATTCCTGCCTACCATTTGTGACTCGTCTTCATTTGCCTCTGGTTCTAAAATTGCTTGCTTCCGATGTCTTCCTACTAAACCCACTTCGACAGAACGGATTAACATACACGGCCATAGCTGGCGAAGTATCGTGCGCGCTTACAACCAAGCTTTTTGGTAAATCTGTGAGCTACTGCGCAGACGGGTCCGCCGCGCAAGCCCAAGGACGTAATTCTGCACTAAAAAAATACGTGCACGTGTGGGCACCTCCGTATACTCACCTCCGTATGAGCAGCTTGACTGAACCATTTCACTACCTAGATATCCGACACTCGGTGACTGAATTACTTTTGCGCGGGCAACCACACGCGGAATTTATGCCTCGACCGGATGTAGCTCGAGAATCGGGCTATCGGAGGATTCTGGCTCGGCAGGGTGAGATGGTATCCGAGAGAACGACGCACACCGAGCTATACCGAGCTGCGGTGAGTGTGTTTCTCACTTTTTGTACATCGGCCGCTTCTGATGATTTAGTGGATGCATCGAGAGGCACGCTCATTTCTAATGTGCGGCAGACGTAATTGTGTGTTTGTGTTCCTTTTGCAAGTTTCGTGTTTCGCGGTGTGGCCATTGAAGGCCTCGAATGTCTGTTTGCTTGTTTCGTAATTCTAGTTCTTTTCTCTGTGTTCGAGTTTTTCTTTGGCTATTGGCCTCCTCGGTTCTCAACTACCATTTCTATGCGTATCCCTGCGAGCGGGATCACATAGTCTAACGCTGTCTGATTCGCTATTCGTTTAGTCTTTGTCATTCCTGGGTTGCGTTCCGGTTGGCATAACTTTAACTGTTGCCAGACTTTACTATCGGTGTTGCTGTAGCCAGCACGCCTGTCTTTCCGGCTGCCGTCACACAACATCCACAGCGCGTCTGGCGAATTTCGGCTACACTTGCGAGTTCTCACGGTTTCCGCGTGGTTCTGCTCTGCCAGAAGTACACCGAAATAGCTTACATTGTCCCCATGTTATAACCCAGATCTCTTCACCTCTTTTTTTTTTTTTGTTATTTGTACGTGCATCGGTCCAAATGATTCTAGACGGTCAAAGTTTTCATTTCTCATGGTTTATATGTGCCCCTTTATTGCTATGGTTGTGATCCTGAGATTCGCATGTCGAAAATCACTTGCTCAGTTTATTTCTTCACAAGTGCACTTTTCTTTAGAAAAAAAAAAAATATCTTCTGTTTCACTTATTTCGACATTGCCTATAATTACGAGGTTTTGATTTGGGTTACCCTGTACATTCGTGTCCGGTAACTTAATAATATCATTTTAAACCAAGCTAATGCATTGCAGGCAATGGCTATCAAAGAAGCACGCGTAATGCTCGTGCTCATGTAGATGTTTTTATAGCTTCATTTTATTTAATACGAAAAGACTTGAATTCTCTTATTTTGTCGGCGTTAAGAAATGCAGCTCAAAAGACTGATTTTTTTTCGGCGATAAGCCTAGTTGTGGTTTACTCATGGCTTTCGGGACTGCTTGTACCTACGATGTGTTTTTAGCAGGAAGCATGCAAGACAGTGTTGCTTAAAATTACTATAAACTTGTTATATGATTCATTAGAACCCACAATTGTAATAATTTCAGTGTAGTTTCTCTGGATATATTTACGTCGGAAGTTTTCTAAATAACAGTGGTACGTACCTTTATTTAGTTCGCAGTTCAAGTTATTCTGTCGCTTCATCATAAAAAAAAAAAAAAAAATGGGCATGTGGTCACTGACGCCAGAACTTATGATTCTTTACGTTTTCAACAGAGGAATTTCTAAGGAACAGATGTAATATTGACTATGTTGAAAGCGTCACTCTGGTTAAGGTGGCGATAACATTCCGAAAACCATTGAACTGCAAAACAAGTAAAAACTTCTTATGTGGTTCTGTGATCTCCAAAATGTCAATGTTTAAATCGCCGCCTATTCTTAGGCACCACTCACTACAGTTTGCGTGTGTAACAGAATAAGCAATAAGAGGAATGCAAGGACGCATAAATGCTACGTTTAGAGGTCTGTATATTACAGAAAATGTATTAGTGTCCTTTTTAAATGAAAATATTTTTTACAGACGTCAGTAGTGGTGCTATAGTCCTGTACGATAGTCCTGTACAACACGCCGTACTACTTTTACTCGCGCTGTACCCACGCCGTGCTAGTTTTAAGATGCAGAAAATAACAGTTGCCGTTACTTAGCTCAAAATAATTGCTGTCATTAGCGTACCACGTCTCAGTTAACATTCATGCATTCGTAGCACCAAAAACAAATCATCATGCATCTATTAAACAAATTAAACAAAAGAATGCGCTTGCGCAGTCGACAGGATTCCAACCTGTGCGGGGAGACCCCAATGGATTTCTAGTCCATCGCCTTAACCACTCGGCCACGACTGCCACGTGAGAGGGCATTAATGAGCATCTCCTCTAAATCGATGCAAAAGGACTAAAACTAAACAAAAGAATGCGCTTGCGCAGTCGACAGGATTCGAACCTGTGCGGGGAGACCCCAATGGATTTCTAGTCCATCGCCTTAACCACTCGGCCACGACTGCTTTTTTTTTTTTTTTTTTTTTTTTTTTTTTTTTTTTTTTTTTTTTTTTTTTCTTTATTGCCTGACTTTGACACAAATACAACGCACTGGAAAACAAAAACAACAGGAACAAAGGAATAATATATGTACACAAAGCTAGTTCGCGTTGCCTATCCCCCACTGAGGGGCAGGCATTGTCATTTTAAAATTCCTTGAGCACCGTCAAAGGTTCCAGCTTTGACAGCCACTCAGGAGCACATGGTTGCAATTTAAGCACGTCGAGCCATCGCTGCACACTTTCACGGAAATACATGCGGGCTGGCCGTGCATCTGGATCGCAGTGATAACCAGCCATTCGTGCGCGCCATATACTGTGGAGGCACATTAACATAACCTGGTCTAACGGCATATCATCGTGGTTATCCAATGGCAAATACCTAATGCCATGGGAATCAAGTGGCAACTGTTTTTTAATTGTCCTTTGCAGAACATCCCACAAATATACCCCCTCCCAGCAATGCAAAAACACGTGATCTATTGTCTCTGGCTGTTTGCAGATGAGACATTGGGCCCCCCACGGTAGGAAAATACCCTTTTCCTCCATAAATGATTTTACACTCAAAGTACCGGTATGTAGCATAAAGAAAAAAGTTTTAGCTCCCGTAGCAACTTGCATTTTCTTTACGCGTTTTAATACATTACTTCCTGTGCCTCCATAGTATAAAGCTCGGTACAAGGGCACCGGGAACACCACTTCACAAACATCCTTGTATAATGTTCTCCTGTTAACATTACTTAAATACTCTTTCGAAAAACGTGCGCTTAAGAATTTCACGCTCAAAACAATTTCCCTAAAGAATCCAAAAAGAGATCCCGGCATACATTGCGTATAAACTACGAAATCAGGCAACGCTCGACCAAGTCTTTGTTGACACACTGTGCGCAGGAATGGATCACTGGCATCCCTAAAAAACATAAACCGGTTGACAATCTGTCGCACAAACAAATGACCCAGACCAAGCCCTCCATGCTTCACCTGCCGGAACAAATTTGTCCGACTGCACCTCTCCCAACTCGAGGCCCAAACAAACACCGCAAAAACTCGATGCAATTTTTGCACATTTACACGGGAGCAATGCAACACTTGCATTACATACCATAACTTACTAATTAAAAACAGGTTGCAAACTGCGGCTCTTGCAAATATTGATAATTGAGCGCTTTTCCATTTATCCGCTTTTTCACGGGTTTCTCTGACCTGCTCTAGCCAGTAAGGCTCGCTTTCCTTGTAAAATTCCAAGGGCACACCCAAGTACTTTGCAGGCGTTGTAACCCACGACACATTAGCGAAAGTGTCGGGGGTCAGCTGCCAGTCTCCGTGCCAAAATCCCAGGCACTTACCCCAGTTAACTTTACTCCCTGTGACTTTGCTAAAATGTTTTACCACCTCCACTGTCCTCTTTATACTCTCCTTATTCACACAAAAAACCGCAACGTCGTCTGCGTAAGCCAGCAATTTGACTTCTGACTCCTGCAGTCGAAAACCATCAATGTCATTGTTTTGTAGGATGCTTAAACACAATGTTTCTATATAAATGCCGAACAAAAGAGGGCTGAGGGGGCAACCTTGGCGCACCGAACGTCGTACGTTGATGGGGGCCCCCAGTGACTTATTGACAATTAATCTCGTAGTGCAGTTACGGTACGCCAAGGCCACTCCCTCTCGAATAACAGAGCCGACATTAACATGGTCTAATATACTGAACAGAATAGCATGCGCCACACAATCAAAAGCTTTCTCCAAGTCCAACTGCAGTAAAGCAACACACGCATGAGTTGCATCGCAGCATTCGAGCACACTTCTCGCTTTGTGAATGTTCTGAAAGATGGATCGCCCTTTGATACCGCACGTTTGGTGAGGGCCCACTAGTTCGCATATAACCGTTTGTAGTCTGCCAGCAAGCACTTTCATATAAATCTTGTAATCAACGTTTGTCAGAGCAATGGGCCTGTAAGACGACAACTGCCTAAGCTTATCTGGTTGGTCAGTTTTCGGAATAAGTACTGTGTGCGACGATCCGAAAGACGCAGGCAGTGCCTTCAGCTCATACGCTTCATTAAATAAGGCACACAACAAAGGAGATAGCTGTTGCTTGAACGCTTTATAAAAAGCCGCACTCAGGCCATCAGGCCCGGGTGATTTCCCAGGGTTTAAATTTTCTATTGCCTGCTGCACTTCTTTTTCGCTTATTGGCCGCTCCAGTCTTTCTTTTTGTTCGTCATCAATTTTTGGCATCGCGTCAAGAAAGGATTCTTTAAAACGGTCCAAATTAACCTCTCGGGACGAAAATAGCTCTTCATAATACTCCCGGAAAGCTTCCGCGATTCCTTCGTTATCGGTTTCTGTGCGTCCTGCCCAATCTACTTCTGCCACGTGATTTCGCCTTGCATTTGCTTTTTCTATTCCCAACGATCTTTTTGTCGGCGTCTCATCCATGGCCAATTTTTCCGCTCTCGCACGCACCAGTGCTCCGCGATAACGGTCTTCGTCATTCAGTTGAAGTCTTTGTTTTATTTTTCTAACGTCGTCCATGTATAACCCTGGCGTGTTACACTCCAGGGCTAACAATTTATCTAGCAAAGATCTTAAATGCATTTCATTTTGTTTTTCTTGAAACCGTATGCAGCTGGCCTTTTCTATAGCTTTGATTTTAATTTGTTGCTTACACAGTTCCCATTCTTGACCCAGTTCGTGGGTGTCCTCCTGACAAATATTACCAATTTCTTCTTCTACTAGTCTGGTGAATTGCTCGTCATTCAGCAGTTTATTATTTAACTTCCACAATTCCCAATTAAAACCGCTACCTCCCTTTCTTGGTCCAATTGTACACTGAACCATGCAGTGATCTGAGTACGTTACCGCCAAAACATAATAATCCTGGCATTTTGGAGCCAGTTCTGCGGCCACATAAATTCTGTCAAGGCGGGCGTGGCTAGCACCCTGAAAATGCGTATACTGAACCCGTCGCTCGCTCGTGAGACACTCTGCAACGTCTTCCAGTGCAAACTCGTCAATCAAGCGCGAAAGCACCTCTGTGCTACGATCCCTAAATGTACGAAGGCTAGTTTTGTCACCGGAGCTCAGTACACAATTGAAATCCCCCAGAAAGACAAGTTGCTTATCCGTGTTTAAATACCCTTCAACAAAATCAAACAAAGCAGCCCTCTCATCAACTACCGTAGGTGCATATATACAAACAGCACGCCACTCAGCCGAGCAAAAACTAAAATCGAGGACCACACCCCGACCCGACGGAAAAGAAGCATGCGACTGCACTACAAGACCCGGCAACTTCTTCACAAGCAGGACGCATCCAGCAGAAGTACCGACTGCATGGCTGACAACTGCGTAAAACCGCGACGTGAAACGTTGCACCATGCTCTCGGTCTCTTGTTCACCCTCGACTTTTGTCTCTTGAACTCCAAGTATATCGACGTCATTTTCATTTAAAAGGCGCAGGACCTGGCTCTGCTTCCTTTTTGCTGCTAGACCTCTCACGTTAAGGGTCGCAATCTTTAGTGACAGTACATAAGCCATTTTGTTAGAGTGAAAAGAGGCCAAGAGCATGGTGCTTACCTTTCACGTCTAGCATGGCGCTAGACGCTTTCGTTGTCGCCCGAGCCATGAGGTTGGACTGGCCGACCTAGTGACAGGGGCGGCTTTTCGGCAGCTCTCCTGTCCGTCGAGACATTCGGTCTTGGTTTGAAGGTCGCCCTCCTCCCTATTGGCGTTTTTATCGGCGGCTCGTCGTTGCTAGCTGCCTCTGCCTCATTCGTCTCACTGGCGCTCCCGTCGTGGGCACGCTTCGCAGGGCCCTGGACGTTGGTCGCTCGGCCGCTGCTCCCTTCGAGGGTCCCCCGTCTGCCCGCTGACTCCGGAAGTTCAATTTTTGAGCTCTCGGCATCGCTCACCGTTTCTTTCTCCGACGGTCCGTTGCTTGGCAGTGCCACTTCCCTGTCTGGTCCACCGAGCATCTCGTCGCCACCCCCCGGGGGCACTAACATGCCTGTCGTTGCTGCCATCCTCTCATCCTCTCCGACCCCTTTTGCGGCCTCCTCCGTCTCTGCGACGTCCATTCGGTGTTCCGTCATGTCCGCCCTCGCTGTTGGTGCAGTAGCCACTGCATACGTTCGTACGCAGTCTTCCTCCGAGTGGCCAAACCGCTTACACGTCGCACACCGCGGAATCTTACATTCCCGGCGCACATGACCGGTCCCGCGGCAGCGCAGGCACTGCATGGGCCGCCCAGGCACCACAACAAGGGCCAACTCCCCTGCTACTCTTATCTGGTGAGGCAGATCTTCTATCTTCATCCCAGGCTTCAACTTCAGAAGCACGGTTCTCGTTGTTGAGCCCTTTTCGTGCACTCCCTGGACTCGCCACCGCTCACGGGTCACTTCCGTCACCTCACCGAACGCCGCAAAAGCTGTTCGGATATCCTCATCCGCCACGCCGTGTAACATCCAGTGGAGCCGTAGCTTCACCTGTTGGTCCTCGGGGTCAATGACGATACACCGTCGACCTTTCACTTGAAGCTCCTTGAATGCTAGCAGCCGCTTGGTTGCTTCCGTGCTGTTCAAAGTCACCGCCCAGACATGGTTTATTTGGTAAGCCCCCAAGGCCACCACGTCTGGGAGCGTATCAATCTTGGCCAGGGCGTCCCGGAAATCTTCAACCCTGAAGGGTCGCACTCGTACGTCACCGTGCAAAAAAACTGTGTTGAAAACAACACGTCCGGTGGGCAGATGCGGCAAAATAATCTGATATTCCTTGTCGTCGTTTTCCTCAAGCCTGTTACCGCGGCCAGCCTGGGCCGCAATCGCCGCTCCGCCGGAGCTCATCATTCTGCGTCCGTACACGCCGATGGCCGGAAGTAGAATGACTCGGCCACGACTGCCACGTGAGAGGACATTAATGAACATCTCTAAATCGATGCAAAAGGACTAAAACTAAACAAAAGAATGCGCTTGCGCAGTCGACAGGATTCGAACCTGTGCGGGGAGACCCCAATGGATTTCTAGTCCATCGCCTTAACCGCTCGGCCACGACTGCCACGTGAGAGGGCATTAATGAGCATCTCCTCTAAATCGATGCAAAAGGACTAAAACTAAACAAAAGAATGCGCTTGCGCAGTCGACAGGATTCGAACCTGTGCGGGGAGACCCCAATGGATTTCTAGTCCATCGCCTTAACCACTCGGCCACGACTGCCACGTGAGAGGGCATTAATGAGCATCTCCTCTAAATCGATGCAAAAGGACTAAAACTAAACAAAAGAATGCGCTTGCGCAGTCGACAGGATTCCAACCTGTGCGGGGAGACCCCAATGGATTTCTAGTCCATCGCCTTAACCACTCGGCCACGACTGCCACGTGAGAGGGCATTAATGAGCATCTCCTCTAAATCGATGCAAAAGGACTAAAACTAAACAAAAGAATGCGCTTGCGCAGTCGACAGGATTCGAACCTGTGCGGGGAGACCCCAATGGATTTCTAGTCCATCGCCTTAACCACTCGGCCACGACTGCCACGTGAGAGGGGATCAATGAGCATCTCCTCTAAATCGATGCAAAAGGACTAAAACTAAACAAAAGAATGCGCTTGCGCAGTCGACAGGATTCGAACCTGTGCGGGGAGACCCCAATGGATTTCTAGTCCATCGCCTTAACCACTCGGCCACGACTGCCACGTGAGAGGGGATCAATGAGCATCTCCTCTAAATCGATGCAAAAGGACTAAAACTAAACTAAAGATTGCGCTTGCGCAGTCGACAGGATTCGAACCTGTGCGGGGAGACCCCAATGGATTTCTAGTCCATCGCCTTAACCACTCGGCCACGACTGCCACGTGAGAGGACATTAATGAGCATCTCTAAATCGATGCAAAAGGACTAAAACTAAACAAAAGAATGCGCTTGCGCAGTCGACAGGATTCGAACCTGTGCGGGGAGACCCCAATGGATTTCTAGTCCATCGCCTTAACCACTCGGCGACGACTGCCTTTTTTTTTTTTTTCTTTATTACCGACTTGGCACCTACAAAGAACGATGAAAAGTCGCATGGAATTAAAAACACAAGTCACTTTCTTACAGGTTTCTTGTGATAGAATGGATAAGGTGACATGAGCTTGTCCAAGACTGGCAGCCATTCCGGGGGTTCGGATTGCCCTCCGAAAACATCACGCGTGTACATTACACTTTCAACAAAGTATTGATGGGCTGGGTGTACGACAACATGCTCATGGCGAACATCCATCCGCGTTCTCCATATGCTGTGCATACACAAGACCATCAATAAATCACTGGGCACTTCTCCTGGCTGGGCGCATGGAAGGTAGCGTATGCCAAACGGCGTTATTGGTAAGTCCTTTTTAATAGTGCGCTGTAGCACGTCCCACAAAAAAACCGCATCGTGACAATCAAGGAAAATATGCTCTATGGTTTCCAGCTTTTTGCAAATTAAACAGTCAGTAGACCAAGGCACGAAAAGGCCTTTGCTTTCCAGCCAGGGCTTCACCGGAAGAGTGCCGGTATGCAATTGAAAAAAGAAGGATTTAGCGGACGATCTGATGGGCATTCTTTTCACTCTCTTCAACACGTCCCGCTCCGGACCCAAAGCATATAGAGCGCGATAAAGAGGCACAGGTAGAAAGGTTTCCAATAAATCTTTGTACAGCCGTTTTCGCGTAACAGTACACATATACTCATTTGAAAATCTCGCCTTCACAATTTGGAAGGACGCGACAACTTCGCGAAGAAAAGCACTTAGAGCCGTTGTCCCTGTAGACATAGTCGAAACTACATATTCCGGCAGTGAATCACGCAATCGCACTTGGATTACCGTTCTAAGAAAAACATCGCTTTGTTCGCGCAAAAAAAAGAACCTTGTTACAATCTGCTTTAAGTATAAATGTGACAAGCCCAGTCCACCGTTATGCACCGTATGAAACAAATTACATCGACTGGTACGCTCCCATGTTGAAGCCCACACAAACGTGGCAAATACCCTATGCAGTTTTTGAACAGAGATTCTTGACATAGATAACACTTGCAGCATGTAAAAAAGTTTTGCAACTAGGAACATATTGCAAACGGTAGCTCTTGCGAACATAGAAAAGTTATGTCCTCCCCATTTGTTTGTTTGGGTTTTCACTTGCTCAACTTTACCGGCCCAACATTCCTTACTTTCACGGTAATGCTTTAGTGGCACACCAAGGTAATTTCCTGGCGTTATTGTCCATTGCATACTGGAGAACAGTTCAGGCGCGTATTGCCAGTTTCCGTGCCAGAATCCTAAACACTTTGCCCAACTAATTTCACTTCCACTTGCAGTGCAAAAAGCAGTGGCTTCTTTTACAACTTCTTGCACGCTCTCATGGTCTGTACAAAAAACCGCAATATCGTCCGCGTATGCCAAAACCCGAACTTCACTTTGAAAAAATCTATAACCGCGTATGTTTGGCCTTGTAAGCAATCTTAAACAGAAAGGCTCCAGATAAAGCGCAAACAAAAGGGGAGACAGAGGACAGCCCTGCCTTACTGACGACTGGACAGGTATACGATCGGTTAAATGCTTATTCACGACCAGTCTCGCTGAACAGCACTCGTAAACCATTTTCACGCCATTTGTGATCACGGAACCAGCATTGACATACTCTAAAACAGAGAACAAAATTTCATGTACCACTTTGTCAAATGCTTTGTGGAGGTCTAATTGCATCATGGCTACGTGGTCATGCATCGCGTCACAACATTCGAGAACACTCCTTGCTGCGTGTATATTAGTAAAAATGGTCCTTCCTTTTATACCGCATGTCTGATGTGGGCCTACAAGAGAAGTAATTACGCGTTGGAGTCGTCGCCCTAATACTTTCATGTAAATTTTATAGTCAACATTCGTTAGACTTATAGGACGGTAAGACGCTACAGACTGAAGCTTAACTGGGTCATCTGTTTTCGGGATTAGTACAACGTGTGACATTCGAAAAGACGGAGGAGGTACGTTCTTTTCGTAGCATTCACTAATAACTCTTTCCAGTAAAACAGCCATTTCTGTTGGAAAGGCCTTGTATATGGCAGCACCAAGACCATCTGGTCCGGGTGACTTATTGGAATTTAATTCCCCGATAACGGCCTCAATTTCCTCGGAAGTAATACTTGCTTCAAGTGTCTGCGCAACTTCGTCTTCCACTCTTGGCATCAGCGACAGAAAGTCTTTTCTGAAGCGTTCAATGTCCGGTGTTTTGAGGCTAAACAACTCCCTGTAAAATTCTACAAACGCCCGTTCAATCGTTTTCTTTTCCGAGGTAACTACGTTCTGATAGCAGATTTCTTTTATCTCTTTTGACACTGCGTACCGTTTTTCATCACTAAGTGCCCTTTTCGTGGGCGTCTCTCCGAGCCACAATTTTTCGCTGCGTGCCCTTATCACCGCACCGCGATACTTCTCTTCGTCTATCACCTCAAGTTTGGTTTTTATCTTTTTTATATCTTGGGCGAACAAGCCAGGCTTAACGCTCTCCATGCTAAGCATGTATTCAAGGGTGCTTCGAAGTTCTTTTTCTTGTTCTCTTTCTTTACGTCGGAGAGTGCATGCTCGGTCAATAGCAGCTATCTTTATCTCGCACTTAAACTGCTCCCATGCTTGTATAAAATTAGAGTCATTTTGCAACAGATGCGTAATATACTCTTTCACTTTAGTGATAAACTCTTCATCCCGTAGCAGCTTTTCATTAAATTTCCATAGCTCCCAATTGAACTTTGTTGTCTTACTTTTCATGCCTAGAGTAATCATTACGAGGGAGTGGTCACTAAAGCTCATGGGAAGTGTTTGATATTCCGAGCACAGGGGCACACAATCAATAGGAACATATATTCGGTCCAACCTTGCATGACAGCTACCTTGAAAGTGCGTGAACATTGCTTGGCCTTCATGCGTCAGTATACAGCCAGCATCTTCAAGCTCTGCCTCATTAACAATGTCAATAAGTAACTCTGCGCTCTTGTCACGAAGGACACGGTCTGTTGTTCTATCTTCCGGTCTACAGACACAGTTGAAGTCTCCAAGCAGGAGAACACGCCTCTCATGTATTAGGAAGGATTTCATATAGTGAAAAAACTCTTCGCGCTCAGACGTTCTAGTAGGCGCATAAACACAGATCACTCTCCAGTCCAATCCAGAAAAACTGAAATCACATATCAAAAGCCGACCACTCTCACACGAGAACACAGACTGTACGCACTCTATGCAATTTCGAATGAAAATGACACATCCCCCCGATCTTCCAACCGCATGACAAACGCAAACACTATATCTAGAACGATATATTTCAGCCATTTTATCTGTTTGTTGTTCGCTTTCCATTTTGCTCTCTTGAACTGCTAGCACATCAATTTCATTTTCCAGCAGAAGGCGGTTCAGCTGCTGTTGTCTCCGACGCGTTGACAGCCCTCTCACATTTAGCGTGGCTACGCGCAAGCTAGTTGATAAATTGGTCGCCATCTCAAGAAATTATAAATCGCGAAACATTTCACTCACATCTCTTCTGCAGACAGACAGCATTGCGGTTCAACTGTTGCATGGGTTAACCATCCTTCCGTTTTGGCGAGTCTGTCCATTGTTCCAAGCGCTCCTCCCGATCATGGACCGGGCTTGTAACGTCTCGACCGGAAAGGGTACCCCCGCTATGGCGGAGGCACAGGTGACACAGTTCTCCGGTCTGGAGGCACGTTTGGCCTTGGCTTGAAGGACGCCCGGCGAAGGGGGGCCGCCTTCAGTGGAGGCTGTCCGTTTTCCGCTCCTCCTTGCGTTGATCCGTCGTTGACACTGTCTTCGTGTCCACGCTTCACAGGCAAGGTAGAAGCAGCTGGCATCTCAGCTTCAGTGCCTCCCTGTTCCTCACAGTGTTGCGTAGACGAAGCTGGGCTTGCACCACTGGCATTGCCGTTTTCTTTCGTGGGTGACTCGGTCCCAGCGACATTCGACAACGGAACTATCAATTCTGATTCACATTGTTCTTTAGGGGCAGGGGTCTTCTCAGAGGAGTGTTCGTTCTGTTGTGCCTCCTCGGTGTTTCCACTGCTCGCTTCCTCGGCGTCCACTGCGTCCATCAAGTGCTCGCCTGCCACTTCACTCGGCACGGGGCCTGCAACGTTGGCATACGTGCGCACACACTGGGACTCGTCATGGCCGTAACGGCGACACAGCCCGCAGCGCGGCACACGACACTCACGACGTATATGTCCTTTCCCGCGGCACCGGAGGCAAAGCGGGGCTCTGCCTGGGACGTGGACGAGTGCGACGTCCTCGGCGACCCGAAGCTGATGCGGCAGGTCATCAATGGTCACGCCCACTTTGAGCTTCAGCGTGACCGTTCGTGTCGTTGAAGCCTTGTCGACACACCCTTGCACTCTCCACTTGTCTCTTGAAATTTCCGTAACTTTTCCATAAGCCGCCAACGCCGCTCGCACATCATCGTCGTGCACGCCGTGAAGCAGCCAGAAAAGTTTTAGCCTGATGCCTTGGTTGCAGGGGTCAATGACCACGCATCGGTGCTCTTTCACTTCAAAAGCTTCGGCTTGCAAAATCTTCGCTTTCCCCTCTTCACCTTTAAACGTTACCGCCCATACGTGATTCATTTGATATGCCCCGAGGGCAACCACTTCGGGCAAAAGTGAAAGACGAGCGAGGGAGTCTCGAAAGTGCTCCACCCGGTACGGCCTGGCTTTTAT